>NC_045478.1:89346573-90008859 GCF_009650955.1 Corvus moneduloides
GAACTCAGGGCCCAATTTCGGGAAAACGGCACATGAACACTTAAATATAGTCAGGCTTTTCATGCCTTCTCTTATGCCAGTTGTGGTCAACAAATTGCATCAGAGGTTAGCTGGTTATGTGCTGGAAACCCTTTTTTGTTACAGACCTCATGTTCTGAATGTTAATATCCTTCTGCAGTATAGCACCCTGTTTGGAGGAGGTCCAGATAAGTAACCTCTAAAGCCTTGGATTTCTTCCAAAGTAGTTTATTGGTTTTCTATTTATAGCCATGTGCTGGTCCATGTGTTATGTGCGTGAGCTGTTGGATCAAACGTTTGTTCAGAGAGCAGTGAAGCCAACACAGCTGCTTCTCTGGGTGTGTGCTCAGGGCCCACAACTCCCCCATGGCAGTGATTCCTCCACCCCTGTCTCCAGGAGGCTGCATGCTACTGAGCCCTGGGTGTGGTGGACCGTCTTTCCCTTGGTAGAGGCACTTATTTGTGTCTTTCTCAGCCAAATCTACCTGCATATGGATCTTGTAAAATGTCTGAGATAATTAGATTGATATAAATCTTTCTTTCAAATACAGATTCAAAAGAAACTGGCCAGCCAGGGAGATTGCTGGACAGTGTGTCTTCTTGTTTGCTTGGAAAACATATTAAAGGATGTGTTGGTTGGAGAATTAATTGGTGGTTTTCTTGTTTCAGTGGCAACCGTAGGCCTAAATATTTACTGTTGATTTTGCTTTAAAGTGTCTGCATGCAGTCTTGAAAGGTGAACAAAATATGCCAACTTGAAGTAGAGGTTAAGGATTATTTTTGCCTTGCATGCAGTTCAGGCATTATAGCAGGATGTAGAAGTCTAAGTCAGCACAATGTGGCATGATGTGACATGACCAGGTTGTTCTCTGCTATAAATTTTGGTTCCTTCTGTGGAAAAATTAAACTATTTAAGAATGTAGAAAATACATTCTGCAGCTCGGACTCACAGCGTCTCCAGGCCTGTACTGTGTGCCTACCAGTGGGCAATGGCATGTTTCCCATCATCTCTAGTAGAGAGCACATCCCAGCCTGTTTTCTCTAGCATCTTATGAGGACGTATTTTTGCAGGCTTTGTCTAAACTCTTTTTAAACCTCCTGCTGCTGTTTGCTTTCATAGCCTCCTGTGGCAACAAATTCCAGATGCTTAATATCATCTTCATAAAAAGTACTTTATCTTTTTGAAGCTTGACTCCCGGAAGTTTCAATAAACATCCACTATATCTCTTACTGTGATGCTTGATGAATAATTCTGCCTTCACTATACCTGATGCTCATGTGTAGATATTGTACCCCTTGGTCATAGTTCTTCTACTCTCCAAACTATGGACTCCTACCCTTTTTTTGTCTGTCTTCCTCTGAAGCATCTGTTTCAGCCTGTTAATAATTTTGGTTATTCTTTTTTCTAGTGGTTTCTCAGTTCCTGTATATGGACAACTGATTGGTCCTACCTGCTTGTAGCTCTTTTATCTTCCTTTATGGAAATTTAACCTATTTTTGTTGACATACTCCCTAAAGAGTCAAAAACATTTTTAAATTTTAATCTAGTTTTCCAGCATGCTTTCAATTCGTACTGCTTTGGTTTTGATTGAAAACGTAATAAGCACTCTTCATTTCTACTCCATAATTTGGATTGTTAGTGGAGACATGAACAAAAACAGATACACAGCAGATTCCTCTGAGTCTTTTCTAAAATGTCCTCCCATTTTTCAATGAGCTTGATATTTCAACCAGCTTTACACCTCTCCTGTAATAGTTGCTGTGGTTTGTAAGAAAGTTTTTATTAAAGGTGAGAGTATATGTTATTTTCAGCTCTCCAGCAGAATAATAGGGCTTGTGACTAGGAAAGCTAGAAATCAAAATTGATTGATGTGACTTCTGCATGACAAAGCTTCATACTTTCTAGATATCTACATATTTTCTAGAGACTGAAGCGAAAATAACTAGCTTATTGTTTCCCAACTTCTACTGTCTGCTCACCATTTTTTCTTGCATATGGGTAACACTTTTGCTTTTTCCAGTCTTCTGATACTTCACTCAGACTTGTGAGTTTTCAGAGATGAGTCCCAAAGGTTCTCTGTTAGTTTCAGCCACTACCTTAAATATCCAAGGATAAAGCTAACTAGGTCCAGCCAATTTTAAAATATTTAATTTCCCTTCACACTCTTGAATCTGTTCCTTCCTATTATTTTTAAGAGGATTTTAACTGTTGATTGGCATTAATCATACTAGCTGGGAGATCCAAGGCTACATTGAAG
Source organism: Corvus moneduloides (assembly GCF_009650955.1). Classification (NCBI taxonomy): domain Eukaryota; kingdom Metazoa; phylum Chordata; class Aves; order Passeriformes; family Corvidae; genus Corvus; species Corvus moneduloides. Next base: position 89,348,850 of record NC_045478.1, read on the forward strand.
GTTATTAGTGTACTCAGATTCCAGATTAAGGAGAAATAGTATTTATAGCAATGTTTTTCTCTAATAAACACACATGACGATTTTAAGAACCAAGGGTAATCCAGGAATGATTGCTAATTCTTGAAGTCCAGTTCCTTGTTCTCTTTGGCAGGCGTATTGTAGCATGCCATAGAACCTGACTCACAAACAGCTCTGTAAGGGCTGTGAACAGTTATGGGTGTTGCAGACGAGCGCTTTTGTTGTCACTTTTGTGTTCACGTGTGTTGCGGGAAGGAGCAGATTATGATATGTGAAAACCTGCCTCTTAGAGCCTCAGCAGTTCTGACAAGTAGATATAAATTCTGTATTAGCGTGGTGTGTAAGTATTGCCTTCTTTAGTCTTTAAATAGGTATAAAAAAAATGAAGCACAGGTTCGAAGCCATGACATGTTTTGTTGTTATGTAGTCAGTTTTCTCTGTAGATACAGCATTGCAATTTCATGGCTCCTGTTTTGGGAGAGGACATTCTTGTACTGCATTGGAGGAAGAATAAATTCCTGATTAAGATCTCAGCCTCACAGAAATGCCTGTTGTTTGTGAAGAAACTGAAAGCTTTAGGAACCAGTAAAGTGTTCATAACAGCTTTTGAGCAATGTGAGTGCAGTAACAATGGAGGCCTTTTTCTTGCTCTCATTCTCAATTCTGCATGGGTATCACAGGCTCTGATAACCTTAATTGACATAGACTATCCTTTTTCTTAATAATGAACAAGCAGGTCCTTCCCAGATTAAACTTTAGTCTGAATAGTACTGTACTGCATACCCATTGTGCAGATTTTGCTTTTCTTCTCACTCTCTCCCTAGAGGTATAACAGCATGAAAAATCACCATGCTTTGTTTTAGTAAATGCAGCATTTTGGTGGATTTATTTTAACTTAGGTATTGTTTAAGCTAGTTGAGCCAGGTGAAAGGAACATGTTTTACTCTTGGTATTTTTGATAGTCCTTGTTCCTGCAGGAGTTTCTTTCCCAATCTTCCATGAGCTCGGAACAAATCTTTCTCTCATGCAACAGAATTTCTGGGCTTGCACATCAGTACAGTCAAGCTAGTAGGTGGTCTGGCCCTGGGCCTCTTAGCATCTGTAGCAGCCTTTAAATATGTAAAAGAAAGAATGAAATGCTCTGTTTGCTGTTTTCCATGAGTACAGGAAGGAAAAAAAGAATTGTTGCAGCATAAGAGACTTAAGTTAGGTGTCAGTCAGGGGCTTAGATATGGGATGTGGTTGCCTGAAAACACTACAGGATCTCTTTCAACTGTGGATTTTTGGGGACAGGTTAAACAAATAACTGTCAGAATTAATAATCGTACAAATAACTATGTATATGGACAGATGGACTGCATAAGTTTTAGAGATCCCTCACGACCCTGTATTGTGTAATTAAGGGTTGAAGACTGAAAGTTTGAACGCTGATGAATGCATTTACTGGAGCAAAAAGAAGCATAGGTCTGATAAGCTCAGAGGGATCCCAGTTGCCAAGGGGATGTGCCATGAGACAGCATCAAACAAAAAGTCTGCCCAAGCCCCCCGACACAGGGGTCTGAAGAGCAGCCTAGCAGGTTCCTTCTAGTCTGTCGGTGGTGTGAGCTCTTCGATTTTGGATTCTTTCTTGAAGGCTGCTATTACTTGCACATACACACAGACAGAGGCATTCATAGATGGTATAATAGACCAGGGATATGGTCTGTCCTTATCTGTTTTAATTAGGAAAAGATTATTTGAAAATTGTCAGCATTATGGCAAAGTGTGTGAAAATAAGGACTTATTACTGTTGTGAAAAGGTAGGCTCAGAAGACTTGTTTGATACAAGTAGCTATTTTTTATTCTTTCTTTTCTAGAATAAATATTAATGTAAGCAATTTCCAAACATTAATTTATATGTAATATATAGAATTAAAAGCAATGAAAAACCCACCACTCAGCAGGAGTAAGTTCAACATCAACTGTGAAACTTCTTTAAATCCTCCTTATTCTCTTTAATTTTTTTTGCTGGTCTTTACTTGACCCTTCAGACCTGTGGCTAAAAATTTAGAGTTAAGAGAATCACAAACTTGGAACTTTTGCTTTATTTTATTTACTATTTTGTATTATCCTTAGTTCAAATAAAAACTGCAGTAGTCACAGGGGGGTTTTGAATGTTGATTTAAAAGGTTCCCTATGCTCTTTGTTATCATACTGTTAAGCTGGTACTTAAGAAAAAGTGAAATAATTAATCCATTATAGTTGTCAAAGACAACTGCATAATACAAAGGAGCTCTGAAAATAAGAGCAGTAAAATAGGTTTGTGTGGTTCTGTCTTTATTTTAGTGCTTGTAGAATAGCAGTGATCTTACTAATGGTAGTGAGTTTGTACTGCTTACAGGGAGCAGCAGTCACTCCAACTGCAGAGTTTGATGAGCTGTATACATGAAAGAACAGGGATTTAAACTTCATACGATTTTCAGCTACAAAGCAGAAGTCAAGAAACCTTGAATATGTTCCCCAAACCTATGTGGAATGGAAATTAATGCTAGATTAGGAGGACCCATTCAGAATTATTTTGACTTCCCCTTTCCATATTGCTTTAACATGAGCACCTAGAAATTGCTACCATAAAATTTCCTGGTATTGAACTTAAAGCATCTGTTGCAGCTACCTTTTTTCCCCCACACCCTCTCCTCCTTGTGATACCATATTATTGTTGGTACACTGTAGATTTTACATGGATTTGGCCTTCAAGCTTTAAGAATGTTAAGAGGTTTCTAGAGGTGTGTTATGACTTACAACACTGTGGCCACCTCTTAGTGAAGCATCTCCTGCTGTCTCCGCGTGTAGTGGCCCAGCGTCAAAGGCTGATGTGGTTCCTGCTGGTCCAGTGATCCCACTACTCTGTGTAGTTGTTGTGCAGCTTGCATGGCAGCGTAACAAGAAGATGGGAGTTATTCCCTGGAGCAATAGTATGAAGTTTTTCACACCATGTGGCAGCTAGGATGCTTGTGCTACAAATTTATCCAGAGTAACTCAGAGCTAGTCCCAGTGTGTAGAATGGCTGCAGTTAGCCTGATTTGGGAGGAAAAAGAGCCCTATTGTTGTGAGCCTTGCTGGGTCACATCCACTGCTCTTAGGGACTAGAAAACGAGCCCAGGCTCTTTTTGGTTTGCTGGTTATGGGAACAGCTTTGCTATCTTGCTGCCGTGGTGATACATTCAGTGCATGGAGGAACCTGCATCAAACAGTTTCTGTGAATACACTTGCAGTACTGCAAAAAAACTGCATGAGACAAGGGTCATCTTAACAGGAGTCTGAAGCGGCCTGATGAGGAGAAGGCATAGAGCAATGTCCCAGACCTGAATACCTACTTTTCTCTGGCACTTTTTAGTTTTTCTTCCCAACAGTATGAGGCAGTGAGACAGCGTTTAACAATTTTCTCTTAAGTCCCAATGTGCAGCCTTAGTTCTGGACACCCAGGTGCAGTAGTTTACAACTCTTTTCAAAAGTTGCCATGATTCTACCTAGCAGCAGAAAAAAAACTTCCCACATTTTATTTATTTCCTAAGTAGGCTTTTTTATGGCTGAGGAACATTTTCTTATGCTGCTTTCTTGTAAGATTTTAGTTAATATATTAGAAATACAGATTTAAACATATATTTGAAATGTATAAAAGTGTCTAATGTGCATTATATTTAAAATATGCATATAACCTCAGCCACACATTCAGTGTTACTGTTAGATAAAAGGATACATTTTTCACTAAATTTCAGATGAGTTTTCTCCTGTTTGTCTGAAGAAGACATTTGCTGTGTTTTGGATTTTCTCAGACTGAAATAAAAATCTTTATATCTGATTTGTTCTGAAATGAAACATGAGCATGTTTCTCCTGAGAAGTGCACTAGCTGGGAAGTTTTAGAGGTTTTTTTATTTAAAAAGAAGTTAGACTTTTTCTTTATGTGTAAGGGAAAATGTTCTTATTACTCTGAAACTTACAGCCTCTTAAACAAAATGTCAGAAGCAATGGAAATTCTATGAAATTGGTTATCAGCTGCAAGCATGATGTTGTTTCCTTTCCCTTACACTTTCCATGCTTTCCTGTGCACTTCCCCCCTTTCCCATTCCTTTATGAGGCTTTTTCCTCTATGTGACATTTTAATTACAGGGCAGTAATGAAAATTAAGAAAATAACTGTGGAAACAGACATTAGACATTGATATTTTTATGTGTGTGGTCTTGTTTAAATTTACTTCAGTAGAAAAATGCACAGTATATTTGTTGAACATTTGGCTTCAGAATAGAATATCCTTTATGTAAATTGCATGTCAAGAGACTGCTTTAGGAGATTTCACATTTATCTAGGGCGCTACCAGGTGCATCTGATTTATTACTGCAAGATTTCATAACGTAGTGCTATGCCATGTTTTAATATTTAACCGGAGATGTGGAGGGCATTACCGATCATACTGAGCAACAGCCTCCTGTTGTTTTCTTGAATCCTATCTATCATCTGTGAAATTGTTTTCATCATATTATAAATACTGTGGGGCAAGGACTAGCCAAAGTGTCTGAGTGGCTGTGACAGTCATACTGACAATGTCAGGTACTTTTTGTAGCAAAAAAAGAAACTTTGCTCTTTTTGCAATGACATTTTATTTCAGCCAAACACAATGAAACTTTTAAGTGCCATCCCAAATGTGTACTTTACCTGCAAGGCACAATCAGAAAATACGTCGTTAATGTAGGAGTCATTATTTTAATGCATAATGCTTTCCTTCTGGTACAAACAGAAAGCAGTTTAAATTATGAATATTAGTTGTGACATGAATTATTTAACAGTGTCTGAGACATTTAAAATACATCTCAAGGTGATACATGAAGGACAGTTTTGAGAGTGTTTTCATCCTGAGGTGTGTTTCATGTTGACAGCTATGGCAGTATGGTCTTCAAAGAAATTTAGATCTTATGTAAAAGTTTTAGTCTCAAGTAGTTGACTAGAATGTGCTCATGCCATTAAAACTTTTTTAATCTTAATCTCTTTCAGTCCCAGCAAAGATGCATTGTGATCTTTGCACTGGTATGCTGCTTTGCAATTCTGGTTGCACTGATATTTTCGGCAGTGGATATTATGGGAGAAGATGAGGATGGACTCTCAGAAAAGAACTGTCAAAATAACTGTCGGTAAGAGGTAACAAACAAAACTTCTCTTTTGGGGTGGAAAGGAACATATGCGTGTTATATAAGGGCATGAAGTAATTGCCATAGTCCTGTGGTATTGGGGAGAGCAACTAACAGAGGAAGAAATGATTTCTCATTTTGAATTTCTGGTTTGGGAGGTTAGTTTAACAAAATAAAGGACACTTCTTCAAGTTATTTTAGGTGGTATGTTTTGAGCAAGACCTTGGAGTTAGATCAGTTATTTTGTAAGCCTGAGCCAAAGCCCATTAAGTTTCAGTGATTAACTACTGAGGTGGATCACCTAGTTCCCAATTCTTTGTCTCGTCAAGAGCACTTCTTTCTTTCTCCAGAAAGGTCACTGATGCCTCTTGACCTAAGATTGCTGTCTCTTCTGTGTAGAGGAAGCTTTTCTATTTCCTGTGTGTTGCATTTCCCTTATAAACACAGTGGCTTACCTATGAACTGTGAAGGAAATTGGTGATATGATCAGAGAGACGAGTGTTGACAGTGTTGAATTAAGATTTGCCTCAGACACCTGCCATGGTTGTGTATATCTTTTTACTTTTGGTTCTTAAAACAGAACTGATTTAAGTAGGTGATTCATTTTTTGGGCCTTTCATTTCCAGACTGAATCTCATTTTGCTGCTATTCACTGTCAGCTTTCTCTGTGAATCTGTTCATTAGTGATCACCAATGCTTTTCCTGGGTCATACTGTCCCAGATCCTCTTCTGTCCACCAAGCTGACTTAAAAATCATTTGTAGACTTCCTTCCCAGTTGTATTCTGTTTGGGTTCTTTCAAGACTTTAACGTTTATACAGAGCACCCTCGCTAATCCACTTTGAGAAAAAAACAGTCATTATTAAATAACTTCTCAGAAATCCATTCTAATCTGATCATGGAATTGCTGGAGTGGGAGGGGGCCTCTGGGCATCCTCCAGTCCGTGACTCCGCTCAGAACAGTCAGCTACAGCAGATTGCTCAGGCATGTGCACACTCATGCTCTGTGTAGCTCCAAGGATGGACTCCACAGCCTTTCTGGGCACCCTGTTCCATTGTTTGTGCAGAATCTACTGAGCTACCAATGACTAGGTGTACAGCGGGTAGGAGGTAATTGACATTTGCATTTTAGAATACTTTAATGAAAGATTAATGTTTCTTTGAGCCTTCGGTACTCATTTCTGCTATTCTTTGTTCATTTTGTGTGACAACTCTTTTGGGACAGTGCCTTTTTATGCTGCACCTGTCACCCTGCAGACAGCATTAATTCAGAATCCAGAAAATGTGATTATGGTTTTTCAATTGTAATGGGTTTTTATATTATTTTTTGCATGCTACTTAATAAAAAAAAGAAACGACCCAAACCCAAGAGGATTCTTTAAGTCTGTATCTCCTTTCAGATGGAATATACTTGCAGCATCAGGTAGCTTTGTCCTGAAACCAACTGTCCTTCTGGCACTTTTTCCCAGAATTGTTTTTAGGTTTAGTTTTGTTCACTTTGTTTTACGCCTACAGGTCTGGGCAACCTTCTGAGATCTTCTCTGAATTTTCTAGAGTTCAACCAGCTTTCCTTTCCCCATCAAGGTCTTAGGTGTCTTTCACTGTGAGATGTTGCCTTCCAAAATTTTTGAAGATACTGCATGTGGCACCTCTACACCCACTGTCTCCATGTGTGAATCTTTGACAGAACTAGGTCAGATGAGGGGAAGGTCTTTCTGCTCATTGGCTTTAATGTGCTGCTAACAACTTCAACACACTTGGAAACTACTGCACCATGTTTCCTATTAGTTAACTAATGGTTCCCATTTTGTTCTGGGTAGCTGTGCCTAGCCAAGGAAGGACTTCACCTTCTTCACTTTGTATTCTTCAAAAGGAAAAAAAGATGGAGTAGAAATGATACACAGTGCTATGAAAAACAGGGATATTATTTTTTCTATGTGAGAGATTAATTTCTTCTGTCTTTTTGTATGGGTTACAGCAATCTGCCCCTCCGAAGAATATTTGCCTTTGTTCAGTGTTTTTTGTTGGTTCACATGTGTCAGTCTTGTCCCCTCCTGGATTGTGTTAGAGGAGCCTGAGACTAAATTCAGCACTCTGACTTTAAACATAAGAGTCAATTAAACTGCTCTGCGTTTACAGGGATAAAAGTGAACTCAGACCCCAGCTCTATTTTAAGGTGCCTTTCACAGAGTGATTCAAGTGCGTGATCTAGCTACTAATGCCTGAACCAGAAGGCACATAAATGCTGTGTGTAAAAACTGCCTTAACCAGTTCTAATAACAGTATCCAAGTGCTGGCAGCTCCTACCTGCTAATGTTGAGTCCTTCCCTACACAATGAACCCAGGGTCCTTTATGTGTTAAATAAATTGCAGACTCAACTGAAGTGTCACAAATCAATTGCTGCCAATGGCATGTATTTAGTACTTGGGCTAAGCGCTTTTAATAAGTAAGACAAGAGTTATTGAATTCTTACATTTCTGCTGTGTGAGTACTTTCACTGACATTCAGAAGGAGGGGCTTAAATTTGCAGGATGTGCTGAGACAGAATGGTAACAGATGATCCTTTTTTTTTTTTTTTTGAAGTATTTGTCAAATGTAAGTTTGTATGTATGAGCATAGAATTCTTTTTTTGATTTTAACTGATTTTGTAAAGAATGTTGATGGGAAGGGATGCTGTTGAGAACTTTGCTGATGGTTTGTTAATGGCCCTTTTCTTTGGAAAATTTAATTTCTGTGTTTTTATTTTAAAGGAAAATACACCTGAAATAGAACTGTGGTCTAGAAAAGTTCTCTGGCTAGAAAGTTTTGGAGCTTGTGTCAAAAAATAGGATTTTTAAGAGAGAGAAAGAGAGCGTAAGAGGAAGACGTTTTTAGAGTCTAGAGCTTTTTGTAGCCTGAGAGAGGAATCTTTGAGGTATGTTGCAAATGGTGTTTTCCAGTAAAGCTTACATCTCTGTTGTTGTGATTGGATTTTTCAGGAACACAAATGCAGCTCTTCTGATCTGCTTGTTGTAATTCAACATGAGGTTCCTCTTCTATAAACCATTCCTTAAACTCTTATTATATGGGGAATACTTACTGCATGTGTTCCCAAAATGACCTTACTCTTTATTGATGTATTCATTTCTCTTGAGGGTTTTGTAACAAAAATAAGTCAGGAGTGGAAAATCAGGCTTTTTTGCATATTTTCTTCTGATTGCTGGAGGGATTGATGGTACCCATCCTATTAAAAGGAATGGCAACTGATTGAAATTTAAGGAATAAAAAAGTAGCAATGACTGTGAAAAGTTCAGGCTTTGCAGTTTGTGCTTGGTATATGCTGGAAATAATTCTCTTGAGACATCCACAATAATGTTGTTAGGCAGCCCTGATGGATGACACTTGTTAGGAGGATATGCTTAGCAGTCTGGGAATTTTGCCTGTCTTGCTGTGGGTCCATTAGACACTGAATCTATAAAATTAGATTATTGTAATTTGAAAATAGTACATTTTAATGGCTGATCTATTGTGAATAAATCTTGGCTAGCCTCTGATATAACGTCAGTTAAGACTTACTTGACTTTTTTGGAATTGACTGATAAACTCTAAAAATGGCAATCTGGGAAACAGAAGAAATTACAGTTATTAAGAGATTGTCTGCTATCCAAACTATTGGAACCAAGGTCGTTTGATTTATTAACAGTAAGTTGAGCTGTTCAAGGCTCAACTTGAGCCTCTTCTCCTGCTTGTTGGTGCTGATAGTCATGCTAGGGTTCCTACAGAGTTTGCACATGCCCGCAATTATCCTTGTCTCACTGGCTTTTCCAATATCCGTTGAAGCAGTGGTAGCAGCTGGCATAGTGCCTGCCTCTGGCTGTGGGTTTGGCCCTATCTCTTTAGAGAGACTGCAGAACAAGGTGGAAAGGAAAGCAATGGTAGCTACTTTCCATGCTTCCCAAGCTAAAACTAAAACTGTTGTCATGATAATTTTTTTCAATATTGCCTTTCTCTGATAGTAAGTGGAAGGATTTTCTTGCTTTCTGTTTGTGTGCGTTTTCAAGGCAGATTCTGTCTTGCATTCTATTCCAGTGATGCTGTTTTGGTCATTTCTCTTCTCCTCAGAGTCATACATAATAAAGGCACTTGTTCTTTTGTGTTTGGATTTGCATTGGAGGAATTTGCTGTTCTATATGACAGGAGTAGCAAAGCCTGTTTAGTTCACTTCTTGATTATAGGGAGGCTTTGACCACTTCTGCTCTAAAACAAGTAGGTGATGATACCTGAGCAGTGTTTGTGACTGCTTTAGATATTGTTTGGATTGTTTTGGATAAGGGTTTGTATCCTGGAGAGGAGCTGAATCTTCCTGTTGACATGCAAAGCTTTAGAATTCAACAGTACCCTGCAACACTGAGTTTCAGAGATTAAATCTGATTGTATACAATAATTATTTGTATTGAACAATTATTGTGTGTTGCATGCACTGCTTTCAATTTCATTAGATGGTTATTCTCCAGTTGTGAAAAAGGGCCCGCAATTGATTTTTTCTGTTGTTTTATAAATCTTTCTTTCAACTACTCTGCTATTTAACCATGTAGGGTTTTGCAGCCCTGTTAAATAAGCATACTGCAGCACATGCTTACATTCATTTACCTTGGAAGTGCTTTGCCCCTGGCTTATTGTGGAGGAGATTTTCTCTGTGATGCGTGGGTTCTGAACATAGCAAGGTTTATGTTGACTGGTTTCTATTTAATAAACAAACTTTGACAAGCATAATAGTTAAATGTCTAAACAGAACAAGATGCTCAGATTTTGAAAACAAGCCTGTTAAAGAGCAACTGAAGATTTCTATTTACAAAATAACTATTCCACTTGGCATAAAAATGCTTTCTGTCAACATGATGGACTAGAGGATCAAGTCTACCTCAGTCAGTTTGCAGACAGCACCAGTTTGAGCGGAGTGTTGATCTTCTGGAGGTAGGAAGGCTCTGAGGAGGTATCTGGAAAGGCTGGATCAGTGGGCCAAGGCCAAAGGTATGAAGTTCACTAAGGCCAGCTGCTGGGTCCTGCACTTGGGTCACAACAACCCCCTGCAGCACTGCAGGCCCTGGCAGAGTGGCTGGAAAGCTGCCCAGCAGAAAGGCCCTGGGGGTGCTGGTGACAGCAGCTGAACATGAGCCAGAGTGTGCCCAGGGGGCCAAGAGGGCCGATGGCACCTGGCCTGTATCAGGGATAGTGTGGCCAGCAGGACCAGGGCAGTGACTGCCCCCTGTACTCGGCACTGGCAAGGACACACCTTGAATCCTGTGTTCAGTTCTGGGCCCCTCACTGCAGGAAAGACACTGAGGGGCTGGAGTGAGTCCAGAGAAGGGCAACGGAGCTGGGGAAGGGTCTGGAGCACAAGTCCTATGAGGAGCAGCTGAGGGAGCTGGGGTTGCTTAGTCTGGACAACAGGAGGCTCAGGGGTGACCTTATTGCTCTCTTCAACCACCTGAAACAGGCTGTAGCCAGATGGGGGTCAGTCTCTTCTCCCACAGGTAAGTGACAGAATTAGAGGAAATGGCTTCAAACCTGGGGAGGTTCAGGTGGGATATTAGAAAAAATTTCTTCATCAAAAGGGTTATGAAGCATTGAAATAAGTTGCCCAGGGAAGTGGTAGAATCACCATCCCTGGGGGTATTTAAAAGACTTACAGATACGGGGCTCAGGGACGTGGTTTAGTGGTGAACAGGGTGGTGCTGGGTTAATGGTTGGACTTGGTGATTTTAAGATCTTTTCCAACCTTAATAATTCTAGAGTGACTGTTTTCCTCTTGGTTTTGAGTGATACAGAGAATGAGCTACAAAACCTCCTAATTTTTCAGATGATCTCTATTTGAAGTCATTTTTATTTTTGCATCAAAAGAAGGAATACATTTTCAATTGAAGTTTCTTGACTGGACACTGCAAAGACCTGGTGTACCTCATGCAAGTCCATTCAACATCCAAAGCCAGGGAGGGAAATCACTACTTCAACACACTTGCACAAGAAGAAATTCTACTTATACTACCTTTTATTTTTCATTTTTCAAAATGGATTTCAATGGAAAAGGTAGTGTATTAACAGTACAGTACTGATACAGTTCCTCAGTACCTGTACAGAGTACAATTTTTTTCCTTTGTTTTGGTGCCAAATAATAATAATAAAAAGGACAATTTTTCTTTTGTTTTGCATTTACTTTCAGCTATAAAGAATATCTTCACATATTAATAAATGAGTGACAAAACTCATGATCTGTTTAGGTCTTGTTCTGTCTGTATTACTCCCAGTAGATAGTTCATTGTTAATTACATTGTATCAAATAGGTCTGGGCTTCCACTTGTTTTGTTCAAACACACAAACCTACTCTTTTCCCTACTCTTTGTTCTGTTAAATCTAATTATTTTCTGTGAAGTTTAGGACAGAGGGCTCTAGAGTCTCCTTAAGGCAGTTTTTCCTGTTATGATACATGCTATTTAGGATTAAAGGCAGATATTAACATATTTTGTGTTCTTGTAAGTTACCTTTTTAAGTATGTGTTTATTTCTCCTTTTATGACTTAGAATTTATGAACTGATATCAGAGAAAATGTTCCAAGCTAATAAAAATCAAATTCCAATTACTTCAAGGTTTCTAGGTAATGCAGGTGGGATAAAGGAGCAATTCATATGTTAAGAGTATCCTTTCTCATGTGTAGGTTGCTGGAACTGCTCTATGATTAGATCTTTTTCTTTTCTGTTTTTTTTTTCTCCCTTTCTCCCTTCTCAGCTTAATTTGTTCTTTTCTCTTTTCACCTTAATGTCTTCAGAAGACTGAAATTACTTCATCCAAGCAGAACGCAAAAGATTTCTGAGGTCATTTTCTATACCAGATCGTAAGGCTATACTAAAGAGAGTTATTAAATCTAAAATTATTCTCATGATCTTGAAAACCAATTTGTGACATTTCAGAGAGGTTTTTGTTCTCCCTGGTGAGAATAGCCACACAGCATAATAATATGTGTGATGTATATCCCTGATAAATCCTTCTTCCTTTTGCTTGTGGGAAAGGCATTAAAAGTGGCTAAAAATTGTTGTAGAATCTGCCTGAGTTCATGCTCCATTTCAGGGTGACTTGTTCATTCAGCCAGAGCTGACTTTGCATCAGATCCTAGAAAGCACCTGTTCCAGTGACACTATTTATTTTTAATTGCTTCTCTGCCCTCAGAGCAGTATATGAAAAAGATACTTATTATCCTGTCAGATTACATTAGATGTATTGCGTTCTGGGTCTTATCCTAGGGCAGCACTGTGAGTGTCCTCTGGGCTAGCATGATTTGATACTCCTCAGGAGGGCAAGTGTATCATGCTTGATGATTTCTGTGACCTGCTGAGTGGGTGCCGGAGCCTGCCTTGCCGAGCACCTGGGCAGTGCCACGCTTAAGAAGCAGCAGGTGTGGTCCCTGCTGAAGCCTAAAGCGTTGTGCAGAACTGTTGGGTCTGGTGGGCTTGAGCTGACTCTCCCCAGCCACGTGCAGCTCCCTTTGCTGTGGTGGGTCTGGGGTTGTACCCCAAGGGCAGCGGCTCTTGGCGTTAATGCCCTGCTGGGAGGCATCAGGGAGAGCTGGTTGAGGTTTGTTCGGACCGTTTTTAGCAGATGCTCTTTACATGTACAGGAAGACATATTTTGGTGAAACGTTTAGGGCTTTTCTTTCTTATTCTGAAGATTTCCTTCCTGGTTTATTTTCCTCTTAATGCGTGGGTGAAATTTAGGTGAAGCCAGAGTCACCTCTCCGTGGTCTCTGATATGATCTCTGTATGTCCACATCTCTCTAGTTAGTCAGAGCATCATTGTGTGTAACGTGTCAGATAAAAAGTACTCTTGAATGTTGGGCAAGATGTCAATGACCTGTGTTAATCAGGAGAATATGAGTTTTCTTCCTTTTTTCAACTTACCTACATCCAATTGTCTTGACCAAGGGTAAAAAAAGGCACTGGAGAAATGTTTCATTAGCATCAGTATTTTTTCATTTTATGTTTTAGGGTTTTTTCCCATAATTAATTTGCTTCCTGTCAACCAGACCGTAAAACAAAAAAAATAATGCTCAAATACCAGCTTTGGCATGTGCCAGATGCAGATCTGTCATTTATTCTCTATTTAATGACCAGTCCTTTCCAAATAAGATTATTTCAAAATTGTTTTACAGCTCAAAGTGAGTTTTTATGACTGACAGCATCATAATTTGGTAGGTTTAAAGCTGATTTCTTCACGTACTAAGTGTTGAAATGGCTCTTCTAAGAACCATCAGTGATTTGCATGACTTCTGATATGAGGGGGAGGATTCATCTTGCCTCAGACTAAACTTTTGGTGGATATTTAATGGCACATTGGAAGTGTTGGCTTTGACTTTTTACTGTTTTTCTAGATCTGCTTGGAACTCTTGAAATAAGTATGTTACACTCATACATATGACCACAGATGATATCTGGTATCTTTTGTCAGTTTGGCAGGTATATAGTTAATTGATTTTCACTGATTTATCAAAATATTTCTTTAAAATATTCAAAATATTTCTTTCCCTGTTGGGAAAATAAAGTGAGTTTTAAAAAACTTTCTTTGTTGTTATTTATGAAATAGCTCCTCAAGTCAGCTGGGCTTGAATAAGAATAATTTTTAGAACTCTTCTACTGGCTGAGTATTGGAGAAAAATGCACTTTTATCAGTAGTTTAGCAAAATATGAATATGCATAAATTTCATAACTGATCATGACACTTTAAGGCAAGAATGAATGTGTCACCCGCATGAGGCAGGCAGCCATGATTTGGATTTTGTTCACTGTCAGAAACTCTAGTCCTTTCTTCAGCCAGTTTGAGTCACTTGTATCAGCTTGGCAGTGCATGTTTTAGAGTTCATTGCAGATGCTGGTGGAGGGTAGGGTTCAGTAAATGCTTTAGAGGATACTTGAGGTGATGTATTTGGGGCAATGGAGGCTGAAGTGCTGGACTAGTGGAAGTGTCTCCTCAAAGATGCAGCCAGCGCCACTGGAACAGTGACAGACTGCAAGAGCTGCCCCATCTGGTGTATTTCACAGACACATGTGAGCCCCCTCAAGGATAGCCCTATACACCTTCCAGTTTTGGGCCAAGACATGCTGCCAAAACTGGAGCCAGTCCATGGCTACAGCAGCTTTGGGGAATGATGTCGGAAAGCAGTAGAGATGTAACCTCTGTGTGACATCAGACAAACTGTTCTTTTCTCTAGGGACACATCTGTTTGCATGTGAAAAGACTTCTTCATGTCTGACAGGAGAGGAGAAAACAGTGAGTTTTTCAGTTTGCTCTTGAGAAGAGTCACACGAATACCTAAAATGGGCAGCGAAGTGGTTCTGTGTCAGAGGTACTGCTCTGGCCATGGTGGAATTTCCAGACAGAAGAGTACTTCTAATATTTGAGGGAGGTTTTATGTTTTCAGGTGTTTTTTGAGAGTCAGGATTTTGCTATTAAAATGTATTCCATAGGGTAAATACCAATAATTCAGTTAATGCTTTCTACTAAGACCTAGAAGGGCGTTGTTTTGTTTGGTTTTTTTAATTCTGTGGTGTTCTTAAAACACTGCTTTATCAGGCTACATGGCTTGTGTCTATTACGGGAAGAGCTTCCTGACTTTCTTCATCTTGGCCAGAAATGGACCTATCAGTTTTCCTTTCTTTTCCCCCCAAGATTTTAACTAGGATGCAACAAGTTTTAAAGATGCAATTTTAATCAGATGCAATTCTGGATGGACCTAACTTAATTACCATAAAAACCCAAACAAACAAGCCCCATGAACCAAAACCAAAATTAAACCAACAACAAAACAGAAATACAAATAGATACCACGTAAAACCATCTGACAGTAGTTAAACCTATCTTAGTACTCCTAAGGTATCCTGGAACATTTCCATAGACTCTTGCCTCTGTAATTTGAGTGCTGGCAATGTCCTTTGGGAATGGATACTTTAAGTACTTTATTCTTTTCATCTGTGGATTTTTATTACTGTTCCTACCTTGACTGTATCTGCTGAATTTGCAGTGCTGATTTCAAATAGTTGCTGACTAAAGTTTTTACCTTCAATTTTCCTTTGTTGTTTTGCAAAGCAGTTTTGTTTGTTCTTGCTGGGCAGGAAGGGCATTCATTAAGTTTAGGGTATTGTTGGATTGTGTAAATGCCAACATCATAGAATATAATTTAATTTCTATTCTGGATAAGAGAGCTCTTACTTAGAAGATTCTCATTCAATTATTGTTAACACCATAAAATCATGCTTAGTTATGAGGAAAAATAATATTTTGATTCTTGATTGGTTTCTACCACCATAAGCTAAGACGTATATCCATTTCAAGTCATACCAAGATAATCAGGGCCTTTTAGAAAGATGCATGGGCCAAGAGAAAAATAGTAGCAATAAAATTCCCACTTCTTGTGTATTGATATGTGATTATTGAGTCCAAATTAATGTTGCTCTTTACAGTTACAAAGTGTCCATATGAGAGGCGCAAGGGTTGTATGGAAGGAAATAAAAAGACAACATAGAGTTTGTTATTTAAAAAAAAAAAAAACGAAAGGTCTAGTAGTCCCTGTAATTATTTGCCATATTCAAGCCTTATAAAAAGTTTTAGTATGAACATAGTCACAAACTGAATGTAGAAATAAAATAAGAACATCTGGTTAACTAATTAATGCATATAACAAGGGCTATTTATACGATATTTGTTGTTGTTCTGAGAGGCTTTTTAAAGTTGTTCTGTTAGGGTATTTCAGTGTGTTTTACAGATGGGTGAACAATGAATGGGTTGCTGCTCAAAAGAGCTAAATAGACATAACAGCTGATGAGAGGGGCTTGTGTGGCTGCTACATGGCTTGATACAGGACCGACTAGATACCTCAGCTCTTGAATTTTACATAATTTGAAAGTCATAGTAATGTTATTTACTCAAGACTTACGGTACAAACAAAAGAAAGAGGCTGAGATTCTTTTCGGTAGCTAAACAGGTACCAAGTGAGCACTTACTGTTGTGCTGAGAAGTCTCAGCTCCTGATTCCTGACTCATGGATATGCAGGGTGTTCCTGAAGGGTGCAGCTGGATTTCCTTAGGCACGACAGGGGCAAGAATGGCTTCACCTACGGAGGGCAGCATTGCTGTCCTCATCTCTGTTAGGAAGGAAACTGCCTGCCATGGGTTGGGGGCAGAGCTTCTCCAGCTGCCATTTAGGTGCATTGCCTGGAGTCACTGTCAGGAAACAGGCACTTCATCTGGGGCAGACTGTTGTATTTGGAAGATCTAATAACATTTATAGATAATGAATCTTGAAAATATCAGCTCAGAATTAAAGAGTGTATAAACAAATAAGATGTTGAGAAAACAAACTTGGTAGTACAAGGGTATTTTTGTGTATAAATTGAGAATATGTTAGAACTGTGGCATCAAACTCCAATGAAGATATTTAGAACAGAAATAAAAACTAGCTCAGCCTTTCCATATTCCTGGTAGGGGGTCAGAAATCTAATGGGCAAAAAGTGATTAAATAAAATAAAAATTGGCTGGTCCTTTCTCAAAACTAAGGAGAAAGTGGGACAGGTAATGTGCATTTGGTAACTAAAATCAGGGTTTAAAAGAAGTTTTTCTTCTGATGGTGTCCTTGTCCTTTCATGTCTAGAGATTAAGCATGAACTTTTGAAAGATGTAGACAACGCAATTGTATGGGGTTTTTGATAAGCATATCCTGGAGATCTTCAATTACAGTATGGTAGTGAGCAGAGAAAACCAAATGATGTAGTGCCTCCTCTTGGTTAATGGTATATATGGCATTCTAGATAATAAAGAGCAATGGCAGATAAATTTCTTATTCTAAATTCAACAGAATTGGGTCACTGTTTCTTTTTTTTTCTGTAGAAGTTTTGCAAAATTTACCTTATCTTTCTTCATTTCAATTCACCTCAGATCCTCAGGATCCTCATGTTTTTGTAGTTTACCCTTCAATGTAGCACCTAGCTGTCTATGATGTGACAATGTGAGCTACAGATCTGCTCTTTACAAGGGTGAGGTTTTAAATTTTTTTTAAGCACTGAGTGATGTAACACCTTGATGTTAGGAAAATGACAGAGGCACTGTGGCTGTCACATAGGCAGGATACTGGCAAGCCTTAATGCAGGGAATGCCATTCCTCTCATTAACATCAAACCTGAGAAGCAAGCTAGATTTCAAGAACTTTCATGTGACTGTGGATGTTTTGAATAATGAATGGTGGTGTGTTAAATTGTTAATACTTTATCTACAAACTCTGACTGGAAGTAGTTCATGTTACTGCTAGTGTGTGCTTCATTTTCTCTTGGCTTACACACTGATTGAATCTTGTCATGCAACAGAGATGTTTCCTCATTGCTTTCTTACTTTTTGCACTTTTAAAAATTTCCTTCCCCTTGACAGACATCTATAACTTGTTTTCCTTCTCTCTTTCTTTACCTTGTCGTTTGGGTTTGGCTGTGTGAGATTCTGATGGTGTGCTTGCCCTTCCCTTGGGCTTTTCATTGCAGGCCTCTGTGGTCTTTCCCTATCCCCCAGTGGTTTAGAAAGTGGCATAAACTCCATTCCTTGGAACGTTTTCAGACTCCCTCCCACACACATGCGTGTTCCCTGCCTAGATGAACTATCTCGAGTCTATATTTGGAGACTGAGAGTGTCTGGAGGATAAATCTGTTTTGGCCACAGTGCTGCAAATATCAAATGAATTCACAGTTTTAAGTATTAGGTTAAGACGAGAATTTGGCTAATTAGTTTTGGTGTAATTATTGGAAGACTGTGTCATAAGATAGTTAATCCAGTCAATGTGCTTATGTGATGCCAATTTTATTAGACTTGAAATCAAAATATACCAGCTCTTTACTCCTGAGAAGGATTGTATTTTGTGACAGCAATTAGTAGGCTTTAATAAGGTGTACTGACTGAAACAAGACAGACTCTTCTTGGGTTGGCCAAGGGATGTCTTTTGGGGGGAAATATACAACATCAGTGCTTAATCAAGAGACACTGTGGAGAAGAAGTGCTATTCTGCTTTTAGCAGAGGCAAGTGTGTTTAACCCCTTACTTGGACTTGGATTCCTGAACTTAATTCATGCTTTGAAACTGGGCATCCAGATGTTGAATGACTCCCCTGCAGAATGGCAGCTCCTGGTACTGCAATCCTCTTCTGCCAGCCGCCTCAGCATGGAGCTCTTCCAGAGATATTCCACGTGCTGATTGGTTCCTGGCATTGCTGCTACCTCTCACTCTGCCCTTCACTCCTACATTTAAGTAATGTCCTTTGAAGAAGCACCTTTAAGTCGGCCACACTGCTGTCCCCAGGAGACACTTGGAACCCTGTGGTTCTCTGATTTTGCTCTTGCCTGCAGTAGTTACTGGGATCTGTGACTAAAACCGGATACACTAGATATGGATTATGGGAGTTGAAGTTGTAATTGGCTATGCTTTTGTTTTTTGATGAGTTCTTACAGAAAGCTGCTTATTTTGTTAAGATGAAGCAAAAAAAAAAGTAAGGATTTTAACGTTCCTTGCTACACAGAGCCCATGGATCAGGAAGGGCCTTTGTTTTGGTACACTCATTGGAAGTGAAAGGTGCTGTTTGAATTTTCTGTGGAGTGTGAAGACTGGTCAGGTCAGCTGGTTTCTCCTGCCTCAGCACCCTCAGGCACTTGTCTCTCAGCAGTCTGCCATAAGAATCCGCTGACCAGCTCTCAATTTTCCCCACAGCTGCAAAACCCATTAAAATGTTGTAGTGCTGACAGGCAGAAATGCTGTAAAAATGCAAATTTTCTTGTGCTGAAGGGCAAGATGCCAAGAAATGCTTTTCAAAATGTTTCAGTGCTGCATAAGGATTTATGGTAGTTGATACAGCTGGAATGCTAAGTTTTAAGCAATGGGAGAGAAGCTTTTACCATTAGTAAGTTCACTAATATTGTGGTTCTTCAGCCACCTGAGGGCTTAGTGCAAAGGGTTTGCTTTATGTCTTTTTTTTTTTAGTTTTATTTTTAAACAGAAAATAATGGGCTAAGAGGTGATGTTCTGCTCTGTTGGTGCACAAAGGAAGGACTGCTTCCTAGGCTCAAAAATGGCACTGAGGTCACCTGCCTACATGCAATACTTAGAAGCTCTATAGAAAAGCCCAGGATAGAAGGCTCAGCTTTGTTTCAGCAGATATTTTAACTGCTCGTACCCACTGGTGCTCTGTAGAGCAGTGGCCAAGTCAAATCCACAGAGTGGTGCCCGTGACTTGGTCAGTAGAGTATTGAGTCAAAGAGATTGTTTTGGTTTTTCTTTAAAAGCAAGATGATTTAACTAAAGTAATTGTCTTTGTTGCGAAAGAAAGTGGTGCTGAGTGCTTTGTCCAGATTTTAGAAAAGGCAGTGACATGATCAGAAAATTTAAAAACTATTTTTCTTTCATCTCTCATCTGAAATAATGTAACAGCTGTGTAACAGTTGATACTCGAGACTGTTTTGAAGGATGTTATTTTCTTCCCTTAACCAGGGTTTAAAGAAAGGGAGGAGTTGATTATATTTCTGCTTTTTCCCACTGTAATAATGTACTTTCTGTTGAAACAATGCAGTAATTTCCCCCTCTGTTAGTCCTCCTTTGCCCTGTGTGCAAAGGCATAATGGGCATGATAAATTTCCTCTGAAGTGCAGTCATCTGCTGTATTTGCGTTGCTGTATATGTGTTGCTGTATTTTGTCTTAGCTCTCAGTTTTACATTAGGTGATGCATAACAAGGAGAGGTAGGATTTGGAAAGGGCTACTTTGCAGTTCAGCAAATTACTTTCTCTGAAGATTGTCACTACCACCTTCAGAATGCTTTACACAGGTGTAAATAATAAGCCAAAATAATGTCTTTTCTGTGTACTTCCTTATAACACTACTGAGATGCATACTGAGTGTTTCAAGAGCATTTATTGATTCAGCAATATCAAGAAACAGGAGCTCTTTGTAGTAAAGTTTCTGTAGTGATCTCAACAGTACACAAATATGGAATTAATACATATACTTCAGTATTGTCTAATTTTAGTCTGAGTAGTCAGGAAAGGGGCATACAATATTCTCACCAGTTACTCAGAAAAATCTGGGTCACACAGAGCTGTCTGCAGTCTTCAACGCACAGTGTGGAAGTCCTATTGATAGGAGCAAAATATAAAGAAGGCAGAAAAAATGGTACCCTCCCACAGGGGAATGAAACTGAAAAATGTTAAATGTGGGATGTTTAACACTGTTTGAGGAGCTCAGTAGTGTTGACAAAAACGTACCCTGAAGGTGTGCACTAATTACAAAAGAGTAGGTTAGCTTTTTTTGATCTCAGCAACCACAGACTTGCTTCTTTTCTTTGTAATCCTTTGGTAATCAAAGACTCATCAGCTGGATAATCTGTTGCTGTACCAAACTTGTTTATCTTTAAGCTTCTCTGAGAAACCATATTGCAAGATAGAGGAGTTACCAGTGGGCCTGACTGCAGTTTAGTTAGCTGTGTTATGGTATTACAGTTGTATGTGTTATCTTCATTGTCGCCCTGATACATTTGTGGAGTATTTGTGTGTTCTAATTTTAAAAAAAAGCATTTCTCTAAGTTTTCCCTTCTTATATTGACCTAGTATGCTATTAGATAAATAACATACATCTAGCAATTCTAAGAAAGAGTTAGTTGTAGATTCTTTACAGAAAACTTTCTACGGTATCTTTCATCTGGAAGTAAACTGGAACCGCTGTGTTCAGAGCCTTAACTCTCGAATTCTGACTTTACTGTTTTTAGTTATAACCAAGATGAGTTTATTTGAAAAATCTACTAAAGATAATAAAAGTATTTAATCAAATTCAAAGACTTATCTACAAGCAACAAATGGTTTGCTTTTCTTTGGGAGGCACATAGGTGCAGTGTTTAAACAGTAACAAAAATCAAAGAGTAAACATCCATTTTCCAAGTGTTACCTTTTATTTGGAACTAACTTATTTCATATGAGAAGTAAATTGTCTTCATAAGAGGTTTTTTTGTTGTTGTTGCATCTTCTCTTTTCCTCTCCTTTGCTCTCCAGATCCAGCAATCCATCATGATGATGGTATGTACCTTTTTTCCCCCCTCTTCCAGGTTACAGGTAATTCAATTCTTTGAACTCATACTGTTGCTAATAATGTAACAATGAAGAGGGACATTTGTTTGACATATTGAAGCTTAATGGACTTCCTATGTGTCTCACCATCTAGCGAGGCAAGAATGCTGATTCGCCTTTTGTTAATAATGACTCTAACATGGGATACTCTTCCTACATGTGACGAGTTAGGAATACAAAATAGCTGGAGTTAGAGTGGCAAAACAACTAACCTTTTGTTATTGTTCCTCAGTACTCAGTAAATATTCTGTGTTAGGTTTTGTTGAAGATCAAAAGCAGTGGCAAAGCGCTGAGCTCTCCTATCCACATCTCTTTTTTTTAATGAGGTGTGTTGTAAATATTGTTCTACAGTTTAGTGCCAATGTTGTAGCAAACCAGTACTAGAAGGTCATCACATTGCATGCAAAGTGGCCAGTCTTGAATTGTGCAGAATACCTGATTGCATGAAATGTAGCTAAATAAAAATTACCCATCTCTGTATCAGAAAGAGGGAAAGATAAAGAAAGGATCTTTGCTTATTTTCTGAGGAACACATTCCCAGCATGGTTTTTTTGCTATTATAATTAGTTAAAAATCAAGGAGGGCTCTTTTCTGCTGGGTTGACAGCTTCAAGTTAACTGTTCTAAAGGCAAAGCACAGCTGACCTCACTCTGGCTTGGTGTGATGTTGGACCCATACTGGTATTAGATGAAAGTAGTTAGGATAGTAATCAATGAGAGAGAGCACAGAAATGGAGTAACTGAATTCTCTATCACATTGCTAATGAAGCAGTCATGGTTGTTTATGTCCCTCTTGAGCCTTTAAGTTTTACTGCCAGGCATTTTGCTTCTTTGGGAGACTGTGGTCATCTCTTTCCTAAAGTACTCACAACTCCCCTCCATCAGATGCCGTGGGAGGAAGGGAGCGTGACTGTAGCAAGGAAAATGCGCTGTGATCACTGCTCCCACCAGCAACGAGTTGGGGCACCTTGTCTCCATCAGCACCCTCTGGGTACTTATTTCTTGTCTCTGAGTCTCTCTGCTGGAGTATTGCTAATCATACAAATCCGGAGTTACCGTGTTTGAATGCAGGAACTACTGAGTTGGAAGTTGAAATTACTGCTGCAAGTCTGTACTGGAGCAAAGGGTTTCCGCTTGGTCTCTCATTTGAAGAGAGAGTCTACATCACAAACTGCTTCCAAATTAGTCTAAGACACCTATGTAACAAAGTGTCTTGATTGTTTGAGGAGTTAACATGTTAAATTTACTTCTTTTCTCCCCCCAAATTTACCTAATTTTAAATACTTAGCTGCTGCTTTTTTTTTTTAATAATATGAGAGTGAAATGAAGATTTTTAGTAACAGCATTTTTCTCATTAAGAGTGAAATTCATATGATTTATTTCATATGCAAAGCATTTGTAGTGAATTCAAGACTACTTGGAAGTCTATGACACTAAAGTAGTGCAACAGTAACACAAATTTTCCTATTTCATTAACCATTCAGTGGCTTTCTAAAAAACATATCCCATTTCCAGTGAAAAAGAACCAATTTGAGATAGTAAAATAGAAACCATTTTCAAGCTGCTGAAACTTTACTCTGCATTTGAAGACAACAGTGGGAAAAGTGATTTTCATTACAGATGCCATTATTTTGTGTATGACTGCTAACTAGAAGCAAAAAGCTTCTGCTAATACTTAGTATCTTGCTGAAAATTTGCAGTAATTTTCTTTTATTAATGTGTATTCATTCATGCTTTTTTTGCTTCTTGTACCACAATAAAGTCCAAATTCCAAGTAGTTAATAATTCAATCATTCAGTTCTTGGGGTTTGTACAAGAAGGTGCTTTGTGTATGTGGTTTCTGGATTTGGGGCCCTGATAGTTTTTGGTAGAATAGTTGATGTCTTCTACCTATAACAATTTTTTTTTTTTTTTATTGTTTCCTTATGGAATGCTTGGGAGCGAAGGCGCTGAAATACCCAAGGTCAGTCAGCCAGCCAGCCAAGTACAGCCCAATATAGTCTTGATGTCTCCCCAGCTCAGAATTAAACTATGTGGAAGCTGATAAAAGGTCCCCATTTGAATTTGTACTGAGCTTGTTGTTTTGAGGGGTGGTACATGGGGGGGGGTGTTCAGCATAGACTATTATGGCAGCAAAGCTTCTTAGTTTTCTTGGTTGTTGATGGAGACTTTTGTGTTTGTTTGGTTTTTTTACAGCAAACAACTATTGTTCTAATCCTCATTTTAGTTGCTTGTTGTCTTTTAGTTATTTGACTTACAGTAGAAAGCTTGCAATGGCAGAACGTGTTGGATTTTCATACAGTCCCACCCTCATGGGGTCTGTTTATGTGCTGAGGAGAAGACAGCAATGCGTATTTTTGGCTTTCACATTCTTTGAAGTGGAAGTAATTTCTTTTTCATGAGATCATACTGTTATGGCTCACTGATATACTTCATAGCTTCAGAGTAATTATAAGGTATGTGGCTATTGCTTCTTGGTTTGAGTAGCTGAAATGACAAAATATAATAATGAGTAAATGTTCCATGTTCCCATATTTTAACAAAGATAGATTTACACTTAGCAGTGTGATTCTCATGTATTCCAGGTCAGACATTCTAGGGCTGAAAAGTTGCCTGAAACTTCCTTCCACATTATGCAAGTCACGTTGTTATTTTAATTAACTAACATATTACTTCTTTCACTAAAGCTCTCAAAATTACAATTGCAGTGCAGTTATTAAATACAGAATTAAAATTCAGCAATAATGAAGGAGATAAGGAAGAACTGTCTAGAAGATATATAGAGTTCATAAATGTAAAATAGTGTTATGAACTTTAGTTGATACTGAAAGCTGTATTCCATATTGGGAGCAGGGGAATAATACAATAAAATGTAAAAACAAAATAAAATTTAAAAATCAAACCAAAACACTTTATAATTTTTTAATTTAATTTTAATTTGCCACAAACTATGCACCTGAGATCTGTTACTTAATTTCTTCTTGATTGAATTTCATATATTTTAAAAAAATCAAATAATAACTTATAATATTTGGAATTAATTTGATTAAATTATATAAAATCCTTCATTAGCTTCATGCATGAGGCTTACAGAAAATCTTGCTAAGCATGCTGCATTTTCTTTGCATCAAAGACTAAAATTATTGAGATTTCTTTTAATAGTGGCAAACTAATAATGAACTAGCTACATAGCTACATGGCTTCTTATTGCCTTGCTCACTTGCCTTCTGCCTGTGGCAGTTGTGGGGTTTTTTGGGGGGTTGGAAGGGTGTTGATGGTATTTGTTTCAGATCCGTCCTGCTAGCCCTGCTTTTTATTTTAGTAACCTCCATCAGAATTTATAATTTTGTAATTTTCACTGATCTTATTGAATAGACATATTACATGGTGACCTTTTTTGAGTTTCGTATTTATTTTAACTTTGTTCTTCCAGAGATCAAAGTGGTTGCCCAAAGATTTAGTTATTTTCCAGACATGCAATTTATAGACTGATAGCTATTTTACTATGTGTGTTTGTAAGATGTCAAAAAACCACTTTCTGTTATAAATAGGCTTGTGGTAAAAATTGTATTTTTCTGATTGTATTTGAGCTGGTGGCAAATAAAACAGTGATTTTATTAATCTAGTTATTCTTTGAAATCAGATAGAAGGAAAAGAATATAGAGAGTATAAAATAAGAATAATTTAAATTGTTTGCATTTGTGTTCTCTAAGTCACAGTAATGATTGTGTTATTATCCAAGTGCATTTCTTGCCCAGGATAGATTTCCAGAATGAACTTTTCAAAACCTGGATAATCAAATACAGCAGTGAGGATGTGCCAACATAAACTTCTGAAGCTGGTGTCTTAATGTGTATTTGAAAGTGTGTCAGCCAAGACCTGAAGGATTAAGGAAAATTGGGAAAGGAAGTTATATTGCAAGACAGTTGGGGAGAAAAGGCAAAACCATGAATTGGCAAAGAGATGTAACTTTATATTGAAATAATTCTTTTATGAATGCTTTGTAAGGTAAATAAAGTATTGACAAGCATTTGTCATAAACATTGTGATGAATTGAGTCGGAAAACGGCCAATAGGAGAGGGCAAATAGGATGGAAACTATCCAGAAAAAGGAGTATTGTAAATGATTTATTTCTCATCTCTGCAGTAATCAAATCATGGACAAGCCCAATTACCAAAGACTTGGTCATGATACTTTAAAAGAAGTCAGTGGAATATTGTTATAAATTTCCCCAGGCTCAAGAGTAAATCCTGTCCTGAACAGCTGTTTCAGGTAAATTAGAATATATTCTTTCAGTGTTGAAGTTTTAACTCCTGTGGCTGAGAAATTTTTCACTGTTTAATAATGCCAGGATTAGAAAGACCTGACAATATGCTGTGGTGGGTTGGCCTCAGCTGGATTCCAGGTGCCCACCAAGGCTACTTTATCACTTGCCTCCTCAGCTGGATGGGGGGAGAGAGAATATAACAGAAAGCTCATGGGTTGAGATAAAGGCAGGGGGAGATCACTCACCAGTTAACTGCCATGGGCAAAACTGACCCTTCTTAGGCAAATCAGTTTAATTCATCACCAATCAAATCAGAATAGGATAATGAGAAATAAACCCAAATTTTAAGAACACCTTTCCCCCACCCCTCCATTCTTTTCAGGCTCATTTTCACTTCCAAGTTCTCTACCTCCTTCCCCCCAGTGGTGCAGGAGAATGGGAAAGGGTTGTGGCCAGCTCATCCCACGTTATCTCTGCCATTCACTCTTCCTCAAGGGGAGGGCTCCTCACACTCTTCCCCTGCTCCAGTGTGGGTCCCTGTGGGGTCACAAGTGCTGCCAGCAAGCTTGCTCCAGCGTGGAGCTCCTCTTTCCACAGCTTTGCAGGTCCTGACAGGAGCCTGCTCCACAGGGTAACAGCCTTCTTCAGGCACATCCACCTGCTTGTCCGTAAGGTCCTCCGTGGGCTGCAGGTGGATCTCTGCTCCCTTGTGGACCTCCATGGGCTGCATGGGGACAGCTGCCTTACCATGGGCTGCAGGGGAATCTCACCTGTGGCACTTGGAGCACCTCCTCCTGCTCCTTCTCCACTGACACTGGTGTCTGCAGGACAGTTTGTCTCACATTCTCACTCCTCTCCCCAGCTGCAGTTGCTCATGCACAATTATTTTTGCCCCCCTTCTTAACTGTGTTGTCCTGGAGATGCTACCACCACTGCTGGTGGGCTTGGCCTTGGGCAGTGGTGGGTCCATCTTGGAGCTGGCTGGCATTGGTTCCACATCCCAAACCACACCTTGTGTACTGAAATGCAAATTTTGTAGGAATTAGGAGCTGAAGTGCAGAGCTGATTTTTTTTTTAAATACTGATTTTTTTTTAATCTATTAAAAAAATTGCTCCAGTGAAAAATGTACCCCAACCAGGCAAGGTTTTTTGTACTCTGCATTTCTAACACTGCTGCCTTTTTAGGAGAATTCCCCATCTTGTCGTTCAGCAAAATTGGGTTTCACGATTAAAATATTCCTCTGGGTAATTACTGATCTGGGACACATGCTCAGGGACCAAGCTGAGCTCACACCACTGAGCTTATGACCTTAGCAGTGAGAATGTCTGTGCCTGTCTTCAGAGAGTAAGCAGTAGATGGAAAGCAGAAGAGCTGAGCTGTAAGCTTTTCTTCGCCTCTTCCTTTTTGGATCGGTGTCTTAATCACCATATCAGGGGCGTGGTCAGGTGCATGTGTTGTGGTGCGTTTTGTGCTGTCTGTGGAAACTGTGAGTAGGAAATAATGCAGAGTTCAGGACCCATAGAAAGAGCAACTGTGTAAAGAGAGAGCGGGTGATTTATTAAATTTTGTGTGTTGTGTGTGTGGGCCCACTGATGAGGCTGCTCCTAAGTGGATCCTGTCCCTTACAGCAGATACTTCACAGCTTCAAATGGCTTTTTTTCTACAATGCTTTTGATTATCAATAACCATTTAAACTAGACTGTTAAAAACATTCACTTACAATTTTAATTCCTTGCAAATTGAACATTTGTAATTCTTCTACATACTAATTATTTATTCTTTTTTTGTATGCATAAAATCATGAGGCACATAAAATTGCTGGGCCAGAATTAACTAAAGTTGATTATTAATGAGATCAAACAGACGGTTATTTGAAAAATGAGCTACTATGGAATTCTGTATATATATTTCTTGGAGGTTATTTAAAATCAGTAACTTGGAGCTAAGTTCTGTTCCAACTGAAGTGTTAGGAATTTTGTTATTCACTTTAGGGAGTCTAGATTTTAATTTGGTTTGCTTCGTCACAGTCCACCATCTGCCTCCTCAGGTGAGTGACACATGAAGGATCTGTGAACAGTTTCCATAAACAGTTGGCTTGCACCTGGGAGGGCAGAAGGAAACCTGTGACTTCTGTGAGAAGTTTTCGCTTGCCAGTGGACAAATAGGAGAGACATGAGCTGATACTCTTCGGATTTTTTCCTTCTCCCACACCATTGCTATAAAGTTTTTTAGAGTCTCTTGTTCTCTGTGGTTTTGTCTCAATTTCTGTCTTTGGACCATCAGTAAGGAGGACCTTGTTTAGAAGGTACTGTGCAGGTTATCAGTAATTTGTGTTATTTATTGGTAATCACTGGGACCAAGGGACAGAGATGTACTTTGAGATGTTTTTCCTGCCGTAACATCTGCATTGATAAGCATAGTTTGATTAAAGAGAGTCATCAAAATTCTTCCTTCAGGAGAGATATTATTAAAACATATATAATCAGTTATAACTGAAGTACCAGCTCACAGAAACAAACTCCCTGCTCCTTCTCAGCCCTGAGTTTTCTCTGGGTTTGGGAACAGAGATGTGAAATCCTCAGAACAATATCCTCTTTTCAAAACATCTCCTTCCATAGTGGTAGACTGGGGAAGTAGCTTCAAAAAGTTCTGTGACAAGGTGGTAGGAATCTACTTGGAGTTGTAGGTTATTTGTTGAGGCTCCAGGTGTTTTTACCAGTAAGGGTTAGGAACAATAAATTAATCCAATTGTAACCTGTTGTTTTTGTCTGTCCTTTCATCTATCTTTCTATCTTGACGTAGGCCTAATATGGTGTGTAGTGTATTATTGTCCAAGAGCTGTTAGATACTGCACAAAACCAGGAATGACATGATCTGTACCTGACAGAACTTAGTCTTGAACTTGTGAGAATGTGGGATGTAATAACCTTTCATTATATCTCTAAAGTATCCACCAGAGGAATAGTGGATATGGAGTAGATTGGCATGGAGCAAGGCAATTCCTATCTCAAAATGTTGAGTTTTCATCAGATGTTCCTATCTTGCAGTGGGAAAATAAACTTTCAGCAACGCAGACTTGTCAATCTTTATTCTTTGAGTAAGCCTGGATAAACTGTTTACTGTAAGACACTATAGCACACAGCTTATGATAAGTATTAGAGACAGAATAAGAAAAGCATGAGTGGTAGTTTAGTCTATATGGGTACTGCAGGCAGTTCTGATGAACTTGCCTTTAGTTGTGTTAACTGAGAAGCTCTAGGTCCAGAAAGTACCAGAAATGGCGAAATTAAATAATACTGAGGTTTTTTTGTAAGGAAAAGGATTAGCCTGAGTAATGAGTAACCAATAAATGTGGAGGTTTTTTTCTTTTTTTGAATCAAGGTAAGATGACTTCATATCTAATCACTTTGTATAAGGTAAAATAATAGGACATTTTGTGTTCCTCTGATCTTGAACCTATTTTTATGTAGAGATTTCTTGTTATGAATGTACAAATTAATTTATAAACACAACTGCTGAGCAAGAGTATGTTAGGGAATATTTCTGCTTTACTCCTTAGTGTTCCTACTGTAGTTCCTTTGAAATAAGCTTTATTTTGGCTTTTATGTATCTACCTTTCTTGTTTTGCAGTTGGTTTTGTTCTGTAATAATTTAATGATTAATTTAATTAATCATCTTCATACATCTCATTCGCTGTTGCAAGTGAGTTTTCTACATCCCATCTGTATTGCTTTAATTTACTGATTATAATTTGCTCATTATAATTTATGATTAAGTCAAGAAAATTCTTTCATCTGATGTGATGAAAGTCTGGTCTCTTTGGAATCGGTTACTTGAAATTTTATGCTTTCCCAGGTAGTGTTAGTAAGTTAACACATCTTCTGCTTAAAAAAAATCCCAGCCTGTAAGTTTTACTTCAGTGTTATACAATACTTTAACACAGATGTTGGAAAGAGGGATAAAAAATTCCCTTTAGTTTGTATGAGGTAGGTTCTACCACACTAACGTCTTTCCAGTGATAAGGGAGTTGACTCCTGTAGCAAGGTCAGGCAGTAGATGTACTCTGTATCAGTCTGAGCAAACCTTTTGGTGGGTGAGAAATCCCTCCACACGGGAGGGCAGCAGGGGGTACTGTAAAATCATGAGCAGGGAATGTACAGCAGGGTTTTTTGAGAATTAGTGATTCTCGAGATCAATACCATTTCATATTCTAATGAGCGTGTTCTGTGCTCAAAGATTAGGATGAGAAATATTGTGACTGTTTGGAAAAATTTGGGAGTTCTGCAAAAGAATAGGATAATATCATAGAAGGCATGAGGTGATCTTATGGTCTGGAGTTACAGAAATGTCACTTAATACTTCAAAGTACAAAATCATTCATTTGCAGATGAAAAGCAAGAATGGGTGCTGCAAATGAAGAACTGGAGGAGCGTGAGGATTAGAGCAAGGTATCTTACTTTATTATTGACATAGGCTCTTTGAATTTTCATAGACCGGGATTAAATGAAAAGCCTTATTTGATTTCTCGAGTTGCTGGAAATCGCTGTAGAACAGTAGCCTTTGTCATGAAATCTTCTTCTTAAATTTAAATTTTTCTCCATTGTGAGAGTGTTAAATATCAAAACAGGCACACAGAGAGGATTGTGTAATCTCCATCCTTGGAGATACCTAAAACTTTACCAGACAAAGTGATGAGCAACCTCTTCTAAAAGGACCTGCTTTGAGCAGGAGGTTAGACTGAATACCCCCAGGGGGATCATCTAACCTGAATTATTTGATAATACTGTCTGCTGTTTTGTTTGCTGGATTGCCAGTTAGAGCTCCTTATTCTCTTCTGCAGTAGTGCCCTTCCTTATAGTGATGTGAGCTTTTTATGTGCACTGCTCAGAGGGGTGTTTGCCTTCCCTAGGATTCAATATGACAGAGGTGATTCTGGCAGTCATTAATCTCCTGTTGAGGGTTAATCCTAGATCTTTCAGCACAATTTCTTAAAGGTTTTTTTCTGCAGATCCCATCATGCAATTTCTTATCAGGGACTGGGTTAATACCTCAAAATTGTTCTTTGCAGACTTTCTGTATTTTTACCTTCTTTTTGTCATCACACCTTAACAACATTTCTCCTGTTTCATATTTTGTGGAGTTTATCGCTCCTTAGGTTCTGAGGTTAGTCTGATCCTGAATTAGTTGAAAATAATAATAAAACATCCTCAGAAGCAACTTTGAGAAAAAGTTACGTCAAGTATCAGCTGTTTTATTGGAACATGTTGCTTACAGTTTTAAAACAGGGTTGTAAAAAGATTTTTTTTATGCCTGTTACACATCTCAGCATCATCTGGCTTTTAATTGGTTTGCTTCTTTAGTCTTGATATCTTTTTTACTCTTTGAACTTCACAAATTACAGAAGTCATGCAGAAGCAGGACATAACTGTAGAGCCTCCTAAAGATACATTTCCTACAGAGATCATTAGAATTAAATTTGAACAAGAAAATAATTATTTTCTGAAGGCAGAAAATAACTGAGTGATCAACAAATGCCCTACTGAGAATGGAAAAACACTTTTTTCAAATTTATGAATCTTAAACTGCATCTTTTGGTTACTCATGGGGATGTAAGTACCATTTTGGTTAACAGTATAATTTTTGTCACGCCTAGGCAGTAGTCCAACTGAAATTTTACTAGATTTTCCATCTTTATGCTGTTTAAGGGAAACAGTTCCTTAGAGGAACTGTAATAAAAGTAGACAGAATTGCTTAGAGATAGATGCAATACTATTTATATCAGGCAAGATATAACCAGAAGTGCCAAGTAATTAATTCCATTTTGAAAGGCGTCAATAAAGCTTAATCTGGAATATTGTGTGCACCTGACCATCAGTAATCAAGAAGGTTGAACTTGTGCTTAGTAGGAGAAGTGAAAAGTTCTAGAAGTGAAAAGTTGCTTTAGTAAGAAAGATACTAAAGGCACTTGGCTGTGCAGGGTGAAAGCTAAAAAGGGAAATTATTGTCATCCATGAAAATAGCACAGGAGAGAGAAATTGCAGGGTGGGATCTCAGTTATTGAGGATAAAAGCTAGAGTAGATAAAAGGAAAGGTTTTCTGCCTAGGAAAACAGCAAGATAAAAATACTCCAGTATGACAAGTGGTGGTAAAAACTCTTCCTTGTCCTATTATCTTTCCTTATCTGGATGCCAAGGTCATGGGTTGAAACCCCTGTAGAAGGTTTTCGCTTAAGAGTTGGACTTGATGATCCTTGTGGGTCCCTTCCAACTCAGAATATTCTGTGCTTTTGTGATAATTGAAGAATAAAAGCATATGAAACTCTGCCTGAAGTAGCAAGGAGAGAGACATGATCACCCAGGAAACCTTCTCCCTTTCAGTTTGGAATACCTGCTTAAGGTCCTACACACTGTCCACAGGTTCCATTTTTAAATCAGTATATCTGGTTTTGTATTTACTTCAGCTAAAGGAAAGTTGCAGGAAACTTCCGAAGAGTTACCATTAGAAATAGTAATTTGAAGTCTTAGTTGTTACTGCTGTGCTTCTTGTAATTAGGAAGCTGCCAAGATATCCGTAAACCCCCTTAAAAAACCAACCAAACCAACCCAACCCAACAAAAAACCATACACAAAAAATCTCACCCAAAGCAGTAAGCTAAATTAGACTTGCATGAGGCATCTGATATAAAGAGTTGAATGATGACAATTGAGGTAGCAGTACTTAAAAGTTTGTCCCTGGATAATGTTTAGTGTCAGCAGAGTTTTTCATTGGCCCATGCTGCTTCTTTCTGATGCAGTAATTCCTAGGAATTTACCAAAGATGAATCCTACTTTGTCACTACTGCTTGAGTAACAAATTAGATATGGTCGAGGAACAGATTAGAATGCACAGATCTGTCCTGCAGATTTAATAATTAAATAAATTGATTATTTAATAATAATTAATAATTTAATATTATTTAATATAATAATAATAATATGTTTTCTGCCAATTAAGTAATTTGGAAGAAATTTATTGAGAGGAAGACTAATCAGAAGGAGCAAAACAAAAGAGGTCATCTGAGATGTAATATGCAGAAGAGGGAGGCAAGGGGAGACGGAGCCATGAGAATGGTAGAGTTCAAAATAGAGCATATTTAGAGCAAAAGATGGTGAAAAATAACAGATGGCACATGGTTGGAACAAGCTTTTTTGATGCAGAGAAGGCTCAGGAAAAAATACAAGAGTAGGCCTGTTGTCTTTAGAAAGCCCAATGATCCCCACAAAAGGACTGCTGACTCCACTTTGGCTTCCTCCCATAATTTCTTTTCTCAAGAACAGGAAACCAAGAAAATCTCCCAAGAATGAACAGTTCATTCAAAATTATGCATTTTGAGCACTTATCAACAAAGTTCAAATTTCATTGTATAAAACATCATCATAATGAAGGATAACCTTGAGAGAAATTGTCTTTGTTCCCTGTCACAAAGTTCTCCACAAGGAGCTGGAATGAATAAGCATCTGGGGAAAATAAAGAGGGAATTGATGAGAAATAAGGGAACTAAAGAATGAAGTTGTAGTAGTCATAGGGAAGCTGGTTAAGCCACCTGAAGTTTGACAGAGCAGATAGGAGCTCTTGAAGTGCTGTTGTGACCCCAAATCAATTTCAGTCACATGCAAACGTTGATATGACATCCGTCTTTGGCGATGAATTTTTTTAATAAGATCAAAATGCAAGCTGTTTTCCCTCTGTTGTTTTTAAACACTATTGTGAAAATACAGTCTAAAAGGAAGTTATTCTGGCACGTGATGAGGTGCTGAAGAGTTTTATAGCACGTTTTAGACATGACAAGGAGAGGGGCGTATCACAGACAAATTTTGGAGCTTCTTGTCATGATTCGTCATAGCCTAACAATAGCCTAATGGAAGTGTCTTACAGAAAGCCCAAATATATATGAGGAACAGATGGCAGTTTCTGTTCTTAGTCTGTGTCCATTAAATAGATTTCACACATATCCCTGAGGCTTATATCTGTTGTGCATAAAGAGAGCCATGAGCAGAACACTGCAACGTTTGACCTCTGTATTGTGCCTTCTTCTATGTGAAATTCAGCTGCGGCGTGCTCTGAAATGAATGATGATTGGTGTCTAGAGATGCTGTTGCTTTCTTTGACATAAAAGTGCCTTGGTGTTTCATTTGAGAAAAAACTTTAGAGTAATTCAAACAAGGGATTGTGAAATAAGATTTACTTGGACTTTAATAGATTTGTTTCTGATGAAAATATAGGCATTATTGCATTTAAAAAGGGTGCAAATCAAAGCTCTGACAGCTACCAAAGAATTGCAAGAATCTAAAAATGCGGTTTATAATGCCTTTTCTATTGATTATGAATTTTGAAAGGTCAACTTCCATCAGAACATGGTGAAAGTGAGATGATAGCTGTGCCAATTTGGTTCAAATAATATCTTTTTGACACTTCTTGTGGCCTTATCAAGCAATCCATTTCTGCATTATGATGTTTAGTAAATCTATATTAGTGCTGAACTTTTGGGTATAGTATGAAAGTTGTGGTAGGTATCAGTTCTGATTACTGATTACACAGCACAGTGGGGCTTCAAGAACGGCCAGCACAGGCTGGATTTAGACAGCAGTGATCAAGTGCTCATCAGTTCTTGCAAGATTTCACCTGAAGTTAAATGATTAGATACGACACCTGAATGTTTCCTAAAATGAAACTCCATTCTGTGTCTTGGAAATTCAGATGTAGTTGTCACTATTGCAGCACTAGTTGTCACTATAGCAAGTAATTCTTTCCTTGTGGAATAAGGCACTAATTCTCATAGATGAAGATGGGAAAGCTGGGACCATAAAGCATAGCATTGGAATAACATAGTGATTTTCTGGTCAAACCAGCCTTAATGAAGTCTCTAGTTAATCTATTGTTAATCTCAGGTATTGAGTTCTTTTATTTTTCATGGCCTGAATTTATATAGAGAATTGAAATTAAGAGCAACACAAGACCTCTATTATATAGATTTTAGCTTTATAATATTTTTACACTTTCCCTTATTAAATGTAGGTATGCTTGTTTCTGGTTTGATGGCTTGGCTGCTCAGCTTCATAATTTAATTTTCCTCAGCTGGTGTCAAAAAAATTCTATTCCAGTCATAAACAATGCAATATTTGTAATTATTCCATAAAGTTTTTCTATGTTCTGGCATAGTAGGTCTTTATCTGTTTGATCTGTATGTATGTAAATCATTATAGAAGGTATGAAAAAGAGGATAAATTGTTCTGAGATTTGTATGTTCAGGACCTGTGAAAAATCTTCTTTTGCTGAATTGGTGAGCAACACCAGACCAAAGTCTAGAAGACTAAACTCCACATCCTGTCTTCTCAGTAAATTAAATGTCAATTCAGTAAATTAAAGATTTCTTTGGTCATCTGCATTCTTATGATGATAATTCTAGCAATTAGAAATTTCAGAGTCTCAGCTGATGATAGTTGTTTGTGATTACTAGTTCTCAGATTCATTTTGCTTGTATATGTAGACTTTAACAACCAGACAAATTAATTTGCTTTTGAAATAATTTAAAAACACCTAATCTGTTTAGGTATTTCCAAACAGGTGCACTAATGCTATAGTTCAGGCATAATATAACAGAGCTAGAAACCTGAAGCAAAACCACACGGTATTTTATTCCGAAAGGGGTTTTATACATATTTTGTCTGTCCCCTTCAATGAGATTCTAGTTTTTTTTTCTTTGTCTATGAGGGCTTTTTTATTGAGTCCTAATGATGCTATCAACATCCTTATTTCAACATTTAGGGAGCAAGGGGCAGTTGGTAAGAATTATTTTGGTATGCACCTGGATATGTAAAAGTGTAGGGAAAAGATCAGTATTGAGTGGACTGTTCTGTATAATTCACAAGAAATCCCAAGTCTGCACAAAGCATATGAAAAGTCCTAAGAAAATCAATAAGGTTACTTAAAGCTCTGTGCTCATTGCATTTTATTTATGTTTTTTTGAACTGAAGCAAATATCAGTCATGTCAGTAAAATAAATGAAGATCTTTAATGTTTGCTATTTATTCTTTCTTGTGCTCCTTTTTCATTTGATACTTTATATGACTGCTATCTTGGTTCCAGTATTAAAATGATCTCAGCAGGCTAGATTGAATTTCTGACTAAGGTTCAGATTTGCTTTGACACCAGGGAAATACCATCCCCCATAGGGTGAAGTGACTTTGTGAAACATCTGGTCAATTCTTTCCCTCTTTTGGATGCAGTTTTTCCTTTGGGAACTGAAAGCTGCATCTGAAAGGCAACTGTGAAAACTTCATTTTATCACCTAAAATGTGTTTAATTAGAAATCATTCACAGGTTTAAACCTTGGATGACTGGTGAATTCTGTTGAAACTTACGTGTTTATGGTGTGTTAAAACACAGATATTGTGTTATTCATCACAGTAGGACTTTATTATTGGTACATTCTTTCTGAAGATGATGGTATGAGAGGGAGGGTATCATCTTTTTTGTACATAAGAATCCGTGGGACAATCTGAAGAGAAGAGGTATTCCTGGAGTGCTTCGAGTTATTTATTCTGTAGACCTAGAGAATTGAGTCTAATCTTTAACTGGTAAAAACCAATAGTGTTTCACTGACCGAAGTGCTGTCTGAAAATCTTATTTTCTGTATGGTACCAAACAAGAATGTGGGACATAAAATCTCCCAAGATTAATGGATGTGCTGTGCTGTGCATGTCCGCATGCTGTATTTGTCTTCTAGATTTCGTGTTGAGTGGGCACAAAAACAGTTATGTTGGCACAGCAATAACGAAGTGATCTTCAAGTTGATTACAGAAAATATAACAAGGCCTAAGTGGTGAGGAGTTAAAATATGTTTTGAAATATAGTTATCATACTTCACTTGCTTTTGTGGATCAGTAAGAAAAAGTGAAAAGAAACTATGTGCAAAGAAGAGGCGGCCGTAGAAGGGGAAAGCTGTAAGTTCTAATTTTAGGAATTAGCTGGTGTGCTTAAGGCTGGAGTTCAGTAAATACTTGAGGTTGGCAGGGCTTTTTATTCCCATTCTTGTGCCACAGCCACTTTCTGCAGCTGCATGTTTAAAAGGATCAAGCCACTCACTTGGCTGAAGAGGCCTGTGCCTTCTGAGTCCAGTCACAGATGGTATTCACAGAATTTTGGCCACTGTTTAGGAGATCTGTCAAAATGTTTGCAGTAGGTGCAGGACAGCTTGAGCGGCTCTTGCTACGTGTTACTGAGCAAAGCATCTGTGTCTCTTGCATTTGTAGTGTAAAGTGCTGGGACCCTTTCTTATGTCAGGGTGCCCTGGTGCCACGCTGGCCCACGTGAGCAGTGTGAGTGAGGAGTCACTGACTGACTCTTGTGATAAAGAGCAGAAGCCCACGACTAGTGTGTCCTCTTTGGCTTAAGGCAGCACAGCCTTTCATTTTGAACATCACTCTAGTCTGCTCTACCACATACTTGGAAATGTTCAAATAAAGCTCTGTACCTTGCATGTCTGCAATAAAAATATATTTAATATTATACACCTGAATTTATCTGCATTCACTGCAGATCTAATTCAAAGAATAATTTTGAACCAAGCATTCATCATCCCAAGATTTTGTCTCTGAGCATCAAGGTCTTCATGACTAAAATTCAAAAAGCAGACAAGTAAATGCCATCAAAGAGTTTTCATTGTGTACATGTACTCAGCCACGTGCCCACGTACAAACACACAAACACACGTGCCTCACCAGTTAAGACTGTCAGAGGACTGTTACAGAACTTGTGATACATTCTCAGGTGCTAATAGTCTAGGTGTTTTTGAGTACTGTGTATGAGCTCACAGTCCTTTTTAAATTCAATCTCAGCTGCTTTGCATTTCACTTTTAACTCTGCTGTTCTCTCTTAAATTCCCTTTAATGGGTCAAACATATTTTATTTAAAATTGAAATTCACGGAATAAGTGTGTGATAGCAGATTTTGTAACTCCTACTGGAAGAATTAGATGTAATTAATTACAAAGTAAATATTAGATATAATGCACAGTTTGATTTTTTTTTACTGGATATACCATGTAATTATCCAAATACCCTGCATACCTTTATGCTCCGGTTCTGATCTCAAAGCAGACTTACTGCACTTGATCTTCCAAGTCATTACCCCTGTGTTTAA
Organism: Corvus moneduloides; assembly: GCF_009650955.1. NCBI lineage: Eukaryota > Metazoa > Chordata > Aves > Passeriformes > Corvidae > Corvus > Corvus moneduloides. Next base: position 89,386,641 of record NC_045478.1, read on the forward strand.
GTAAAATATCCAAATATAGTTGTGGTATACTTTCTCTCATTTTTTAGGATATTTTCTCTGTGAACCCAGAAAACAGAGTTTGTTCTGCATGTTTTTGAAGTTGTAACTATACCCTGTCTGGAAGGGCATTTCTTAATCCCTTTCAGAATCAAGAGCTGGAGCTGTGGTTCAGTTGAGAAGCTAAAGAGAAGGTGCTCTTGGCCAGGATGACAGCTAATGATTAGATCTCAGTGGGGGGAAGAGTGGTAGAAGAGACGTGATGAAGAAGGTTGTGGAGGGTTTGAAGGTGACATGGTGGAAGCCTTAATTGAAAGCACTGGTGTGAGAAAGATGGTAGGTTTTAAATAAACATTAAGTCTCTGATGTTATAACAGAGGCAGAACTGGAACTCTGTGAGTAGATGTGGTCCTTCCAGGCCAGGGGATGGTGATTCCAGGGCTTCTGGGTTAAGAAAGAAAGAAACAAGAGGGTATCTTTAAATAGGACCCTACTGTAGGGGCAGGACTCATGGACCTTTCTCAGTTATCTTCTTTTTTTTTCTTTCCCTTGTCTGAAACAGAGCAGCCTTATGTCAAAGCCTTTGCTCATCTTTTGTTTCTTTATTGTCTCATACAAACTATTGCAGTGTTTTCTTACCATGTTTCTTCCCTTAATGGTGAGTAAATTCAGATGATATAGAGATGCTCAAGTGCATATGAACTGGGCTTTCTTTAGTGGATGACTGTGGATTGAGAAAAACTGGAGTGAATAATGTTCCAGAGTTTATGGTTTTAATATGGTGTGAGTCATCAAAAAAAAATTCCTTTCATACTGGTAGAATTGTTAGAGCTAAGCTTTCTGACAGAGCTATAAATTTCTGCCAATAGCCCCAATTTTTTTCAAGAGACAGATATATATCATCTGCCTATTTTCACTGTCCTAGCCTTCTTTACTCTGATTAACCCATGTGCTAAATTAGGAACCTCTGTTTCCTCTGTTTTCACAAATTGGTGTGAGATCAGAAACAAACCTTCTTGCTTTCTGACCAAAGAACTGTCAAAGATGAAGAAGAATCCTTAACCGAGCACTGAATTCACTTAGATTGCTAAATGCAAGTCGTAGCTGAGCTCAGAAGAGTTTTATTATTGAGGTCATGGTCTTTTCTGTGGTAGGCATTAAATACCATTCTATTGCCACATTTCTGTTAGCTCGGAGGAGCTTGGATCTCTCTTCTTCTCTAACTTCGCAGAAATTGTGTAACATTACTTTCTCAGTCTGTGTGAGGTAGTTTTGAGAGTATTCAGCTGTAAAACTGAAGAGACAAGCCTATGTTGGCATTATCAGATGAAAGAGAGCACCAGGAAGTCAGGGAGGGGAAGGACATCTTCATTCAACAGGTGTGAGGTTATCTGCTAATGATTTTGAGGATAGGAAAAGTCTGTTTTAATCACCATGGTACCTTTGTGGTTTCCTTTGTTAAATTGCCATTTTTGCAGAATAAATTATGTCACTATGTCTAACTTTCCTCAAGGTCTGTGCATGACCCTCTCTCCTGGAAGTTTTTGTAATACTGTATTTGGAGAACCTCTTTGTGGGTCATAGTGGAACAAAAATCAAAGCTAAATTTAGCTTTTATTGATGGAATTTGGGCTTGCAAAGTCAAATTTTTGCACAGAAGTTTTAATGAAATTCATCTTGACTAAGCACTGGAATTTTGCTATTGTGCCAACCAAAAAGGGAGTATTATAAAGGCAAAATCACTTAGTATAAAAACTTGGTGCTTGACTTTTTATGTAACTGCTGAGCTTGGTGTTGGGTTTACCACTGGAAGTTTTTGGCAGAATCATTTCATTTTTAAAGGGAAATCTACACTCTGAAAACAACATTTTAACTAGTGCCCCAGCTAGATTAAATGTCTTTTTTTTTTTTTTTCTTTTATTTTTCCTAAAGAACACAAAGTAGAATCATAGAATATGCTGAGTTGGAAGGGACCCATCAGGATCATCGAGTCCAGCTCCTGGCCCTGCACAGGACATCCCAAGAATCACATTATGTGCCTGAGAGCATTGCCCAAACCCTCTTGGTCTCAGACAGGCTTGGTGCTATGACCACTTCCCTGTACTTGCTGTTTGGTATAGCAGAAGAGTAGGAAAAATATTACCAGATAATGTCTGTTCTGAATAACAGTTTTGTTAACTGGAATGCATTTGGCTTCTGCTGGATAACCAAACCCAAATTATGCAATGGCAAGAGCTGTGTAGTCATGTATGTTATTTAGTGCTGGTGCCATAGCCTGGTGAACGCTACGCAGATTTAGAAATTGGGAGCTGTTCTCCCAGTGAAGGGCAAGTTCATTCCAGTAGCTGGGACAAACTTCCTTACCAAGAGGCGCCTTGTCCTTGACAAGGGCCCTTTTAGGAGGAGTTGAATTCCTTATTGCCCAGTAAGTTTTCCTTGCTACTTTCTTTGAACAAAAAAATGGTTTTAATGCATGAGAAATGAGGAAGAGCCCAACTTTTGTGCATATCTTGATGGTATCTGTACCAAAATGTATGTAAACTGCAGTGACCCACAGCCACAACTCTTCCTGCATTATAGTTTAATGCAGACCTAAATCATGTGAAGTCAGAAATAAACATGTATGTGTTTGGGTCAGGTCCCTCATCTCAAACACGATGAGTTTTGGATTTGGAGATATTGGAGATATGCAAAAACCTGACTGGAGAGTGTCCTGATCAACCTGCTGGCGCTGACCCTCCTTTGACAAAGAGGGTTGAACTAAATGACCTCCAGATAATTTTAGCCCTTCTGTGACAGTGTTAGGTTTTTGGCAGCTCTCAACTTGCCAGAGAAAGAGGCAGGAAAAATATAAGTTAAGCTAATGCTTTCCAGTGAGACATGAGTTCAGTATAGCCCATAGGAAACACTATTAAAAGCCACTGGAAGTGACTGTGACAGATTCTATCCTATCAGTTGTTTTGTAGGCTCCTGTGTAATTCATTTGTATGGGTTCCACTAGAAAACACCATGTATGTCAGGCAATATTCTAATGTTGGGAAATTTTGGTCACTATTTGTTCAAGAGAGTGGTGTGCACTTTTAAATTCTAGCTAAATCAGAACTGCATTTGACATTATTTTATTTTTGAATAATCATTTGATATTAAGAATGTCTCTTAAGCATATTCAGAATGACTCTTTCCCATGTTCAGAGGGGATTGAGATGGGCATGGAAGATTCCAGAAAGAGGTGCATTCATTTCTCACCTTTGCAACTGGATTGCTGAGGGGGGTTATATGTCCTCGTAGAGATCACTTTATCTTCTCAGCTTCAATTTCTTGCTCTTTGAAGGTGGCCATCCTACAACTCTCCATAAAACAGTTCTGGAAACTTGGGCATGTTAAGAGCTGCAATATGATTAGTAATTCTAACTATAGAAAAAGAACAAGCTAGGCTTTCAAGGGATCTAACCACAGTTTTATGAAATTCTGTAACAGAATTATTGGCAAAAGTAAGCCTAAGCTCCTGAGTGTTAGAGTAAAATCGTTTATTTCTAAATGTTTTTAAAAGGGCACTCAATTTTTGGAGCACTAGTTATTTCAGAAAGTTTGTAAACAAGGTAGGTAGAATGTTTTAGAATGAAATATACTTTATGGCATAAAAACAATCTAGTTGCGTTTTTAACATTCTACAGTTTATTTGCTGATTTACAACTCCATTACTGCAACGTAGCTAAGTTTAATGGTAATAAATAGGATAGTGTGTTCAAAGTAAGATGTGAAGAGTGTCATTGGTAATTGCAGCTTAGTGATACCTATGTTGTTTGACAGATTTTGGGGACTAAGAGAACATACAGGAGGAGCTGTGCCTGTTCTGGTTTGGGTGGTGGGATTTTTTGCCAGGCCGGGAGATTGAGAGTGTGGTAATGACCATGGGTTGATTTTATCACAGTTCTTGCTGGGTTTTCCTAACATTGTTTACAAGTACCAGTTTTCAATCTTTTAATGGATTCACTTCACAAACATGCTTGATATTCTGAAATACCTGTAAAAGTTTCCATGTGAACCCTCTAGGATGAACTAGAAAATACTGCACTAACGTTTTTTTCCAAGAGTCAAAATATGTACAATTCTCTTTTACTCTGGAATTCTGTAATAATGATTTACTTAAAGTTTACAAATTATATTCATATTACTGGAGTTGATAATTAACACTATTGATAAGTACAAAAACAGTGTGGAAATGCTTGAGGTACTTGTATTCTCCAAGTTCCTACTACACCTTTCCTACATCTGGTTTGCATCATTCACAGTAAAAGTGGCAGATGTTGGGAGCATTTATTTGAAAATTTACCTAAAGACAGGATTGAAGAACTTGTTTGACTTAACTTCATTTTGAAATTCCTCTATTGAGTGTAGAGAGAGGCTTTACCTGCTGGAATTTAAGGAAATCTAGCAGTGAGGTGGTGTGCTGAATGAAACACATCATTTCCCTGAAGCAGAGGAGCATATTTTGAGCTGACAGTTTACTACAATGCTCGTTTGGCTTCCTGGATGTGATTGTATCCGTATGAATTTCTGTAGTCTAATTTGAAAATGTTTTGAATACTCTAGGCAGTAAGATCAAAGAGCTTTCCAAAAAAAGCAGGAAACTAAAAGGTCATAATTCTTTTTTTAACCACTGGATCCCAGTTAGAGCCTTACACAGGTAAACAAAAGCAGAAAAATTGGGTAGCTTAGAGCAGTTGGAAAGGGAGAATTTGTATGTAGGGACTGCGATGTAATAAAATATCAGTTGTAAAAGCAGACCTAAGAGAATGCCAGGGAGTGTACATCTTGCCACATTCCTTAGAGAAAAGAAAATATATTCAGAGATGAGAATGGCAAAGCAAGAGGAGATTGTTTCATTCTTCCCATCCTCACCTTAAGCACTGATTCCCACTTACTGTGTTGTAAAAAATAACATTTTCCCTGTGTAAGCTAATTTTGCAGAGCTTCAAAAGCTTGATTGGCTTTGCTGCGTTAGCAGTAGGTCATTTCTGCACTTCATTGTTCTGGGAAGTGTGGAGCATGACAGTCATGCTTCAGAGAGAGTTGCAGGGTGGCAAACTGCTGAGAGCCTCTGGGAGCAGATGTTGAACCCCAGGCCCAAAACATGACATTCTTTACAATTTGGAACCTTCTAATAAAGAAAAGTGCTTTTGTTAAGTGGTTATTTTTTCCTTATCTATTCTCAGGGTTGCTCTTGTGGAAAATATTCCTGAAGGGATCAACTATTCAGACAGTGCACCATCCCATTTGTCTCTTTTCCAAGGCTGGATGAATTTGCTTAATATGGCTGAAAAGTCTGTTGACATAGTATCTTCCCAGTGGGACCTCAATCACAGCCATCCATCAGCATGCCAGGTATGTTCTAGCCTAACGAAAGAGTGGGACCTTAACAGTCTGTTCTTATTGTCAAACTATTAATTTTACAGAACTAAAACCCTTCCCTATAGCAGAACTATTTGTTTGGGTAGTCTAAAAATTCATTTTCTTATGGGGATTTTCCTGCCAATAGAAAAGTTTCTGAGAGTGGTGGTGTGCTTGGACTAGATAATGTTTAACACATACTCACAGCACTTCCATCTTAGGGAAGAAAGGCGTTGTGTAACCTTAAGAAAGCTGTCAAATTGTATCTATATTTGCACATCCACCTATTTGGGAATATTCATTAATCTGTGCAATTATTTTCTATTGGTGTTACTGATGGAATAAAAAGGCAAGCCTGTGGATTAATTTTCCAGCCAAATAGAGGGATAGACTTACAAAGAACAATATAGTATCAGATGATTCATAGCTTTTCAAAATTACTCTTGGGAGAGAGCGGTGTTTGAGACTTCTGCAATTAAGAACAGAATGAAAAATCATAAATCATAGTGAATAAGGCAGACATGCATTACAGTGATGCTGTGCCAACAAACACTTTATTCTTGAGAGCAGTCCTCTTAGAAATATGGTCAGGAAAGGTTTCCATTTAGCATCACTTGAGAAACTAAGATATCAAAGAAGTGATAGGCTGAGAGTATCTCCTCTTTTCCACTAGATAGATTGTTTGCCAAAAGGAGCCACTCAGCTGACACGAAATGGGGCTAAAATGACAGCCAGGTAACTGTAAGGACTCAACTCTATTATACTATGGCATAAACTCTTGGCTTTCCTTTCTAGTTCTGTTGATGCTGTGCAGTAAAAAATGCCTTTTGGTAGATGATAGGCAAATCCTGGTATTCTAACCAACTATATTCTGCTTCTTTTGAAATAGACTGTAGCCTAGTTGAGCAGCATACATTAGCTTTTCTTCAGAGTAAGTTTGCTGCCTGTCCATTTAAAATACTGAAAATATAAGGTGAGCAGATGAATATAAAATGTAATGCAAACCCTTCATTTCAGAGTGCTTATAAATATTGGAATATGGTTTGTGAATAAATTTATGGAATATCAAAATATTGACTTTTTTCACAATGTAATTATGCAGCTAAGCTTTATTTAAATTTATTGCCTAAGTAACTTCAAACACATGTACTGTCATTCAAGCGATGAATTCAAAGAGATGGTGCCTTAGATGTTTCTAGGATGTGCATGAATTGATGTGTGCATGAATCTTTCAAAAGTATTGTCTGAAAAAAATTCAGCCTGTCATTTGCTTCAAAACTGGCAGAGCCTAACAAATCCCAAACAGAGGACAAAAAATAGTGAACTGGAAATTGGGATTTCACTAGTTAAGCATCAAATCCACATTCGCATTGCAAAGTAAAAACTGTAAGATACTATTCAGCAGGGAGAAGAAGAAGAGACATCTAAGAGGTGGATTTGGTCTTTTGTCCTCAAATGCACAGTTAAAGCCAGAAAAATGAAACATTTTTCATAATACTCTGTTTGAGTTATCTTCTTCTGCCTGCTAGTAGTCTTACAAAAATGAGTAATTACTTGTGTTTAAAGGCAATTAATATTCCAGTCATTTCCTCATTTGTACAGCAGTGTGGGCTGAACAGCTGATAGATCTTTCTGTCAAGCTTGTCTATTCATGCTAAAACACTGTATTGTTATTGGCCAGTCTGATTGCTAAAAAATTGCCAAGAGGCAGTGTTTCTTAGCAAATTGCTGCCCCAGAGAATGTACACAAAGCTCAGTCTGAGAAAGGGAAGGGAGAAAACTTGAATCATTACATCTGCTTTCTCCACTTGGTGAAATGAAAGTGAAATTTCAGAGGAGCTTCAATAACTATAATCCATATATATATATATATATTTATATATATGTACACTATAATTGTTTGAAGAATAAGTCCAATGCCCTCAAGCCTTTACAGTTTGAGTTTGGGGAAATTTTCCTAACATAGCAGGAGCATTATGAAAGGTAAGGGGGTAAGATGTAAAACTCCCAGGTAGTACAGTGCTTAGTGAATGAGTTCTAGTTGTTCTGTGAATGATTCTTGTTTTTTAGAAACTAAGGACATATCCATTTTCCATATGGACCCACATCCTGCTCTATAATTAGCAATTCTCGTTTTATGAATAGTCAAGGCATATTGGAAAGCAAGGTTTTCCACAAGAGCACTTAACAGACATGGGTTTTTGAAGGAGAAAAGCAGAGTTGGCTAGATTTCTTTTTCTTAATTAGTTGCAAGGTTTAACTACATTCTCTATGTAAGTCTGTGTAGTCACATACCTACATGCATCCATAGATACATGTACACACACATATGGGCAATATACATATTGAAGAAAAATACAGCAGGAAATTCTGCAACTTTGTATACACACATACATGTATATGCCAAATATATGTGTCATCTGTATGTATACATATCGTCCATCTTGTCCAAATATATATTGGACATACATATATATATATATGTATATATAAATACAGACATTTGCATATATAAAATTGCAGAACTTCCTGCTGTATTTTTCTTTATTTTTGTTTGGGGGTACATTACCTGGTGTCCTTGACTCTTGCTTGTCCATATTTTGTTGTTAAGAATCTGAATAAACATTCAATGCCAACTGAGCTGTCCAGGTCACAGCAGCCACACTCAGTCATCTGAGATGATGAGTTTTGCTAAATTGGATTCTCTAAAGGCAGACACATGATGAGACAGTGTTTCTGTGCTTCAACAGATAAAGCAGTCAAGTAAACAAATACTTGCTTTGCAAAATGGTGAGTTCTCTCTACACTGCTTTTATCATTCAGAAAAAAATCCACATATTGTGGTGACTTTGTGTTGTCATATGTGTGTTTTCAAGATAGCAGGACAGTTGTCATGGAAAAGCATTGAGGTTTTTGTGGAATGTATGTGACTCTTCCTGTGCCAGTTTAGAGATATTAGAGGAAAATGGAAACATTTTTTTGAGGATGGCTTTTGATTCATTTTCACTGAAAAGAGAGAGGTGAATACAAGATCATTCCAGTTCACAATTTTCACAGTTCATTTCCTCTGGCTCATCTTATATTTTGAAACTTTAATTTAGAATGACCTTTTAGATTTCCAGGAAGTCCTTCACAGACTTCAGTTTGTTTTTCACAAATCAGAATCAATGCCTCATGGCTTATTGGTATTGCCATGAGTATGACACAGCTGTCCCTGGATGGATATTTGGATGAACATAAGATGATTGAAGGGTAGATCTGCATCTGATTTTCACAAGTATCACATAAAAAATAGATTCTTCTGATTTTGTTCACCAACGTACTGCACATCTCCCAAATGGCTTGATGGGAGGTGCCCCATCCATCTGATACTTTGTCTCATGTAAGGCAGCTGTCCAGATTTGTAATGAATCTCTGATGAGACGTCGTGAGTCACTCACACATGCATTGCCCAAGAAGCTTAAGTGATTTGTTTGGTAGAGCAAATGTTAGTGAAAGAGCATAAGTTCCCTTCCTTGAAAATTATTAAAAAATGGAAATAAATAAAAAAAGAAAAGGGTATCTCCACACCTAGCAGCTCCCAGCAGAAATTGGATAGGATGAGCTATAGACATCTATCAGCTCATCTTTACACAAACATCTCCCCTCTTCAGGTGGTGGTGTTTCCCTGGTACTGACTGAGGCATAGAAAATAAATTCCATGAAAGGAGTTTTCAGAATGAAAGCATATTCCCTCCCTTTGCATTAGTTGTTTGGTTAGAAGAATTGAGGAAAGCATTTAAGTTTCTGAAGTTCTGTATTAAATAGCAGCAGTAAAAGTTAGGATTTCTTGGTTTATTTGCTCTATTGGTTTCTGCCAGCATGCTAGGGTTTTTAGTGATGTTTTAGAAATATACCCAGAGGCTTGATTATAGGAAAACTTGGGGGAAAAAATAGTAGAATTACATCTAAAAAAACCAGAAGAAAAGTCTGTGAAATAACCAGGTTTTTTCTGTGGGATTAAAAAAATAAGCATTTTCTGAACTGTAGGAATCTGTGTTACTGAAGAATACAATAAAACAATTTGAGAGTCCTTCAGTAAATACAGCGTTTTCATGTTTGTATTTCCCCATGTTATTTCTAATGAGGAACCTATGCTGATAGAGACAAGAGCAGGCAAGGGAAATCAGCCAGGCTACAATCAACTTGTCTAGAGACTGCCAATAAGTTGCTTTGGGGGAAATTTCAGGACATTTTAGTAATGACAGCTTTCTTTTTTTTTGGTTTTTTACATTCACCAGTTTTCTGTGGCAGGTAGAGTTGGAACTGATGTTTGAGATTCGTGATAGTTTAAAGCTACCATGCAAAAGTACATTTTTTCATGTGATAAATACTTTTTACATTCATATTTGTCACTTTTGGTAAGTTTTTTTCAAACAGGCCAGCGAAAAGTGTAACAGAAAATTTTATCAGGATAAGCAGATTTCTGATGGTATTGTTTGTTAAAATGCAGATATTGGTATAAGGTAGCCACAGTTTCATAGCACTTGGCTGCTCCTATTTGTCAGTCCTCACAAGCTGGGTATATAGAAATGCTTCTGATCACTGTCACGTAGCCGCGCAGCAGCCTGGTATTGTCTCACAAAAGGAGTGTGGTCTGAATGACAGCATAAGGGTTTGTATTCAACAGAAGCATTTCAAATGTTCTGACAGCAGTAACAAAACATTTCAGACCTTCCATCCCATCTTTTTTCCTTTTCATAGAACGACCCAGTAAAATTACAAGTAAACATGTCAGAAAGTGTAGAAACGGAGTTCCAAATTAATATTAATGGCGGAGTTCCAAATTAATATTAATGGAGAAGAAGTCTAGGTTCTTCAGCAGTGAAGGAAGAATTTCTAGTAACCCTATTTACTTGCTTTTAAAAGCAAGTTGTGAATTTTTCATAGTTTGGTGTGTCTAGCTGAAGCCTCGGTGAGGGTATGAATGCCTGCTGAGGGATGATGCAGTGACAGGTGAGACAAAGGGAATTCTTTCCAATTCTGTCACGGGTGGTGGTTTTTGTGTACCTGTATAAACACAGATATTTGTGGTGAGTGCACTCCTAGTTTTAACCATCACTACTTAGAGATACTTTAAATATTGAATCAATTTGAGGTTTTACCATTTATAAACATAATTGAAAAAAAACAAACTGTAAATGAATAGTCTGTGGTGTCCCTGATGGGAAAACAGATGAATTTTCAGAGAAGATGGTTTCATTGGAATGCAGGGCTGCACTCCAAGCGATCTATTAACCCATAGGATGGGCTGTTCAGCAGCATGGCCTGTAGGAGACAGCTATGCTTATGTTGGTTACATCAGGGAGTACTAATATCAAGGAAAACTCAGGAGGTGCTGCCAGGTTCTTTTTTGTCCAAACTACAGTTAATACAGAAAGTCCAGGCTTGTTTATCAAAGCTTTTATAAATCATATGTAAATCTCCTGCAGGTAGAAGTGACAGTAATATCCAAAAATAACTACCATAGGGAAATAAAATTAGGAACCATCCCCCTGAAGCAATTCATTTTATCAGTTTTAGAAATTAACTCTCTAAGCATTTCTTTATCAGAACAGCTAACGCATTAATTTGTATTGATAATGATAATAAGTTTCCATCAAATTTATGAATGCATTTTCCACATTTATTTTTGTATGCTAGAGCTTTCTGCTGTACTTCTAGACAAAATCAGTTTTTACAGATAACCTAAACAAAACCAGTGTTTATTTTTCTACCTAGTAAATGGAATCAACATAGAGAACCTTTCTGAGTAGCTGTTTCTATTTATATGTATATTAATTATTATGCATAATGCAAACCTCTTAGTCCTTAATTTTCCCCGCTCACTTTTGCAAAGATGTAGCTAATGAAAACCAAAACTGCTGGTGTTTCCAGTGGGGGAACCCATATGAAGCACATCCAAAGGCTGGCTGAGCTCTGACATGCCAGGAGCTGACACTTTGGGTTAGCTGGGGGATAGGGCAAAGCAAGGATTGGGAATTCAGCAGACAGCAAGGCAGCGATTGCTGTTTCCATATTTCGTTAGAGCCTAACAGTGCCAGACTGTCGCACTTGCAGGAGAAACCCTCTGGGAGGGAGCAGGGCGCCCAGGAAGATTGGTCAGTGCGCCTCCGCTGCCCCAGAGCTGTGCTGGAGCAGCTGCACAACTCCATATGCAGCATCCATCTCCTCCCCACTCTTATCTCATTAGTTTTTACATTCTCTGTAACATCTGCTCTTCTTCTTTAAAAGATCCAGCACAATCTCTGGTATAAGAATTAAGGATTTTTTTTAGCTTGATGAGGTATGTGAGGGAAAGCCACTTCTTGACTTAGACAGCAACTCAGGGCTCTTGGGTGTGTGAGTTAAAATCATGGATGGCATTTCTTGCATATGGAACCACCTAGTCACCTTGAGAAATGCTGAATCTGAGCATGAGAAGCATTTGGAACTTCATGCAAAGAATGGTTTTGTTTTCCTGTTCTGTTAGCTATTCTTCAATGCTTTCATTATGGCAGTATTGTGTTCACTGCTAAGTTCTTGAGAGCCTTGGGACGAGCAGGAAGCTATACCATGGATTTGAGTGAGCAAGCAGGCATACATTACAAAAGTCAACCAAACAGTAGTTCTGTTTCTATTGCAGCTTCTGGCTGATGGGTAATTTTGAGGAAGCTATATTTTAGGAGGATGGGTATTCTTATTTTGCCACATATATTCAAAATAAGTGACTATTAAAAGATAGGTCTGTACTGTAGACAGGGGAGCACTACTTTCTGTGGCTATGTAATGCTTAAGGCCCAGCAGGCCCAAAGTATCAATCTGTGCAGTCATTTTCAGGGCAAAGGTTGGCTTTCCACTGTCTGCTGCTTATGGGTTTTCAATCTGTGGGGAGGGCTTTTGTCTGAGGTTTTGTTGGTCCATGCTACATCATATTATATCATCCCAAACTGTTCTTGGTTTAGTCATTTTTGTTGAAAGATCCTTTTAAGATTCTCAGAGTAACAGTTATTACAGAGAATTATGTAACGGTTCTGTGAAGAGCTTTATCTTCTGCCTGTTTGTTTGAAAGTTGATGTATAGCTGTTGCTTTTTTTGTTTTAGCTTTACCTTGGGACAAGCATTACATTGAATCTAAAGTGAACTGTGTAGGTAGGGCAGGCATTTTGTCAGGTGCATAAGCCCAAAGTCTTTGTGTATTGGAGTGCTAATTGAAAGTGGTGTCTGAAGTAGCAAGTTAGAATAGCAGCAAGGAAATGAACTTTGTCTGTAATTGTAGTAACAACACAGGAGTAATACACTGGAGAGTCTATTCTTTATGTGGTCTAGTTGGATGTTACTAACTTAACTTTTTAAATTTAATTTAAAATACTGAACCTAAAATTTAAACATTTACAATGCAATCAGAAGTTTTGCTTCTTGTTAGTTTCTTGGATATGGAAAAATGTGGCAATTTAAAATTTTATTTTTCATGTGAAACAAATGTCTTGATTTCTGTTTTGACATGTATCCACCTCAGTATGACATTCCCTTTCTTGTTCTGTGTTAGAAATAGGATTTAAATAGTAAAATTTTATTTAGTATAAATAGTAAATGCATGTAAAATACCTAAAAATCATAGTTTTCCTTCATGGTGTAACTCATCTAAAGATGAGCATGCAGCTACTTGGAAATGTGTTGTACTCTGGTTAGAACCACTTGCAAAAATATCACTCAATACAGAAAAAAAATGTAATAAACTCTTTTCCTTGAACTTTTAATCCTAAGTCAAGAGGCTGTGATTATTTAGAAGAAAGTTAATGTCAAAAAGTGCGCATGCAGCATAAAACCCCTGGACACTTCATTTTCTGCCTGACACCTGTCACCTTGTCTGTATTGCACAATCTGGGAAAAGGAAGCAACCTTTTTGGCCTTTGGAACAGTATTTCTCCAAGAAAACGAATTTGAGTTGCTAACCTTTAGGGTAGGTTTAATCATATCTAGGAACATAGTTACACAGCTGTTGTTTATAATGCTTTTGTTTTAACGTGCCTCTTTAATTTGTTGATATGCAGTTTGATCAATTCTGTGTCTTAAAGCTTCTCCTTTCCTTTAATGTTCTTCCCAGGGTCAGCGTCTTTTTGAAAAATTGCTTGATCTGGCGTCGCGAAATATTGAGATAAAACTAGTGAGCGATAAACTGCCCGTGGAATCAAAGGTATTAAACGACTTGAAAACAAAGGGTAAGACCAAGGTCTTTCTGTTGTCCTGCCATTGACTGCTGCGTGATGTTCCTGTTATTTAAAATGCAGGCTCGGATGATACATAAAATGCCCACTACTGGTATTGAACTATTAGCCTATAAACCTTTAGCTTTCTCGGGTTCGTAGATGTCAATAATCTGAAACTGTTACTGTAGTTGATGTTTGCAGTTTGCAAGCAAATAAAAAGGCAATACATGATTAGATAGGTGTTTAAATTCCCTGTAGCCATTTTAATAGTAGGCAACATAACCTGAGAGTCTGGGGTAATACTTTGTGGGACAAGATATTTTTCCTCTTGACCAACAGCAAAGTAAATTTATAAAACAATGTGTATGGTACTGATGATTCTGATGCACTGGACCATTGGTCAGACTTAGCGAGCTGACAAGGTTTTCTGTGCTATGTGTATTTCTTTGGTCTCTGCTTTCCTAATTGTTACTTTGAGGTGCAAAAATCCCTATCCAAAGAGGGATTGTGCATTGGCACTACATGAATAAACTTGTTTTATATAAAACTATGTGGAAGCTAGTGAAGAGATTTTAAGAATTGCTGAAAGAAATTTGTCTCTCTTAGGAGTTTTAGCAATCTCATACACATTTCTCCTGTTAGTTATCTGTATAATCTGATAAAAGCATGATTTTAAGGGTAGGATACCCATTTCAAAGAGCAAAAAGAACCTATATATTTTGATGGTGATCATTTTTGACACAGATGCCTATTTGGATTACAAAGAGAAATCAAAAAAATTAATTAAGCAAAGGACTTGTTATGGGTAGTAGCACCTTAACATAGCATGACTGTTCATGGTAATGAATAAAGAGCACCCTCTTCCAACAAAAATCAATCTATATTTGTTTGAATTCCTTATAACCTCCTCACTGCACAAGTAAAAGAATATTGCTGATGGAAGTCCTTATCCCTGAGGGAGATTGGCTTTTAAATCAAGAATAACATGTTATTTAAATTTAATAAACTTAAATTTAATTTAAAAATTAGTAACTATAGACCCTCATCATTTCATGACACTGCCTGTTTCAGGGATTTGATTATTTCTGCTACATAACCAAAAGAGATATCGATCCTCTGATAACCAGTAAGAATATACCAAATACTTTGTCAGATATATGTGAAGTATCTTTTTCTGATCTGTTGAAAAAGAAACAGGTATTTTAACATCAATGTCAGTGAAATTATCTTGAAAAAGTTGTTTCTTTTCCCTGTGATTCTAATATCCCAATTCCTGTGAGTCAGAGAATGGGAGAGGTGGGCCTGTACATTTATATCGGTGTACTGGCAATAGATATTTTAACTATCAATTAAAAATACCCAATACCAAAAATTACCCTCTTTCAAAAAAGATGAGGAGAAATTTTTAGCTATAAAAGGGGGAGAAATGTTTAACACATCCTTCAGTTTATGTGGGAATTAATCCAACCTGTGAGCTTTTTGAAAAAAGACCAAACAACAGAGCAGAGGCTTTTACAATTTTGCTAGCTTCAGTTTCCCTTATGCCTTTTTCAGATTTCTGAGACAGGAAATCTTACAGTATTCAAATGAATTGATCAATATATTTGTGCTCTGAGCTACAAAGGATTGGAGAAAGTTTCTAGTAATTCTTGTGAGTTTTGTTTTCATCATCTTTGAACCCTGGAATTATATATATCATTGTGTACTGTTGGCCTGTCTCAAACATCAATACTGCAACTTCTAGAATTTCTCACTAGGATTTTTTTTTTCTTATTCCATGTTTTGGTCTGCTAATTTCAACAAACTCTGATATTTTTATTAGAATGTCTTGGTTATGGCAAGGTGATTGCCAGCTCTGTTGCAATTCTTTCACTCATTTAGGTTTGTTGTTTGGTTTTTATCTCCATGAAAGGTAGATAAATCTTTACTTGGTTTTGCATTCCTGAGAAGAAATAAATTAGTTTTAAATTCAGTCAGATTTAGTTGTCTTAATTTTATGTTGAAATGAGTAGACCTTATATGAGTAGTTCATGGTATGTCCTGCTTGTGTAAAACAGAAGGTCAGTGGGAGTCTAGCTTAAAAAAAAAAGAAAAAATACCAATAATCTTTGCTATGCTGTCCTGGAAGATCTATCTACTAAAATTATTAATCTTTTTGCATGTGAGGGGCTGGTCACCTGCACCCTCAGAAATCAGTCAGGACCGATTGTTGAAAGGGAGCTGTGCATTATCATGTGGACATATATCCATGAAGACAACTAATTTTTTTTTTTCCTGCAACTGGTCAGATTTGTCTTTAAAATATGCCATGCCCCCTTTTCAACAGATACATTCCTCTCTTGGAGAAGAAAGCAATAAATATTATCAGTAGCTCAGCCAAGCTGTGAAGCATCTCAAGATTGAGAACCAGAATGTTTGTCTGAACAAACCCAAACCCAGACTTGTGGTGTTGGTCTGAATTAGGCAGCGGAGAGTCTAAACACTACTCTGGGTTTCATCAGCTGATAAGCTACTCTGATTGATCCTAAGCAGCAAATGTGCTTGGCACCTAATCCATGGGCAGTAGTATGGACAGAAAGCACATACGCAATCAGTGGGACTCTGGGAATTTCCTGCCTTTCTGAGTCTGCCTTCACCTTGCTAGGTGGGCATAGCCTTGGCTCTTCTTTCCAAGGCAGGTTGTATGCAAGAGTCAGACTGTCTCCAAGTTGTTCTGCTGATTATGAAAGAGAATTGCTATTTCTTGGAGAGGATGGAAGAGTCTTGCCTTTCTTTTCAGCAGACTGAGTGATCAGAACCCCTGAGCTGTGCCCTCATGTGGTGCAGACTGGTTCCTAGGGCTAGGGCAAAGGATAATTTGGCTGTTGGCCCCGGATGCACCTGCTAATATATTGCCCAGGAACCTTAAAAGGAATCTTCATGTAGCACACCCTGTCTGCTTTAAGTAGCCTTGATGAAGTGGAATGGGTTTAAACACATGGGATTGCTTGGAGACCAGTACTTGGTCATCCATATGTTTTCATGCGGTGTTTCAGCTTTTTTGTACAAGGAACCACGGTAGGTTCCTGTACTGGTGCATCTCAACACAGATGTTGAGACTGTTTCTGCCAGACAGATTATTCCAGCACATCTTTCCTTTTTCTAGACAGGCATGCATCAAGTCCCCTTGCCTCTTCTCCCCCTTTCTGAAGAACTGTAGGAAGCAAGGGTACATCCTACCTAGAGTCCTCTCCACACATCCTTCCTCTCCAGCAGCTGTCCCTATTGATTAATAGAGGAGAAGGTTGAAATCTGACTTCAGATGTGGGCTGATGGGGTAAGATGAAGCATAACTTACATGGATGGGGGAGCAGAACTGCACTGATGTGGAGTAAAATAAAATCAGTAATTCACAGTTGCAGTGCTAGTGTAGACATCTGAGCTAGCTGTGAACCTGCAGGTTTGTCATCACTCCAGTGACTTTTTTTTGCCCTGTTTATGCTATCCTGACTTACTTGAGGTAGCTGTAAAGCAGGGGAGATTGATTACAGGAATCCAATGGCTGCAGTGTGAAACATGGATTGATTTATTGTGCTAACACATACCACACCTAGAGCTGTGGCGGCAGGATTCTCTGAGTGCTGAGGTCATGTACATTTGCTAATAATTGCTGGACTGTGGGAGTGTTATTTAGTTGCAAAATTAAGCATGCAAAAATTAGGAAATACTAATCCCATAACATACATTTATGATAGACTTTAATTACATTATCAGATTTTGTATTTTGCACAAAATACCTGGCTGGTACTCCTTGTAATCTTACCATATTAATCAGAGGGTTTTCCTTCATATTGAATGAGAATGCATCAAACATTTAATGCCTAAGGCAGTTGATGTTCATTCAGGGGATATTATTTCTGCTGGTAATGGCTAGAATCTTTTTTTATCTTCATATTTAATATGTGTCTCTAGGCTTTCTTCATTGCACATCTGCCAGATCCTGCACTGAATGCAGAATGATTAATTTCCTCATAGGCCTTTCCATGCTGTTTCTCACTGTGGTATCTGAGTGCTCTGAAAATACAGTATTAATTAATTTATTTTTACAACATGACTGTTACGTGAGGTTTCTTGCTCCTTCTGTCTCTTGGAGACAACCAGTGATTGTTAGTGGCAACACAGGCACCAGAAGCCAGAGCTGAGCATTTGTTTTCTATAGTCACAATTAAAATTTTAAAAAGTATATTAGTAATTTAAAAAAATTAACCACATGTAAGTTCTCCCAGCTCATGTTGTCAGAATTATTACTAGACAGACTATAAACTGTGATGTTATTTTTGTAGGACATATGTATATCCATACTATGCATATCTGTATATGACTCTTGTGAAAGGTAGGTCTGTCTTTAGACAGAATTTGGCTCATTGTGTAAACAAACGTTCTTCTTTATCCTCTTCATACTGTGACAGTAGCTTATTAATGCTTGTTTTCATGGTTATTGTTTTAGCCTTTTCTCAGCTGTGGCTCAGTCTACTGGATTGAGACATTGCTTGTAACCCTCCCCCTCCTTACACATAATTATGTACCAGTCTTTGTTCATCAGTAACGTTTCAATAGCACTGTCTCCAATTAGCAGGTTGTATTATTTCTCATGTGTACAGAATCTAAATCTCTTACTAATTGCAATCTTATTTTAGCTGACAGTGTTCATGATTTTTAAGACATTCCAATGGATTTTCCTTCTTCAATTTTCATTGCTTGCTTCCTTTACTATTTCTTTTTTACCCCAATACACCTTTTTCATTAAGCATCTTTCATATACTTGCAAGGGATATTTTATCTTTTGTCAATGGTGGCTGAGGCAGGTAAGAAAAGAGGAGTCTGTCTGTGTCACAGTGTGATTTAAGGAAAAAATATCATCTAACTCAACTGATCACTTTTGAGTATTAGCAATGAAATTGGAGAATAATAGGAATTCATTGTCATAGGGCAGGATCCAGTAACTAGATCACACGTGCAGCTGTTGTTCACTGAGGAGTTCATGTACATTTGCCCAGGATTACACTTTCTCCTAATTAGATACAACCAAAACAGAAAAACTAAAAAGTTACATTGTTGCAGGGTGACAAATAAATGAGTAGATAGTAAAGCTCTAGAAATTTTTTATGCATTGAGTTGTGCTCTTTAGATTACAAACACTAACAGATACCATTCCGTGACAAATTACAACAGGTTATATCTGGGCAGCTGCATGATCCCAGCTTCCTCTTTGCTCTCCCCACCCTATGTTGTCCTTGCCTTCTTCCTTGCACCAGTGATCATGTGGTAAGACAGTTCAGGGGGCTGCTTTGGCTACAGACTGCTTGTTTTTTTGGCTAGCTTAATTGTCATTTGCTTTAGATTTCTGCCTTACTCAGCGTGTGATCTCACAGGCTGGGGATAACACAGAAAAAGGAAACACATAGCTGGGGTTGACAAGGGAGGAAGGACCACTGGAACCTGGTTGAGATAGGTTCAATCTGCCATGGCACCAGAGAGCTCAAGTTCATGTAATATCAAGGGACTCTTAAGAAGTTTGAGGGTTTCCTGTACTTTTCTGTACTGTCTTAACATAAGTGTAGCACAATGGGCAGCAATAGTGAATGTGATTTATATAAATTATGAAATGTGTTTAATTCCATATTCTGTCTGCTTCTGTTGGCACACTTACGATGCTGCATAGTTTTAGAGTTGTGGGAGCATGAGCTTTTACCTTTGGCCACAATCATGTTCCCTTTCCCTATCTTCTTGTGGGAGAAGGGAAGATGTAATTTTTAACATACTGTAGAAGAACTGAAAGATGTTTGTTATGTCATAGAAAAGATGGAGATTGTCTGGGAGTATCAGAGCAGTTTCTTCTTATGAAACAAGCTGTGAGTTGGGCACTTTTTCTGAACTAGACCCTTTGTACACTGCAAACCCTAGGAATGCAAAATTGACCATTTGGGAGAAACTGCCATTTTTTCTGGAAAAGATAAAGCTATAAGACTAAGAGGGAACATTTCCTGGTAAGTTTCTTTGGGCCTAAAACTGTTTGGGGTTTGGGTGACTTGAGTTTTTTGAAAGCTTTTGGTAGAATAAACAATGATGACATGGATTTATATTAAGCTCAGAACACTTGGTTTCAGTACTACTGAAAATGTTCAAAATATGGGGACAGTGGACTGTAAAGAGATTAGAATAGAGCTATCACTGGCAATTTTAAGAATAAAATAAACAGGCCTCTATGAGGAATGGCCTTGTAGCTCTGGTGCATGGGAAAGATCTAGATTGGTTTCAAAGCTGGGTTTAATAGTTCCATAATAGTTTGGAAGGAGAACATAAACTTATGTGCTTAAGGACATTGATCTCAACGTAAGAAAGAACTTTTTTTCAGTAAGAACAATCATTCACTGGAACAACCTTCCTCAGGGATGGGTAGAGTCCCCATGACTGGAGGTTTCCAAGACGTGACTGGACAGGGTGCTGGATGATCTCATACAGGCTCCCTTTTTCCACAAAAAACTGGGTCAGATGATCTTCTGAGGGGCCTTCTAACCTGGGATTTTCTGATGCTAATTAAGTCTTTAATTCCTTTTCATGTGAAGTAAATGTTGAGAATCAATGTAAATACTCTGCAAAGACTAAAAAGAAAATACACTCCATTCCTGTCATGGAAGGCTGGAATCCTGAAGGTGGATCTTGAAGAGATTTCTGCCTGTCCAGATGGCCAGTTTTTGCACAATGTACCATAAAAATAATATTATCTGATGCATGTTCCATTGGAATGTAAAGAGTGCTCTTGACAGCTGATGTTCAGTGGATGGTTTTATGTAAGGCATTGAATGGATCTGTAGCTCCATTGCTTTCTTCATGCATTTCCTAGGCTGGATTCTCCAAGACTGTGTGTGAGGGAAGGATGTTAAGATGGGGGAAGTTCCTGCAGCAGTACCAAAAATAGACTATTTTTTCCCTATGATTTTTCATAAAGAAGTGAGCAGGATTTTTGAGAGGACCAGTAGACGAGGGGTAAAGCCTCCTGAAGGAAGCAAGTAATTTGGATCTGAGTTTTACAGAGTTAAAGGTGCGTGTGAACAGAGGGGGAGAAATCTCTTCCATTCCTTTCAAATCGTAAATGTTGACATTTTTCTAAAACTCTAAGTCACACTTGAAAATATGAGAGTGTACAAAAGGCAGCTAATGAAAATTGCACTGGCAACATCTTTGACATCTGATTTTAAATTCATTTTTATATTTTGATTTATTATGAATCAGGCCTTGTTCATTTGTTATTATTATTTTATATAACTTGGGTACCACAAAAGAGTAGATGCATGATTTGATTTAGCTTTTATTAGTTGCTGCTGAAGAGCATTTCCTGGTATTTTCTCTACTTTAAGCCTATGACAAGCAATCTTAAAGCCAGTTCCAAGATAAAAGATCTCATTAAGTTCTCTGCCTCTTAGAATGCATAGTTACTTTGACAGAGTTCTACGTAGTGAGAATTACCAAGCTGAATTTCCAAAGCTAGCTGCATCCCATCCTTCAACAAAAGAGGCAGGTATTAGTTTTGCGTCAGAGATTCAAGCATTCTTACCTAACATCTAGGCAACACTAACATCCAGAAACTCCTGCTAGGTTTGTTTTTGGAGAAACATCTTTCTGTTTAGGCACCTAAGCTGTCTTACCTTAGTTTATGTTGCACAGTGTGCACGCATCCACAATCGTATTGATCACAAGGGAATGTTCAGTGTTGGTTTTGTGCCTAAATCCCATGAGAATTCGTGTGCAATGTTTCTTACTTGTTTCAGTTGGAGAGCTAGGTCCTGCAAGGTAAAGTAAGCCACATCCAACCTTATGAAACATGACTGAAAAGAGCAGGTGGGGAGTATTTTTGTTAGATGTGTATCAATACACCAAATGTCTTCAACACAGAACATCTGTCTGAGTTGCAGAAGATGATGTTGAAAATCCTGTTCTGTCTGAAGGTTTCTAAACTGCCAGCTTTTACCTTACAGCTGTCTGCCTTACCAGGCACCTGACAGAAAGCAAATCATTTAAGCTAGCATTGAACATCTTAAACTTCTTAAAACTGAGTTTGCAGTCACAAAGGTTTAGGAAGAGCAGAAGATATTTTGTAGTGGTGCTCCCTTGGTCCTTCCTATTTGACTTCTAACAGTTTGCAGAAAATCTTTTAATCTCTATCTACATTTGAAGATGGCTGTAGTAGTCACACATCCATTTGGGATGGAAGAAACCCGGCTTCCAGTCCTTACTCTGCTTCTACTCCTTCTATTGCCTCCAGATATATTTTGAAAGAAATGTCTTACCCTTAATAGCAGCAGAATTGTTTTAAGGTTCTACTTGTAGGACAGAATTTTAAAACTTCATTGGAGTATCAATCCTTCTG
Organism: Corvus moneduloides; assembly: GCF_009650955.1. Taxonomy (NCBI): domain Eukaryota; kingdom Metazoa; phylum Chordata; class Aves; order Passeriformes; family Corvidae; genus Corvus; species Corvus moneduloides. The sequence goes on from NC_045478.1 coordinate 89,408,664, forward strand.
TGTAATTCCAAATGAGGAGCTGGGTAAAAACTACACTTTCCATCAGCATTGCCTGCTGCTTTTTTTGGATGTCTTTTAACTCAAAAAATGTAATAAACTGGTTATAATCCAGTTTTTATTATAGGTTCTACAGGAAACTAGATGCCTAATCTGAGAGTGAAACTTCCCCTGGATACACAGTAATCCTCATTTTAGGCACCATAATAGTTCACAATGTGAGCAGCTTATTTTCTCTTGTGAGCCTGAAGCACACTAACTTTAAAAAGATTTAGGCATAGCCTGACTTACAGAATTCTCTAGCAGGAGAGGATTTGCAGTATGAGGCTGTCACATCCACAGCCAACAGAGGGAGGAAACAAAACCTAAACAACCTTCACAATAATTTAAATTCTGAAGGCAGCCGGGACCTTAGGTTGTGCTGGCTTGTTTTGCAAAAAGGAAGGGGGAAAAAGGTTCACTTAAGCCAAAAATTCTGTGTCTTTTAGAGCCAGATATGTAAGCAATAAATCCTCATTCTAAACTCTACAGCTTCTGTGTCTGTAGACTTAAAAATGAATACCTTTGCTGAGAGAAATGGCTGTGTACCCAAAGACAGTACCCTCCCATTGGTGATGTGTACTTTTGCATTATAAAATATCAGTCACATGCTTTCCTGTATCTGTAGTCACTGTTTCAAACATGCATAGGTAAATAATAATACATTCATTTAATTCATGTTCCTCATTAATTAAGGCTAGATGTACTGTGAGGCATATTTAAGATGTTAGGGACAGATGTACTGTGAGGCATATTTGTTAGGTGTTTAGCAGAAACAATATCATAATTCTTCTGCTTTGAATTTTGTAATGGAAAAGGTCTTTCATGGTAGATTGGTCAGTATTTTAGTACGTAATTTCAGATTGCAAATATCGTTGCACTCAAGTCTGGTACTAATGTGTGTGCATTCATGGACTTGACAGCAGTGGGCACTTTTGTATTTAACAAGCTCCAGTACAACTGTGAGCATTTGTAATCCAGCCATCTTGTGAACAGCAAAGTTCTCTTGTCTGGTAGGGCCTAGTCAGGTCCAACATAGCAGGTTTGTGCCACAGGGATCATCTTCAAATCTTGCTTGATGGTTTACAAGCTGGAATGGATTCTTCCCATGTGGCACTAGCTGGTTTGAGTTGCTGACACTCTTTAGTACAGAGGAACCAATAACGGATGGCATTAGCAGAAATTTGTTGTGACATTTTTAAAACATATGGGTAGTGTGCAAATTCCTACCTACAGCTACTGAAAGAGCTGGTAAGAGCTGCCAGGGCCGTGTGAGCTCAGAAAACATTTGTTAGGTAGCTGTGCTACCTTTGCAGAAATTTTGGCACCCCATTCTTTCTCTTGTATGCAAAAGCACTCACATTATCTCATACTGAAAAGAGATGAAGGCTAATGGTTCTAAAAGGGGTCCAAGGAAAGCAAGTTAATTTATTTTAGGTCAATTCTGTTTTGTCCATTCATGTGATTTTCATATACTTAATATCCACTGGCAGCCTGACTGTTTTCTTAGAACTGTATCTTTGTCAGTCACAGGAGTCTTGCTGGTATGATTTGGTATATTGTTGATTGCTACTGTTTTGCAAGCAGGCTCCAGCCTTCTCCGTGGGGCTGAGTTTTTCGTCTCTCACCTTGTTCAAGTCTTTTGTGTTATCTAGACTGAAGTGTAACTTCAAACTCGGGCAGCTCTGAGAAGACTGAGCTGACATGACAGGGACACTTGTATTACGTTCTTTTAGCTCCTTTGCTGCTTAGCTCAGTCAAGATAACATTTCTGCTTTAAACCCAATTAAAGTACTGTGTGCTCAAAGTTATATAAGAAGCATTAATAAATGCCCAGACCAAACTGGCACTCTTTGACCAACATCATTTGGTTTTCATTTGATGAACACTTTGGAAAGGGGTTGTTGTGTACAGCACAACTGTAGCATGAAGTAAACCCATGTGACCAAATCTTGCTGGTTTATACAGCATTAGTTATCAAGCGTGATCTTTGTAACAAGGATTTGCCACTATGATGCTAATATTGACCTTTCTGGTTATCTCCTATAGCAGTTCTCAAACAAACCTTTGGCTTCTACAGCACTTTGGTGTGTTACGAATTTTTATGCAGCCTAATGGTTGGAAAGCAAATTACATTAAGCTCCTTCTAAAGTTTTTCAACTGGAAGCAAAGTTCCCAGACTGATACCTCTGTGTTACTCTCCATCTTTTCCGTCTCTTACTGCATGCCCTTACCGAGCGATTTTCTCTAATATTTATGCTTGAGAACAGAGTGATTTCAGCCTCTTTCCCTTCCTTTGGACAAAATAATAGCTTTCTACAGTGTGTAAGTATTAGTAATTATGTAGTACAGAAATTGACAGTCATTTCAGTGACTCAAAACAGATACCTGCTCTTGAAGCTTTTAATCTCAGTAGTTTTGTTAGTATAAAGTGATGGACAAAAGTGCCAGCAGTTTTAGGACTACATAATATCTATACTAAGCTCCAAAATCTCTTCAAAAGAACATTGTGATGATTGCAATGAGAAGCTTTCAAAAATAACAGTTCCTAAGCAAAGGACCACAGAGCAGCTGTTCTCAGCCATAAGACAAGGGATTGTAACCAAGTCCATGATGTGATATTGGGACTTGAAGTGCCTGTGCTGCCTTCTGGTCTCGCTTTCGTAGAGATCCCATGGTCAGTTGCAAGCAGTCCAGTTACGCAGCCCCTGTCCTGTACCCTGCTGCCATCCCAAATGGCTCTGAACTGGTCCATCTCTGTCGCTTGTTGTGCTCGAGCTAATTCTGTCTGTCCTGTGTGGTTTGGAGTAGAAAAAGAAGTCCTACAGACCTGGTTCTCCACCAGTTCAAAAAGTCATGGGGGACTAATATACCTATATTCGTGTCCTTCACAGGCAGTTGCTGATATTACACTGGAGAAATGAGACAATATTTGTGGTCTGGTCCCTCTGTGACACTAAAATCCTCTGTGATTTCAGTGTGCAGTCACTTTTATTGACTGTATATTGTGTGTGTCCTTCACCCAGCTAATAAGATAGAACCTGTGGAGTTGTGGCTTCCTTTTGTTTTGCTTTCTACACTTCAAATAGGCTGTTTGGAAGAAAGTCAATCCGTGTTAAAAATCTGCTAACTGACAAACTATTGATTTGTATCCCCTACATATTTCCTCAAATGAAAGCATTTTTTCCCCCATACACATTTTATTTTTTCTCTGTCCACTGTCTGGATTTTTCTGATTTTGACATCAGGGCACGTCCATTTTTCTCTTTAAAATGCCTCCATTTAAATGTATGAAGTGTCTGGGTGACCAAGCCAGAATGTTGAAGCCCTCAAAAATGCATCTGACAGGCTGGTCAAAACAATAGTAAATCAAGTGTGAGACTCTTCAGTCTGCTACAGCAGAGCTACAGTATCTATTCTATGTGCTTACTTTGATAAAAGAAGAGGCTGTAGAAGTGTCTTGTTCTTTCAAGAACCTTAGATTCATGGTAATAAATAGCTCAGCTTCAGTTGTTGTTTGGACTAAGAAAGCAAGAAGAAATTCCCAGAGTCCCAAATTGCAACAACCATCAGAAATCTTTGTTTATTTTTTGGCTGTATATCATGAGTTAATACCTGTAGAAGTCCTAGCACATGTAAATAAAATAAAACTAGAACCAATTTGGGTAACCCAAAGCTGTGATTAGCCTTAGAACTATTAAGAAAATATATTTTTTCCTTTCCACAAATTTATTTGTAAAGTCTTGAAGAATATGCCATACTGCTTATGTAGTTATAAAACAGAATATGTTCCTTAAGTAACTGGAGCGAGAGGGACTGAATGAGTAACTGGATGAATATATATGATACATGAAACAATGAAAGAGTAGGCAAGGGCAAGAGTGAAATTATGAACTGAGTATGAAGTGGAAGAGAGTGATGGAGAGGGAGGATGAATTATGTTGGGGGAAAGTAGTGGGGAAAATGAAATAAGAGGGAGGAATGAATCAGATGAAAGCAAAGGTCAGAAACTGAGAACTGAGTAATTAATTTAGGAAAAGATCAGAACAGAATGTCGTCAAAAGGTGAAGCATGTTATTAGTGGGCTTGTGACAGCATGGAGAGAAAAATAATTGGCATTGAGATAGGAATGATCTGAAAAAAATGTAGTACAGTCAAAGGCTGACTCGGCAAGATAACAGGAGAGAATCAAAGGAAAGAGATGGGGAAAATGCTGAGAGACAAGGGAGAAGTAGTGAAAAGAAATGTCTGTGCCACTGGCAGACCCAGGTTACTTCTGGCTGTGCCTCTGCTTTTCTTGTATGGCAACAGTCAGGTCAGCTGGTGCTCTTGGCTTTTGGTAGCCTGTAAATAATACTCTAGGGCTGCTCAGGGAATCAGCTAATGAAAGTGCAGGAAAAAAATAGATTCTATTATGAAGTTATTGTAAAAATGAAAAGTGGTAGCCACTCAAGGAGGCAAACTGTTCTCACCTCTTTGCCTGCCCTGCAGTATCTCACCTTCCAGAACTGGGATTTCTCCTTCAGGGGAAGGAAACTGACAGAACCCAAAGCAGAGCTCCAGATGTCTGAGGAGCGCATTTTGAGAACGACGCACAAGTGTTGTTACTGCTAGTCAGCATATTTAGAAGTGACTGTTGCCAATACTGATGATTTTAGAATATAAAAATATCAGAATGAAATCATGTTGCTAAGTTAAAAAGAGAGATAGGGATAAATAGTCACCACATTTTTCTTGGTAGAGATTTAGCCTTCTTCATTCATAAAAGGTTGTGATCCTAATTCCTCATGTGTTAGGATGAAAAAATGTCACTGAATTCATGGATGTTTCATCCAAGAAGTATATAAATAAATATAGTGCTTCATAATGCTAATCCAAGTAAAGAAAAGTCTTCAAAAGGAAGTGGGGTAAGCAGTGAGCGAGTTTACTAATCTCTCTATTATATTTAAAATAGCCTTCTTTTATAGTAAAAACATATGCAATTATAATTAGGCAAAGAAAGAAAGCCACAATCCAGCTTATTAATGCTTTTACTGATTTTATTATAGTCTTCCTTCAAGCAGTAATATGCTTTGTTGCCTGAACCAACTAAGTAAGAAAATTACTTTTCCCAATCTCCAAAGCAATCACTTTTACAGCTTTGTCTAGTAAATGAGCAGTCTACTCTCCAATAATGAAGGGCAAAAAAAGATGTGGAATTTTTTTTAATATTCTAGCAAACTTTGTTGTATATTAGTTCTCTTACAGACTCTACTGAATCATCAGACTCTCAGAAGAGATTTGTACTAAGAAAATGCTATTTAAAGGAATGCTGAGTTTTGCTAAGGGGAAAGAATTGAACTGATGATCAATGCTCTCATTCAAAATTTTCTATGACTTGATATGAAATACTTCAAATAGCTCAAAGAAGTAAAAATTGATTTAAAAATACTGGTATCAGAGTCTAGGCAGTAAAAAAATGAGGATTTTCTCAGGTTTGCAACAGGCAACAACATCAGGCAGCAACACTTGTTAAAAGAGGCAGCAATGTTTGCTACTTTTGATAAAATTACTAAAAGGGAAGGAAAAGCTGTTTGGAGCTTTTTAAATTACACTAAATTCTTGTGCATTAACTCAATTTAATTTTATTTTAAAGATAGACTAAAATGGGAGCCCTAAACGTTGGCCCAAGCAGTAAGAGATTCTTTAGCAAATACAGCACAGAAATCACTGGCTTCAGAGGCCACATCTAGGTTGGAAAGTGTAGAGTTGGAGCATGTCCTTTCCTGTCTTGTTCTATGTAGTGAGCTGTACTGTTGGCTGCTTACATTTTCTACTGGGTGGCAGCACATGCGTCTCAAGGACATGCTGATGCCCTGGATTGCCATCACTGGAAGGACCAGAGATCTGTAGTTATATGAGCTTATTCCTTCTTTGCAGTCTACAATTCTGTGTATATGTTAATTAAGCATGTCCACACATGATTTTTCAACTGTGAGGGTGGCAAGGCATTGGAACAGGTTGTCCAGAGAAGTTGTTGATGCTCCATCACTGGAACTGTTCAATGCCAGTTTGGATGGAGCTTTGATGGAGCAACCTGGGCTTCCATCTGGTAGAAGGTGTCCTTACCCATGGCAGGGGGTTTGGAACTAGATGACCTTTGAGCTTTCTTCCAACCCAAGCTGTTGTATGATTCTATTCATGGGGAAGGTCGAGTGTTCTCCTGCTGTGTCTATCCTGCGGGTAAAGAGGGGACTTTTTATCTCAGTGCTGTCATATTTGTGATGGACCCCTGGCTATTTGCTGGTGAGTCAGAAATTAGGTGTAGCTGGGTGAGTAAGTATTACAGAGAAATACTGTTGGGCCTCTCTTTTGTCTCACCCGTGAGATGGGGTGGGAAGCACTTAAGTTATATTTCTGGGGTTTTTCTGCTGAGTAAATCAAAAGGGCCCAGCAGGCAGCACAAAATGCATTCATGTGGGCGAGAGCTGTAGCACTCCCACACTGAACTCTAGCTACAGCTGGGTACTTAGCTGAGAAATCAGTGTTTTGATTACTTGGGCTAGCAACAAAGGCCAACATTTGACATCTTCAAAGCCAGAGTAAGGGCATATTTAGATAAATGTTACCTTGGGAACTAACTAGCTCCCAAGATGTCATTGAAGTTAAATAAGCAATTGCAAGAAATTAATTCTGACCTTTCCTTTGTTCTCAAAAATCTGCCATCCTGCATCCAGTGAGCAAACTCTGCACACATGAGGGTCCCTGGTGGGACTTTTCTCGATCTTCTGTGTCACTGTGGACCCCTGTGTAAGCATGTGGAAAATGCCAACCCAAGCAAATGCCAGCATTGCCTTCTTAACTACTTTGCACAAGACGAATGATTATGCAAGATAAAAGGCAAACAAATTCTGGAGCTTGCCACCTGGAATTACTGAGGCCTGATTTTGAGAAGAATGGAGGCTGAGACTATGTGGGTGTACCTTTAAATGGCAGCACTGGCATAAGCAGTTCTTGCATCTTGTTGCACCCAGCCACAGCCACTCATTTCCACACTTGTGCTGCCCCTTCAGCTGTGTTGGAAAAAATTATTTACTGCCATGTGGTGAGCTGGACTAGTGAATTGTTCTACATTTGAAACAACCTTCTTATTTTTATTTATTTTTAACCTGGATCCATTTTCTGATCCAGCTCATTCCCTGAAAAAGCTGCTTTGGCACAGCTGAAGAGGTGGTGGAGGGAAGGAGAAGGGTTGCTGAAGATGAGATCTGTTCATGCTACTATTTTGGGGGGTAACTGGTGTTGGTTTTTTGGGTTTGGGGTTTTTTTCCCATTTTTAAACATGCAAGTTATAATTCTGTAATACTTTGGTTTCAGTTAGAGAGCTGGGTTTTGTAATGCTCATTTGTCACTATTCCTTTTTCTTCCTGCTCTTTCCCATCCACATTCTCAGCTCTTGGCTTCCACAGCTGTGTGGATAGAGCAGTTTCTGGGACTGTACCTCCTCACAGAAATTATTTCAATCCACTGACTGAGTAAAAAACAAAGTGAAAAAGCAATGGTGAGTGTAGAGGATATTTGCTCCCCTGATCATGCAGGGCAGAGCCCAACAGCATGTTGCAGTCTGCTAGGGAGGGAAGGCAGCCAGGCAAGAAGCTGGCTCAGGGCCTGGAGAGGGGGCTGGGAAGTCAGATGGCAGCAATGGAGACCTCTCTTCTCACGTCCTCAACTCCACAGGGAGATCCTTGACTGCAGCCTGTCTGCTTAGGAGAGCTCTCTTGTAGCAGCCTTTCTTCCAAGCTCCAGCCAGCCAGGGACACGTGAGCTGGCTGGGGAGCGTGCCAGTGGAGATGAACAGTGGCAGCACGCAGGAAGCAGAGTGAGTGCTTGTTGTCCCTGAACCACCCACGCCACAGCCCCAAGCATGTGAGCCCATCCATTGCCATTCCAGTGGGTGCTGCAGGCACCTGTGTCTTTCCAGAGAGAGACCAGAGGGGCTCATGGAGCTTTGGTCACATATTCCTCTCCTGGGCATTGATTTCCTCAAAATTATCTTTGTGTCAGTGACCTCAGATGCTGTAAAACAAGATAGTAAGCATTACAGTAAATTTTTGTGAAAAACATCGACATCAGAAACAGCCCAGTTTTCCTAAAGGCAGTTTTGAGAAGCTACATGTGCCCACAGCTTATGGCTGATCATACACTGGGAGTGAGTGTTTCTCATGCAGGTAGTTTGAGTTTAAGGCAGGCCAGGATGGCATGAATGTAAATGTTATTGCGAAAGCTTTCTGGGGATTACTTGGACTCGTGCTAGAATGTAATTTCTTTGAGGAATTATGATTTCATTTTTTGCATGTGTGACAGTTGAATATAGAGCTGCTAAAGAAAAGGCAGCAAGGTTTTGATTTTAGGCTGCTTCTTTTTTAAATTACTGTGGCTTTAGACAGATGAATAGCACATAATCCCAGAGTGACAGGATTCAGTCCTGGTAGTTTTTAAAAAGGACAGAGGTATGTGCATGAGAGAGAGAGAAGCAGAGGGCAATGTAAACAAAACAGCTGATTCAAAGTTAAAGTATTACCATCAGAGATTTCCCTAAAAGTCCTTGAGTGTTTTCTCTTTAAAATAAATCTGAATCATTAATCTTTCTGGGCCAGGCAGACTTTTAAATTGTATTTCAAACCCAATATTCCATAAAGAGCACAGAAATAGTAAATAGTCTAGTTTGTCTTTTAATCATTCAGAGATTTAGTAAAAATAACTTTGTTTTCAAGTTGTGCATTCTTCTGCTTTTGTACCTGTCCTCTTCTGAGTGGTGGCAGGTCACACTAATGGGGCTTCTGGAAAAAGTCCATGCTTTTTGCAATCAGTTGAGAAAGAAGCCTGAAAATTCATGGGGAGGTGATCCTCTGCCTGGGTCACTTGTGTCTGCCCCCAATGAGACAGCTACTCCACCACCTGTGACCACTTGTATTGAAAACTCTGGATTTTTGTCTCAGTGGAATAAAAATTATGTTTATTCATGGCTGCACTTTGTGCTAAGGCTTATTATCAAAAGCAAATAAATGAAAGCATATATTGCAAAATGTAGGGAGACATTCACTTTATGTATCTATATGCAGATGCATCCATATCCTAATGAGCAAATTGTATTTTAAAAAATAAATGTGGGACCTAAGGGTGATACGGGATCTTCTGTTGCTGTTGCTGAGTAAGCACGTGGTGATTAACTGCATCTGTGCTGATCTGAAAAGGCAATTTAGCTGAAAGAACACAGAAGGTCTATAGCACGATGGCAAGTGTTGCACGTGCTGCTTCTCAGCTGTGTGTTAGCCCCCCAGAGAGGCCATGCAAGGTGTCCTGCAGGCTGTACTGGCTGTACTCCTGTGGGCATGAGCTTGTGAGCTCCAGGGTTTGTGGTATGGACTGGGTAAGTTTGCTCTTGACTCTGACTTGAGGCTGCCCTCCAAAGCATACGTAAAAATATGTATCTGTGAGTGCCAAGTGACTGTCGGCAGGGAGGTGGAACAAAAAGGCCACAGCTCACGTTCTCCTTTCTGAAGGTCTCATTACTTAAGAGTATTTGCTTCTGCACGTGAAAAATTAGGAGAGGAGGAAAAATTGTGGTGTGAGCAAAGTGTATGGACATGGCAATGAGGAGAGTGAAGGGATGACAAGACTGGGATAAGCAGGAGAGGGGAGCTGTTGCTACTGCGCCCAGCTTTGTTGTGACATGGGGAACAGGGTCTGGAAGATGCACGGTGGATTGACTGGACATGCAAGTGCATTTGTCAGGTTCAGACTGCAAATATATGAGAGCTGTGAGCAGTGTTGCTTTCCCTGGCCGGACTTATTTCATATATCAGTACTGCCTTGTACCCTGCTGTCCCTTCTTCTTTGTGATCTCTCTACCACCTTCCCACTCCCTGTCTTAGCTACCCCTGCCCCAGTGCGTTCCCCTTCCATCACCTGCTGAAACCTCTACTTGACAAGCTCTGTTTTTCCAAAATGGGGAAGGAGAGACATTCAAAAGACACCCTGTTCATCTCCTCCACCTTTATAACATTCCTGTTCCTAGCAGAAGGTAGCAGAGCACTGCCTGCTCCATGACCTCTCTCCTAGGGCTCTTACAGTGCAGTGCCAACACGTGCCATCAGGTGATGTATCTGCACGTCTCTCCACACTCTCTTCTGCTGCAGCACTCTTTCCTACTGTTGGGGCTTCTGAGGTCAGGCCTCTCGGTGCTTTTCTCATCCTTGCTCTGCCTGTTGTGTATTGCCTGTCACTGTTGCTGCAACTTCACAGATAACACTGGCTCTCCTTTTACTCCTTAAGTTCTTCCCCTTATTTTTCTTTCTCTCTGGTTTTAAAAACACTGTAGTGAAAGTAAGAAAGTTGTGAAGACAGAAGACCAATTTTAGGCATGGTACAAGCAAATGCAGCTTCTGTTTCTTGGGCGTTATGTTTGCTAACTCCAGAGTGAGCTTAGCCTGTAACTGGTAGTGCTGAAAACTGTGGCAAGCAGAATTTGCATGTTTGCTTTCAAGGCAGCTGTGATAATAGCAGCCTAAACAGTTGCTCTTTCTGGGTCTTCCTTACAAAAATTATTTACTGCGTCCACCAGTGAGGGGATTTGACATAATGACGTTGCCTCAGTACAAGGACAATATCCTAAGCTGCTCACAGGTGTTGGATCCATAGCCTCAAGAAAGTGAACACCTCCAAAGAAGGTTCACCTTCTCCAAACTGTTGCATAAACTTGGATGTGGAGGCCAAGTGGCAGCCCAATGAGTTCCAGCCTCCTGCAGTCTGCCATGAAGAGGAATCTCCCAGTTTGTGTAGCTGTCTGGTGACCTTGCTTGAGCAGCAGTAAAATCCACAGCTGCAGCACATCTGCACCAAGAATGTGTCTGACATGGTTTTTCATGACAGCGTGTATGTGATGAGCTCTTGATCAAAGGCTCCTGCTAAGAGTTTAGTGCTTTGCCTCAAATATGTAAAAAATGTCCTAGCTTTAGGTTCATAGGATCATGAAATGGCTTGGGTAGGAAGGAACTTTAAAGATCATCTAGTTCCAGCCCCCTGCCATGGGCAGGGACAGCTTCCACTAGACCAGGTTGCTTAGAGCCCCATCCAGCCTGGCCTTGAACACTTCCAGGGACAGGGCATCCACAGCTTCTCTGGGCAACTTGTTCCAGTGCCTCACCGCCCTTACAGTAAAGTTTCCTCCTAATATCTAATCTAAACTTACTTTTGAATCCATTCCCCCTCATCCTTCCCTCTTTCCAACATGCCCTTGGAAAAAGTCTATTTCTATCCTTCTTGTAGGCTCCCTTCAGGCACTGGAAGGCCACAATTAGGTCCACCATGAAGCCTTCTTCTCTCCAGGCTGAACAATCCCAGTTCTTTCCAAATTCCTATTCTTGCAGTCAAGCTTGCTCTAGGGCTTTCAGACATTGTTAGTGAAGTATCTGAGAGCAGGCAGCTGGACCAAGCAGGATGTTGCAAGGCTAGAAATTGTAAATGGCATTTTCTTGGGCCATCCCTCTTCTTTGGGATTACTTTGGGAATTGGATTTATTTTTTAATGGATGAAAAGTCAGTCTCTCTTGCAATACTGCTGATACCTTCTGTTTTCTTTCTCCCTTATGAGAGAAAGCTAGAGGGTAAGTAGCAACCTGGCGCTTCCAGGGGCTGTGTTTGCATCACATGCAGAAGGTCCAGGCTCTCAGTGGCAGGGCCTGCTCCATGCATCCCCAGACTGCATCAGTCATCTCCCTTATGCAGTGTGAAAAAATTCCCCATCTAGAAGAAAAAGTACTCAGATAAATGTCTGCTACTTAAAACATGCTTGGATCCCTACAGTGTCTCTTTTTTGTGGTTTTTGGTTTTTTTCTGCAGAAAATCTGTAATCTGTCCCAACCCTTAGAATGCACAATTTTTAGGGACAGACAAATCCACTTGAGTTTTAAGTGACAGCACTGGTTTTCTCTAAGTTCTTATCCTGAATTTTAATCTCCAGTGAAACAAAATAGTTAGATTTATTTGGCATGTTTATTAGCCATCAAGCCTACAAATGTGCCCTTCTGGTTGAACTCAGGAGACTCACAGCTTTGTGTAATTGAGACTGGAGCATGACAGAGAGTTCTATTATGGCTTCACATATTGATCAGTCCAATTTAATTTCCTCATGGGGCCTGGACCACGCTGGGGATGGTGGATTGTGTTGAAGGCTTGATAAGCCTATTTTAACAAAGCATCTCAAGGGCTTCTGGAACAGAGGCAATTATCAATATTGATACATTTCCTTTCATCAAAAGGTAAGAGCTCATTAATAGGCTTCAGAACAGCTGCTGTTTGCAACACATGGCTTTTTTTTAAATTAACTTGGCAATACTGCTTCCTCACCTGTTCCCTTATCAGTTGGCTATTTCCAGAAAAGAAATTGGGTTCCAGGTTTTGATTTTAGTGGTATATGTGATAGCAGTATTTTCTGCACTGCTATAGTCACTATTTTGGTAATTGAAGCCTAGTTATATTTTAGGGTCATAGTCCCATCCCACTGCTTATGCCCATGTCTGAACAACCCACACCAACAAATTCTGGTGTTTTACAACTTTGGAATTTTGTGTCAAGTTACTGATGATGTCTGCTATTTTTAATGTTAGTATTACTGGTTAAATAGTCTCCTGTTATAACTTCAGCAGTCAGCATTTTTGTTTGTGATTGGATATTTCAAAAATATTTTTAAATTGTGTTTATTTTAGGCTCTCAGTTATGAGAAGAAAGCTCATTGTTGCTTCCTATTGTTTTATCTTTCCTATGCAAAAATCCTAACATTTCATTTATAACCTGTTTGGTGTAGGTGTGTTGTGGGTGTTAAATTCCTACTGCTATTTAATGCTGCAAATTATATGTATGGAAAGAAAACATCATCAAAGCAAATTGCTTTGTTAAACCTGATTTTAAACAAAGTTTTCGGATCACTAGGTAGAAGTTTAGTGCCTTACAGAATGGTTATCCTTAGCTAATAGCAGTTGCTTTTGTTTATTCACCAGAAAACAATTTAAACCATTTAACACCTGCGACAGTGTTTTCTGATTTCTTTTCCATTTCACACTAATTTTCTCAATAATTAGCACAGTTCTGCTTGTTGATGCATGAATTGAAAGTAGCAGCAATACGTTCCAAGGAAATTGGAAAAATCTTTGTTTCTAAGCATAGACGAGTGTGGGTGAGTGAAACATACAAAAAACTGGAAAGGTAGCTGGGTTGCACAAAATGCAATTGACCAATGAACCAGACTCTGTAATGTGCTCAAAATCCTATTTTGCGTGTTTGGTGCGTCATGGTAAGTGGCACCTTACCTGATTTTCCTTCTTTTATTGATGTCTGAACTTCTGGAATAATTTTTTCAAGGAAAGTTACTGTTTTCATAATAATAAAGAAATATTTAGCACTGCTAACTGTTGCCTAAAATTACAAGTCAAATGTTTCTCAGGAGATCAAAAATAGGAAGTTCAATGAAAAGAAGTACATTTTAGTTCTCTATATATCCTGGAATTCTTTGAAAGTTGTGACTCATATTCAGCCATTACTGGAATTCGTGGTACCTCATGAATGTTTAATAGGAGATGGTTGGTACCATTACTGGCCCCCAGGCTGCTGTTTATTGTCACTTCTCTTCCCTGGTTAGTCATGACTGAAATGTGAAGATGAGTGGGTTACTGTAAAATGCCTTCAGCAATGATTAATTCAGATTAATCACCTAATTTTGCAAACACTGGAGCACTGAAAGAACAATAATGGTGTGAGAAATCCCCTAAACTTACCTAATATTAAATATATTCTGGATTTAGTTCTGCAAACGTACAGATGGGGCCAATTCAGGCATTCTTGGTGGTGTGATGGAGCCAACAAGGAGCTCCTTTGATTTCAGTGGCCTATAATCCTTATTAAAACTGTGCTGTTCAGAGTGGTAGGTTGAGTGTCACAGATTAGCAGGATTAAGAGCAGTTTCAACATACTTTATTTAGGCCTTTGCTTACTTCCTTAATTCTCCATGCCACAGCCACTGCAGCTACCTGTTCAAACCATTGCACAGGGCAGGAGGAGCAGAGCAGAGTCTGCTTTTTAGGCAGGGATTTTAATTGCACTCGTATTTCAGAGGTCATTATTGCAATATGTAGCTGGTTTGTGCTACAGAATAGAAATTTAGAAATGAACTATTTTTAGGAACATATAGTGCTGGAAAAAAATCGACTATTTTAATCTAAAATGGAAGGAAATTAGGTAAACATTATAATGTATGGGAATGTTCCTGGGACGTGCATTAAGTAAATGTTTCTTCATATAAGTGGAATATATGTTAATTAAAGTCTTAAGTTTTGGGACAGTAACCATGTTTATCATTGATTTTAAACCTTAATGGTATGGTTTTTTACGTCCCTCATTAATTTTGGAAACTGAGGCCACGAAATGTGAAGTAATTTCTTCTTTTAATAATGTAAATTATCTCATACTAAGTAATGCCATTTATTATTTTGTCCTTAAATCTCTAGGTGCTGAAGTGTTGTATATGAACATGTCAGCATATAATGAAGGTCGGCTTCAGTCGTCTTTCTGGATTGTTGATAAACAGCACGTATACATTGGAAGTGCCAGCCTAGACTGGAGATCGTTGGGACAGGTAATTTAATTGAAAAAGTAATCCTATACCCTTTGAGGGTAGAATGAGAAAAAAAAGGAACATTTTGAGGACACTTGGATATCTCTCTTTTCTGATAGTTTACTGGCAAAAGTGCCAGCCTCCAAAACTGTACTGCCCCAGTTTTGATGACTCTTCTGTGTTGGCAGGAGTATATTACTATAAATTTTCCTTCTTTTCATTATAACAGATATCTTCCATGGTTATACTTCAATTTTAAATATTTTATTCATTTTTTTTTATTTCTTTGATGGTCACTATATATTCCAGTTTATTTATTTAAAAAAAAAGTGAGCAAACCCATTGGTAAATACCAAACCACTGTGGAAACTCTGTGGTAATATCATGGGCAAGACCTAGGCCCTCTGATCTGCCATTTAAAAAAGCAAACCCCAAATTTGGAAAGACTTCCAAATGGAAAGTGGGTATTACACCTCAATACCCACTACCTTTGGGAAGGGTCAGATTTACGGGTACTGAAAGTCAAAATAGTGTAATATTTTGAAGGCTGCATGTATTAGAGAGAATTCCACATTTTTATTCCTCATAAACATGAGAGTTGAAGGATGTACACTAAGGCCTTTGTCAACAACCAGTGCTAAGAACTCTCCACAGTCTGTGACCCTTTTGAGGAACTCGTCAGTAACACGGCTCATTTGCCTTTTGTAGGTATGTCTGCCTTTTTTTCTTTCTGCAGCAGTCTCAAGATCATTAGTAGCTGTCATGTTCGTTTTTGCTGTATGCCACTGACTGTGTGAGGCTGCTCTCAGCCACACTTATGGAGTGAAACCTGTACTTTGAGACATCAATAGCTGAAATGTACAACGGAGGGGGGAAAGAAGCAGTCCTAGATAGTTACAGGTTGCTGTAAAAAAAGCTTGCTTTCTAGATATGAGCAGAATCTCAGAAACACAGGAATAATTTTGAACATAGGTTCTAATGATTTTGCAGAGAAGAAGGTGTGTCTTGGTTGTGCTGAACTTTTTAAGGTTTGTTTTGAGCTAAGAGACTGGAAGTCTGAGTAAAAAACAAATCAGCCATTTTAGTAAAGAGATTGAATAAATGCATTTTTGCTCTTCCTATGATAATAATTTACTTAAAAGGTATGTTTACAAAGGAATCTGGAATACTGGTAGAAAAACAATGTTGTTAGAGAAAGTCTTGGAGAAGAGGATGTTTTATTTTCAGTCAATGTAAGAACATACAGTTTGGGCTTTTGGACGGTTCAGAAGATGTTTGTACATTATCTGTGCCTCATGAGCTAAATTGTTCTGTCATAACAAAATAGCTCTTCATAGGATTTATTTAGCTTATAAATAGTTTAGCTTGGAATCCTCTTCTATTTGGGGGTTTGAGTACCGGTGAAAATAATAAATGTGGAGTAAAGAAGCACATTTGCCACGCAGATTATTGTATTATTTATATATTGCTTATGTATTTTTGATCTTCATCACAGATGATACAATTCCATATAGGTTTGGTATTCTTGTGCTGAAGTAAATCTTAAATCTTGTAACATATCTCCATTAAACTTTGATGCCAGTTACTTGTAGGCCAGTGTTTCCAAAGTGATTCCTCCCTGTTAATTTTATCACTCTTTTTCTGCATGCATTTGGACTTTTTAAAATCTTATTGTCATATAACAGTATATTTTTATATGTATTTATAAGATGAAGCTCAGAAGAATATTTGTACTATGCAAAACGAAATCTCTCTGCATTACAGTAAAAGAGAATCTGCTTTCAATTAGTTGAGAAATGTATGCTGTGGTTTCAGAAGAGCCAAAGGAAATTAGATGCTTGGCTCCTGTTGACGTTAGATATGAGTATTCAATTCCCTTACCCCAGAGTTTCAGGTTCATAAATCAGGGCAACTGTCAAAGAGATGTGATATGCTGTCCTAAAATAATAATCTGTCTTGAACTTTTCACTTAAGAAGCAAAATAAGCACAGAACTCTGTCATTTTATTCTGAGTCCTTTCCTCAAGCAAAATGCTTTGCACACGTGTGGGACCTAATCTTGAAACCCACAGTGAGCTGAGCCCTCACTGGGGAAATGTATCTCCCACAAGTTCTCGTTACCAGAGTCCCAGTATAGCTGCAAATGAGGGATCAGGTTCCTCTCCCTCTCCCTCTTTTGTCCCTTTGCCTGACACTAAAAAAAAAAAAAACCAAAAAAACCCCAAGTCTGTTAGCATCATTTGTCTCTTAGGAGGCTAAATCGAAAGCTGAAACAATAATTTAACAGCTCCTTGGAAAACGTCATCAGGACTTAAATGCTTTGGGTTTGCAATATTTGTGGAGAATTCTTTGTGTTTATAAGATACTAGAAAACAATCTCATAGAAGCTTATTTAGTTTTGTTGCCATTTTCTTGACTTGCCAGCACAGACAAAAAGCAATATGAGTATTTTCTTTAGAAGTAAATTTTCTGCATCAAGGAGAGATTTTCATATGCTGCAGATACTACTTAAGAATAACCTTTAAAGTTGCACATACCCTGTGCCTCTGCTGTCAGAGTTTTAGTAGTTGCCAGAGTCTCAGCCTTGAAATTATGAGCAAGGCTAAGAGCACATTATTACTCTTCAAGTAAAACTGTGTTTCAGTTAAACTGAAAGTTTGTCAAAACTGTAGTAATGCTGGCTGACATCATATATGCCAGCTATCTGCTTCAGTCTGAAATCAAACTCCACAGGGAAATGTAAAGTACTGTTTAGACTTCCTGAAAGCAGGATTTTACAAAAATCGGATGTTTTTTCATTCACAGTGGAATATTTTGAATTTTTCTTTGTACAGGTCTAGATTTTGTGTCAGGGATGCATTTTTTTCTTTTGTTATCCATATATCCAAGTATTACCCAATTACATAACCCACTGAAAATTGAGGGTTATGAACAACCAGATTTTTGCCACTTTCTTAGATATAGTAAGCTGTGTAAGATTTTACTGGTGAAATCATCTCGTTTCTTGCTGGTAAATTTATATATACTGGTAAAAACCTGAAAAATTTGTCACTCAAGCATGCCTAAAATTGTGTAAGTATACTGATTAATTTTTGCCTGTGGCTTGAACTAATAGCAATCAAGATGGCCATGGTGCTGTATTCTAGTTTCTAGTTCCTTAACCCAGTAGCTTTTTATTACTTAATAAAAGAAATGGGTTATATAACCATTGTTATAACCCATAAGCTAACAAAACGTATCATGTATTTATGATATGTTCCAGCAAAGCTTGAAAATGCATTTAGTTCCTTAATTCTGTTAAGGAGCTTGAGGTTTGTAATAAATATGAACATTTCTGGAGCTTTTTATACTAGCAACATTTTTGGAAAAGTTTTATTCACATATGAATAATTGAATCCAGTGGGCAAACAACTGTAATGGATTAGTTGAACTACTTCAGAAAAATGCATTTATGTGCAACAAATAATCAGCTCTTGGAAAATACTATTACTGAAAATTCCTGAAACAAGTAAAATTAATCCAATTGTCTTTGCTGGAAGTGAAATCAGGCTAATATTAGCTAGTCTTGTAGGCAAATCAGGCTAATATTAGCTAGTCTTGTAGGCAAAAAAAATAGCTTAAGTCATAAGTCATGAATACTAATGATACCAGGTAGTTGAGTGTATGTGTGAAGGTTAATGATCAAATTTGAATGTTTAAGGTCTCAAGTAGAAGCTTGCTGTTTGCTCCCTGGAATTGTGGAGTCTGACTATAAACATCTGGACTGAAGGGAAGTGGCTTGTCTGGGGTTCCAGGAGGAAGTGGTCTTGAAACAAAGGAGGGGGACCCAAACAGAAAAAGGTGAAGTTCCTGACTGGAGGAAAACTTAAAATGGGAGAGATCCTGGAGATTAGAGAGCTGTGGATAAGATGGAAGCCAGGGGATGCACCAAAACCACTGGCTGGTGATGCCTGAGACAGGTGAGCAGCCATGCAGCAGGGATGGACCCAAATTTCTGCTCAGCATCTGGGGCCAGCAGCCACTTCCCTGCAGGAACAGAGGATAAGGATGGAAAGTGTGAAATATAATCAATTCATTGCAAAAGCTCCCATTTTGTTGGTTCTTAAACAAACCCCAATATCTAGATCCACCTCAGGGAGTCATTTGCTCTCTCATCTGGCACATCTTAAAAGCATTATCTCAAAAATTCCTGCTTAAATTTTGGCTCAGCTGATGTTGAGGCAAAGTTTCTAAGCATGATTTCTTCTCTGAGCTGTGTAAAAACTGCTAGCAGAGGATTTTGATTTCTAAGATGCCTCTTAAGTACCATGTATTTTCTGGATTGTTCATTCTTCTGATTGTTTTAAATTCACATAAGTTCAAGCTGAATGGCTGCAAGATTTAATTTTTTTTAAGGATAGAAAACAACCAGGCTGTAAAAATTAGGGGTTTTTTAAGGATAAAAACCCCAACCAGGCTGAAAAACGTACTTCTTTAAGGACAAAAAAATAACCATGTAATCTTGTTCTCATTTTCCCATTCATTTCATGTCTGTTGGATTCTTTGTGTGATTTGTTTCACCAATATAAAGTAAGACTTCAGAAAGGCATTTGATTTCTCTTCATCTTAAAAATGCATCAGTCAGTTTGCTCTCCATCCTCCTCTTACTGTCTTGTTGTTATAAGTTACAAACTGCTGATTTTATCTACATAATTTAAGGTAACTAGAAAATTAGATAAACTGTCCCAACACTTTTCATCAGGTTGGAAACAGAGACCTGTTTAATCTGAGGAGTTAGGTGTTTATTTGATGCACCTAAGATGTTAAATGAATACCGAAGAGGGCCAAAGTACTGTTGAAGGTGAGATGTGACAGTGTGTGAATGAGAAACTCTCTGTGAACTATTTTTTCATTATGGTTATTAGTATGTAAAACATACTTGTCTTGTTAGTATTGAGTCCTACAGCACATGAAAGTTGTAGCAATTATGAAGTATCAGTTACATTTGAAGGATAAGGAACAAGTTGCCCAGTTCATTTATTCTGTTAATAATTTAGTTGAATTGACAGTCAAATTAACTGGGATGGAGAGCTATGAGAATTAATCAAAAAATGATCTATTAAGCATCTGTAGACACAGTAGATAAACAAAGTTATGTCTTTTATGATAAATGTGAATAATCAAGTGCATACTTACAGTGAAAGTATATTGGATTCTGAAATTTGTGAACTTAATAAGCCTGTACTCATTAGGAAAACAAACAAGCAAACCAAAAAAAAAAGGGAAAAAAAGGGAGGGAGGAAACTCCCAAAACCTCAGTTGGTCAAAAGATACACTTTTTGTGTGTCCATTTAAAGTAAAAACTGATGAGCCAATATTTGATTTGTTTTAGAGTGAGTCAGTTTTTTGAACTTAGCTATAGGAAGGCTTGCAGCAGGATGTCTCCAAGAGCACTTGGAATGTGTGTGCTTGTCTTGCCTTTTATCACCAGACAGGACAGGGCTGGTTTGAGAAATAATGGGGGTTTCAGTTGAGTTGTTCAGGCTGTCCTTCCTATAGCACAGAAAAAAGGAGACAAAAGCAGCACTCTCAATTCACCTGTACCACCTTCTCCTCTAATCTTTTGCAACAAAAAGACTGATAAAACCCAAACTCTTTCTCATCCTACTCTGAGATGAAAAAAGCTGGTAAATGATGGCATTTCAGGTATTAAGAGCTGCACCTGAAGTGGCAGGTTTGGGGTCATTTGTGTTTCTGGGAATATTAGAGGATCAACCCTTTGATTGGTTGTGGTGGGCAAAACCAAATTGGAAGCAATCCACATGGTTCTTTACTCAAAAGTCTCATCCCAGTTGTATTGAGGACACTCATAAGGAGGAGATATAGCTCAAAGGCCACACGTATGAGGGACAAAACCCATCCCAGAATTATCCCTTCTTCTCTTGGTCTTCATTTCTGGGGATATAGATCCTAATAAAAACTTCCCCAAAATTCAGAATGGAATGCTGCCAGGAGCAAATGCAACCTGTGTTTCTTTTTATGTAACTCTCCCAGGGAAAGGGGAATGATGATTTCCTCAAATTATATCATCGAACACTGTATTTTCTATTTATTTGTGTGAAGAAAATGTCCTCCAATAAAACCAATATGTAATAAATACTGGATTTCTGTATATCTCAAAATACATCATGATGATCATACTTGTTTCCAGCTTCCCCAAAATCTTGCTATAGCAGAGCCACCTCTCAAAACTGATCACTGAGACAAGAACTGCAAATTTGAAACTTCTGTTGATGATCTTTACAGAACTTATAGAGCAAAGGCAGGCTATAATCAGTCAGTTGTTTTTCTGAACTTTTATCTGAGAGAGTCTCTTGAAGTTATGTAATGGTGCATCTGGTCCTTTTGAGATAAGATACTTTGTCTGACAGTAGAATTCCATCTTTTCAGTCAAGTAAAAGTTATATTGAGAGTTTCCATTTGATAAAATGTTGTTCTAGTATGAATTACAGATTTGTCCCTAATGTGCACTTTGTCGGGTTTTGCCATCTTCTTCTAGTAATTTGCTTAATTTTCTTACTATCCCAATGGTGTTCAGTATCATACGGCTATTAGTAAACTGAGCACAGTCTCAAGTGTCCTATAACATGAAAAAAGGCTCTTTCAGCTTCATTGTCCATGAGGTTCAATCAAGCTCAGATGGGTAAATACTGGACTGAAACTACAGGCAACATAATCCTGGTGTATTCTATCTAAATTTGTATTTCTGTCTTAATGAATCTCTCTTCTATAAGACAGAGAATATCTCCTAAAAAGTTTTGATATCCATGTGATCCAATCATTAAAAAAAAACCTTTATGGGTTTTCTTTCTATGGGATCATTTCCTGAGCTACCTAATATTTTAAAGATAACAGAAAAATGCAACACAGGTCTTCAAGCATAGGTGAATGAGGCAATATGTGAAGAAAGCAGGTATAAGGAGATATTAGAGAGCTGTATTGACAATTACTTCTTTAGACTATTTATTACCTTTTTCTATTTCCTGCTGCATAGAAATCTAGTTGTATTGTCAGAACTCTGCTGTGATGCTATTACAGCTTGTCCTTCAAAGGACATTTTTATTATTTTCACTAAGAGCTTTTGGCTGGTGTTCCTATCTTTGACCCAGTCTAGAGCAGTTTAGTGGCTAATACCTATCTCCAAAATTGCAGCTTTCTTATTTTCTTTTTTCTTTTTCCCCCAAGGAATGGGGCACTGGAAGAAGATACGTTGCTCTTGGAAATGTGCAGATCTCACAGCATGCATTTATCATGGTGTAAAGTTTGCATTTTTGGACAAAAAAAATGTTTTGTTTGATTCTTTAACTGAGACAGGCTGCTTTTTCTCAGTTCCATCCAGTAAATCAGGACAGTCAGTGTTGCCCATTATGCTTATTCTGCTTGAAATTTATTACCTGTGCATCCAGTATTTACAAATAAATATCAGTGAAGCAAAAGGACATTTTGTCTCTTGCTTACCATTGCTGTGCACTGCTCACAGAGGGCCGGCTAAAGCTGGGCAGGAACATGGGTAATGTGGCTGCTCCCCTTGTGTCTTGTGTGTGCTCCTTACTCCTGTAATCCTGTTTGTGATTTACTGACTGAAAACAGCATGGGATCTATATATTTACTTTGCACTTGGAGCCAGAAAGTGGTCTCAGCTTGGCTAGTTTCTCTGGCTGCAGTGCTGATTCCCTGCTTGGAGGAACTAGGAAGTTGTTCCTGTTTGCCATACTTCTCCCACTGTTGTGCTCTGTTCTCACATGCATCAATGCATCATCTGCATTGTGTGTCTGTATTTAGTGTAGGAGAGGGCAAAATACATCAATGGCTTGCTGCATGTTTTTATTTGATTTCTGTTGACTGTAGGTATATGCTTATCACTCTGTTTCTGACCTCTGAAATTACAGATCTTGTCTCGTTTTTGATTTTTTGTTGATTTTTTTGAATTGCTCTGAAAGTGCTGTAGAACAGGTTTCTCTGCTATTGAAATAATCAATAATAAATTGTAAATCTGTAAGTAATAATCCTGCAGAGCAAAATGATGCAATATTCTGTTTGAACAGATAAACGCAGTTCTTTCCAAAGCAGCATGGCATATTCAGGTAGCTGGATACCTGAATATCTGCTGAATGCCAGGCTTAATGTGAATAGATTTAGACTGGATATTAGGAAGAAATTCTTTACTGTGAGGGTAGTGAGACATTGGAACAGGTTGGCCCAGAGAAATCGTAGATGCACCATCCCTGGAAGTGTTCAAGGCCAGGTTGGATGGGGCACTGAGCAATCTGATCTAGTGAATGGCATCCGTGCCTGTAACAGGGGGATAGGAATTAGATGATCTTTATGGACATTTTCAATCCAGCCCATTGTATGTTTCTATTTTCTTCTCATCTTTTTTTTTTTAGTTGCTGTGGAAGTCCTGTGAACAGGTTTTCCTGCTGTTGGAGTAATCAATAATAGATTGGAAATCAATAAATAATAAGCCTCCAGAGCAAAATTATGGAATATCCATTTTGAATGAATAAACTGACTTCTTTCCAAAGCAGCATGGCATATTCAGGTAGTTGGATCTCCAAAACCCAAAGGAAAATAGAAGGTTCTTTCTCCAGTAAAACTAACATCATTATCATTTGCTTTCTTTTTAATACTTGCCATACCACCACTATGTCTTAATTAAGAGTCATAGATGTTGCAAAGAGAGTGTGATTGGTTCTGGTTTGTTACTGGTCCCTCAGATACCTGACAAATAATATCAGTGTACAGCATTATCAGACTTGAAAATTTTGGATGGGTTCTAGAAGTGTTCAGGGAACTGGAGGCATGTAGGAATTTGCTGCCAGAACACAAACTGTACACCACTGCACACAGGATAGAAAATCATCCATAAAAGTGTGTGCAAAAAAAGAGACGGCTTTTAAGACCCCTTCTGCTATCTTGAAGCAAATACTGTGGTGAATAGACAGTGCTGGTGACGTGTGCTTACACGAGCCCATGGCCTAGAGATAAGACTCAGTGGCCTAAAAGTTAAGCTGTTGAAATTTACAAAAATTGTTTGGGAGGATCTCCCAGAAACTGCATCACAAATAACTCACCTGGCAGTTGTCTTGCCTTTAAAAAAAAAAAAAAAATTAAAAAAATTAGTCACAGAGATTAAAATTGTTTCTAGGCACATCTCTATAAAGCCTGTTTGCGGTGATCTACCCAGTGGTAGTCTGAAATAACCAGTAAACTTACATGGATATAAAAAAAGCAGTAAATCCACCACTTTCCCAAAAATTTGATTTATGTTAGGCTGAAAGAAAACTTGTTCATTAAACCCCAGCTGAATCTCTATGGGGGAGCTAATGCAACACAGTCTATTCTGTCGTTTTCCACAAGAACTTGCTGGCAACTAATCTTGGTCAGTGATGTTAACAAATGGAGGCAGATTCCTCTCAGAGGGATTTAGTTATTAGCATACCCCATCAGATCAATCTTTTTCAACTAAACAATTAAAATAACAACATTAAAATAATCCTAAAAGTGTTTTCCCAATATGTGATTCCACCCACACACACACACTTTGATATTGCACAGATGACAGTTCCCCTCTAGAAAAATGTCTTCCTTCAGAACTGCCTCAACTCCAAAAGGTTCCCAAATGGAGCCCAGTCACCTCCTGTTTGAAAGTTGGAATCCTTTCATGGAAAACTGGATTTAGTATTGTCCTGTGAAAGAGACACACAGTAAATCAGGCTGGAAATACCACGGCATAAATCTCCATGAGTTGGGGTAAGGAAGGACAATCATTTCAGTCATTCTA
Source organism: Corvus moneduloides (assembly GCF_009650955.1). Taxonomy (NCBI): domain Eukaryota; kingdom Metazoa; phylum Chordata; class Aves; order Passeriformes; family Corvidae; genus Corvus; species Corvus moneduloides. The sequence goes on from NC_045478.1 coordinate 89,433,168, forward strand.
TACAAGACAAATGACTCTACAGTTCAGAATAAAATCTCATCTTTCTATACCCATAAGTCATCAAGCAGAACAAAACAGTCTGACAAAGCATTCCTTCCATATGAATGTGCAGCATTAATGTCATCACTAACCTTTTCAGATTTTGATATTGTCGTCATAAGCATCAAGGCCTGGTTTAGAAGTCATCATGCAGTCACCTTTCTTAACTTTTCTAAATAAACAGCAGCCATCAAAACAGTGAAATCATTGACATTTCCCTGGAACTGCTCAGTGGAAAACTATTAATCCTTGCATGAGGGAGGTGTATTGGGCAGGCAGTGCCTGCAAACAGAATTGTTAAGTGTGTCTTCAGAGAACTGTAGAAGTCATGAGAATCATGGTATTGGACAGGCAACTTTTTCTAATCAGTATGATGACTTATTAGGCATTTCTTTCAAATGTAGTGCTAGAGAACCTCTCAAGAAATAGCTGAGGAAATTCGGCCTGTTTAGCCTGGAGAAGAGATGACTGAGAGGGGAGCTCATCAATGTCTATGAGTATCTCAAGGGAGGTGCCAAGAGGATGTTTCCAGGCTCTGCTCGGTGGTGCCCAGCAATAGGACAGGAGGCAATGGGCAGAAACTGATGCACAGGAAGTTCCACCTGAACACGAGGAAGAGCTTCTTTACTGTGTGGGTGACCCAGCACTGGAACAGATTGCCATAACAGAGAGGCTGTGGAGTCTCCCTCAGGGGAGGTACTCGAGAACTGTTTGGACACAATCCTGTGCCACGTGCTCTAGGATGACCCTGGTAGGAGGGAGGCTAGACTAGATGACCTCCAGTGGATGCTTCCAGCCTTACACAGTCTGCGATTGTGTGTTCCAAATTTTACTGTTAGAGTCCAGAGGCAGAAACATGATGTATTAATTCAATTACAAGTTTTCTTCCTAGGGGCCTATACCAGGACCAGATCTTTGCAGGAGACATTGCTTCCATGTTGAAGCAGCCAGAAGCCTATCAGTGATATATCACAATATATAGCCTATCAGATATCACAAATATCTCAGATGGTTACTCAGGAGAAAAGGACATAGAGCAACAGTGGATTTCTAGAATAGATTTTCATATTGGCCGGCCATTGTTCTGGGACTGCCTGTGTACCATTTTGCTGAATTGCCTTACCTATCTAAACTGCTTGGATTTCTAGCTTACCTCAAGGTCCTGTACACTGAATTTAATCAAGACTCAGTCAAAAATTAATTAGCATGCCTTTGGGCCTCTGCTTACACCAAGAAGATAGGCTTCTAATTCTGATCAGGTAGTCTGGCAAAGCTCAACAGTTATAGCAATAATTCATATGCAATGTCATTGTCCCAGTTTGTGTCCCCAGCATGCCTGCTACCAATCTCTATTCACTTTGCAAAAGGAAAACTCACTGTGTATGTCAGTAATGTTATAAATAATGCATCCAATTAGTCAACTACATGCTGTTGCATTTCCCTGAAGGCCATGGATCCAAAAGCCGCAAAGAAACTGTGTGCTTTGAGAGAAATGTTTCGACATAAATATTGCCCTTACTCTGAGATCAGCCCTTTGCACTCTCCTCTCTCTGTTGTACAGCAGAACACATATGAAGGCTGCCTTTTGCAGCATTACATAGGATGAGAACAAATGCTAAGAGCTCGTGCTGTGATTTCCAGCTGCGTGAAGAGAATGCGAGATAAGGGCTGACAGGACAGGCTCTGGTGCAGGGAGGATGGAAAGAGGCTGCAGGAGCTACACACACATGCGTGGTGAGGGAGAGTCCAGGCTTCTCAGAAGCTAGCAGGGTCTTCCACTTCACCTGTTCGTTTTGTTATGGTTCCACTGGAGAAGTGAATTTTTTAATGTCATGTGAATGATACCAAGACTGAAATGTGGTGCAGCTTGCCAGCAGTGAGATGGGAGGCCAACACAACGTGATCCTTTTCTTTCCAGCCTGCACTTTTCTTTGATAAAAGGAACAAAACAGTGTTTCAAAAGAGAAACAGAATCAAATTAGAATTCACATTAATTAAATTTCCTGCAGTAAAACAAGAAATAAATCAAACATGATCCTGGAAAAATGTTTTCTTGCAGTTGCGAGCTTCCAATTCCCCTAAAGAAGACACTTTTGCTTGCTTTGAGGGGGTAATGAAACTGTAAACTGAAAAGTCATTTGAAAATGATAAATTAGGCTGTGATTATGCCAAGTGATATTAATTATGCTGATAGATTATATGGCAATGAATTTTTAACTGATTCAGTTCTGCCTTCTGGCTTGCTCTGACAATTAGCCATGTGTCAGGCTCGGTTTGTTAGCAAGCTTCAACAGCAGTAAAAAGCCCAAATTGCACTCAAAATCCTGTGGTAGGGTCTATGTAAACATCATCACAGAGTGGTCCATGGTTTAAGGAAACTATATTTGAATTTTTTGTACAAAAAAATTATTTTTGCTGAGTTTTTCATATCAATAGAGCAGGTGGCTGAAAAAGGAAAATCATCATGGGGCCTCTTTCTAATGTGATGAGGACACAGGGGATTTCTGGTTTTCTGCTTTGAAGTTGCATTACTACCTCTTCATCACAAAATTCTTTTTAAACCACACCATTTTAAAACAAGCCCCCCTTCTGTCTGAGTGTCTAACTTGCTTTGCATCTCAGCAGCGGTACTTTTCGGCAGAAATTAAATGCTACGCCTATCTTTTTTTCTCAGCATGATTTTCTTAAGATCAGGGTGCTATGAAAAATAATGGTGAGGCTGAAGTGAAGTGGAAATTAGTAAAGCATCACTGCAGTTTTGCGTTCTTGGCCTATGGACCACTGAAAAAAGAAGGGAGCACAAAAATTAGCAGCTCCTCAAAGATCTTCTCTGCCTTATCATGGCAGCTTTTTGTCATTAGGTAATACTAGTAAAAACAGCATAAGAGGTTGTAACTTCCTGGGACTTTTATTCTACAAGACCTACAGATCCAAATCTATCAAATGTACTTTCTAAAGGTGAAAATTATAGATCAGTGGACTGCTAGTGGCTGACAATTCAAATTTATCAGCTTCAATGGGGTATAGTCAGCCCGCTTATACCACTTCCTTTCCTTTGGTGAAGATGTGTCATGGCTTTATACTGACATTCGGTGCCAGTTCTGGGTGCACTCTATATCAAATACATCACCTTTTCTTGGTCACATGCTAACATTTATTTTCAGCACAGTGGATTGAGTGACAGTTTTCCATTTTCAGTGATGAGATTGAGTTCCGGGCTTAGGATGAGATTGCATTCTTTTGTCAAGTGGAAGGACTTCTTTTCTAGTTCATTAGAAATTCTACCTGGTAATTAATTTCAATTTACTTAAAACCAGCATGATAGAAAATTAACCTTTAGCCTTAGATGACAGAAATGTAAAACCTACACAGCTATAGGACATAGGCCAGGCACAAGAGAGATCTAAGTGCAAGACTCACAAAGTGATCAATTGGAGAACGGTTGAGAGTTGAATGTAGGATTTTAAAAATACCATTGATTCAATGAAAGTGTATATGGAAAACAGGAAAGTTGCACAATTAAACAACGGAACAGTTACTCTCAAATTTAATGTGTTTGAATTCTCTAAGTAATATTCAAAAGCAGTTTGTGGTTGTCAAAATAACAGGAAATTCAAGTAAGAACATTTATTATGCCCTAGTTGATTTCTGACATCCAAAGATGCTGTTAATTTAGATTTATTCACTTTCTGATAGTTTAAGCTAGACAGAGTTTTATTAACTTTCTGGGGAAACATTGCTTTCCCATTTGTATTAATGTTTTCTATTTAGTATTTCCCAATATCAATGTAGCTCCCATTTTCTTAGCAACACGAAAAGAAAAAGTGGAATTTGGAGCAGAAGCAGGACTGTGCTGCATTTGGATTTCACTGCATTACTTTTGATTTTAACATAACAAAGTGTGAAGTCTCTGTACTGTATTACCAGCCAAGCACAGAAGGAGGGTTTTTGTCTCAGGAATGTAAGGGTAGGTTGCAGTTTCTAGTGAAGTATTAGCTGAGACACATGCTTTTGCTGTTGTGGTGGACTGTAATACTTGCAGAGGTCTTGTGAGAGAGGGGCCAGGCAGTGCTACAGCCTTCTCAGTCTCTTCAGCATCAGGTTGCACATCTGGTTTACATCAAAATGACAGCTGCCTGAATGGGGTCGTACACTGAGGGCATTTGTGATTAGCACTACCCCTGTCAGCCTCTTCCAGCAAAGTGTGCTACAACAGTCACAGCACACAACTCTGCACAAAGAAACACTTTTACCTTTCTCGCATCTCTGACTCTCTCCCTCCTGTTGATGGTCACTCCCATCAGAATGCCCTTCTTCTCATGCACTGCTGCCCCAGGCCACCACTCGCCTGTCACCTGTGCCTGGCATGGGATGGACACAGCAGGTTTTGGTAAAGAGAGGTAAAGAATAGCTGCACAGAGGCAGCCTTCAGTGGTGCTGTGTGTGATTGGGAAATACTCACTCAGTATTAAAGGATACCACATGTAAACATAAGGGAGGTCTGCAGTAGGGATTGGGTAATCCTGATAATGAAGAAGAAAGTATGTTTGGAGTGCAGGCTAACCGGGTAATTCGAGCATATTTTATGAAAAGATGAGAGTACCACTCGAAATATCTATGGTTTGTGTTAAGCTGATAATGAATATGTTGTATATTATTTTTCTTTTGAAGCTAGTGAAATCTTAGGTCCTTTTAGGCTTTAGTAATTGATTTATCAGTATAGAGTGCTTTTTGTTACTCCATTAGTTCACCCTGTTTTGATTCTGGCTTTGCTCAGTCATTCATTTAGGAACTCGTCATTAAAAAAATCAGAGGCTCGAATGCACAAATATAAATACATTTTCAAACACAGACAAATGACAGATGCATGTACTGTCCTATATACCAGAAGTCTACTCAGTAAATTTTGTGTGCAATAGGCTACCTGTAGTTAATCCAGAGTTTCTGTAGCACAGGCAATGGATTCCTGGCACCTGCCAGTGGCCAGACCTTTTGGGCAAGTGGCAGTTCATGCCTGAGGAGAGCTGCCTGTTGTTTACAGGATCAGTTTCAAGTGTGAAAAACTGCTAAAAACTTTTTCTTTAAACAAGGGCTTTTCTAAAGCTTCCTGCTACATTTGCCACGACTCAGATATTGCAAGCTGTGAACCAGATTGTGTCACTGTTATGTGGGTCAAATAGTACCTTGCCTACACAGTGGGGTTGTCTCTCAGAGGTAAATATAAAATAAGGTAACTATAAAATGTAATGTCTCGTCTGCACAGTGGAGGGTCGGGACACATCGTACACCCTCTCTGGCCTGCAACCCAAACGTACCTGGAAAGTCCTGCTAACACTGTTTCTCAGTTTGGGAAACTTACAGTGTTCTGTGTCCACAACTTGGATTGTTCAGGTTCTTTTCCCATGTTTTTTCCTCCTTTTTGCATAGGATGCCTATGAGTGTACATGGGGAAAAAATGGGCAAAAATTCCTGTTTGTGAAATGCTGCTTTTTGTCCAATCTAGTAAGGAATTCCTCCTCTTGTCATAAAAATTGCTATTTTTCTTTCTAGGCTGTATTTATTACTTTTCATAGCTTAACTGAGTTCTGTAGTTAAGACTATCATTGTACAGTGGGAGGAAGCTACATTTCTTGAGCCAAGTGTAATTACACACTTTTCTGATGCTTTAAGAAAGCCCTTACTGGCAAGAAAGTCCAACAGTAATTTGGTAGTCTTTAACAGTTGCTCTGCACAAATGTAAATGGCATGGGGAAAAACAAGGAATACCAGCTCCTATATTCTTCATTCTTAGATTAGAGCATGCATGGTAGTTCTTACCAAAGAGGGGAAGAAACCTGCTTAAGAGAGGACACAAAATTCTCTATGCAGATAACCATTCCTTTCCCCAGTCCCTGGCACATGCCCTGGAAATGTCACTCACAAGCATCTGTACAACTTTACCATGCAAACATTTCAGTTCCATTTTGAGCTAATCAAATTTGTGACTCTATATTTTCATTTCACATTTATCTTCCTTAATTTTATTAAGGTTTTGATTTTTTGAGATCTCCTTCACTTTAATTTTTCTGTGACATTTTCATTACTGTATTAATTGCTCTTAAAACTCAGGATGAAGAAATAATTCCCTTGCCTTAAGAGCTCTTCCCTGAAGGATTTTACCTTAACAGGTACCTCAAACAATGCTTAGCAGCAGGTTTCCGTGATAACAAGCCAGGGAGCAACACTCAGATTTTTATTCTTACAATATAGATGTTTTTTCTGCTTATCTTCTGAGAAAAAAAAAAAAAAAAAGTCTGTAATGACAGCAGCTCTCAAATGGAAGAAAGTCTTTTCCCTTATCTAGGTGTCATACCACTTCATACTGAATCTATCACTAGCACATCCTTGCTGCTTCCTATGCCTCCAGGATTATAGGCTTCATGATTAATAGGAAGAAGAGAAGTTTCTCCTCACCTCAGAGTATGGGAGTAAAACTAGGCTCCATGTAGAAGGTGCTTCTGAAACAGGGGGTTTTTTGTCTCCAAACTTATTGAGCCTGTTATACAAGAAAGTAGACTGGTGGGGGTTTTTACTGCATATGTGTATTGTTTGCATTTCAAGGGGATGTATCATACCTAAGCTGAGAGGGTCACAAAGTGACAGGCTGACATCTAAACTGGTTTCTTAAGGAAATCTGTTTGCACAACAAGCATCAGAGTCGCTGTCTGCCCTCTTCCTATAGCTTTGAATCTACTGGTCAGGTTGAGTCAAATTTGAACTTAAGTTTATAAAGGCTTAATGAAAACAGGCAGCTGGGAAAAGAGGATGTCTGTGTTTTCCCAGCGAGGGAAAGGAGCCCTGCCTCTATCGTGTAGCAGGGAATCCCATGGGGAAAAGCTCTTATCACAGCTTCAGAAGCAGGAAAAGCTTTGGTCGGTGCTTTGAGAAGCCAGCTGCAAGACGCAACACCTTGGGAAGGCAGGGTTCATTACTGCGCTGTAAACACATCTCTGGGTGGCTTCACTCCAGCCCGTGGTTGGAGCGTATTCCCTGCGGGCGGTGAGCGGCCGCGGCTCCCGCAGGAGCCGCTGCCTCGGGAGGGAGGGCCAGCTCCCTGTGCTCCCCGTGTGCTCCTGGTCGTGGGAGAGGCTGGCGTTAAGGCGTGGCTAATGCTTCTGTTGGCACTCAGGCTAGGTGGTGACCTGTAAAGATGGCATTTAACAAAACCCATCAGTGCCCCATGCCTCCTCCCTATCTCTGTGCATGAGGAACCACTCAGGCAGAAGGGCAATCCCTTAATTCACAGGGAGGGGACACACTGCAGGCACTCCTGTTGCGAGGAGAGCTGCTCATGCAGATGCAATCCTGGCAGCTTCTCGTGTGCAGTGAGGACACTTTTATCTTTACTTTCAATAGAAGGGATAAAGTGGAATAGTAATAATGGGACTGATAAATGAAAGGAAAACTGTAACCACATAATTATGTCAGAATCAACTAACAGCCATGAAAAGCCGATTAAACCACATTATGCAGATAGATGTAACAGAGTACTATTAACAAGTCCTCTGCAATGGCATGCCTGGCAATTAAGAGAGCTGTATTGGCAGCACACAGTGAAAACAGTGATAATGTATAGTTAAAAATATTTGGAGACAAACAGTGCCCAGACTACAGGGACAGCCTAGAGCTGAATACAGGAGCATCTTCAAAGATACCAGCACCCAGGGGAAAAATTAAAGATATTATTCCAAATAGACTCTTCAGCTAGGATGTTGGTCATATTTATATTTAGCATCAAAATTAATATACTGGCTTATCCAGAAATGAAAGGCTTCAGTGCAGTATGTCTGTTTTTTCCAACTATCCGCAAATTTCAATTTAATCTGTGCAGGATAAAAGATTAAAGAAGCTTGCAGAGATATTCTGAATTAGGCAGTAATAATATTAGGTGGTGTTCCTGTGGTTGCAGCTATTTGGCAAATACTTAGGAATGAGATAGCTCAGTGTTGTGTATTCTTAGGTATGTGGTATTTCCAGGTTGGGGACCTGAAGAATGTGTCACCCATCAAATTTCCTTCTCACTGGAGTATTGGTATTTGTCATTTCTGCTCACCCACCACAGAAAGAGTCAAGGTTCAATTCTCTCCTTTGCTTTCCCTGTGCCCACTCCTGCAGAGTGGTTCTCATCTGCAGTCAGGGAGAATTGCACTGGAACAAGCGCTGAGATATGTCAGTGCGCGGTTCAGAGTTCCCACAGGCTTTACAGAAAGATACGCTTTTACCAGGAACCGTGTGACTGTGGAGGTCTCATCTGAGAGAATTACATCAGTGGGAATATTTTGGTGTGAAAGGGTAATAAGCATGCTGGAGAGTTCATATTACCCCTATTTTCTTCATAAGGCTGGGCAGACTTCTCAGGCATGCTACCAAGAGAGCTTGCCTGCAGAAACCCAGCACAGATCCTTTAAATATTTATCCTACATATGGTTTTCCAACAGATACATGCAGATTTTCTTCTTGCTTTGTTTTAGGAAATGGCTGAACTATTGTGAAATGCAGGTAACGAGAGGTCAATAGCATCCAGGCCCACACCAGTCCTTTCTTGAGCTGTTCTAAAGCAAAGGAAGGGAAGAGAGTGAGCATGTGGTTACACTTTGGTTACAAAAGCCAAACAATACCTTCAAAATTAAATTCTGTCAACAACTTAGGTACTACGGATGTACAATTAATGAAATCTCTGCCAAAACAAGATTTATGATGATCAGGAGACATGCCTTGACTTAAATGAGAAGTGGAATTGTGCCTGTTGAAGGCTAAAGAATTTAATTGTACTCTGCTGTCTGTATTTACTTGCACTATTTTTCCTCATAATTTATATGTGAGAATGTTGATGCTTACAGAGTACTTACTTTCTGTGGGAGAAAAGTATCATTATCTCCCTTTTAACATGTGAAGAAACCAGGGTACTCAAGGTGAAGTTTTTGCATTCTTGCTGCATACATCCATAGATCCATCAGCAAAAACATCACTAATGATCCAACTTTTAATTTCACAGATGAAGGAACTTGGTGTCATTGTATACAACTGTAGCTGCCTTGTCCTGGATTTACAAAGGATATTTGCCCTGTATAGCTCATTAAGGTACAAGAATAAAATACCTCCAAGTTGGTCTAAGAGACTCTATGGAGTGTACGATACTCAAAATAAGCTGACGCTGCAGCTGAACGAGACGAAATCGGAAGCTTTTGTGTCGGTAAGTTCTGAAATTAGTTCCAGAGTGGAGGGGAAGGGAAGAAACTTACTTAACCCACAATATCTTTGGAAGACCTGGAAATTTGACAAATCACTATATTGTTTTTTAATTCTGATTTCTATGACATGCAGTTTGCCAGGACTGAAGATGCTGCTGGATTTCATTTGAGCATTATTCAAGTTCCCTTTCTCTGTAATGTTCAACACTTTCCCACTCATGTTCAGAAAACAATACAGAGACCCCTCAAATCAGATTCTTTTACTTACATTAATAGGTAGAACATGAATGCCTTGAGAGTAAAGGAACCATTAATCTGACATAGAAAATGATACAGAATAAGCTTGGTATCAGAGGTTGCATTTTTATCAATGTAATTTAAAAGGATTCACACTGTTGCAAAGCATTCGTACTTCTGTACAAGATCATCTACTTCAACTTACGAATGACATTTTAAAACTTCTAAAACTCAAGCAGTGATCCCCATGGAAGCACTGTCTGTGCATGTATTTTTAATGGAAAGAAATGGAGCAGTCCTCCATCTCAGCAGCTATGTAGCAAAACTGGAAAAAAGTACCCAGTGAGATAGAGGTGTTGGAAGATGAGGAGTATCATTCATTTTGGGAGTAACTATGTGAATGTAAACTACCTCTTCGAAATTGGGAATATAACAAAGTTGCTAAGAGTTATTTTCCGTTCTCTATAAAACAAGGGGAAAACCCCCATTGCTTTATAGCCTCGTTATGTCTAAAACAACACAAGGCACGTAGCCCACTGTTAAGTTGTACAGCCACTGGCACCAGACAGTGCAGATGAGTGGTTATACAGGGCAGGCTTCCCCTTTACCTGCTGGGAGCCAGGCAATGTTTTGCTGTGCAGGATTTTTCATACTCCTACAGTCAGTGGAGAGACAGAGAACTATTTTGGAGTGAAAATGTGGAAGTGCCTAAGACAGCCAAAATTAATAGTGGTTTGGAAAAATGGACACTTCCATTGATTCTGGAGAACCTTAAGGACTAGGTGAAATGAGAGATGGACTTTTGGACAGTTAGATAATGCACTGAAAAATTAAATCCTACTCCTTTCTAAGAAATCTGTAAGAAATGGAGAAATCCTGCTGAGAGTCGGTCCTGGAGGGAAAGACAGAATGGAAAGCTGGTTAAGGCCTAGTTTAAGGAATCTGGGACCCTAGACAAAGGCAGATGGAGAGAGACTCTACAGAAACTTCTTACTTTCAGTTTGCAGTGTTCACTTCCTCTCTGTGATTTTTCCTTTCCTATGGGCAAGGAAGCCTCTTCTCTTGAAATTTCACTTCAGAAAAAAAAGGAAGGACTCAGTGGTATTCAGAAGCTCATATCACTGAAGTCCAACTCCAAGAGCTACCTGAATTTGTATCCACAACCACTTGGGCTCGTTCTTCCTTCCTGAAAACAGGCTCTTCAATAAATTTCTCACCTACTAGAAAATTCTCAGTGTTTGCCAGCATGACCCTCTGAAGTGCAGTCTTGGAGTTGGCTTGGGACTGACTAGGTGGAGCAAGTGTTAATGCTGCTGTGTGTTCCTGAACTAATGATCAGAAGGAAGTTCCCAGGAGCCAGGCAGTTCCCTTGCTGCCATGGCAGTCCTGCCTGGGGCAGAGACAGGCTGCTGCCTCCGTGTGGGTTCGGGATAGCACATCCCCGAGTAGGGGCATGGAATGATGCTCTTCCCAGACAGAATAAAGGCCTGTTTCTGGTAGGTGAAGACGAGGAACAAGTGGGTACTTGATCAGAACAGCAAGTGCTACACAACATGGAGACAAGTCCTAGACCAGTCCAGGACTTGCAGGACAGGGATCAGCTGTGCCACAGAGTAACAAGTGGAATGTTGAAGCCCAATGCTACAGAGAGAATTTTTGCTGAAATTTTCCTTCTAATTATCTTCAAGAAGTCTTTCACTTTCTGATATTTATATTGAATGTATCTGAAAAATACAATGCATAAGAATTTCTTTCTTCAGCTGTTCTGTAACTTAAAAATTCAAGAGAATAATACAAGTGTTAAGAATAACATCTTGGTGCAATAACCTCCAAAAAGTTTCAGATAATTGACATAAATTATATTTAATTATTTAACTACCTTTAAATTACTTTACACTTTTTTATTGAGTCAAAATTCATTTTTTTGGAAACATATTTCAATATTAGTGCTATATAAAACAAACGTAATACACAGTCATTGAATTTTTTTGTTACACTTGGGAATCATGGCTTAGTGTTGCTTAGCAACAAACTCATCTTCCAGACTGGATGATAAAGTGTAAGAGGTTTAGGTTTTTTAGTGTTCAGGAATGGATCTGGAATATTGGTCTTGAAATCTTGCTACGGTTAATTTTCTAATATTTTCTGTACTTAGTTGTAGTAAATCCTTAAGAACACCAGTCAGTAATAAGAAACCACTGTGACAGGCAGTGTATTGAAATTAAGGAAGACTAATAAAACCCCTGGGATCTGTCCCTAAAGGAAACACACCCATCTGGCTCTCAGCTGCAACCCAAGCAAGTAATGAAGGTGAGAAGGTGATAGAGTGACAGGAAAACACCTGTTCAGCTGGGTTAAAGTGCCTTCAACAACTGCTGCCCCAGGAATGGTGGTGTTGCCTGCAAGCAACTTGAAAGGGGAGGTTCACTTTTCTCTCCCTGCTTGTGCAGGACAGTAGAAAGTCCTGGGCACATCTGCCACAGACGAGCAATTTCCGCTGGCTTCCCCTTGCCTTCGACAGCCCCAGACGGAAGGCAGAAAAGCTGAGATCTGGGCTTGCCACTTACCAGCTCAGTGCTGGGTAGTTTATACCTGAAGCTGTGTTTGTTTTAAAGATAAGTTTCTTGCAAAACTGCAGTATCTCCCTGCAACTGACATAAACCACTTCATTCCTGCTCACAAGTGATCCATCAGGCTCCTGTGGCAATAACATATGAGCACTCCATCTTATAAGAACCTGTCCTGGGGCTCTTTGGAACAAAGTTCTCTGAAAGGTAACTTCAATTACAGCTTCTTTGATGACAGCAGATGTTTTGAAGTCTGTGTCTTCTGCATTTTACCCACAGTTACATCTAAATGGTGGGGCTTTTGAGGGGCAAGTAAGCAAATAGCTCTCCTTTGTAGCTTTGAGTATTCTAGCAGGACAGCTGAAGGCATTAGTTAATAATCTCTACTAAAATAATGGATACTACTTATCATCTCAAGAAGACTGAGGGAGAGAGAAAATAAATCAATTATTTTTAATGCCGTACTTGAACTTCTCCTTTCACAGAATTCACCTAAACTCTTCTGCCCCAAGGACAGAGTCCTGGATATTGAAGCTATCTACAGTGTTATTGACGATGCCAAACAGTTTGTGTACATTGCTGTCATGGACTACTTGCCCATTGTCATCGACACCAACGCCAAACGGTGAGTGTCCAAGTCCAGGACTAGCTGGTTACCGTAATGCCACTAGGGTCTGCTGGAGAACATGAACCCACAGGAGATCACTTACTACTGTGCACCCATTTCTTGGGGCCCAGTTCTGCTCTTATTGCAATCAGTGAGAGTCCTGCCATTGATGTAAATGGGAGCAGAACTGGGACCTAAGAAGACATTTCCAGTTCTGGGTCCTAAACTTTGGATCTGCCTGTTGAAGGAGATCAGAAATTTCCTAGTCTGACCATCTGCAAGTGACTGGGACCCAGGAATATAGCAGTCTGCTTATACATTAATCCTATTTCTTACACTATTATATTGACTATCCTGAGACCACAGAGTGTGTGTGTGTGTGTGTTAAGAGAGAAATAATATGTTGTGACTTGTATACAGTGTGGGAAATGTCATTATCTTATTGGCATACACATATAAATGAAAATTCCCAATTCAGCGTAGATAACATTTGAATTATATCACATTTTGGTTAACTGAGAGTTGCTAAAACCAAACGAAACCACATAATTTTTAAACAGCCAGTTTGGATGGACCATTAAAAAACACTCATGGCCCAAAACTGGAGCCAGAGTGCATCAAAACCATCCAACTCAGGAGGCAGGTATCCACTGGTCCCTCCTAGTCTTGATAACGCTCAGAATGAATTTAGAATCTAGCAAAGCCTGCCATTCCATCTATGCACTTTATTTGAACACAGTTAAGCCAAACAAGGCATGTGATTATGTACTTTTTCTACTTAGAGCTGTTCTGCTCAATTTTTTCAAAAAATAATTATCATACAACTGATACCAAGCATAAACTGTTTTAAGTCTGTGAGAGAGTTTTTCCAATAAACTCCTTGTGTACAGCCTCCATTACAGGGAAAGAATCATGGGCAGTGCTGTAGGAACCTCAGTTTCACAATACGTATCCCTCCTATTTCTCCTGTATGTTGGAAAGGATGTTAGTATGTAGAAGCACTACAGTGTTGCAATTTATGTTAATCTCCTGTACTCCTCCTTACTTTATTCTCATGCTGGAAGAATTCAGCAGTCTGCTGGATTAGGGAGATCCACGGAAGGCACCTACATGAATTCTTCAGTGCTTTTCCTACAGCATGGCTTTGTGTTTGAGGCGCTGCCCCAGCTTCTCTACCTTGCCAGCTCCCAGTTCCTGCTTCTAAGTTATTTTCTGGCACAGTAGAGCTCACATTTCATTAGCCCAGATGCTTTGATGCTGCTGGAATGTAGAAAACATGCATTTTTCTTTGTTTAATTCTGCCTGCCCTGACCTGCTCCCACCAAATGTCAGGAATACAAACCTAGCTATCAATTGTGAGAATAGCTCCGTGGAAGCCACCATCCCATTCCTGGCAGAATTTCTGCAACCCTCCTCAGGAAAACATATAGCATCCTCCTTAAGCGACCCATCTCATCTGCTGCTCCCGAAGGACGCAGGCACTCTGCGCAGCAGCTCCCAGTTCCCCACGGAGGAAATTACAGAGGGCATTCCAGTCCCCAGCCTGCACGGTCCCAATGCATTGGGGTTAAACAAAGGATGTCAGCCAGGGAGAGATCCAGTGTTCCAGCTCCCTGTGCGCGAGCTGTGACCGCGCTGTGTCGCCGTGTCTGGGCTGGCCAGCAGCGCCCTCTGGCTGCGGCTCTCGGGCACGGGAGCGGCTCTCCAAATTTAAGGTTCTCCGCAAATACTGTCTTCTTTTTCCACAGGTACTGGCCATATTTAGATGGGAAGATAAGAGAAGCATTAGTTTTACGAAGTATTAAAGTACGGCTTCTCATAAGTTTCTCAAGAGACACAGATCCCCTTACTTTTAACTTCGTTTCATCTCTGAAAGCTATTTGCACTGAAGTTCCAAGCTGTAGTTTGAAAGTTGTAAGTATAATCCATATTCCTTTGAAATATAAGATATTCCCCACCCCCCAGAAAAAAAAGAATCAAGAAAACTTAACAACTGAGAATTGTTCTCTGTTAGTATCAAAGTCTTTAAATTTAATTGAATATCAGAAAATGTAATATATTGAACATAATTCACTCCTAGTAGTAACAGAATTCAAAATTAAGACAGAAAAATACAGTGGTACCAAAAGGCAGTCGGTGTGATGGAGAGCCCATTGTAAAACACCACATGTGGTCTTTCACAGCAAAGCCAACAGAGTGAACTGTGGCCATGGGTCATGTTTATATTGTGAGATGAGTAAATCTGACAGCACAAAAATATGGTTTAGTCTGCATTCATGTAACCTGACTGTTAACCTGTGTAAGCATCTACTTGCCCTTCAGTCAAGTGCGAAGTACAAGAAAAAATAATGAAGAGTTTAAATTTTTAAAATTTAGAGTACAAATTCAAAATTGAGAAGACTAGAAACACCACTCTGGGGCCACATTAGACATGCAGGAGCGGAAAGTGAGAATACTATACTAATGTATTAGAGAACAGAATATATGGTAAAGTGCTACTTTCAGTGTGATACAGTTCCTTTTATAAAGTTGAGGCACACTGGAAATCAGCCACCTTGGATCTTGGGGGTTTTTTTGTGGGTCTTTCTGGTTTTGTTTTGTTTTTCCAGGTAACAGTTCTAAATAATCTGCTGAATTATTTTGATTTCCTAAATTGACAATCCCGTAGAATCCTTCTGGCTTTTTGAAAATTGACAACAATTCTAAAAAGGAAGTACTATTTGTTATACACACAGTAAGTGGTATTACGCATAGCTAGAAATAAGGTTTTTTGTTATAATGTATGTTGTTATTGTAAGTTTCCTCTGTAAAAAAACAGCATAAAGTGTAGTTTTACGTAAAAAACCCCCCATACATAGTTCACTCCATTTAAGCCACTTCATTTCTGAGTAACTTCTAGCTTGGTCCATATTTATCATCAAAATTCTATTTATGTATTCAGAAATTTTTTTTCAAGTGGTACCTAATACTTACATCCATTGCCATCTATTTACAGCAGGTAAAATCTTTTGTACAGAATTTATCTTGTCATGAACTAAATGATAAAAGGAAAAAAAACCTACTTGTCGACCTATCTGTCCTAGGTAAATAGCCCAGCTAGAGTTTCTGCAGTTAGAAAATACAAAAACAAGTTCCAGTAAAAAAATCAGCTGTAGAGAGTTGTAAAGGTACAACAATAAGTCAGTTCCCTCTATGCTGTGCATCGCATTTCCCAGTCTGGGTGAGCCACTGCCTTAAATAAACCTTGGTACAAGTGATAAGCCAGCGTTGGAGTTTGCAGGTATCAATTTGATTTTGACTGAAAACTGTGCCATAGGCTACATCTCAATACTCTTTTAATTCAAAAAGCATGTCAGATGAGCAACTTCTTTTTAAAGCTGCATTTCTTTTGTATTCATCTGTTATAGCCAGGTTCAAAATGAAAAAAAACTCTGTGTGTGTATGGAGGAGAAAGAATAGGTTAACAAGGTAAAAACTAGATTACCTATTGAACTATTGAAAATTCTCCTTTTCCCTCTTAGTTCTGCTTTGGCTATGAGAAGATTAACCTCAGTACACAAAATACTGTCTTGCAGATGTGTATTGTGTGGGTTTATATATAAAACCATTGAAATTTTAAGAGAAACCTGTTACAAATTCTGATTGAAATTTTATTTAAAATTGCTAGGCTGCTGCAATACCTCTCTATGTTCTGACCAAAATGCCACACACACCTGCACCACATGACCTCCTATCCCCCTGTTGTTCTGTTCTTTTGGGGGTAGTAAGTCCAAGTCCTACAAAGCATCCTCAATAACTTCTTATTTTTCATTTAGCTTTTCATCCCTGTGATATACCTTGATTGTTTTCCATTTTTTGGTTTTTTTTTTTGTTCTTATCCCTATGGAAAGACCAGTTTGGCTTGAAAGTTTCCAGTGAGTGCCAATGGCTGGCTGCAGCTGCAGGGTACACTGGTTTGCCAATGGTCTTCCTGGAGAAGGAGATGCAGATGTAATTTCTCTGTTAGATGTGAATCTCCTCCTAATTTCTTCTGGTCTCTGACCAGGCAAATAGAAGTTTTGGTATTGTCCAACTGCTAGTGTAGAGTTAGAAGGAGGGCACTGTAACCCTGTTACACCTGGCAGGGTCCTGATCAAAGCCAGCCACCAACTGCTGCATGTGAAGTTTTCAGTCTGCTGTGGAGGGCAGGGATGGCCGGGACTGCAGGGCATGATTTCCTAGCTGTGAACACTGAGTTGTAACAGTGTGCACTATATAGAAGTGGGGTGTTTTCTCTTTTGCCAAAAAACATTGAAAATACTGAGCAACTAACAAGGTCAATGAAGTTAGAAAACAGTCCCTCATTATGCATTTTCTGCATCTCGGAGTCTCATTCACATAAGCATTAATAATTACTGGATTCAACTGAAACTGTTTTGAGATTGCAAACTCAATACAAGTACTCTGAAGAAAATGATCCCTGGGAAGAACTTGCATGTAGAAAGCTGTTTGAGGACTAAATGCTATAAGCACACAGCCAAAGGGCAAAGAGTGACCTACGGGATGCTCTGTCCTGTGCACTGAACCACATGTGGTCATGAAATTAAAGCTTGAATCAGAAAGGGCAGACTCAAGGTGAAGAGCTCACCATTGTGTTTCTTGGGACCTTAAATCCTGTATTCCGTAAGTTTTGTACTTGACCCTGTAAATGCATCTTGAGTGCACGAATGCCTGGTGTAACTCTCAAAGGAGCAGCAGGAAGGGGCCAGCTCTGCTTGGTGCTGAACAGAGAAAGGTGTGTGCTTTTAAAGGGCCTGCAGAAGTTATGACCTAGAACTAAACTGTCTGTAGACAACTGGAAAACACAAAGGAGTGGTATGGAACAGACATCTATCTACAGCACAAGGTATTCTTGAGCCTCCACGTGAAGCTATTTTTGAGCTGTGCAGGTGTATTCTTGCTCATTTTTGTCTGGTACTGATCAGACAAGGAGTGCATATAGCTCTAAAATGATAAATAAATAAATAAGTAAATTAAACTTGTTCATACTTCACCCTCCAGGGTAGAACAGATGCATTTTCCTCTTGTTGCCTGGAAAATTTGATCTCTTCATGTCAAATTTAATGCTGAGAAGCTTCTAAGTTTCTGAAATGTCAAGTTTCCTGTTGGGAGCTATGCAGTGTGTGATTGCAGAGGTATTAATTCAGCTGTTGCTGTGTCTGCCAATCCCGATCCTGAAGCAGACTTCAAACCCCAGTGGCCCTTGAAAAATGAGGAAATGAGCTAAACACAAGTTCCTGGCTCTTACCATGCAGAACAGAAAGATGGGGGTTTTTGTTCATTTCACAGCCTTTACTACCTGGCACTGTATTGCTTTTAGCATGAAGTAGCCATATACTTTGTATAGTTCAGAATGGCAAAGCAGGACTATCACAAACTATGAAAATTTCATTAGAAATACATTTTATTAAAGTTAATGCTTGGCATTTTATTAGAGTTACTGCTTGGCAGTAAAAACTCAAGCTGTTCTGTAGCACCAACTCATTTTCAATAAAGATTAGAGAACAGACTGTATTTTTTTTGTCTCTTATAGAGCAATTCTCATTAACCTGTGCTTCCTTCTATTTTATGGCAGAAATTCTTTGACCTTGAGGAAGAGAGTGCCTGCTTTCTTAAAGAACAGAAGAACACTTCCCTTCCCAAATTGAATCGTAACAAATACATGGTGACTGATGGAGCTGCATATATTGGTAAGTAACCACATCTCAAGAAATTCTAGTTTGTATCCAAAGGCCTTTTGTCTACAGCTGATAATGTTTTTTAAGTGAAGATAATAGTTCATTTCTCGGGGAATCTGGATGATGACTGAGCTTTGAGCCTCTTCTCAGTTAAAACTTTTTCTTCCCCTACGAATCAGTTTCCCAAGACCAACATTCTGTTTTCAGTATCTTAAAACACAAATATAACACAATTTATGAAGCAGGTATATTAATGTACATTATTAGCATATTCTCTTGGTTCTGCAAGCCAATGAAGATGGAGTGTTCTCCTTTCCCCATGTGATCACTAAAGCTATGGTCAATCCTGGCAAATACTGTACAGATGCCATTCATCCTCATCATCCAAAGTCTTATTCCATTTACTATAATGATATTTCAGACACTCTCCTAACATTAGGTACATATCTAACTGGTATTTTGGGTTGAAGATGTATTTAAGTAAAGGTGCTATATGGCACCTCACAAAAGTTCACTACCACTCAAATGCCTACTGATTGCAGGCTGAAAACTACCTTTGGAAAAATCTGAGTTGTGCATAAGCTTATGGGATCAGAAAACCACTATTGAATTCAAAAGCAACTCATGGCATTTTAAAAAGCCAGGAGAGAAGACATGCATTGTGGTCTGCTGCAGTTCGATGCTTTAGGGATCTTACAGATGCACTGCCAAGGGCTGACTGCCCGTGAGGGCAGAGGCAGTGAGGGAGGGCAAAGGCTGCAACCCAAAAGCAAGGCCCACACACATCAACAGTGGGACAATCCCAAGTTGTGTAGAGACACAACTAAAACCTACTCCGAACAGCCCACCCTGATGGGCTCGAAACACACACACCTCATAACCTATCCAAATCTTTTTTTTTACATCAAATACTGCAGCTCATTCCTCCCTCATCTCCAGAAGGTTTTATGATACCCACCTGCCCCTCCCAAAAATAGTTTTTTTCACTCCATTTTAAATTCTTTTACATAGCTAGATCAATTCTCAGTCCCTTGGAACTCATCTACACAGCTTAGATTCTTAGCCAAGTTGGGTTTTTTCTTTCCCATTGTCCTTGCATCCTCAGCTACATATAAATAAAAGAAATTATCAAAGCTCTGTGAAATTAATACAAATGGATGCTAAGGACCTGGTATATCTTTTACTTGAAAGCATAGGAAAAAATGTCCTTTATGATGAGGCTTCAATTTATCATCCTTGACAGCTTTAGAATGCTTAACATTTCCTGCTGAAGTAACAGCCTTTTTTGTCCAAAATACTGCATGTCTTTTAAGTGTACAATTATATTATTAATATTAATTAAATTTTAGTTAATTAATTAAGTGTATAATTATATTAAAATACCTACGGTTTTAGTGAAATAAAAAGAAGTAACTGAAACACTTGGTTTACCTGTTTTCCATTAGTCCAATTACCCTTTTTGCCCTGCTATCCCCAGGATTCAATGTGCTAATTGGCTACATTAGATTTCGACAAAGGTGGTAATAACTGGCATAAACCAGTAACATCTATTTTTCTTTCCTCAGAGAGTATCTATCAATGGGTAACTTGTAAAAGATCTATTAGTTTGGAACTTGAAATTGTTTATCCATCAAAAAAAAAAATTATTCTTAGGACTGAAAAGGCCAGTGAGGAAAGTAAATGGAGTAATAATACAATAGCTGTGAAAAGAAGAGCAAATTAGTTTTGAATAAATAGAAGAAGCTGTTTTCACTTCTGAAGGCTTAGAGCTGTTAAAACTTCCAGGAACAATCTTCACTACGCATGGTATGTATTGGAGCTTTTTCTTCCCTGCTAGTGTTAAAAAAACCCCAACAACTGATTTCCATTTCTGCACTGGGGAAAATGGTAGTGTTTCATCCTGGATTGCCGTTAGGGAGATAATTTTTTTTTGTTTGGTTCTATTTTTAATGTTAGAAACTCACTGTTTATTCCTGCCTTTGCTTGCAGGTAATTTTGATTGGGTAGGAAATGCTTTTACGCAGAATGCTGGAGCTGGCCTTGTTATCAACCAAGCAGACGCGGGGAACAGCACAAGCATCATTAAGCAACTCAAGGCCGTTTTTGAAAGGGACTGGTATTCACATTATGCCAAAAGTTTACAACCAACAAAAATCCCAAACTGCTTTAACCACAAACTTACTAAAGGAACTTCAAATAAGACTGCCATGAGCAATGTGAATTAGAAAGACTATTTTACCGTTTAGTATTGCAATGAAGAATTATGTTGGGGTGTAGCCTTCTTTCATATTTACAGACAAAAGACTTAAAGAAAAAGCAAAAAAAAAGTTTGGTTTGGGGGGGGTGTTTTTAGGAAAAAGCACACTTATATTAAATCTGTCTAACCTATATTCTCTATATGAATTATTTAAGACTTTCAAATTTGTTACTTCTGACACTGAATGTCATTTCCGCTTCCATGTGAATTTTAATGTTCCACATTTGAATTTATCAGCATGTGTCAATGTTTCTGTTTTAGGACTTTCCCCAATTGCCAACCTGGCTAGAACAAACCTTGAGGCAAAATGAAGATTCAAGCTATGAAATGGCATTCTAAGATCAGTTGTTACTGACATACAAATAGATGGTAGGTTTACTGTAATAGAAAATGTAAAGGACTAAGCAAAGTTTCACCCATATAAATAATTCCCTTTAAATAACTACCTAGTCATAAAAATACTTCCTGGTTTTGAGCATTTACTTTGAGTATCACTATTCCATGTCTTCTAACTAGCCTTAAAATACATTAAAGTTACAGGACTCGTAATTCATTCATCTCCTGACAGTATGAGAAATTTTTGAGGGGTTGGGGTTGGCCTCATCAAGTTTGTCATATTCCCTAAAGCTTCTCAGATTTTTTTATCAAAGTACTGTGGATTCCTTTCAACAGAATAGTTATTTCCAATTACATGCATTTCATCTAACAGTGAAAATCTCTGGATTAATAGCTAAAACCTAGGACTGATTTTTTTTTTATGTTTTTGTAATCTCAAGAAAATTTCTTCCCCAAGTTAAATATTTATCATCTGTGAGTCAGCAGATATGTGATGACTCATTATCAAACCAATGCACATCTCAAAATCAAATACTGCTTTTTCGAAAGGTCAGGGGTTATGCAAAATCATGCAATAATTGTCGTTAAATGATCATCTAGTAATTTTGTTGTTTTTTACACCTGAAGAGTTTGCTTTCTTAACTTCTACTTTAAAAAGAAATAAAAATTGTGAAATGACATTTTTTTGTTAAAATGTCATCCATATAGGTAAATACATCTGCATGGACAGAAAAGTGATGCTTTAATTTAGACCACAGTTTTTAGTTGGTGTCAAAAGTGTGCCTCTACAATCACAACTCAGTTGCACCAAGAAGCAACTGTTCTATGAAAGTGTGAATTTACTCTTTGAAGAAATACACAGAAATGTTTGATGACAGATTTTTCTCCAGTCAGAGATGTAATACATAGTTTCAAAATAAAAATGTTTCACTACTATGCCTCTGCTTCCATTGAAGAAATACAGCCATGAAGGCAAACTGCATTCTGCATTTCGTTAAATATTCACAGAACCTTTTCGAAAATGATGACTTTTCTTCTCATTTCCTGCTGGCACACTTCAAAAGCAGAGGGCAAAAAGAGAAAGAAGCCTAACCACGTTGCAATGTATTACTTTAATCTTAAGAGGAAGTCAAAAACCCACCTTGACTCTCAAAACATAGGTTACACTTAAAAGGTAAATAATTAAAATTTATTTTAAGGTAAGCACAGCTTAGGAAATTCTAATAAATCAACATATGCACAACTTCAAATTGTCAGCTAGAGACACCCCACAAGACTAATTATGACCCCAAAAGGCACACTTTTGACAAAGAATCTTTGTTTCTTTTGCAATTGCAAAGATTTACATCATCTTACTGAAAATAATGATAAAACAAAAAATTTTTAAGATTGTCAACTTTTACAGAAAATATTTTGCACAGCTCCAATGTCAATAACATTTTCTGATATTCAGATAAACACATGCCACGTATTAGTCTCACACACACAGCAAAGTATATAATCCAACATACTGATAAGAACTATTTAAAAAGAAAATGGTTTTCTGAGTTGCTATGAGGAAAGATCTTTGTGAGGAGAAATTTCTGGGTTTTCTTCCTTCTGTATATAATTTAGAGTATGTATAGCAAGTATGGGAGAAAGATCCCCAGCACTTAACTTACTTGTTGTGGATATTTTGTTTTGTTTAAGAAATGAATATAAGTCCAGATTAATTTCTGGTGAAAATTTCAGCTGAGTTATACCACCAATAACTTTAGTCTTATGAGTCAAAAAAACCCCCACAAAATGAACAAACAAAAAGCCCACCACATTTTTAAAAGCTGGTTGAGACAGTTGTACAGTGTCTGAGGTCCCCATGGATGGATGATCTTAAAGTTTGAGATAAACTTAATACGATGTCCTTACATAAAACAAAAAAACCCACTTTCTGGAGTTGTTAATTGTAGCACCTAATGGCAATAATATACAGTAATCAATCAGTGTAGGGGGTTTATTCCCTCTTGCATTATGATCCTGAAAATGTGTTAAGTTTTGTAAATGACATCTTGTATAAATAATGGAAGATCTGAGTGGAACAGAAATTTGTCAGACAGTAAAGCTAAGCTGTCTGTTTATAAAACAGGATTTTATTGATGAAATCAGACTGATCACTGACTGATTTAGTATAACAAATGAATAGTAAATTAGTTTTACTGGACAGATCCTAGGAAAATGCAGATCATGAATACTAACAAGATCTGTTAGTTTACAAATATTATTGGCTAGATAAACGAATTCTTGGTGCTTCAATGACCCCCCTCAAAGAGCAGATACATAAAAGTACATTTTAAAAGTGGCAGTATGTTTTAGTTTTATGAATTGGAAGAATTTGGGTGGTTTTGAACAACTTTCAATGTGAAATACTGGCCAGCTATCCGATAAATGGAATGGCAGACTCAAATTTCATTTGGTATGAAGTATGGATCAATACTGTAATAACTGTTTAGAATGGTGTCAGCTCCAAAGCAGTACAGAAGGCCTTGATCTATTACATTAGCCAAAAGACAAAGTGCATCCTTGGACTTCAGCAAATAGGAAATTTAAAATACCAGATTATTTTTTGAAACTGTCTAAGGGGATTATCGCCAATTATTTGGCTTGGGCCAACGCTGTTACTGTTTAACTAGATTTGCTACAACAGCCTCGATTTTGGCTTCAGGTCCTTCTACCACTGTAGTAAATCTGAAGCAAATTCATTACAGTGATTTCACGCTGGTTTAGCAGGGTTCAGAGTCTAAACTAGTTTCCTCTTGCTTCCGCTCTCCTGAGTATCACCACTGCACAGGCTATTTCCTAACTTAACAGGGATTTGCATTCAGGGGTTTCTCCCAAACCTCACAGGCATAACCCAAAAGATGCACTTTCTCTAGGCCCCTTCTAACTGGCATTGGTAAGTGTCATATTAAAGGCAATTTCCTAAACAGAACAGTTTTATTGTTAAAGAATATAGACTGTAATTGTTGTTTGCTGCAAACATTTACTAGTGCCTTATTCATACAAGTTTTTGTTTAACTGTTCCTCACATGAAGACCTGCAAAAGATCCTGTATTTAGTACTGAGGCATACAGCAAACTTCCTAAGTAAAAAGACATTGTCATGTTTACAGTTTAGTACCTAAAACTAGAGTCACAAAAAGACAAAAACTGACTGCAAGATATTGGTCCAAACCACAAGCACATCTAAACTGGAGTGTTTTTATCCAATCCCGGTTCAAGAACTAAATTTCACAGTTTACTCCTGGGTTCATTATCAACTAATCTACAACATAGTTGAATTATTCTGTCCTGCCAAAGTATAAAATCTGAATTCCCCCAACATCTGGCTGATATCAAAACCATAATCATAGAAATTCCTGTGAGCACAGGTTGAAGTCCAAATATCACATAGTGGCTACTTTCCAGATCTTGCATGTTAAGTCTCAAGTTGTTTTGGACCAGCTACTTTTTCTGCCAGAAGCATGAACTAGTATCCACAACTACTCTCACTTTCTCTTTGAAGACCAGAAAGGCATGGATTATGTGCCATAGCACAATGGCTGTAGCTGTACCCTAACAGGAACAGGTTTAGGTTTTACCCAGTACAGGGCCAGGTATGCCGCCCAGTAAATCTGTCCTGGTGGATCAGAAGAGAGCTTGAGAAACAAGTAGAAAAGCCTCCAAATGCTACTTTTAAGACGTACCCATTATTTGCTATACTACCAGCTACCTAAATTCTACTACTTTGTTGAGATTTGCACACATAAAAACTGAACAAATAAGTTCTGTTACCTGCCAGTTAACCCTAATCTAAGAAAAAATCCAGACAATTTATAGGGTTTTTTGTGACTTTAGCGTGTATTTACTGGAAAGAGTGTACGCACTCTCATTAAGATGGTAAAAGACATCAGCTGGCTATTCCAGTTCTTCAATCTAAAGTCCTAAATATCCCAGTCTCAGATCATTATGCACTTGACTCCTGAGCATGGCTTTATAGAGTGCACTAAGTTGTCTTAAAACCTTTCTGGTCTTCAAAATTAACTCTTCATTTTAATACAAAAATATTGACTAAATGTTTAGTATGTTTCCAGATGGTAATTTCTGGTGCTGTGTTTTTCTTCCACTCTTACTCTTTCTCTACCTACATCTATCATATATTCATGTTTTTTCAGTCATCGTTACTCCAGTGCAATCTGTGTAAAGAAATCAGAATGAATCCTTGGTGTGTTTAAAATTCACAGTGATGCCTCCCAAGTTGAAGGTACCAGTGAACATGCTCCACTTCTAACACTGCAAGGTATAGCAGCTCAACTGAAGCTGTAGGAGATTGCTTTTCTTAGCTGTAGTTTTTCACTTTAATTACTGCTGGATGTTATTTATGAATTTCTCAGTATTGAATCAGGTTGCTCTTGGATCATCACTTGCACAAATGCCTTAGAAGCTTGCCAAACTAGCATGTAAAAGAGACCTCATTCAAAATAGTTTAGACAAGAAAAGAAGAACTCATGTGCTTTACGCTCTGAAGGGTGCTGAAGTCAATGGATAAACTCCAGTCTTACCATCAAGTGGAGCTTTCTATTTATCTTCTGTTTAGATAACCCCGCATGGGCTTCCAGGAAAAGTCTGTGAGAACTCTGTGTTTGAATTACCTTGCAATCAGGAATTTACAGAGAATCTGAGTGAAGAATCCAGCTGTATTGAGTGATTCAACACTGTAACTTAAACTGGATTTTCATGAAACCACATTTATATTCCACATCTATATGATACAACTGCATAAACATGCTAATGTCAGGTTTTCCCTACAGTTCAAAAACATGTAGGACAAAAATCAAACTACTGCAGCCTATTTCTGAAAACATTGTTAAAAATAGCTTTTAAGAGCATAATTCAATTCTGGCTGCAAATTATTCTGCTATAGTAGTGTAGTAAGCTCTATTTTGCTCACAACAAATTCTACACTGTGATTTTACAGGAAGACTCAATAACTTTTTAACCCTGTAAAATAACCGTGATCATTCCCTCTTTAAGAACAGAAAGAAGGTTGATGGCCAATTCAGGCTACAGAACATAACAAAATACAATAAAATGGCTGGAAACTGCAGCATTCCAGAGGATTATTTTGTGTTATTTTATGTTGCATGGCCGCAAACATGAACAATATGAATTACATGTATCACAATGGTGTTGTGTGAACATGTGGTGGATGTTGAATCTTACACAGTAAAATCCATCCCTCCTGTAAACAGCATAAAATGTAGTAAAGGTAGAGAGGAAGGGGCAAAAAGAGCCAAACTAACTTGAATCAGCTTGAGTTAATGGACTGGATGCTGACCTAAAAGCTCTGGACTGCATTTTTGTTTTGTTCCTTTCTCTGCAAAATCCTGTATTTCTTATGCATCCTCCTTGCTTGTCTTTATATGAATGAACTCCTGCGATTGTTTTCAGAATGAGGAAGGAACCTTTAACAGCTACAAACTTAAGCTTAACAGAAAGAAATCAGCATGAATACAAGCCCGTTCATTTCTGTTTAGCAGGTACTGAGTAGTAAAGCACTATTTGAAAGAGGACTCTCCCTCGCACATTAGAAGTTTCTAGTGTAATATAAGCAAGAATTGACAACATAGCACATGCCTGCAGATTTCACATCACACGTGGCATTTGCTTGTGTTCTCTCAATGTACAAGCACAGTCATCAGACAGACACCATTCTGAACTACTGATAAACTGGTGAAAACTAAGCACAAGCATCAGGCAATCCAACTTGACACACTCAAATGAGGAAAAGGAATCCTCCCAGAAGAGCCAACTATATAAAGTTTATAAGTCACTTAGAACCTAGAATTATTTTCAGATATCATTTTGGGGGACTTAATGGGGAATTTAATGAGGAAGGAATCTTTCTGTTATGTATTAAAGGCATGCACCATTATATGTGGTGTCTAAGCAAGACAGCATAAAAATGTAAAATGAGAAGCTCTTCAAGTGAAAGTATATGGACCAACATTTTCTTGACTGACCTGCTAACAAATATTTTCTAGTGGATTTGCTTAACATTCAATTACTTCACAATATTCTCTTAAATTACTCTGCAAGTATTCCTCATTTGTATTTCTTCAAGAGACACTGTACCTGTATTCGGTGTTTTACTTGAAACTTGACAAAAAAGCAGGATGCTTCTGGAAGTGACAGCTGTTTCTTTCTAAAGGTCAGAGGGCTTTCTCGCATCTAACTTGTCCTCTTACTGCCTCCTACTTCTTCAGCAACCCAGTCCAGGCTTACACTTGTCATTGCCTGAGTAGCAAAGAAAATTAAGTATTTTTAGTCACCTGCTTTTTCTGAAAACTGCTGGCTGTTCAACATATTTTTGCCCTTTGAGAGATCCCTCATCTAATGAGATACTAAAAGTATAATAAAGGAGGCCAAGCACATAATTCCAGCTGCCTCATATAATGTGGAAAAACACATACACAAAATTTGGAAACAGAGATGGAAGGTGGGGGTGGGGAGAATGCTTGACAAGCTTTAAATGAGGTAGAGGTTCTTCTGATGATATAAATATCTCTTCTGGTGAACTTATTTTATTCTATAATAAACCATTCTTCACCACACAGACAGATTTGCAATGACTGAAATGTGTGGCTAACTTTAGCATGAAAAGGTGAGAGATCAAACACCCCTCGTCTTTATGAATTGAACTAATTTCTTCACTAAGTAGGCCAGGTGGAAGAAGCAGGTAACATTGGTTCCCGTTCTGAGGGAATAGGCCAGGTTGCTACTAGAAATAGGGCTGATAAGGTTTCTAAAGAAGGCAAAGATCTTATGCATCTGACTTCTATTAATTCTCACAAGATGGTGCATCTCTGTGGGAAATTGGGGTTCACAGCTTTAGTAACAATTTCTTTGTGGCAAACTGTCAGACTTCTCAGGAGAGCTCCTTTTCCTCCTTCTCACTATGCTCAAGACAGTTGTGACATCTGCTTTTAACAATCTCCAGATTCTTCAAAGGCATTACTAAACTAGATTGTAAGAATTTTCCCTGTGGAAAGGAAAAATGAATGGCAGGTTCAGCGAGGAATCCAAAGAATGTAGTATAAATATTAAGATACGTAGAAAATCAGGATCAAAACCACAAGGCGGTCTCATTTTTGCCAACTAAGGAAACTTGGGAAAATAACTGAGAGGCTAATGCAGTAACTTAGATTAATGAGACTGAAATTTATAAACCTAAACTCTGTTACTTTTATGGACAGTCCCCATATCTAAACTGCTGCTCTCATTATGCAGAGAGGAATCAGTGAACTGCTTTGATACGCTGCACAAAGGTTTTGGCATTCAAAGTCTTATGTCTGTTTCTGAGTGTATACAGCTTAAAAGGTAGCCTAGAAAATGAGATTCTGTGTATATTTATGCAGATCTTACTTCCAAATAATCATTGAAAACCAGCCACTTCTCACAGCATTTGTGTCTTCAGATGTCATCACAGAGATCTTACTAAACAAGTCGGAGAAAGGCAGAGAAGCAACATCTGTGGCAGCAAGTAAGCCAGCTAAAAAAAGCTGCAAGCCCATTTTCCAAGTGCTAGTTGATACAATAAAAGCATTCAGATGCCCCTATCCAGCTCAGATTCCAAATGTCCTTGTATCGGATTCCAAATACAGACTTTGGGCTC
This sequence comes from Corvus moneduloides, assembly GCF_009650955.1. NCBI lineage: Eukaryota > Metazoa > Chordata > Aves > Passeriformes > Corvidae > Corvus > Corvus moneduloides. Next base: position 89,461,844 of record NC_045478.1, read on the forward strand.
CTCACACGTGTACACACAGAGACACATCCTCAAAGGAAAAATGAGTATCTATGCCAGAAGAGCTTGGAACGTCCACCATGACTTGTTCCACTGCTGTCCTACTCTTAAATAAGGCTGATAGGAAATAGTACAGCTTTCTGGAAAGGGCCAGTATCCTTTACTAGAAAATGCAAATATGCACACAAAGAGACTCAGAATAATGAGTGGACTCCTGGCTGCAGCACAGAGGGACATCAATGTCACCATTTCTGATAGCACACACCAAAGCCATCTACTCACCTTGTCATTCCCACACTGCATGTGTGCAAAAGCTCACTTTTTTAAAAAACAAAGGGCAGTGTTTCTCTCTGAATGAAACATTCCAGAGAGGATTATACCTTTCCTTTTTTTTTCAATAGAGAGAACAGCAATCACCACCCCATTTCTTTCTTCCCTTTCCACACTCCATTTTGCAAATTAGCAAATGTTTCCACCATCTCTGCCTCATCTGTCCTTTTCCTTTTCAAGCTATTTCCTAAATGCTGTTTCTGAATCCCTTGCTACTGCTTTGTACACAAGGATGAATTCCTGCAACTTGCACTGTTGGTGCTGTAACATCCTACAAGGTTACTTCCACTAGCTTTACCTGAAGTGCTCAGAAGAGGGAAGTGCATGCACACGATGTTTAAAGACACACAAATTACTGTGTATGAAGACAGGGGAAGTCAGGGCAGAAGCAGAATGCAGGCACTACTGGAAAAATACCTGGAGGGAAAGGGTCTAAAGTCATACTCCTCCATCTGATTTCACCTTGGAACATCCAAAACCTGTATCAGGATCTAGAGCTCAATTTTGCAAACCTTGCACAACTAACACAAGCCTTGCCTCCAGGTGTTCTGTTTGCTGTTGTCCTGGAGTCACACGCCAGGTTAACCTGCCAAGCTAGGCAATAACAAGCGAGTCAAAACCACAGACAACTTCAAGACACGTGACCTCAACTTTATCCTCCAGGTGGCTTTTGGCCACAGAGGGGGTCTAACCTGGGTACTTGTCTTGTGACAGTTAAGATGGTCCAAGCTCACCATCGTATATAACACCGCCACCTTCCAAGGAGCAAATGAAGAAAGAAGATCTCTCTGCAAACATATTTTAAATCTCTGAGTGTGACTTTGGCACTGCATTGTATTTCCCAACACAATCTAAAAGTATCAGGAGTCCTGTGCAGAGTTTGCAGAGCAAAAAGGGTATGTACTATATGTTTCCTACTATACCTCTTCTGATGGAATAAATATCAAATAGAAAAATCTGTCTAAACTTATTTTGAAAACTGCATGGCCAGCTTATGCAGTAGCTAGATCTGTGGCAAGGTTACAGTGTTACTCTCTAAGGAGAATACAATTAATATGCGTATATATTTTGTTCAATTCAAGCACTGTGTAGTCTCCAAGTTCTGCTATGAGAAGTATGGATCACTTCTCATTATCCTTCCTATTCCAAAACACAGTATTTATCACAGATGTGTACAATACAGCGGCATAGCTTAGGCCTGTTATATAGGTCAGTATCTGCAATGCACATGAGAACATAGTTTGCCACTGCAAAGGAAAGTGGCTGCAAAATCTATTTTGGATAATCCAGTTTATATTTGAGGAAATCAATGTGTGGTCATTTCTAGAACTGTGAATATAAGGCAACTGCTGCATGCTTGTATATTTGATAAGTTTTATTATACTATATCCTTATATGAATGCCTATGCAGTGTAAATGCTTTAATATAAGATACTGAATGGTTTTTTTACACATTATTTTCTAAACAATGCTACATTTTACTGCATGTTTATTCATTTTTTTTGTGTTTGTACAAAGTGCAAGCAGGAGGACACATGATTTTAATAACTTGCACAGCAGCTATTCAAATCCATTATAAAAACATGTTCTTATGTAAAGACTTAATTTGGCAAGAAATGTGCTTCCTTTAGACAATGGGCTTGGTTCACAGCAATACCTGTGTACTTAATGTTTATTTATTAAAAAACCCACATTATCCCTGAATCTGTAAATGGGGCCATTGACTCTGCTTCGAACCTCTATGTCAGTATGCTTTGGTACCTTTGAAAATGTAAATCTACATTTACTAGGAAAACAGATGACCTGTCCTGATGCAAGCTGAAAAACAGTGCTGTAATTGAAAACGTGCAGTCCTGAGCAGCCATTGTGTTTGGTGCTGCAGGATGACAATGTAGCAATCTTTTTTTTCTTTAAACAGTACTTTCTCATGACCTTAATACAATGAGTTCGTGTTACTTGATTGTGAACTGGGCCCACTGTTTACAGTATTATTATACATAGCCAAAGTTCAATGCAATTAACAAAACTGATCAAATTCATCTTTTGGAAGAAAAATAGAGACTGATTTTGCTGAGGTTTTGGAGACCTGGCTTGGTACAGAGTGTTGCTTCTGTACCAATGAATTTTAAACATAAGCAAATCACTGGCTGAAAGACTGATGGCTAAGACATCATTGTCAGTGGTAATATACTGCTGGAAACTAAGTTACCAATGATAAAACGTAAATCAAGGTAGTAATGCATTAATTTAAAGATATGTAAATATTGATTTTAATGCTGCAGCATCATAGATACCATTTTTCACTGCTTTGATATCCAAGGATTCCTAGAAATACACAAATGTATTTTATCTGCTCCATTTTTTAGTTTCGATACTTTCATTCAAAGCAAAGTAACTCCCATTTCTTTGTACTGCACTGAAATAAAGAATCTTGTTTCAGTACATAATGCTTTTCTCATTCTTTCTGGTCTGTTTCTGTCAGTGTGTGTTTCTGTGAGCACCAAATCCCAGATGCTAGCCCCTAGTGTCCAGCTCCCAGTACCCTGGCTCCCATTCCTCTGTACATACACACACCAAAGGCACAGCAGGCAGAACTGACAGACCACCTGGTGCCTCCATCCGGGGCTCTGCGGAGCCTGAGCAGCACTGCCACTGGTGCCAGACCACTGGGATTTCTGCAACGTGATCCTCTTTTCTAGTAGACTCACATTAAGATCCTAGTTGGAATCTGGGAAAGCAGGCCCTACGCTGCATTTCCCATTTCTCAGGAGACTGCCAGAGTCATTATGATTTTCTGTTGCCAGAACTGCTGTCACATTCTGTTGAGACTACGAGAGTCCTAACCAAATGAACATAAATTCTCCTCTGATTTGCATCTAAAAAGCTTCTAACCAGATCTAATTCTAAATACTTTGCTCTGTGGAGACTCATGCTCCAAGTAGTTTGGAAATGAGAACACTCAGGAGCAGATAATACTCAAACAAAAAGGTAAAGACTGACAGGAGAGGGGAGGAAGCTGAATTTCCTGAGATAAGCACTGGCCTCAGTAGCATGTGCTTTTGTAAGAGCTGTTTTATGTTGCACCAGGAAGGCAGCTTGTCTTGGGGTGATTTTATGATAATAATGTGTTTCCCTATCATCTGCTTATTGCCCAGAAATGGGTCCCACAGCTTTAAGCTGGGTCCAGGAGGAGGGGAGGAAAGAAGCCAGGTGAATCCTTCAGAGTGGTTTGTGTTCCAGGACTCACACACACTCCCCTGTGTTCTCACTGCTGCAGAGCCGAGGGAGCTAAAACCTTCCTGTTTTTAGCCAGCCTGTTAGCTGAGGCAAGAAATGTTTCCATATCGGCATACCAAAATCCTCTGATAACTTCTTCTTCTGGAACTGTTTGGCCTAGCTGTGATCCAAGAACCAGACCATCGGACCCCTTGGACCAGCAGGGAGGCTGCGGAGACATGGCATCCTGGCCTCAGACCTCGGGAGGGGCCGAGCCAGCTACATAAGGAACTCTAAATCCACCAGCTTTCTCTGCATCGAGGAGGTTTAATATTTTAACAGTTATTCATTTTCCCTGTGCCCTGCTGGCACTCTGTTAAATAAATAGTTTTTTTCACTTTCACCCAAGAAATTCCTTTCGTATGGGTGGGGGAGAGAGTGCTGAAACCTGCCTTCTGTGGAGGAGACTTTCCTTCCAGAGCGTTTCTCCCTAAACTTGTCTCAAACCAAGACACAGCTTTTGACTGCACAGGTCCCAGTGGGGTGAGCAATAGCTGCTGCACTGTGACCCACAGTGTTTCAAATACAACATCTCAACAGATTTCAGGTACAGTGGGAGTGATGAGGGCAGAACAAGCCCATGAAGAGAAGCTTTACCTTAATTCCCAAAATACTTACGTCCCCATTTTTTTCAGAGCACGTCACTTTCACATTTGGCATGCTTTTTGCAAGACAATTACTCTACTTGATTATTATTTTAGTGCCCATTTTCACAAAAAAAATGAAGTATACACTTAACAAAAATCTGCATTTAGGAACTCAATATTCTTTTCACATATGCAGCTTCACAACAATCATATGAAGCAGGAAACAAAATATTAGTCCTGTTTACAGATAGTTAGCTACTTTAACTGCTTACTGTGCACTGTGTTACTACAACTAGTTTGCAGAATACACAAAATTTAAATTCAGCTGCTGACATCTGTTTTCATGTTAAATTTCCTTTCAAAATATGCTCAGCAATAACAAAAACATCTCTATATTATCAACCCTGTGTTCAGCACAAATCCAAAGCATAGCCCCTGGGAAGAAAATGAACCCTACCCAGGCCACAACCAGCACAAGCACACCCTTTAAAGTAGCTGAAGCACATAACACACTAATAGTGTGCTGAGACAGACTGTCCCTGGTTAAATAACCCCTGAACAGCCTATATTTGTTGGCCCAACACAAAATTCCAGCCCACTTAGAGAGTTCTGCTAAATGTAGCCCAGGTTTAGAACCATATTATAGACAGGAGAAAAATATTCAGAACAGGTGTTTGGCTCATTGTAAGAAATCTTCCAAATCACTTCATTCCTGCTGTCCCACAACCAATGGTGAAACAGTGTCATCAAAATGATGCGCAGGAAGTCTGAAATTAGAGGGCAAAGAAATAATTGAATAGCAGTAAGCCACTTTCAGGCTCCCATGTCTCAATTTTTTCCTCTGAACGAAGTCCTATTTTGAGACACAGAAGGGATGGCTTTCTTCAACCATTGCACAGCCTTCTGCAGCCTGCAGTTTAAAACTCATTCAAGATGCTAGGTAACACAAAGATGAAAACACAAATCATGGCTCAGTACCAAAGAGTCATGTTCCAGTCTCTACCCTGTATCCTTTTTATGGATATAGCCACTATTGAACCAGTCTGGCAGTAAGCCCTTAGGTAGGTTTTACTGCTGGTGTAACATAGTACTTCCAAAGACTATGTTCAGCCTGCCAACAGCAGGATGCTAACACATCTCCAAGGGATTTCTGAGCTCCCAGAAAGGTCATGTCTTCTACAGCAGAACCAGCTCAGTGAGCTCCATTTTAAAAGCTTGTAAATGCTTAAAGCATCTCAATTCATGTAGAAGTATCACAACAGTAGAGTCCAAGAGTATCTGCAGGGCCAAGCTTAAAAAGTAAGGATCTGGTCATACAAACCCATTGCTAATGAAAGGTGCCATTTACATCAATGGGATAATCTCAGGAAGAACCAAAGGATCAGCACATTCATTTCTGTTCATATTGATACAGAATTTAGAGAGTTGTAAATACTGAAAACTTCAGGGATGGCCCTTTTAAAATGGACCCTGGTTATATTAGCAACACAGCCAAGTACTTTACAGATAACCAAAGCAGCAAAGTCTACATCCAGTGATCTTCAGTCCAAAAACACTCTCCTGAGCCCCTTCAATTTTTTTTTTAAAGTCTTCTGATCTACAAGCAGAGAGTTCTCAATCACCTGACTTGGAGAGAAAAGTTGTTCTAACTCAATACAATGGATTCACCCATATCATGAGACACCCAAAATAGACAGAATGCTGCAGCCTGACCTCTTTACGTCTGTACTTCTGTGCTTGCAAGGAAATGGTGCAAAAGAGTGCAAGTCTGTACCCCATCACTGATCTGTACTCTGACCTAAGTGTACAGCAAAAGTCAATTTTCACACTGAAGGGTGAAATTTATCGCAAGGAGGCCTCACATTTTTGGCTGTTACAATGCCTTGCCAGAATTAATGCCTCCACAATGGTTTATATATGTATGATAGAGGGAGCTACTTGACATGCATCCTTCTTTATGGTGACTTGATAAAAGTCACTCACATGAGTAAAAATTCTGCAGGTTACAGGGCAACAAGCATATTACACTCTAGTGAATAAGTAATCCAAGAAAATAAGCTGAATTCATCACTGCACCATAGGTAAAGGGTAACAAACAGGAAAGTGGGAAAAATAACAACATCCGAGGAAAAGGTTGAAAACCACATCTAGGTATTTGCTCTGCCATGAGGTTTCAGTCCCAGCATGCTTGGAGTCCCAAGCCTTCTCCAATCCTGAAAGCTAAAACATTTTATGGAATGAGCCAAGTAAGAAACAGGCAGCAATAGAGAACTACTTTTCTATTTTGAGTATAACCTTATGTGCAATACAACAAAAGCTAGAGACTTAAAATTTTGATAAGGATGGAACACTTTGAAGACTTTGGCTTATCTATCTTTAAGCAGGCAAATGAAAAGTTCAGAACAGCTGCTAAAAAGTATGCTTTACAGGAAAATGTTTTCAAATGATCTGTTTTTCCTGTGAACCTAAGGTAAAAACCACATTATAATGATCTAAAAATGAAAGAACAAGGAACAAAATGGCAAGATTATGATCTTTAGTACTTAAAGGCTGTATTGTCAGGAATGCACATTGCTGCCTTTGGCACACTGTGGCCAGACACATCACATTAATAATAAATGCCAGGACTAGAAATTCAAAAAAATTGGAATTTATTCCATTGCCGTTTCTATAAGGAGGAAACAGAAAAGTCATTTGTCACAAGTTTTATTCATATACCCTACAAAACTGCTTATTTGCAATTCCACCAAGTTTTGTTAGCCTGTTTTGCATTTCTTTAGGTTAATAATGTGGGAGAGGGGTTTACTATCATTATGGCTTCTGGAATGTGTACAGGAATTGGACATGAATTATATTAACAGCAAAGAAATTAATGAGAGAATGGGGACCTCCAATCTGGAAGTGAGAAGTATTAATTTAAGATACTACCCAAGTGATCCCTTTTGGTCTTCTGCCCACCTGATACTGTGCACCTGTTGTACAGAAAAGTCTCCCTCAGGATAAAGCAGATTCTGTAACAAAGACAAGACTCGAAAAAGGAAGTGCACAGATTATTCCTGGCATAAATTAGCATTCCCCCAGGACCCATACAAGTTTACAAGCAATGAAGGAAATTCTCTGCAAGGACCAGAAAGGTTTCACTTGCCAGAGTCAGGTATCAGAGTTCAGTTTTGGATGGGTGCTCAAGAGTCCCCAGGTATGGTGGCAAAGGGCCCCATGAGATCCGGTGCAGCCTGGCCAGTGGCCATTAGACAAGTTTGTGGTGTTAAATGCTCAGAGCCCCATCAGACACATTTCCTTCCCTAGAGGCAGAGGCCGAAAATGCAGTCAGTAGTGGCCCCTGCCAGAGGCAGAACCTCGTCCTCCCGCAGCGAAGGTGTCTGGTAACAATTTGAAACAATTGATGTACTCCACATAAACTTAATATCCCTCTCTTTATATCAATTAGTGATATTTTTCCTCAAAAATGCATACAGGCTTCCTGACTTCACAACAACATGTCCATAATTAGGCCTGTCTGATCTCATAGCTAGAAATTCATAGCAAACAAAACCATTATAACATTTTAGCCCAGCTCTGAAGTCAAGCCAAAGATCTTTGGAGCACCTGTTGATCAAAATCAAGTCCCAGTTGCCCAAATGACCTACACAATGTGCACAGTAACTGCAAGCCCCAGTGAGACTGTATACCATCCTGCTGGATTAGGAACTGCTTGCTCTTAAGGGTAAGACTTGAGAGATTACCAAAGATCAGTTTTGTCATAGCTCAAAGGAACAACAGCTCACATCAGCAATTTGTATGTTGGTCTGCCATCACTAGAGTACTCAGTGACAAAGGCCTGAATAAATTCACAGCACATCCTTTAATTTATTTATCTGGGCCAGTTCTGGGCTACAGTAGGTCACAAAAAGCATGAGATCATATCCCAGACAAAAATAACTACATCTCATAGTACCAGTCATTAAAGGTCTGACTGTAGTTAGATGAAAATAGAGAGCAGGCTTTTACTGCTCATTAATCTCTCTCAAGAATACTTCAAGAAACTGTCTCTTCTTTCAAATAATAAAAAGAAATGCTTGTACACTGTGAAAAAGGAATTATAAAATGGTACTATCAGAAAAATAAGCAACTTTTGCTGTAGCAGAAGCGAGTGTAAGAATTCCCAAGATGTCATGGTTGGTATAAGCAGCTCTCTTTGGCATGCTGAAGTATTCAGGTACTCCCAGATGGCACAAAGATATTCTTACACGTTTTCCTTTGCTCTGGAACTAGACAAAGTGTTTCATCTCATTTCAGTCTCTCTTCATCTTGCCATAGCAGAGGGTACCAATTTTCTGCCAGGTGCCTAGACTCATACACAGCTAGTAAAGCTCTTCTTCTCAAAATTCCTGGTGTTCTCAGATGAGCAAACCTACAGGTAACCAGAATTACTTTGTACCTACAGCATCATGGGTGATGAGCAGAAAATGCACAAAGCCAATAAATCTATGAAGCATAAATGACCCAATGTACCATGAAGCTTTTAACAGGTCTTTTCCTTGGCTCCGTGGCAGAGAACTACCTCCCTTCTCAGCAGAGCTTCAATTCAAATCCTACAAGACCTGCTAAGACACTTTCAGTTTCCAAAGGCACATTGTCCTGCTCCAATGCTTCCCCTCCCTAAAACAACAATGGAAAATTATGGGGAATTTGATAAAAAGAAACCTGCCAATTTGAGAAGGATTATGTCACAACTAAGTTCGGCATCACATATTTTCATATTGCTTTGTTTTATACAAGGTCCAAGCTTAAGCAAAGAAAAACATCTATCAGCACTGTACAGTACTTTTTAGCTCACATCTCAGTACAACTCCACTGGCCTGCCCAAAGGGCTAGGGCCAGCATCAAAATTAACAATGTTGGTAAGTGCTGTTCCTCAACATTTTAAAACTTTTAGCTCCTGAGACAAAGAGAAGTAGCAATAAAGAAACAAAGGCGTGCTCTGACTCAAGATGTTTTCTGATCACAGTTATTACATAAGGGTACCAGGCAGGATGTGCCTACAAAAGATAAAAGACTGGAAGTCAGTCCATGTAGCATCATCCCCCTGAGCCTTTGTGTGTCTCCATGAAAGGGTGTTACCATTTCATTTGATTCAAACCCATTTAAAAACAAAAAAATCTGTAGAAGAGGGGCCACGCACACAAAGTCACAGCCCATGCTGGCGTCCCACCATGTGTGAGTGCTGAAAGGGGGGCAGGTGAGTCTAGTGGCTTCTCAGGTATTTCCTGTCAAAAAATGCAGGTATTCTGAGTAGTTCTCAAGCCAAATAAAAAAATAGTCTGGTCCCACCCTTCTGCAGGCCCTTTTCTTCTGCCAAGCTGCTAAAAAATGGCCTTCACAGCAGAAGCATTGCATGGAAAATGAATGATTCTCACAGCAGTTATTTGCCGTGCAGAAGAACGACTTGTGCAGTCCACTGGCCTGGGTACACATCACTGTAACAAAGAAATCCATGCTGTGGGAAAGCTTGGCATCTGAAATGTAAAGAAAGGAGAAAACTAAGCAAGGCTGAGCTTCCAAATGGCAGCAGTGCTTTCTGCTTGATGTCATGAGGGTAATGGTCACATGGCTCCCGTGCTCCCTTCAGTGCTCAGCAAGGGAAAAGGGAACAGAGAGCAAGGCACAGTCACTTTGCTTCCCATAGCTGGGTGTTTCGCAGTCTGGAGCCACATCCAGTCCTCTTATGTCCTCTTGGAGAGGGACAGGGCACTGTCATTTCTTTGTGACACAGGTTCCTTTGTTTCTGGCAAAGATGTATTTGTATTTAATTTCTCTGGGAAAGAACAAAGACAGTTTCTCTGCAGGGTTTTAATTTTAGATCTTTTCAGTCCCCAGCCTTGCTCAGGCTATTGCTCTGGGCAACAAACTAGTCTATTGAAAAGAGTGTAATGAAAAGCTGGCATTGGTGAGGTCTGTTACAACAAGCAGGAGGCTCTGGAGGAATTTAACAAAGGTGAACAAAGCACAGGAAAAGCAGTGAAGGGGAAAAACCCTTTGCTGGCCAAGCTGACACCATATGTCATTTGCCCTTACAAACCTATGGCCTGTGCAGACCTGATGCCACAGGGGATAACATCATAGTAAGTCTGGAAGGCAATTCAATAAGTTATCTAGGGCATTCTTCTTCTCCTTTGTAGAATTAAAAGTCCCTTTATTCACACGTGCAAGGTCAGCACTCACTACCCCTTCTTTCACCACAGCATTGACCAAACTAATCCCTGCTTATTCACACCCCTAATTGAGACAATCTGAAAGATTTAACAGAAACTGGAGTGAATTTGTTCCATTAAGTAATTGCAGAAAGATCAAACCGAGTTTGCAAACTCCTTTAATGATGCTAATCACCTTCTTATTTCTGTCTGTTTACTTGTTTTGCTTATAATTTAAATGCACAGAGTGCCTTGCCTCTAGGTGAAGTTCAAGTCTGACAGAGCATGCCTCAAACCAAAGAATGAGGCTGCAAAAATGATGAATCCTCATACATTACTACTAACTAGGTGCAACCTTTCTGTTGCATTCACTGCAGCTCTCTGGGGATAGTTAGAGGATAAGGGTCTCAGTGACAGCTCGGCCCTATGCAAGAATCTACACAGAGCTAGATGCCCTCTTTGCTATCCAAAGAGGGAAGCCCAGAAGCCCTGAATGTTTTTCTTTCATTTTTATGCTTTGTCCTGCCTTGAAAATAGCTCAGTGTTAGGGTATTTGCAGAACTAACTTCAGACTGTGCCATTTTTAAATTTCAGAGCAAAATCACTCCAAGTGACTCAGCAGACTCGTATTTCATCCTCCTCAAGCATATGAAATGGCTTTTCTATCTGGAATGCATGCATGTCCTACAAGGGGTAAAACAAAGGCTCCTATGTTAAGTGATTTTGGGTTGGAATTAACACATTAAAAAGAAGAAAGCTGTTCACAAGATATAAGAGATTTCCCTTGGCAGTAGATCTTTTCACTTAACCTTTGTGGTTTTATACAGTGCTTCTGTTCACACAGATGCAGGGAGACCCACAAATGGTCATGGTGCTGCTGTGATACAAACCATAGCCAGCAGAAAAATCAGCTCTCAGTGAGTGTTCACTGCAAACCTGTGCTGTGGTATGTGTAACTCTCTGCAAATGACCCTTAATAGTCATGGAAATTGGTTCCATTTGGCATGAATCAGAGAAGCTGCTAAGTGAGGGCCTCTAAAATGGGCCTGTTAGGAAAGAGAAATACTGAGCTGTTGTACTTTTTTAGCATTCATAAAGTGGGACAGCTGCTGTTTAACAGTTGACTGTAGGAAATAAATGCCAAGAGTAATAGATACTGCAAGTAAGGAAGGCTACTTGCCCTTTATCTGAGCAGTTTACATATTAGACCTGAACCACAATCAAAGGCTGGTATTTTTTGCAAACTACCTCTTAGTGACAGGTATCAGGTATGGCTGTTACTAAGAAGGTAGCAAATGCATCATATTAAAATCCTCAAAAGTTCTCATGGAGAATTTCCAGCCAGGCAGGTGCAGTACTACTAAGGAAGCACATTGTGTGCCATTTCAGATCCAATATAATCACCATGGCTGTACCCTCTGGAGCAAGAGCCCTTAAAGCATATGCGACATGGAGCACATAATCCCTTACCACATGTCCCAAGGCCACAGGAAGCTTCTGCTGCAGGTGGACAAACACTGCACCTTACTGCTTTCATTGCAAGTCAAGTCTGTGTGCTACTGGGGATTGCTTCCTTTACCTTCTTGGCAAATAACGAACAGAGAGCTGATTTATCATATACCAGTTCAGAAGTCCTGCTAGAGCTGAGAGGCAGGAGCTGTGATTTAAATCCTTGCAGGCAAGGGCAAGAACAAGAGCCAGATCTCTGCTGCTTATGTCCTGAACATCAGGGTCTTGAATTACAGTGTGAGGGAAGAGGCAGCACTACGCTCCCAGCAGCTGTTAACAGAAGCAGCAGGAACAGTGTTCTGCATGAATCCATGTGCACAGGGTGTGATCTGAGCATCCTTTCTAGATCAGATTCTGAGGGGAAAGAGTAACTAGCTTGAGATGTTTGTAGGTGTGCGGTAATGACTAAGCTATTCCTCCCTAAAAGACTCAGGCAGCTGAGGCAACAGCTTGCCTAAAACCATGCCTCCTCCATTAAAAAAAGAAAAAAAAGAAGAACTAAAACCAGAAATATACAACAACATCTGCACTCAGGGGAATTTCTTCCAAGTGTGTTGTCATCAAACAAAATATCTATGAAGAAGCCTCTCACAGGAACAGCTTGGGAAAGTTCCCAGCTCCTCATCTGTCCTCATGTTACGTGGCAGTTCTGTGTCAGGATAGGATTTGAACTCAGACAAGTCTGGCACCACCATCTTACACTTCTAATCAAATAAGTGATCTCAGCTCAACCAGCAAATGCATATCGCAAACAAACATGCCTTCAGGATCATACCTTTGGGAATCGTGGTGAGTAGGCAATCCTACTTGCTCATCAGAACATCAATTTCACGGACAAGTCTATCCTATCATTGTCTATCCACTGCAGGAATGATGGAGGAATGACAAAGGCACTGTTCAGCCTGCCCTGGACTTAAAAGCGACACAGCAGTGAACCCAGAAAGTATCAACTGCTCTATCACGATACCGCATCTTTGGTTTTCACCTCAGAGGGAAAAGCTTACAGCAGTAATAGGCAATCTGAGCGTAGCACAGGATGTATGTACACTGTCATACTCCATGGCAATGTATGAGGCAGTAAGGAATGAAAAATCGCTAAACCCTGCTTCTATTAAACCATATACAGGAGCTAACTGCAAATGTAATCTCATTCTGTCTGTGCTGACATGGCTGGTAGGCAGCACTTCTAGGTCTGTCAGACTTGTACTCCAAGTTCATTTGCACTGCCTCCTCTGCTAGAGCAAGGCCCAGAAGATGGCATTATCTTACAAGGAAACATTACCCTGGTGCCAGTTGCCTTCCCCTCTGCTCTGCAGGTTCAGAGGGGAAATCTCTTTGCTTGGGCATATCCCTAGATTCTTCTTGCTCCGGTTGTTTTGCCAAGCCTAGCATCAAGTTGCAACATTTCAGCTGGGTGTAAATACAGAGGAACAAAGCCAGAAAGAGATAGGAAAGCTTTATGTGATTCTCACCTTCATTCTTTTAGCTCTGTTTCAAAATCCCTCACCTCCTTGCCGTCTTTGAGGCCAGAAAAATCTTGATGTCAGCACTGGCACTGTATACAATAGGCTGATAATAACTGTTGTCCCTCTAGATGCTCTGTAGTGTCTTTTCTGAGAGCCAGACACTAAGCAAGAGTAAACTCAGTCCAAAATACCTCTGAATTCAGATGCCATTGAGACATAAAAGGTTTAAGCACGGGCATGTGAATGCAGTTGTCTGTAGCTCAGGGAGAAATAATCCAGAATGTCAAATTGAAGCAGTGGGGTTTTCCAGACCTGGTAAATAATGAGAGCTGAGGGTGCAGGTACAGCAGCCCCTCAGAATGGTTGCAACTGCTAGCACTGGTACTCAGTTCATCCTCATCTGCCCTTCCCTCCATTTTACCAGTTCCCTGCTGATCCAGCTCTTGTCTTCAGGACTTCTGCATGGCTGGCTTTGTTCCTAACAGAAATCATATCATGCAAATGAAGCAAAGTGCTGCTGTGATTCAAGGTACAGAGGTTCCAACAGCAGTCCTTAGCTCAGTCCATGCTCTTGCCTGCTACTGAGTCACATGGAACTGTTCTGCCCAAGCACAAGAAGCTGGACTTACAATTATGAAAACCTGGTGATAACTCCAGCAGTAGTTCAGGGCGATACACAGCTGCAAGGGTCTGCCACTATGAGATATAATTCCCTCATCTTTACTACACAGCTGGTGACAATGAAGGATCTAGCTCCATAGTGACTGTAAAAATCAATGAGGAGGAGGCATCAGCAAAGGACTGGAATAAGCAGAATCATTTAAAAAGGAAGAAATTTTAGTGTAATCAATCTGCTCAATTGTGGAAGATGCATAGAAGCAATGAGATCAGGTTAATTCTGGCTCACTAGATAGAGCTTACTCAGCATCTGCTTTGCTTAGTACCCTTCTAGGTTGCTGTAAAGCCCCAAAAACTTGCTCAATAAGAGTCTTAAAAGGGCTTACGGTTTTTTATGTACTCTGAGTTAAATACACGGGAGAAATACTGACAAGATCTTCTCAAGAGGTCAAAACAGCAAAAAACTTTAATGGCAGCTTTAGAAAATCAGAGAAGTTCAGCAAAAGGTTTAGAGCAGCATGCAATCAACATAAGATATTTCATGAAGTATTAATTTAGTCCATTCGACTTAGCAAACTACAAGCCTGTCTGATTTTAAATTACTGAAAACTCCAAGAAGGACTTGGAAGAAGGAGAGAAAGACAGAAAATATATAGAAAAGGACAAGTATAGCTACCACTCCTAGTTCCAGCAGTGTTCAGCTCATAGAAGTTCCAAGAGGAGTTGGGGCCAACACAGGCTTGCCTCAGGTTTAAGTGCCCTTTGGCTTTCCTGGGCCGTTCCCCCAGGTGGGACTTGCTGTCATCTGGCAACTCTGGGGCTAGATTGGAGCTCCAGAGGGAGGTGTGGAGCATTGCCTCCGGGGTGCCAGGAATTGGCAGCCACCAGAGCAGGGCCCAACCTGCCCCTGCCCCTCACACACACACACCCCAGCTGTTTCGAGTCAGCAATCTCCTCCACTCTCACAGTTGAACGCCCAGATGAATTAATGCATCAAATTCAGATGCTTATCTGATACATCTTAAAACCTTCTAAGCAGCAGTGTAATTGTAAAATGCTAAACAATCATAAGAACATAGTTGAATTTACAGTAGAAGGAAACATAAATTTTAAATCTGAATCATGAGAGAAATTATCAAATTAACTTTGAATTAACCGCTGCTTTTCCAATGGTTATATTCTCCTAGGAATAGCCCACTTACCTTAGCACAACAGACTTGATTTTGTAGAAAGAAAACATGCACACTCACATTACTTGCATGTCAGTCACACAACTCTACTGTGTTTTTTAGCCTTCCTAAATATTAAAAAAACACAGTGAATTTTGCTTCCATAACTGAAGAGGTTCTACTACTTAACTTACAAAAAGAAATGTGATAAAGATGAGTTCAGTGAGCCTCTGTTTTGGATCATGAAAGTTAAACTTTCTGAGTCCTTTTATCTAGTAAAAATAAATACACTGAAAAATAAAACTATATTTCCTCCTCATCTAGGCTGCATCTTCTGCATTTATGATGCATACATCAACATGTAATCACATAATTAGAGGACTCTAATCAAGAATAATTAGAAATAATTATATCAATTGTCAACAAGTTATTTGAATAATTGATTGCACATATAGGAGTGAGGCCTTCTGTAGAAGCAGATTGTAAATCAAACTTTTTCTTTTGCTTTATCTGATGAGTGGGGTTATTTTCTTTTTTCTCTTCTAGTTTTAGGGATTTCAACTAAATCCAGCATTGTGATATGATAAATCTAGGACTGGTCTTCTGACTCAGAAATGTTCTTAGTATCTTAAAAAACAGAAAGTCTCAGAAACGCAGAGACACAGCAATTAAACTGAAATTTTAAAAAAAGTAAGAGAATAAGTTTATTGTTTTGAGATAGAGCTGGCTCTTCTCGTGCAAGCTTTTTCACTGGGGTTATTTGGGGACATTTTTCATCTTCAGTGTCTGTGACATGCCATGTCACTGAAGTATTTCCTAACTGATTAGCAAGTTCCCAAATCAACATGAAAAAGACAGAGAGAGGGCTGATACCAAAACCTTCCCTCCCCTCTCCAGGCTGTAAGCAGAACAGCAGAGGCAGGGTCTAGGCTAGAAGGACCCATTGCATGTGCATGACCCATTTGTATCCAAAACAAGGAAACTTGAAATTTGAATTTTAGTCATTTTGGTGGGTTCTCTCACAACACTTTGCTGTCTCCATCTGTGGAAAAGATAAGGCAATGGTGAGCCCCAGTTATAAAAACTAAATTGTGAGTCTGCTTCAGATGGAAAAGATTTCTATCCATGAACTCTAAGTAATAGGGGAATCTGCGCTGCTTGTTTTCCTAAGTCTGAGTTTCTGCTTTGCAGTCAGTGAGTTTTAAGGTGGAAGAAGAAAAAAGGATTTCTTCCAGGGTTTTGGTTTTTTTTTGAGTGCATAAATAAGGACATATTAAGGTATGTGAATTTATTCATTCTTTTTTGCAGTTGAATTGAGGACCTTGAGATCCATGACACAAGTGTTTGTCTCTTAAACTCAAGGACTGACAAAATTACACAACCAAGGCCACTGCTGTACATTAAGATGTGAACTATAAGGTACAGTACAATACATTTATCATCAGTGTGACTTGCTGCTATTTACCATCCACAAAATGCTGGAATTGAGACTCTTTGGTTCTTCCAGTGGTGGTAAATAAGCTCGGTCTACTGGTTGTTGTGCACTACAAAGAGTTAGGACTGAAGACATCATTAATTTTCAATCACATGATGATAAAGCTGAAAATACTGACATAAAAATTATTGGAGAAAAAATAACTAGCTTAAGATTGTGAAGTATTTTTTAAGGTTTAAAATATTGTGCTGATTACCCTGTCCCCAAAATTGTAGCCAGGGAAATGCAATTGTTGCACTATCTTTGCTGTACTTCACTCCATATAGGAATAGCTACATTTTACTGCAGAGGACATGATTCCTATCTGTGTACAAGGCTTGAAGTGGAGTCCCATCAGCAGTGAGCTCTGTAATGATCAGGTCTCGTACTGCTGTGAGCTCATATGCAGCCACTGCCCCATCAAAAAGAGCCATCAGGAAGAAAAGCTTGCAAATCCTTCATCTGGTTGAAGTTCAACTTACTGCTACCCCACAGCTGTATTTGATCATGCCTACTCTTTGGATTACTTAGCTTTAAACATTGTATTTCCCAGACAAAATCCAGCTCTCTCGAGGCTTCTTGGAAGATGGTATCCCTGACTGCAGAGGTACTATAGTTAGAAGACTAGAGAATTATTTGCAACTAGAGGAAAGAATTACAGCCCATGTAGAAGGTAGCTGAGGACCCTGTAAGGTGCCAAGTTTAGGTACAACAGGCCTGTGATGTTTCCAGGAGACCATAGCAAAATTCTAATTCTTACTCAGCCCTAGGAAAAAGCGTAAAGGCTGGGGAGAGAAGGTCTGTCTTAAACATCTGAGAGTGAAATGATCTATACAAGGAGTGTGTGAAAAGAGCCAAGGAGGTAGTTAATGCTGCAGAGAAAAGATATAGGTTGCTGCTCTCTGTCTAAAAGATTTTGGGAATCAGAAGAACTTTCACTTCAGATATAAGGGATCACGCTAAGGCCATTCATGCCCTGGGGCTAAAAGGCAACAAACAGCCACTGATAAATCTGAAATAGCTGAGATGTCAGGATCCAGTCTACGTACATGCAAGGAATGTGCAGGAGTTTTGTGTGAGCTCTGGTGGACAAAGATCAAAGGGTCCCAGAGAAAATCCCACTCCGGGATGCTGCAGCAGATTGTCTGGTTGAAAACAGTATTTTTTCCCCTCTCGCTTACATCCTCTAGTGGCCAAAATGCACAAATCCAGGCAGAAGCTACTTGCTGGAGTCAGCAAGGCTGCCTTCCACTGGATTTTGATGCATGTGTCACAAATGGAAAGGGGAATCCCACAGAAAAGGATCCGCACAAACGTCTCAGAGCATCTCCCTACACCGGAGGGTGTCTCAGCAAATGTGTTTTTAAAAAACCTCCTTGGAGCACTATTGGAAAGTTTTCTGCCTCTGTCCCACTGCTGTGATTTTGCTGGTGTAGCTGCTCTTCTGGCATGGGAAGAAGGACCCCAACAACAACAACAACAACAACAACAAAATGAACAAGATAGAGATTAATATTCGATATACTGTATCTCATTATTGCATCTCCATCTGAACTTCCAGTTGTTGCCATCCTGTAGTCTTTTTCAACTGGCATAATTTTATAAGGGGATTTAATATGTTTCCATTGCACAAATCACATACTAACAGAGAGCTTGTTTCCTGTGTTTTTGTCTTGCTCTTGTCACTGATCTGCAGGATCGCCCTTGCAGCAATGACAAAAAATGCGCACATGGAACTGCATAAAGTATTTTTTCAGCTGGTTTAGCAGCTGGATAGGAGCAGGAGGAGCCAAACACAACATAACCTGCCCGCTCTCCCAAGCCCATTCAGTGCTGCTGGAAAAAGCACTCAAAAGCCAGGCAGGAGTTCTGCAAAATGCTGGGTGCCTGCTAGTGCGAGAGAGGAGCTTGCAGTATGCATAATTCCACTTTTTTTTTCTATTCAGGAATTTTTTTTTTTTAACTTTTCTTCTTTCTCATTTCCAATTGCATGTAATCATAATCCAAGCCCCATAAATACTATTATTACCAAAAGCTGAGACACAAGAAGGAAAGCTGCTGATTTCTGGTTATGAAATGAGCTCACGGACACGGGTAAGAGTGGACCACAAAAGCTTCTAGCACAGCTCTTTTATAACCTGAGATGCTGTTGCAACTCAGAAATTATTATTCTGCCCTTCAGAAGAGTCACTGCAATGCCCTCACTGGGTGTTATGGCCCTGGCTGTAACATGCTGCTCTTCATCTTACAGCATGAAGGCTTTGCTGCATAATTTTCTTTTTTTTATGCACGAAATCAGGTTCACTGTCTTCTTAAGAATATAACCAGAGAGCAGATGGTGTTCAGTAACAAGGGATCTTTATGAATAGCAGGGACAAGATCACCTGGTGAGTGGCCACTACCAGTGAGCTCCCGGCCAGTGATGTTGCAGGGCAGGATAATATCTGAAAGTTTAAGATCTCCCCTCTGCTCCTCCAGGCTTCTGCAACCCTGACTGCCTCACAATTTCATTTTGTCTTTGAACTTCACTCTCTTTCTTTGCTTTTAAAGAAGGTCCTTAAGGCTGGCAAGGCCTTCCTTTGCTTCACTGGGTATTTGCTCCCACAGTCCAGAGATACTGAATGATGTATTTCTCTGCATAACTTCTGAAGGGGAATGGTCCCCAAGGTCCAATGGGTCCAAGCTGGGACTGTTCAGGCTCCCAGAACTCTTCTCAATTGGTATTGTATGAAAAAAGCCTTGCTCAGAAATGGAGCTGCATGGGAAAAATCAGAGAGCTTACCACATGGATCTGCGTCCTGGGGATTAAGGAATAGCCCCAAGCACATCACCACACGGTCAATGGATGAGAAAAGTTTTCCCCTTCCTTGTAAGGTCACAGGACATTCAGCTGATTGGTGGGAGACTTGTTTTGCACCAAAGTCTACTTCAGTGCTGAATGGCAGGCTCTGTCCTCAGCCTCAGTCATCACATCCTCAGAGGAAACACTGAGCTCCTAAGCACTTCCAAGCTGTTAATTCCTGAATCTTATTAACAAGAGGCAGCTCAAACATCTAAGAGCAGATCGCAGCAATGCCTCGCTCCTGTCTCCACCAGCAGCCAGCCCACGAGGCCTCTGTGTTGCTCCACGGTGTTTTATATAAAACTCAGACTGCAGCAATGGACAACGTGGATAATCTCTCTCATTCCCTCCTCCCCCTTCACAAATGCTCTTTTCTTGCCTAGAAAGCCTCATAATTTCTACAAGTACCTTCCCTCCAACAGTTTCTCTTCAGTCCTCTGTTCTGCACTGCAAGTTGAATAAAAGTTAATGTTTTCCCAGCTGGAAACGGCCCCTTCTCTGCCTCCCTTATTGTCACGAGACCTCACAAATGTTTCACTGCTACCTCCAGGACTGGCCCCGTCTGTTGCTAATTAGGGAGCTAAGAGGTTCCCCCAGGCACTTCCCAGTGAAACCGAGCCCACTAAATGAATGGCAGGCAACATCTCTGGGGGTGGGGAGCTGAGTTACACAACAGCTGTTTGGAAACAGGCGGCTTGTTACGTGTGCTGGATTTAGAGACGTGGCATCATTAAAAACAAAGGCAACTTTCAAGTCCAAACCAGTGTATTTAGGTCTGTGATACCCCAGGTATATCTCAGGGATATCGGTGATGGGACGCAGGCAGCAGGCACTGGGAGCTCGGGCTCAGAGCCTGGGGGTGCACCAGACGTGATGGTCCCTGTGTGTGCAGCTGGCCACGCACTGAAAGCCGGGTGCACAGGTCCTTTCTGTGCTCTGGGATACAGGTCCTGTCATGCTGCACACAAAGAGTGCTAATCCTGGAGCGTAACATGAGGCAGAGCCCCCTTGGGCTTGGACACATCGTTGGCATTTTAGTTAAGTGTGGTGGAGGCTTGCAGGCTTGTGCACCAGCTAACCTGGGTGCACAACAGCCTGGACACAAGGAATTTCTCATTTGGAAGTAAACTCCATAGAGTCAGTAGAGAAACAACTTTAAACCCTGGTCAGTTTTGCCATTTTTATTGTCTTACAGTCTTAGGAGTATCTCCTGCGACCATTGCTCCAAGCCATGTAAAATTACCATCGTGCAAAGAAACTAAAAATCATTAAAAACACACAATCAACTGGTCAAATGCACTTGAGGGAAGGGCTAGTCCTAAGATCTGTGCGACAATACAGATATAAATGTCTTATGGAAAAGAATATCCTGGGTGATTTTTCATTATTGTAGTGACAGAACTATTGGTGGCAGAAAAAAAGGTCATATCTTCGACAAAGGGTTGCTGATAAATCAGTATGCGTAGGGGGTCTATACTCAATAATTTATATAATTTACAAAATAAAATCGAAAAAAGCAATTATCATATTTGGCTGAGGCAAAAAGAAGTGGCAGAGAATGATTTCCATCCTTCTCAATAGGAATTACTGCTGCTGAGGATTCTTTAATAGTAACTATTATCACAGGCCAGATCCCAAGTTCCTTTTCTCCATCCTTATCTTGGCAAACTCCTGGTGTTGCTTTTGGTGAGCATCAGTGGGATTTGTGGGATGTGAGGGATAGGTGCATTGCAGGAGAGAGGCAGGTTCTCTGTCCTATTGTTCTGCCATAGCTCTGCATAGGCAGCTCCCCAAAAGTAGCCTTTACAAAGAAGGGCTTCAGAGGGGAAAGGAGAAGCCCAGATTTAAGCATGGTTTTGCAGAGATACCAGCTGAGCATTAGGCACCCGCAGGGCTCCCACAAGCTGGTTTGGGAGGCAGCCAAGGGGCTGCTGGAACGTGAGCTCCCCTTTGCAGGCCTGAGGAAATGCACAAGAGGAGACGTGTTTGGAGAAGTCGGTCTCATGATCTGTTCAGTTCAATGGAAATTCTGGAGACTTTTCTGCTCCGAATCTGTGCATTATTTCCTCCCCTTTTGGGAACTGCACTAGCTATCTGGAAACACTTCAGCAGCCTCCTTTCTGAGTAATTATTTATTCCCTCTATGGTAGCTCTGCTGTCCATTATTAGTTATGCCTACATTGTATAACAACAACAACAACAGTAATGTGAAGAAACTCTTCGGGTCCAGAGGCATTAAGAAAATGAAGACTGAATCAGCTGAACTTCTAACATAAGGATATGATTTTAATTTTTCATTAAAAACAGCTAGTCTGGAAAACCAGGCATGTTTGAGTATAATGTAATAACAGCGCTGCAGACATCTCACCTAAAGAAAATAGCACTACGGACCCTGAGCCCTATATGAGGACCCAGAACTATAGCTGGGAAAATAGGTAGGGATTGTTTTTTAACATATCTGTCTGAATACAGTAAGCAAGACTCTATCAACAAGTCTGTAAGTATATTTCTTTCCCTTCATCTTTTCAGCATTCTTGCAAAGACTTAGCTAAGCCAAATCCCAGCATACATAACTGACTGGCCCTTCCCAAAAGGTACAAGGATAAAGCCCTTAGCAAGTGGCTCTAAAGAAAACTTGGCAACAAGAGCTTGCAGAATGAATCCCTGCCAAAGATTAATAATCAGTTCCACAAGCAGCGGAACTAATGAAGCCTCATTTTCTACATGTATTTGCAAAATGCAGCTACTATTTGCAAACACAAAGACTTTGTATTCTGCAAGTACAAACACAAAAGCTTTCTAACTGAGTTGTTCTAAGACTTTGTTCTCTCTAGGTGTGTTTATAAAACTCCCCCTACACCTTCCAAAACAATCAGTTTTCATGAAACATGTAGAAACACCTTTCAGAACTATTTTTGAAATCTCTGCTTGCTGAAGTTGTTGAAGTTGGCAAACAGATCAAGACATTACTAGGAGGACACACCTATAGACCCACCAAGTGATTGTACAAGCATTGGTTCTGTGGGAAGCCAAGAACTCAAGTGAGGTTGTGAAAGAAAATACAGAAGAAAACATCCATTTCTTAGCACTGTGGGATTGATGGGATTTGCAAGGGAACTCCCATGATCAGGACTGAGACACAGTAGCCAAGAACGATCCAGTTCCTTTGGTTTCAATGGCAAAATCTTCAGTGCCAGTACGGAGATTAGAGCTTACTTTTGTGCCATATCCAAAGGACGAAGTGCTCAGTGAGGTGGCTGAATCCATGTAAGATGACTGGTAAAACTTTCCATAAGCCCTAGTAAATGCCACTCCTTTTAAACCAAGTGAGAGTTTTTGCATTTGTATTCAGTGGGAATGAACCAAAAATTAGATGTGTGACAAAGTGATGGCAGATGGAACTCTCTATGTGCCAGTACAAGTTAAGGGAAACTGGAAGAATATGTTTCAGTCACCTAATATTTAAATGAAAAAATTGAGGGTTAGAGCTGATCTGCGGGAAAAGCTCTGGGCACCTCTGTGGAGAACAGTGCAGTGTGAAGAGAGGAATCTCAGTGCAGAGCAAAAGAAAACCAGAATAAATTGTTATCTATTAAATAGGTCAGGCATGTATATACTACCATAATAACCTCTAAACAAATCAGCTGTGTATCTCTACTTTGAAATCAGTGATAAGTATGATCACTTCCATAACAAAGGGGCAGAGAGGAATAGAAAAGGCTGGAAAAAAAATGGCACCATAATCAATGAGACAGTGGAGGCTGTGATGGGAGAAGGGAATGAGTGAGCACTATGGTTTAGCTTTGTGAGAGCTGAGTCAGGGGAGAGACAGCATGATGAATTTCTAATTACACCTTTAGCAAAGTCTCGTCATCTTCTAGCACCTTCCATGACTTTATGTGAATTATAATCTAGGAATTACACAGCACATGGTGTAATAAAGGAAATCAGATTTTATGATGCATAGAGTTTTGAGACAAAAAGAATTGCTGAAAAGTGTGACCATGACAAGTAGCTGTAGTGATAAAATTAGTATTAATAAAGCTATTAATGGTGAAAATCTCTCAGTTCTTGTGCCTCTTGTCTCAGCATTCCCTTTCAGCTTTGTGTAGCTCACCAAAGCTGAGCTTCTTCCTGCTGCTCTTTAAGCACAGCAACATGCACATTAGGAAATACACTTAAAATGCAAAGAACTGGATCTGAGTATCAACAGCCAGAAAAAGCCAGTGTAGCCCTGGTTTCTGTTGCAAAGGCATCACTTGGGAGCACGGAGTTATCCTTTCTGCAGATCCCGTGTCTGTTTCCCGCGCTTCACGTGTCGGAGGAAAATAACTTTAAGGGATGGGACTATGCAATTACACGAATTTATTGTTTAAAATAACAAACGCATCAGTCGAGGCGTGAGATTTTACAACACCTCCGAGTAATGGCAACTAGTCACAAGATTTAGGGTTACATCGTAATTTATAACTTTCTAATCCAATAGATACTTAAAATGACACTTTGTTTTAGATTAATGACCTATCACCTGTGGCACTTCTCACTGCAATGCAGCTGTGTCTTGACCAATAACTTCTCATGTCACATACACACAGATGTCTCTCTTATACCATCTACATTCTTAACTTAAACTATATAAAATCATACTATTATATTTTAAAACCCTTCACCAAAACACCCAGTGTACAATTTTACTTATAATGATAGGAACACAAGTTTGTAATCCTTTTGCTTAAAGTCCACAAATCTCTGTCAATTAAGCCAGACCTAGTCTCTTCCAGGGTTGTAAATCAAAGCCTCCTTTAATTGCAGGAGTTTCTACTCCTCTGTCTCCCACAATCCTGTGCCGTTCCAAATCTGACCTGAAATATCAAAGGCTTTTTTTTAAGGCTGCATTTTCTATCTGGAGTAACCACCTGAGGGCAACATCACACACGCAATGGGACACACAGGGCTCCTATGCCTGGAATATGGCACTCGATGGAATATTGCACTCGTTTCAAGGAATCCCATTTACCAGAAAAATCACGGCAAATGAGAAGCAGATCAAAGAACAGCAACAAAAGTGATTAGGAGGCTGGAGATACTACACAGAAAAACATTACAAAAGCAAAATCTAGTTTGCCTAAGGGATGTTTGATTAGGAGCAGAATCCTGGCCTCCAAGTATTTGAAGAGTGATGAGAAATTATTCAGGATAATAAAGGAGGCGAGAACTATGAATAATTGGTGGAAATGAAACAAGGAAATATGTGTAGTTTCCTGTTGTATTTTCCTTCATGTGAGATTACTGGGCTGTGAATGGGAGGTATTCATATTCTGCTCCTCTAATGAAAGATCAAAGCTCTGTTAGGGTAAGCCTAGTATGGGCCAGGAATAGAAATTCTTGGTCAAGAAGAGCAGCTCATAGCACTTGACAGTCACGAGGTGACTAGTGAGTAAAGCCAGCCTATAACATATTTGGGGGGGGGCTGGTTCTAGAGAAACACTGATTTCACACCAGGGCTATTTTCTACTTCCCACGCCTTTCCAGTGAAGCACGTGTTTGAGCCCTTGGTTGGGGGCAGCCCATGGGACACATCACCATTTGCTCTGATTCTGGAGAATTGTTTTTCTGGCGGGGAGGGAAGCTGAGACATCTTGCTCTGTGCAAACATTGAGCTGGTGCCTGGAGCAAGACGTGTGGAAGTGAGCACCAAATTAATAGCATTGATGTGAAGTGCCACCAACATGTGCAGACAGGTTTGGAGAGGGGACACAAAAGTTCTTCCTGCCCTGCAGTCCAGGTTTGGCTTCCTCACTGCCTGGATTTGTCTACTGTAGCAGAACTTTGGCAGAGCCTCACGGCAGTGGGCAGTGAGATGTTTGCTGTGCTGATGAACCAGTAGTGAGCCGTGGGCTGGAAGGGCTGTGCTGCAGTGGCCCAAAGGGACTGAGAGCTGGGCATCAGGCAGTATGGACACAACTACCCACATCTCACAGCCCACAGGATGGACATGATGGAAGTGGTCCGGCCTGGTCCCTCCTCAGGGGCAGGCAGCCCTCCCCAACTGCCTGTCAGGGTAGGAGAGGGGAGCAAGGAGTCTTCCAGTAAGGGCCTGAGGAGCATAGGACAGGGCAAGCTAGCAGAGCTGTGGCACTGCAGACCCTGGTGCTGCCTGAGCCTCTTCAAAGAGCAGATTTAGCAAGCTGGGAATTCACACAGTTGGCAGGATCACACAGTGCTGGTGCTGAAAGCAAAGCAAAGCTGCAGAGCTACAGCGGTGGTACGCAGGGATATGATGGTGTCCATCCTCTGCACAGGAAGGGAAGAGCTTACACTGTTCCTGGGGCTTTGAGGGTCCCTGTCAGCACAACACAAGCAGATGGTGCTAAGACAGAGGCATGGCCTGTCATTTGATAGGAGATGCCCACCTGCCCAGGTTAGAGGCGCTCAATAAAGCAAGTGCTACAAACCAGGACAGTTCAAAGGTGGCATCTCCTGCCACCTCCGTCTGCTTGTCTGAGCCCAGTCTGCATGCCTGCCATATCCAGCTCTCTTGTGGCACTGAGTGGGTGTTTTTGTGCAAGTCTTGGAGTCATTAACACTCACCAACTCAGTTCTCCTCCTCCATTCACCTCTCAGTATGTTCCCTGCTGGTGAGGTCTGATGGACAGTGTTATAGCTGAGACACATCTCTTTCCAACTTTTCCCTCTGCCAGCTGTCAATCATCCACCTGGCACCCAAATTCAAAATCCCCGTATCATCCTCCTCCCTTTATTCCCTTTCTGTCCATCCATCAGCCTCCTTTAGCTACTGATGGGATCACACCAGCCCTTGGAATATGGCAGCATGAAAATCAGAGAGCTGAGCTCCCTTCATGGATTTGGGATTCATTATCTTAAAAAGTGTAGAGATTTAAAAGCTTCAGCGTGATCTGGAGACACTGGAGTGCCCCAGAAAACCTGCCCAATGTGCAGAATGGCACGTAACACCAGGACTTTGCAGAGAGATTCACAAGATGTTCCCTTTTAAAACGCAGTTGGAGAAGGGAATGGTGCACTGGCAGGCTCATCTAACTCCAAGTAGTCAGGATGTCAGCAGCAGTCAAGCTGCAGCAGTGAGGTCTAACAAGCTTGCTTAAGCCCCTGACTGGACTTGACTGGCCTCCCTGGATGTCTGTCTTGCTGTTACTTCATCCCTGTTAAGAGTTCATATGCAGCTGATATGCTGCAATTAAATGCTGATGCTGGGGTAGGCATGCCCTGTGTGTGACAGAGCCTGAAAATCTGGGAAGCAAAGCAAGCTTAAGTAACTAAACTGATTCCAAACAGAAAGCAATAAAAGACAGCAATCCTTCCTTCCCTTCTTAGATCCTATATTTAAGAAAAGAAATCCTAATTCTTCTAACAGTAACATAACAGTAACATAATGATGACAAGTCTTAAGAAAAAGAAAAAAAGAGGGAAAATTTATTGTCTCCTCTCAGAGAGATTATTTGCAAACATGGCTAACCAGGTATCTTTCCTACAGTCTGCAGCAATATTATTTTTCCCTGAGATTGAGAAGTCAACACTCAGATCCATCAGCCTGTATCTCAGATCCTGGAGGCACTAATGCACCATCTCCAGTACAGCATTATCCCAACAGTCCACTGTTTTCAGGTTTCTGTTAAAGATTAATAATCAAAGAACAAACAGCTTTTGTTTTGACTCTAATACTGATTCAAGCCTGTATCTCTGTTTAAGCAAAAGCAAACCAAGTGAGGATTCATTTGTTCTGAGAACCACTGATTCCCAGGAAAGAGAACAAATTTCTCTTTATGTCTTTTGGATAGTTGGTGTGGGTAGCTCTGTGCCCAAAAGGCTTTCATGACTCCATGGCACAGGAGCCAGTACCCAGAGCAAGTAAGCCCATAAGACATGTCTCTAACCTGCAAAGTTAGAAGAAATTGCTAGGAAAAAAAGGCAAAGTGATTTTCCAATAGAGAGCACTAACCCATGGCCTTTCTGGTAAATTAAAGCCCCATCTGTTCTTTATCAGCATCCTCTGCAGGTTCCCAAACTGGCTATCTCTCAGTGAAGGATGAGAAGCGGAAAGGAGTAACCAGTACTGAAGTGCTCATTGCTCTGTGTTTGTTCCTCTTACCCTTACCTTCTACTCTTGCAAAGCAACATACAAAAGGTATCTGGCATCCAAGTACCTGATCTGTGCAGTGACATGAAGAGGGAGATACAAGCTGTTCTGTTACTGAAGACACAGCAGAGGTTTCCCTAGCTGGAGAGGAAGTCACAGCTAAGAGACTGTTTTGTTTTTCCTGGCAGTTCCTTCCTAGCTTTGTAGGGTCCTTGCCCATAGGCTGTTTTCCTGGGAGAAGCAATCAGACAGGTTCTCTTGATGTCATCATATCCTGTTTTCACTGGCTTCTGGAAAATGAAGCTGTCACGAACGTGAAAGAAAAACCAAAGGGTTGAGCCCTTGAACAGCCAACTGTGGAACAACAACAGCTTCCACAATTAAATGTGCTCCCCAGCCATCACAACCTGCCCTGCTGTGCAGACCCCAAGGGAGAAGGTGTGAGGAAGTCCAGCATCCTCACCCCAGCAAAGAGATGGGGACAGGAAAAGGTGCCCAAATATCCACTGGTGCATCACCAACAGGTCACAGCCACTGCTGGTTCCCACCTCTTGGACGTGTGAGCAGGTCTTGTGGTTCAACTTCATGTGGGTGAGAAACCTTGTGGGTGGAGATAAAGACAATTTAATAGGGAAAGCAAAAGCCACACCCACAAGCAGAGCAAAACAAGGGATTCATTCACTGCTTCCCGTGGGCAGGCAGGTGCTCAACCATCCCCAGGAAAGCAGGGCTCCATGTGCATAATGGGGCCTTGGGAAGGTAAAACACAGCAACTCCAAATCCCCAGTTCCTCCTTCTCCCCACAGCTTTATATACTGTGCATGATGCTGTGTGGTGTGGAATGGCCCTTTGGTCAGTTGGGGTCAGCTGTCCTGGCTGTGTCCCCTTCCAACTTCTGGTGCACCCCCAGCCCCTTTGCTGGTGGCAGGGACAAGGAGCAGGAACAACCTGGATGCTGTGCAAGCCCTCAGCAATAAAGGAAACATCCCAGTGTTATCAGCACCATTTCCATCACAAATCCAAAACATAGACCTGTACCAGTTACTATGAAGAAAATTGACTCCATCCCAGCCAAAACCAGCACAGCAGGGCAAGCAGCTCAGCCTTCCAGGTCTTTTCTTGCTCCCTTTCCCCTTGTGACTTCAATAGGAGAACACATCCACCCAAGCAGAGCCATGCTGGCCAGAGTGATGTTGGTTTGGAAAATTTGGAAGCCAGCAGCTCCCTCTGCTTAGGGTCTCATGCTTTATTCATCCTCCCTTGCTCTGAGTTTTGGGAATATAGATCCAGCCAGCTTTGTCTTAGAGCTGGACATGGAGAAGGGTCATTTCACAATCCTTTGGAACTGCTCTAGGTTCACTACCCTCCAATATCTGTCCCATTGTGTATTCCTGACATCCCTTTTCCATCTGAACTGCTCTTCCATGTGCGATACTGCCATCACTACTGCTCCTGGCTGCAGTGTGCTGCCATGCAGAAGCTGGTACCTCACTAGTTCAGCTAAGTTCAGTGCTGCGTATGTTCCTCTTGCTGGTGATTTCCTGGATGAAAAACATTTGTAAGGATCCCAGCCCTCATATTTCAAAATGCTCAGAGTTGGAAGGCAATTAATATTATCCTTCCGTGCTTCCCAGCCTGGATGAGTTGCAGGCACACCATCAAACACCAAGGCAGAACAAAGTTATCTGGAATTTCATACATTGCTTGGAGAGAAAAGTGCCTCCCCTCCTAAAATCTGTCTAAACCCTTTGTTTCACAAGGAGCCACTTTTAGATGCTGCTTTGTGAGTTCCTTCAGCAGGGGGTTAAATGGGGAAATATGCCACAGATTATCTGTGGCCACTTTTCTCATCAAGAAACCATCTTTAGCTCCCTTACCAGGGTCCCAGTAAACTTCCTGAAGCAATGGTGGAACCTGAGAAAGCACAAGGCCTTTGTGGAAGACTGTTAGTACATTATTC
The DNA here is from genome assembly GCF_009650955.1 of Corvus moneduloides. NCBI lineage: Eukaryota > Metazoa > Chordata > Aves > Passeriformes > Corvidae > Corvus > Corvus moneduloides. Next base: position 89,491,379 of record NC_045478.1, read on the forward strand.
CCCTTTCCATTTCTCCTAAAGCAACTGAATGTTTTCAGTGGCATCCGCATGAGGTGAAAAGTATCAGTGGCTCCAGACAAGTGGACCTTGCAGGTGCAGACACTGTCCTTGCAGACACTGCGTAACAGGGTGTGGGTGAAAGGAAGCCCTGGACACTGTCCTGACTTGCACCCCTTGTAATCAAAACAACAGGAAGCAGTGGCATGAAGGGGAACCAAGTTTCATGGTTCAGCCTCTTCCTGATGGGGTCTGGTGAGCCCCGGGAACCCTGCCAAGCCCAGCAGGGCAGGAGGAGCTGGACCATCAGAAACACGCTGGAGTTTGTAGCCTGCACCACCTCCTAACACATCCCAGCCTCGGAGTTCCGGCAGCACTGTCTGCCTGAGGAACCACCATCCAGGACAGTGGCTGGGGATGTGCCAGAGCATGCAACTTATTACACACAAAAGCACTACACCAAAACATAAAGGAACAAGAGATTAAAGGGGAACAGATGTTGGCTGATCTTGTCCACCCTGCTCCTGGGAGGCAGCCCAGTGCAGCTGCTGCCTGCCCCAGGCTCTGCTAGATCAGGGTAGGATCAGGCTGGGATCCTTGCAGTCTTGCACTGCTTCTCAGATGACAGTACTGAGTGTGGCCCTGCTGGTACCCTTTTCTGGTGTGGCAGCTTGTTTCATACCCTTTTTATGAAAAATCATTTAAATGAACCCCCATGATCACTGTAGGATGCTAGGCCCCACTGAGGTGAACTGTCAAATCCATAACAGGAAATGAAATCTGAACCTCTGTGTCATTAGTCCCACACCACGTTAAACCAGCCACGATGAAAAGCTTGGCATTAGAAAAGCCAGAAAAGGCTACTGACACTGCCTGGCTGTATACACAGTTCAGCTGCCAAAATTCTTATTTCTCACTTAGTGCATAAACTACATTATTCCCCATTTTTGTATAATTTTTTCCTGTCTTCCTTTCATTGTCTATAGCTTTTCTTTCAATATGTGATCTATCGCTGCCTCCCTAATTCGGCACTCTGCTGTTTCCATTCAGTGGTGAACTTGGCAGTGCTGGGTTAACAGTTGGTCTCAGTGATCTTAGAGGTCTTTTCCAACCTAAATGATTCTATCATTCTATATAATGTCTGGACTTCCTATCCTCATATCCTCCTTGTTCACCCTCTCTCATTTCCTAAAACCTCTGGGAAATGTTGCCACCAACACTGATGCCTCTGAGGGATTTTTTGAAGGTGTCTCAGCCAAGTCAGGAGAACTTATTGTGCTATCCTGTAACTTAAACTGTACAAAAAGGCTGAGTTTTCAGTCATTTAAATTTCTTCCCTATGGTCCTGAAGGAGAAGGATGAAAAAAACCTAACCTAGAAGAATCCCAAACTGAACGGCTTATCCTTTTCACAATATTCTCCCTCAGTGTCTCTGCTGTTTACTAATCCCTCCCTTCTGCCAGTCCCCACCACTGGGAGCTATTGTCCACCTCATGCAGAGCAGACCATGCCAGTAAGCTCCGGCCAAATTCAAGCCATTAGTTGTAATGTGTACTAAAGTACCTGCAAATAGCTGTGAAATCCCAGAGAATTAAACTTCAACACTAAACGTCAGAAACTGGCCTCTTGATTTTTATTTGCATATAATGGGTCACTCCAACACATCTGATAACTGAGGAACTGCAGCTGTAACTGTGCAGCAGAGCTCAGTGCCTTCCAGCCTGTGATGGCACCTTCCCCGCAAGTGTGTCCTGCGTCCTGCCTTCCCCATCCCCATCAGAAACAGGAGAGGGGTCAACCTTGCTGGTGCACCTCATGGACTGTCATTCCCCCCCCAGTACTGCACTCACAGGGCTCTGCTGAAAGCCCAGTGACACAGCTACAGCTCTGAGGTGGCACCGTGCCTTCCCCACAAGACCACCTTAACAGCTCACTGTGTACCCCGGCTAACAGCTGTGCCTTCCCCAGCACCCAACAGCACCAACAGCACCTTTCCTGTATCTCTCCTGCTACAGCATCAGAAGCTACCTGATCCTCACAAAAAAGAACATCTTTCTCAGCAGGTGTCCTGAGCCCCCCAGGAAGTGTTTGCTGTTCTCTGTTTGCAGATCTCTTCCCATTTATCAGGCCAGCCTGGTCACTCATCACCTCCTGATGTTAATGCTGGAAGATAGGGCCACTGAGTGCAAGAGTGGCAAAGCTGTCATGCTCCAGCTGGGCAAAAGTGGAGCCTCACTCAGTAAATATTGACACGTCTGCAAGCAAACAGAAAGCAGCTTTCAGCAGGCAGCTCTCTGGCTCCCTGAGCTGATGCTGGACCAGAGATGCTTGATGCTTTGTGCTTATGTGCTGTTTACAGAGGGCAGGATACAGGAATGGATCTTCAGCAGCTGTGATGACAGTGGCAAATTGATGGACTCACAGGAGCCACCAGCTGCATGCCCACTGCTCACCTGCAACACAACAAGTGGCTGCAACCAGCTTCTGGAAAAACAAGCTGTCTTTTCCATCCCTCAGCAACTTCTAGGCAGGCTTTCTTCAAGAGGATATTCAAGACAGTCTTCATTAAAAAATAGGTAGTTCAAAACAGATTTCTGTTCCAAGTCTTTAGTTCCCCTGCTTTTCTGTCCTAAAACATTGCCCTTAGCATTTAGGTGATTGCAGCTCCTGTAAATTGTGAGATTTAGGTGAGTCACAGGTGCAAGTGAGTATAATCTGAGTCCTTCTCATGGATCTATGGAATTGGGTAGCCAGTCATTAGCAGCATTAGCTCTTATCCCTTATAAAAACTACAATTTAACCTACATGCTAAACCGGGAGTTTTACGCTCCCATTCAGACTATTGCCAGGTAGCTATATGACCACATTCCCTGCACAGATGGAGCAGAGTCCTTATTTAAAGAAGAGATGGGACTGCAAGCAAAGGCTAGTGATGGATTGGGTTCACTTCCTGGCCCACCCTCTTGATGACTTTGAGCAAGTCATTTGATCTCTTAATGCTCTAGTTCCCATACATGAAAAGGAAGTGATAATGCTTTCTCTCTCCAGCTCCTTTTTTTTAAATCTTCTTAGACTGAAAGCAATTTTGCTTTTCTTTGTGTGCTTCTGTGTTTCCTGTTTGTTTGTATTCCTAGAACAATTAGATTCTGACACACAGCACAAGTTCCCTAGTACTGCAGTAAATGCAAATAATTGTCTGTTCTCATTTGGAGTCTCTGGGCACCATGAACAGCCAATAAACAAAGGGATGACGCAGATCCTTAACTGACGCAGTATGGATCTTAGATAGAGGACTAAGGAGTGGAACAGTGAGTTCAGAAGTAGATTCCAGGAGTCACCATGCGTTTAGTTCCTTTCACCTTTCCTGAATGTGCAAGTCAATTCTTTGCACTACTTTTCCACTCCCTGGTTTGTTCCTACTACCTGCTGCTTGCCTGCAGAGTAAAGACAACAGCTAACCCCCAGCTCCTTTCCCCTGCATGAAATAAACACTCTAAGTAACATGCATGCTTTGGGCAGAGGGCAGATCTCTGCCATGGAGCACATCTCCTCTCTTCTTCCTCCTGTTTTTACCTCTTAATCAAGCTGACAGTTTCTTAGAGCAGGATGTTGTCTGTGTGAGGCACCAAGCACAGTGTGTCTATAGCACTATAGGCGTACACTTGACAGGCCATTGGTGTGGACTGTACTAGGCAGAATTTCTTGTTTATTAATTACCTAAACAAGTCAGTTACCCAAAGTTTTCTGACAGACAGCTCCTTCGATGAACCAGGTGTTGGGTGATGAGAGGTACCAAAAGCATGGAAAAGGTGGGCAGAAACCACAGCCTAGGGACAGTGGAAGGGAGACCAAGGATTTGGATGGTGCAAGACTAAATGTCTCATTGCTACAACAGCTACAGCCCAAGTGCCAAGCAGGGCCAGAGGGCACCTAAGTGCTGCTTTGACAGCACTGCTCCTCTGGTCCAAACCTCAGCTGAGAAAAAGAAACTGTTTGATAGCAAATCATTTCAGCTGTCTCTCTCCTTTGGTCGCCCCTGCTCTGCAGGGCCTCTGCAGAGCCCTAATAAGGAAACCCACAGCTCCAGGCTAGGGTCAGTTCTTTTGCCAAGATCACTGGAGATCATATCAAAGCCAGTGCCAGAACTTCTGTGTGCCTCCAGGCCTGGCAAGCCCACCAGTACAAATGAATTGCAGGGAATGAACATTATGAGGCACGTTGCTGGAGAACCATGGGAGGGACAGAGAGAGAAGAGAGAAACACATTTACTTTCAAAAAATAAAGGATGAACAGAAAAAGAAAGGGATCTAGCAGACACAAAATGGATCTACGGGTAAATAGAAGAGCAAACTGGTGATACCTTTTGTCAAATATTCATTGAAGGATGGTTTGCACAATTACAGTCAGAAGCAACATTAACAGCCGGCACTGAAACACTGCTGGCAAGCTGCATCCCTCTTCTAAAAGCCACCCATCCCCACCACCACAAAAGTATCAGTAGAACTCTCAGTACATATGATGCAGAAAATTATCCCTACAAACCGCTTCCATTATATACAGGTAGAGAAACTACACTGTATGTCAACTATGCATTGAAGACAAAATGCACAATCCTGTTATTTGGTCACTGCTGTCTCCCCTCGATACTGTAAAAAGTGGGACTGGACTGCACCTTTGCCTTCAGTGGCCTGAAGAAGATCAGCAGTAAATAATTTATATGGAGGCTTTTTCTGGCACAGATAAATGTGTATAGACACAGAAGGGAAGCACTGCTTTTTGAAGGTCAGCAGATACTGATTATGAGCAGGGGAATGTTCTCACAGGAAACACTGAAGACAGTGCAGAAGTAAACATACTTCCAGTGTGGAGTGGCGTGGTGATCCAGCTGAGTCCCTCTCTGGGGACTAGCTTCCCAGGGATGATGCACAAGGCCCTTGGGGTATTTACACAGCCTGTTTTCTAAAGACCAGCTGCCACTCAGCACAGTTTATCTTCTTTTCCTGATTATTCAATCTGTGTTTTCTTTGCTCCTTCTGGCTGCCTCTTCCTCCAGTTCCTGGAACTGTAAGCAGCTGAGGCCTCAGTAGCACCTGTGCGTGTGCCAGGCACAGCAGCTGCCGCATCCCTGGATGCCGAGTGCAGTCTGTCCACCACACGCATTTCCACACCACTGGGCAACAGGCTTCTTTCAGATTCTTCCCATGCAGATTTGTTTTTAACTCAGAAACTCCGTGTTCTCCTGGAGTGTGAAAACTCTTAGCTCCTGATACGTTTGCATTTTGTGTTTCTTTCAATGAGGGAGGCTCTCTGAAAAGAGCCATCCTGTTGTTGCTACCAAAATTAGGAGGGGAGAGACATTTCCAGCTTGTGACAATCCTGGCTGAACTCTGGTAGAGGCACAGAGAATGTAACAAGTGAGCATCTCACTGGATCCCTGCATTTGGGTTCCTCAAATTCTCTGAACTCCAAGAGCCTTTCAACAGAAAGCATGTGAAGCAAACACAGTTCTGGTGCTCCTGCAGAGGGTCAAAGCCCCTCTTCTGCTGGCAAAGGCTTGTGTGTCTGTGTCTGATAGATCTCCCTGCAGGGACACAAATGTCTAAGCTAATTTGTTGCAGTCTCCACTTTGGGCTGGAGAAGCCCTAACTTGCACAGCATTTCCAAACACAAAAAGATTAAGGAGGAGGCCTAGTTGAACGGCTGGCATCCCTTCAACATACTTCTTAGCTAGAATTTTGCTTATTTCTTGCAACAACAAGGTTCAGAAGGATGCACTCTTCTCTGTGGAACAAAGAGGGCACTGTGTACCAAGCTTTTGCTGTACAAAATCAGTTCTGTGAAGTTCCCATTTGCTGCTTGCCTGCTCCTAGGCTGCTCACAGGCCTGCTGTCTCCACAATATTTTTGATCCAACGACTGTAACAATAAAAGATGTCAACGAGTTGCCCATAGAAGACAATTCACATCTGTTTCTGAATACAGCACCTGAGAGAGAGAGATTTTTTCATCCACTCCAGGTCTTTTCTAGTCATAACCTTGCAAAGAAAAAATCCTTATAAAACACGATTTTAAAAGGAGCTTTACAAAGCACAAAAAACCTGCTACCTTCAGGTTCTATTAGCATTAAAAACAGTGGAGGGGAAGAGAAATAATAATGTTACTAACTATTCATGAGTTGTTCAGAGTACCCAAGGAGGTGTTGTTTAAACTAAACAAAAAGAGATTTCTTACATGCTGCCTTCTCCCAAACCAATTCCTATAGGGTAGGAATGACTGCTTCATGTTCTCACTACTGAGGGAGCAGGGGGCTGCTCTGGTGGGTGCAAACCCTGTGAATATTTACCAGGTAGGATTTCTACAGCATACAAGGGAGCTCATCATCAGCCAAGGTAACTTCTGGCGTAAGCAATCAGCTCAATGGACTTTAGTATTGTTATATAATTGTAACCAGAAGTCCTCTGGGATTTTGAACCATGCTGTTGTGCTCTCACAAGTAATTTGTGAGGAATCTCTCCCCTTAGGAGTCTGCTTTAGTCAGTAATGTGAGACAGCTGTGAGTTTTCTTTGGGAGAGAGGAACTCCCAGTGGCCAGAGCCCAGGCCATTCTCTAATCATCTCCCATGATGTTGTCTTACAGCTTCTCTTCAGAATGGGTAGACACCTCAAAACCACTCTTAACTTTCTCAACAAGCTCATAATGTAGGTTTGTAATTTTTTTCTCCATATGAAACATTGACCACAGCTGCTTTACTGCTGTTTCTGCAACTGCAGTTCCATTGACTTCTCGTTTGCACTCCCCAGATCCTGATCCAACAAAATCAATGAAAGCTTTGACACTGACTTCTGCTGGATCTAGGCTTCAACCAATAGCCTCTGGCTGTTGTTAAACCTGTATTTTAACCTATTTCTGATTTGAGGGCTTTTTCACAGCGCTGTTCTTCCAAACACCCAGCAATGCACACATTTAACAGCCTACCTGAGCTCCTCAGTCTCTTTACATCAAGTAGATGATGTTTAGAAAAACGCTGCAGCATTCACCTTCCCTCAGCCAACTTCATACAGCTGTGGCCCATGATTTCTAAGATAAATGATCTCAAGCTGAAAGGATGTGATTCTGGGTTAACAGGGGCAAAAATAAAGCTGCGGTCAAACGAAAAGGAAACTTTACATTGTTCTGTATTTTGAAATTGATTAAGCATTTACAAACAGAGACCCACTGAAGTCCTAGAATTAGGCAGATCAGTCAGTATTGACCCTAACAGCCCTCTCCCAAAACAATTACACCTTAGCTCATCCCTGCTGGTAATGATAGCTCTAAAACAAACAGTACTTGAGGACACCTCGTGGTGGTTGTCTGGGAAAGGAAATTTGGTTGAAAAACACTGCCACAGACCAAGTCTGCATGTTTTATGTGCTCAGAAGTTGGCAACAACCCATCCCACACTGATTCTACTGTGCCAGGTCAAGCTTTGCAATGTGTTGTTGTGAGTCTGAGGTGAACTATATGAGACTCTGAGGCAGTGTAAACCAGGAGTCCACCACACCACCCACCCTCCTGTCCTCAATCCGTTTTCTTTCCAATGGAAAGCCGGAAGCATGGTAGGGAGGAGAGAGAGGAGAGGGCAGACAGTTACACACCCCGGCTGCATCTTGACAAACAAGCAGCATCTGACTGCAGTGCACATCTGGGCCTCCAAGCTGGAAAACAGCCCCAGGCCTCACAGTTCAGATGCACCTCTATGCCTCACAAGTTGTTTTAAGCAGGAAATTGCCCTGTGGCTGGCTATGAACCCCGAATAACTGGCTGTGAGAGACCCGCACCATCTTTCACAGGCATACTGCTGTGCTGCTGCACTGACAAACTCACAGGGGGAACTTGGGCATGTGGTTTCTCTTATTGTCATAAGGAAACTTCCTTGGCTCAGATCTGCAATGACCTCCAGACCTTGCTGGACAAGGTCACTCTGCTGCAGGAAATTCTGAGGTAGAAGCTGGTGGAAGCAAAGGCAAATGTAACAGTTACTGCAGGAAAGCAAGCTGGTACTTATTATTGTGACACCACTTGGATTCCCATATAGACTAAAGGCCAGACTGGCAGGAGGATTAATTCTGCAAGGTGCCAAACAAACCCAGAGTGACTCTCCACCCTTGCAGTTGTAAGCTAAGCTCAGGTAAAGGAAAACCTCTAAAGCTGCAGCATTTACTTCTTCACTTTTTTTTTTCTTCTTTTTTCTATATATTGTTTAAAGATCAAAGAACTGGAAAAGATGAAACCAAGAAAGGGTGGAGTCTGAAAAAAATGTGGCTTAGGTCTACAAATTATGATTTTATGGAGTTCATCAGATTTTGGGAGTGATGCAGACAATGATAAACACGAGAAGGAGAGAGGAAATACATTTCAGAGGATTAGGACTCTGGATCAGCTTATTAAGAAGAGCCTTCATGCATACTCATGAAACCACAGACTTCATTCTCTCTTTAGATCAAATAGAAGCCTCTATGCAGACAAGAAGGAAAAATTACTCCTACCAGAGCTCTGTCAATAAAGAAATGTCAATAATGGTTCAGTTGTTGAAACGATTTCCCAATGCAGAGGACAAAATACATTTTACAGGGTGGTCTGTTACTTCTTTCAGTGACAACACTATCCTCTCAGTTACAAATGATTACTTAGCTTTGCAATAATAGCTATGTTGGAGGCACACATCCATTTAATATTTGGAATTTTTCACATATAAGTCCCTTATGAATGGGAAATGTGTGTTTAAGATTACTAAATGAATAAAATGATCACTAAATTTCTGCCCTTTGAAAATTTGATGTAAAGTATCTGCCCTAATACAGATTTACACTGGTAGTTAAATCAGAGTAAATGAGAACAAACTTTGACCTCATGATATTCAGCACAGTGGTAGGAATGTAACACAAGAAAGGGTTACTTTCTAACTGCTTGTAAGATTTAAGGCAGATAAATAAATAATAATAAGCCTTTGTTTCTGAAAGGAGATATTCAGTCTACCCAAAGCACCATCCAAGTCATTAAAGGATTCCCAGGTGCCAGCATTTGGAAAGGGTATTATCCATTCAAACAGTTTAGGCAGAAGTCTCTGCTGCTCTCTCTCCTGGGTCATCTCAGATTTCCTCAATCTCTGCCCAGAGCTGAGTTGAGGCAGGAAAGAAAAGCTGGAAATTTCAGCGGAGTAACATTTTCACCTGAATTAGACAGAACATATTTTTCAGTCTTGCAGTAAAAATGAGGAAACCCCTCCTTTGTTAGTGCAGCTGCAAGGCTGGCTGGGTGAGGGCCACACACCGCATGTGGAGGGACAGACTCCGCAGCAGATGCTGTGCAGGGAACCCTCTTTTCCTCCCCTTTCTCAATATAATTTACCTGGCTCCACTCTATTACTGGGAATAGAACCCACATACAAATGTCAGCACAATGCAGCTGGGTTTTTAAAATGAAGTAATTCAGCAGCAGGTGGAAGAGTGAATCCACACAAAAGCAAAAGGCTTGCTGAGGAGATGGTGGAGCTTTGCTGGCAAGAGTCAGTGCCCCAAAGATGGGGATGCAAACACCTCTACTGATATTTGATGCTTGGAGGGCACAGACAGTTGTCTGAAGCCACACACCCCACCTGAGTTGGTCTCTGACTCCTGCACATTTTTAAACGTTAGAAGACCTAAGCAAGTGCCTTAGACTAAGTAGAAATTTTGTATTGGGAAGTATTTTCCAAGGAAAAACAAACTGTTGAAAACAGCAATCACTATAGAAAATGACTCTGAGAAAAGGCCAGGAGTCTCTGACTATCTGGCAAAGAGAGGCATGCAGATGTCTCCAACAGGAATAAACTCTGCCTAGATAAAAACTAAGCTTACTACAAGAAGAATATTTTCTGGAAACCTCATCTTTAATTAATGAGATCTGCCCCATCAATTGTTCTGATCCCAGCGCTCCCCTGGATGCACTTCTTTACTTCTGCTCTGGGTTCTCAGGCGGTAGGTCAGAAACACTCATCCGATCATCAGCTTGCCATATGCATCAGGCATCACCCCTGTCTTTGTTGCTCCTTTGCTTAAACACTTTAGAGAGATTCTGCCTGGAGCCACCCGAAAGCTTCAGACTTGTTGAGCTCTCTTCCAAGGACAAGTTGATTAAACCTTGTTACACCAAGACTGTGATTACTGCTGGCTGCTGTGTTGTGTAGTCTTGGTCACGGCTCTCAAAAGCCTAAGTCATTCAGGTCCCTGCATTATAAGACATGCTCTTCTACCATTTTGCTGTAGCAACTGCAGCTTGTAGAGATAAGGATGAGTGTCAGTCCTAAAAATTGAATTTATGAAGACCGGGGACTGTTGTCAGCAAGTTGCTTCCAGGGAATCACCAAAACAATTTAGCAATCTTTCATGCACTGCCTATCCTTGTAGGATGTCTGAAAAACCCTGTATTAGTTTTCTGTGAATATATTAAATCCTAGTGCCAAAACACTAAAATGATGGGCTGGATAGCACCCATACCAATGTGGATAACACCTATACCAATGCATTAAATCCTCCTGAAGCCTAAACACAGTCAGAACTACACTGACATAGCAATTTCTCACTGTGCTGTTTTGTCTTTCCCAGGGTTCCTCAACACCACTTTCCTCCTCAGGCTGTCAGCAGTCTGACTGGCAGCATGGTGTGTGCAAAGTCACAGTGCTGCATCTCATCCCTCTGGGTACCTGAAAAACAACCAAGACATGTGTGTTCAGCTGTCAGCTAGAAGAATCACAGCACCTCGAGTGATGCCCGGGCAGGATGATGTAATCAGCACATTGGTATTTCTTATCCTAGTAAACTCTACCTGTCCCCTGTGCCAAGAGTAGTCAGCATGATAGATGCTATTAGGGAAGTGATGAAAAGCATGAAACAAACCTTAAAGACATAGAAAACTTCATGTCACAAAATGACAAAGCTCTTTGGCTCTTGTGCCTGTCTTTTCCTGAGTAAGGCAGGATAACCACTTTTTTTTGGGCATATTGCCTGCCCAGGATTATGCCAAAGAGAATCCCCAGGGAAGGCTTGTGACAGTCATCCTGCAGATTTTCTCTGTATCTCAGCACAGCTGTTCCCATCCTGACCTACTAGCCCAATTTCTTGATGAGCTGTTACCGAGAGTGCTACTGCAGGCATTCCAGAAGTGGAGGAGTCCAGCTCATGGCACACACTGCACTTTCACCCCTTCCTCTCTGTGTTTCCCCATGACTACACACAGCTAGATCAGGTGTCATTAATGGAGAAAATGGCATTGGTCCTGGACAAGACAAATAGACCCACATCCTTTCCCTTTGAACAGTGTGCAGTCAAGGTATTTCCAGAGTTTTTCCATATTTAGTACAATCTCCAAGACAGAGGAAAGTGTCTGTGCTGTATCAGGTTGGGACACTTCTGATTGTTTCTGTTGCTGTTAAACTGTTACTTGGCTCTAGTTCCTTACTTTTTATGCTCAGCATAGCTCAAGGCTTCACTTTACAGTTCTTGAAGTTTGTTCAGCTGTTTATCATCCACAGTCTCCTCCCCTTCTGACAAGCAGCCATCTGTCTTTCCTTCCTTATTGAGAAAAACCCTGCACTTTCTTTTCTTGCTTACTGTCTTTTACTATCCTTAGCAGTAATGACTTACATGCAGGAAAATTATTCAAAGCTGCAATGTTTATGAAGTCAGAGACAGTCTGAACTTTTGAGATAATTTGAAGGAAAATCAGATTTTATATTCAACACACCTGGGAGGAATAGCCCCTATACTATCCATTTTTTTCTGCATCAGAACCAACTGCAGATTTGTCCCCACCACATAAAAACGTGAGTGATGGATAGCAGTATAACTTGTGATCAGTGACAGCCCAGTGGATGCCCAGGACAGTGCAATAGTTTTTTTTGCAAGAGTATTTTGAGGACAGCCTTCTTAATTTGTACCAGCAGAAACGGAAGTGACATGGAATGATAGCTATTATTCTTTCTTTAGAAAGAATGAGGTAAGAATTCTTTAGTAAGAATGATGAGATGAGGTATATTAAAGAACATGTAGGAAGATGAGCTCACTTCACTACATCACTAAAAGTGTTTTCAAATGTTTCATGAAGGTGTGCAAGCATCCAGGAGCCACTGTGCCCACAGCAGCAACTCACATGTATTTCAAATTGCTCAGTTCTGTAAACTTCACTACCTTGCCTGAGACGAGTGGAAGTGAGCCTGGGACTGATTTCTCCCCCAAAAGGACGCCAGCTCTAAAGGGTGGAGCTGGGAGAAACTGAAGCGGTTTGGCACACAGCTATGTGCGTGTTCTGTGCAAAGGCAGGAGAACTCAGTCCTCTGATGGGAGCTGCTGGACTGTGGCACCTGCCCTTGCTGAAGCAGGGGTCTCAGAAATGCCACCTAGTCAGCTGCCAGCTGAATGATGCCTGGTGCCTCTCTTCCCTCCTGTCTGCCCCACTGCTGAGCAGCTCCTTGTTTGAGCCTGGGATGGCAAGGAATGGGAGAAACTGCTTTCGAACTGTTTAATAACAGTGATGGTAACCTTCGACCTTACTGAATAGCAGCGCTTTTGACCTTTCATTTGTTAAATAATGCAACCACTTACTTCCCGATCCTTATCAGTGTTTAGTAATTGGGGTCAAGACAAAGGGGAGCAGAGTTACCCACCATACTTTACTGAACCAGGAAGAATTTCCTTAAGCTATAGATATCCTTTTTTATAATCTTCAGTCAGGACAGGCAAAGACTGGAGACTAGGTGGCTTAGAAGATCCCTAACAGGCTAAAGAGCCTCTCAGCTGTTAGCATCTGGTTTGAATCCAGCGGTGGTTGACAGTGGCAGAAATTCATTATAATCTTGGGTTGCCTCTCTGACTCATGTGAAACGAGTTTGGCTTGCAGTTCTGCTGTTTACTGGTCAGTTGTAGCCCTAACATAAAATATTAACACACACTTCTAGAGAAGTCAGTGATTAAATGAGTCTACAAAGCCTGAAAATTCCTATTCCATTGAGCAGATCAGGCACAGGTAGGTGGCAGCGCGGACAAAAAGTCTGCGGTCACTCCTGTGTGTTCTGCATGATTCGTGTCAAAGAGAGGTGGTTAATCTTCAGGAATCTGAGTTGCCTTTTGTGCAGGGTAAGTACAGCTAATGGGTCAGATTGTGTGCTGTACAACCCATTAAACATCTCACTTGACAAAAAATCAGGCGATAACTGTTACAGGCAGTGGTCCCAGGATCAGTGTTTTCCTTAGAAGTGAACAGGAAACGGATGAAAGAATTTATGTCTTTACAATGGATTTAGATGTAAGGGCATGCCCATATTTATGTATATAACGCACACATATAAAAGCTTAAACTTCCTGAAGACGTCAAACAGAAATTCTATTTGTCTAAGCAGCTGCAAAATCTCATTACTTATTTATTGTATTTTGTGTTAAGCCAGACAGCAAGATTTTTAGGGCAGGAGCTGTTTCCTGGATGTCTGTGATTCAGCAAAATGAGCTGCCAAAGAGCAGTCCAAATGCTGTAATTTATAAATAAGCCATTTATTTATAGAGGTACATGAGCTAGATAAGATCACAGAATCATGGAATGTTAAGGGGTTGGAATGGACCTGTAAGATCATCTAGTCCCAACACCCCCTGCCATGGGCAGGGACACTAGACCAGGTTGCTCAAGGCCTTACCCAATCTGCCTGTGAACACTGCCAGGGTTGGGGCACCCACAACCTCCCTGGGCAACCTGTTCCAGTGTCTCACCACCCTCACAGTAAAGGATTTCTTCCTAATATCTAACCTAAATTTCCTCTCTTTCAGTTTGTACCCATAACTCCTTGTCCTATCACTATGGTTCTGGATGAAGAGTCCCTCTCTGGCTTCCCTGCAGATAGTGGAAGGTTGCAATGAGCTCTCCATAAAACCTTCTCCAAGCTGAAGAGTCCCAAATTTCTGTGTGTCTTTGTAGGGGACGTGCTTCAGTCCTCTCATCAATTTCATGGCCTCCCTCAGGATCTGTGACATTGTAAGCAGTGAGCTTCAGAAGGGGTTGTCCATGTAAGAAATAAAGAAAACTGAGCTCTTTGTGGTATCCCGGTGAAGGTGCAATGCAATTGTATGCTCTTCTGCTTTTTGGACTTGGCTTTGGATTTAAGCCCCTTGAAACTGAGGAACACACGCGCAGGCAGACACCCATAACTGCATGCTTATTGTGCTGCTGCTCGCCAGCGTCTCTGTGTCCGGCCGGGGTTAGCCGAGCACGGCACGGCCCACGCAGCCTGCGGCGGAAGCGCGGGGTGACCCGCAGCCTTCCGGCCGCGATGCGGGGCGGGCGGGCCGCGGTCTCCCGGCAACGGGGACGCGGAGCGGGATGGAGGCGCTGGCGCTGCCCGCGGCGCTGGCGCTGGTGGCCGGCGGCGGCGCGGGGCTCAGCCCGGAGCGGCGGGCGGCGCTGGGCGCCTCGCTGCCGCTGCTGCAGCGCGACTACCGCTTCGAGCGGGTCTGGTTCTGGGGCTGCATCCAGGGCCTGCGCGGCGCCTACTACATCGCCGAGGGGCTGGGTCCCAACCGCGCCGCGCCCCGCAGCCGCCTGTACAGGTGGGGGGAGCGGGGAGCGGCCTGGCCGCTTTGGGGCTGTGGGAGTCGGGGGGTGCTGTCCGGCTCTCCGGGAGGGAGCCTCGCTGGGCCCTGAGGGGCCTGGCGAAGTTGCTTCGAGCCCTGTTCTTTAACGGGCTCAGCCCTGAGTCGTGCTTGTCGTTGGCAGCTTGAACTGCTTGGACTGGAGCCTCCTGACACCAGCCACCAAGGAGATGCTTGCACTGGCGGAGCAGCTGAAGGGCCGCTTCCAGGGGGATCCTTCTTTTGAGTACAACTTGGCTGAGATAAACGCAGAAGCTGCTGCAAGACTGACTGAAGGTGGTAGGGAGGTAAATGCAGCAAAACACTTTCAAACTGTCTTTGCTACAGTTGTGCCCCCTGCACTGGACAGGTGGTGGCTTCTCCGCCTTTGTAATGAGCAGCATGAGCGTGTGGTCAGGCAAAAGATACACAATTTCCTCTTGGTTAGAGCATGGGGCTAATAACACCAAGGTTGCAGGTTCAATCACTGTACAGGCTGTTCGCTTAAGAGTTGGATTTGATGATCCTTATGGGTCCCTTCCAACTCAGAATATTCTGTAGCTCTGTCTGTAATTCTTCACTGTCATTGTGTAGCAACAGCTTCTTGATTGAACTCTTACTTGAGTTTTTGCTGGAGTTCAACAGGCCTCAGAAATAGTATATATCCCCTATGCTTTATTATGCACAACTGGTCCAGATCTTCATGGTGGTTTCTGAAGCTTTAATAGTAACTGCAGGCAGCATTCTTTATAAATGATTAGACAAATCATAAGTAGGTGAATTGAGAGGGAGGAAAGAACAGATGAAGGGATGGAGAGTTAAATCTCTGGTGAGTCTAAACTGTCTGCTCCTAGTCATGTTTTCTGTCATATCTTATGAGAGAAATGTCTCTTGAGGTCCTCGTAGTGCCACTGGACTCCAAGATGGTAAGGTCATTGTGTCACCTCAAGTTTATTTTCAGAAATGGAAACAAGGAAAGCCCTGCCTTTAAAATTTCCCTATTTTTCTTTAAAGCCTGTGATCAAGGAGGAGGCCCGCCTCATAGCTACGATAGAACAGATAGACAGAGAAGTTGGTATCATCCCCCGGGGGGCATTTGTGAAGACTCCTCTTGGGTCTGTGCATGAAAACAGGCACTTTGAAGGTAAACTCTGATTGTCTTTATCAGGATCAACTGTACTTTGATCATAAAGGCTGTAAATTAAGATGACTTTCTCTAACTGATGTTTTGATTTCAGTTGGGGTTTTTTTTTCACTTTGGTAAGATGAACAGGGAGGAGAGAATCCAGTGCCACTAATGTTCAGGTGCATGATCCAACTCTGGAAGGTGGGAAAAAAGTCAGTAATAGTTCTGAGTCATTAAACTGAGTCATTTGTCTGTATAAACTGTAGTTTATGTCAGTGTTTAGCAGTTGCAGATGTAGTGAATTGTCCATTTAGATATAGGATATGATCGAATGGGCACAGAAAGTTGTCCTCAATTCGGTACCCGTTGGTTATCTGGGACTGCAGTCAGAATGGTCTGCAATGCACAGCATCAGGGAGTGCTGACACCTGTTTCTGACAAGCCTGCTGTGGAGTCTGCTGGAGAAAGACTGTGATTCTGTCCTAGGCTGTGGGCATCAGAGAAACATATACTCAATAGTATAATGAATGTTACCCTAGTTCACTGTATTAATGTTCACCAATGGCTGTTTGCAGGTCTGTCTTTGCTGGAGGCAAAAAAGTTAAGTTCCTATTTCCATTTCACTGAGCCTGTTAACCTGAAGAATAAAACCCTGCTGGAAAAGGCTGACCTGGACCCATCCACCGACTTTCTAGATTCTCTGGAGCATGATATCCCACAAGGTAAAGGTAGCAAAATCAACAGATGCAACAGGGAAGTCTGAATAGCCTAGGAAACACTGAGGGGACTGGTGTGGGTTACTGTAGAGATGGTATGCTTGGGAGAAGCTTCTGTGAATCTGTAAAGGAACTTTATCCTTTACTAAATATTACTAGTTATTTCCTGTTTTATGCAATTTTAAATGCTTACAATGGAAAGATGTAAGTGTACCAGGGCTGTCACATCCTCACAACAGGTCTGACCACTCTCTGCCTCAGTGCCACATTCCCTCCTGACCTCTGTTAAAGCCTGTGACAACTGGTGACCCTATTGGGAGAGATAACTCCACCAGTGATAGAGGCAATTTATGTGGTTTGAAGTATTTCACACCTCTTGTCCCATCCAGTATTGCTCTTTATCTAAATGGGCTCTCATTAACACCAAGCTGATATCTCGGAGAGGCTGAATTCAAATGTTCCTTTGATAAACTGGGTGGGAATAGTCTGTACTCTGGCAGGATTATACACTGTGAAAGGAGAAAAAAATATAGGCATACTGGATTGTATCTTCAGTTTACATCTCTGCTGTTCTGCTGGAGAACTGCAAATATATTTAAAGTCTCTTCCAAGGATCCTTCTGGCAGGATATTTCTCTAAAGAGATGGGAGTGGCTTGTTATTTGTTTCTGTCTGCTTTTTGCTGATTTGCTGCATTTTTTTTGGATTGGACCAAATGTTTCATATCCTCTGTCGAGAAAGATTCTAGGGAAACAATTAGAACTTAGATTTGTTGTTTTATTTCTGTCCTGGAGTAGTAGGATAGGATACTAGGTGACCTGTGCCAGATGCATAGATGAGTGGATGGACAGTGAATTGCCAATGTTGTAAATAGCTTTTCAGACTCTCTCTCCCTTCCTCCCTTTGGCAAAAAAAACCCCAAAAAACTGAGAATGTGAGCTCCTGCCCGAATTCTGAACATTTTTGACAGAGCATAAACCGCTAAAATCTAAACCACTCTTCAACTTACTGGGAGTGTTCTTGATGCAGTTGTTTTCCAGAGGTGTAGACTGGAGAGACTGCACATTTTTACATACACTGGCTCATTGAAGTGGCCCTTTTGACTCAAAGCAGAATTGCAAGAGGGATTAGATCCTAGATATCTCCTAAGAAAATTTTAGCTGCACGTTTGTGTGCTAGTTTGGGTGTTGCTACTGTTTGCCTTCCCCCTGCTCCCCTCCCTATTTTCCTCCCTCCCTCGTGGTAGCGAGGCACACCATGTGTTACACATGAAGATGGTGGTTTTTTTAAAGTCTTCAAGTCAAATTTGACTTGTAGCTGTATTTTACCCAGTGGCAGACAGAAAGTGGGGCTCAACCGTGCCACTGTCGTGATTGTGTTCCTGTGGCAGCCTGATGTCTCTGTAAGCATGAACCTTTGCCCCCTTCCCAGGCGGATGTTGCTGTTAGTGTAGATTTCAGTCTTCTTAAAAACGTTACCTCTTAAAGACTGCCTGAGCTAAAGTGCAGCTGAGTGCTTCTTAATGGAAGAGAAGATTCATCGTGGTGCCTGTGCAGCTCTGCCTGCTCTGTCCTGAATTCGGCGATGAGGTGAAGGAGGTAGGACAGGAATTGGTTACAGGATCAGCAAGGCATGTAGCCTCTCTAATTGCATTCTATTACATGCAGATAGGAGCTCTGACATTAAAGAAAGATCAACCCAGCCTCCTTTAACAAGCATTCAGGTTGCCTAAAAGTACTGGTTGCTTGTGAAAATGTGGGGGAAAAAAAAGAGGGCAGACACAGGCTTTCTGCTGATTTTATCAGCATGGCTTTGCCAAAGTCACTCCTGGTTGTGAGACACTCAAACTCTGGTTCTCAGATAACTTTCCTTCAGCTCTGACAGTGCATGTTGGTCCTGACAGAGCAGAAAAAGTAGACAGTGCTTTTTTTCTATTTACTGACATGTTGTTCATAACTCTGGCAAATCCCCTCACTTTGACCTGAAGTTTTTCTTGCCTTTCCTGGTTAAATCCTGTCTTGACCAGTTATTGTCAGAGCAGAAGTAGGAATTCTCAAATTTATTGCATCTAGAATTGTGACTGAAGCTAGAATTGTCTCTTTTCTCAACAAATACATAAGAAGCGATCTGGGGTAAGTGGCACTGGAGTGATGCTCCCAGCCTGCATTGGCTAAATTCCCTTAGCATCTTAAAAGACCTAAAGAACAGAACTGAGAGCTTAAGGGCTGATTTTAACCTGTCTAAAAGTAACAACTCTGTTGGAATAGTTTTCTCTATTAATTGGAGACTTAGCATCTGTGATGGCTGTCAAGGGGGTAACTGTCATAAGATATATGGTGTGTCATTATAGGAGAGCAGAGGTGTCTTACAGAATGGAAAGTTGGAGGCAGAGAGAACATTTTATATGACAGCTGAGAGGTGGGAAGAAAGGAAGTTAAAACTAGGTTGAATAAAGGCAACAATGGTAAAAGCAGAGTTTAGTGCAAAATTGGAAAACCTGGAGTTTTGTAACAAAACTGTCTGCCATTCTTATCTTTACCAGTGATATCCATGGTGTTTGCAGGTTCCAGATTCTGTCTGTGTGTCTATCTATCAGGTACTTTAAAAGTTCAGAATATGTTGCTGCTCCTCCTTTAATCATCCTGTGAGTCTGTCTGTTTTTTCTTGGTGTCTCAGCCCCCACAGACAAGTGACTGACTTAGTTTTTTTTGGGTTTTTTTTTAATGCATTTTTAAAAATGATTCTAGAGAAAAGTGGGAAATGAGAACCTTGTCTCGACAGCATGAACATGGAGAGGTTGTGATACTGATCTTCTGTCACCACAGTATCAGATCATGTAATGCTTCATCTTGATCCAAATGGCCAGCTGGCCAGACCGTTGCATGATGGGATCTGTAGGTTTTGCTGGCCATATGTCTGCATTAAAGATAAGCTTGTTTGCTCTAGTCTAAGCAGACAATCTGCTCAACTTTATGCACAATTAGATGTGGCCTTTCAGCTGTTGGCACACTGCCAGCGTTGTCCTTTCTGCTGCATGGAGTTTGGAACCCTGGACATAGTATTTCAGGAACTAGGGCTGTGGCAGTTTTACATCTGCTTGTAGATAATGGAATGGCAAAGCAAATAGCAATAATTCCTAGCATGCCTACAGCATTTTCCCTTGATGACTTAATGTTGTGGAGATATGAAATAAGAGAGACTTCTCAGGCATTGATAATGATGGAGGAAGTGAAAATGGAGGGGGAAGGTTGATTTTACTGTGGCCCTGGTATCAGATCAGAGTATGCTCCATTATGCAAGGATAAAGAAAGGGGATGAAGGAAAGCCTAAGGTACTAGTGTAGAACAGAAAGCTTGGAAGGAGGTGAGACAAGGGATGGGGAATTCAGTTCTTGGGCACTTTGAAACTACAGTTCAGAAAAGCAATAACTTGACTCTGAGGGTTACAGATTACTGACTCAGATTACTTTGATATGGAGATAAGGGACACCAACAGAACACTGCTAAAAACTGATGTAGGTGGGGAGGTATGTCTAGATAGGAAAAGATATGAGTGGAAATAGGATTTATATGAGAAAACTTTCTTCAAAAGTCATGACCCCCAGCCAGTAAATAGCTGCCTTTGGCTGAAAACCCACCACAGTTCCCTTGTAGATTAAGAATAGAAATTAGAATTTAAAAAGACATATAAAAGGAAATTCAGAAGGTTTGGAATGATTAATGATTGATATAAATTGGAATTTATAATGAGTAGAGAATGACAAAGGGAGCCAGAATAACTGGAGTAGTCCATGACAACGGTAAGGCAGATTTTTTTAAAACTATATTGAGAAGAAAAGAAAGCATAGTAAAGGTACTGGAAACTGTCACTAAATGGTGATGGTAAAAAGGCTGATAAGCATGTGGAAGGGCAGAAGAGCTCAATTTTTTTCTGTTCTATTTTTGGAAAAAGTATGGACTTGATCAAGACAATAAAATACTGTTTCAGACTTTGCTAAGGGAGGGTAGAATTAAACAACATTTACTGTGGGTCAAAAACATTAAAATGGCCGAGTCAGATAAGTTACTTTTGAAATCATTATCTCAGGAGACTTGTGGCATAATAATCTTTAATATATCCCAGCACTGCAGATTTATTCCCCTAAATTTAGTCTTCCTTAGCAGTTGTGATTCAGAGTTCACTGAATGGATGTATTTCTGGAAGAGGTCAGAAAGGGACCAGTGACAATATTGATATTCTTCAAATATTGATATTCTTCAACTTATTTATAAATAATGTAAAAGTAAAGGGTTGGTTGAGACACAACTAATGACACAGGGAGGATGGATACAGAGATCTGGAAAACTGGGCTTACTTAAATACAGTACATTTTGATGTGCCTACCTGCAAAGTCACATGAGGAACGTAAGGACTGTAAGTCAGACTTTGAGAATTGTATTCTAGAAGCTGTGGCTCTGAAAGGAAATCCAGGCACAACCCACTGAACATCAGCTCCCAGGCTGATCCTGAGACTTAAAAGGGTAATTTGATCTGCAAATACATAAACAAGGGTGTAGCAAATAGGAATGGGGGGGGGGTGTGACTTTACTTTTGTATATACTGTTAGTGGAATCATAACTGGATTACTGCACATTGAACACTGGAGAGTTGCAGAAAAGAGTCACAAAATTGTTCAAGGGCTGGTGAGAGATATAAACAGTTCAATCTGTTTATCTTGAGGAAAAGCCCATGAGAATGGCTGTATTACACTGTGTAAATACTCTGTGGAGTTTAAGTATTAGGTACTGAGGATCTATTTATTGTAGCAGAGAAAGGCATAACAGGAATCAGCAGCTAGAAAGTATAGCCAGAACTAAAATGAACAATTAGATAGAATTTTTAACAGTGAAATGATTACCAGTTAGCAAGGGTAATGGATGAGCCTGTGTCTCTTGATAGCTTAACATCATGTTGGATGTCTTACTGGGAACTGTGATTCAGTCAAATGCAAATACAAGTTGATAGTCCCAGACATGCATAACTGACTTCAGTTAAACGGGCAGTGGTATGTAGGAGGTATGTCTGGCCATAAACTTGATGACAGCCATGGAGGGTGATGTTCAGCTCGGACTTCTTCTTTGTCAGTAGCAGTAACACAAAGGTGACAGTGGGTTCCTGAGACAGTGATTAAGTGCAAGTCAGCTCACTTCAGCTGGCTTTGCTTTCTGAACTATGATACGTGAGGGCTCAAACGAGGACTGGGGAGATTCCTGACTTAGTGCTGTCCATTGTGGATCTTTATTGCTGGGAGAGATTTTATAGCATCATTCCAAATGGGTATACAGTGGCAGGGTGAATCAGTGAGTCTTGTGTACTTGCTGTTTTAAGATGAAGGTAGGGTAGAAGAAGTGCCTAGACAGAAGATCATTTCAGCTCCTTTACCATTTGACTGTGGAGGAAGTGACAGCCACTTGCATTGTAGCTCTATTTCTTCACCTGAAAGTGCAGTGGTTTTGGGGCATTCCTTATACAGCATTACAGACAAAGGGATTTGTGGCCATTTCTTTGGCTGAACACTTTGAGCACTAGCTTTTCTGTAAGCTTGCTGAACAGTAGCCTCAGTTAGAACACTAACCTCCTGTCATCTGAGGTTCATTAGCACAGTCTTTATTGGTTTAGCAAAAGCTGGTGCCTAATGGGTCCTTGAAGATGGAGGGGGTTGCATTTCTAAGTGGAGATAGTTTCCGTGGCTGCTCTCAAGGGCCATTTTGGTAGCCCCATCATGGCTGTCCCAAAAGTCAGGGTGCAGGAAGGAAGAAGACCAGGAGGCACGACCCTGCTTTATCTCCATACATTAACACAGCTAATTAACTTGCTTTCGATCTCCCTCCCCCTCCCTTCAAGGCGATTAATCCCCTATCAGCCTCGGTTTCCAGCTATTTGAAGAGTCTGTGTCTGCAGAGGTATTTACAGCCCCCAGCCAGCCACCAGAGGCAAGGGCCCTTTATCAGGGCTCTAAGACAAATGGCTGCCTATCTCCCTAGTGGCCTTGCAAAATCCAGCAAAGTGCTATGCTGAGCTGGCCACCTACTTTCACCCAGCCTCCCTTCTCCACTAACATTTCACAGATGTGACCTGAGCCCTCCCCTTTCATTGCTTAACAATAAGCAGCACCTCCCCAGCTCTGTGAAAGCTGAGAGCAAGAGCACTTTACTCTTTAGCCTGCCAAGAGCCACACGGGGACAAGGCTTTTCAAGCTGTCTCACTGAAATCCAAACTAAAAGACTCATAATAAATGAGAGGGCAGTACTTCATATTCGCAGGGATAAAAAGAGGTAGCCAAAATGTAGACTGAAATACCTAGCATGGCTCACAGCTATCCTCATTCCTCGTTAGGAGATGTGGTCCTTAGGCTTGGTGAATGTGTGAAACTGAGCTACAGAATCCCATGGAGTTACCTGACATTAATACAAGTAGTTCTGACAAACAAGCTTTACAATACAGTGTTAGAGAATGAGAAAACTAGATGAGTGTGCGCCAGAACAGCAGGATTTCTGATCTGAAAATCGAACCCAGTATCTGGCTCAGTGGGTTGTTAGTAAAAGCATTGGTACCTGAATTTCTCTGTTCAAACTGAAGTCGGCCATCCCTAGCAGTAATTCCAGGATGGCTCTACCTGCTTCCTTCCAGCAGGGTGCACTATGGTGCCAGCATTGTCAGTGCTGAGCACAGTAAAGGAAACCACGGAAAAGTAAAATGAGAAAGAAAAATCACCAAGAGCAGCATCAAATCGAGAAAAAGGTATGGCCTGAGTTTCCAGACTGTGTGTGGCATACTGGCCTCCTGAACTTTAGGTACAGAGAAGATATTCTCTCCCTTTCAAGCTTAGGCAATTTCTGGAATGGTCACTAGGCTTTTCAGTAGCTTTCTCAGCATCCTTAGCGATCACGAGCATGCAAATGGACATACACAATATATAGGCATGTCCCCTACATTCTTCGAAAGTAGGGTCATTCTTAATTTTTGCTAATGATGTGTAGAGGCTGTTAAGGCCATTCCTGCAGTGATCCAAAAAAGCTGAGAGCAAGACAAGATGCTGTCCTTCCTACAAGCTGGGGTGCTGCCAGCTCAGGAGTTCAAGATCAGACTGCAACCAACCTCTCACATGGCAGCACGGCAGGAGGACTCCCAGCCCAGCTATTATTAGAGCTTTTGACTGGCTGATCATGGTCTGCTTTGATTGCTGGAAAGGAGCCTGTTTTCCTTGGGCTTTGTGTGTCTGGGTAATAAAGCAGTGCATTCACTGCTTTTGGGTCCTAGGTCTCTATCACCTCAGGTCTTGTTTAGTCAGACCTTGGATGAGTTTATACTGGAACAGGGCTGCCCATCAACTGAGAGCTGTGGTGGAGTCCTTCGCCCTCCTGACTGCTGTAGGGAAAGAATGAGGACAGAAGCAGAGTCTTTGTAGCAACTTTCCAGGGATTGTATTTAAAGGGTTTTTTTCTCCTCAGTGAAAGAAATCATGACCCACCCTGTCTCCATTTAAGCTCCTGGTTCCTTGGACATAAAAAGGAGATGAACTTCTTGCTAAGATGATGGGAAATGCTGGTAAAGCCTTATAGGACCAGAAGCTGCAGGTTTATTACCACATCAGTTGGCCTTGGCCTAACTTTTTCTCTAGGGAATGATGAAAAATTACTTGTGGGGAAAATCCTAGGACAGTCTGTGTGTCACTGAAGTCAGAACGAGGTCAGCTTTTGCTAGGAGTGATCTATTCCTGAAGGGGCTCCAAGGAGTGGCAGCTCCTGCCTGGGCAGTTGCTGGCACTGGTGCCAGCCCTGCATATAGCTTTGCTTTGCTGTTTGCTGCCCCTTTGGCCACAGAGCTTTTCAAAGGAGGAAGCCAACTGGCATTATCTTGTTTTACTGTACACAAATATCATATAGATTGAAATTCTGCATGCTGAAGGGGTGTGTGGCAGTGTGTAAAGGGAAAAGGACAGGGGACAGTTCATCTTTGGGTATATTTGTACAGCAGTTATGCTGAGCAGAAATAGCTAGGCTATCACAGGCACTGGAAGATGCTTAGCCATCTTTAGTATTCAGAAGTAGCTTGAATATCAACACTGCATTGTGTGGATATGCTCAGTGTGACAGTATTCTCAGAAACTGGTAAAGTCTTCGGGTAATTTGGTCCAGAATTCGTATCTAGTTTAGTACAAAAACATCAACAATTTGTAATCCGTGCCATCTGTTCCTCATCCCAAGCCCTTTTAACTAGCCTTGCTAATTTGACGATGAGGTAAGAAGTACAACTAGGGGACTAACAGGGCTTGTGGCCTTGCCCCTCCTGCAGGAGAGCGAATTGGATGTGCTCTAAGCATTTGATGGGTTTTGAATCTCAGCATCGACTCCTTTGTGTTTTCTCAGAATTCAGAGATCAATGTGAGGTTCTTTGCCTCTAATCCAGCCCCCGTTCATCATTATCACCTCCTCAAAGTGGCCAGTGCTTTGTTACCAGGAGAGGAAAAATCTTACAAGGTGGCCATAATCTCCTCTGAGAGTCAGACAGATATTCTCCCGTGGGTAAGAAAGTGACAGTGACCAAAAGCTCTAGGGGAAGCAGGCTAGAACAAAGCTGCCCATTGCATCCTTTCATCAAACTGTTAATCTTTCTTTCAAAGACATCACATTTGTTTGGTGACAAAAGCCCCAAAGAAGCTGAATTGAGCCTGAAATCCTGTAGCAAGATTTAGAGGAAGCGTCTTTCATTCAGAAAAGGGAGGAGCAAGAGACTCCTTTTTCTTCCTACCAACCAATGGGCTCAGAGAAACCCACGAAGGTGACGGATTAATGCAGGGGCTCCCCAGGTAGATGCTACGTGACTCCTGGCACGCTCCAAAAACGTTTCCACAGCGACCAGCTGAACAAGAAATATGGAGTGTGATGAGATCTAGCATTAACTTGTGCTTTGGAAGGAGGTGATTTGCCACTCTGAGAGATTTCTAAATTTACTACAGAAAACCCAAGATTCAATGATCTGTATGATAGTTGTCAGAATACAAATAGCATGGATTTTAATCAGTTTTTCCTACTCCTTATAAGTTTTGATTGCATATGATCTTGCTGTTTCTTCTAGTGCACAGCCCTATTCCAAGTCTTTAATGCTTTCTGCGCAGTCTGCATCTTTTTTTAAATGAGAATTGTTTTGTTTTATCAGGTGGATTTAGGACTAAAGGGCAAACTAACAGGGTATAAGGGAGGCTCTAATTTGATGTGTATTACTTCAGTACGAGCTTTTTCAGTCCTTCCCATCCTCTGCTGCTCATTTATATCTGTGTATTGTCCCTTCTTTTGTGTTGGCATTGCTGGCTGTGCAGTCAGATTCCAGCTGGAAAAATAATGTTATTTCTGTCCAGTATATTTTTCAGCCAGATCATTTCCCCAACCTGACTCACTGAGCAGTAAACAAACACTTTCGTGATCTCTATGATGGAAGAATGATGAGGGTGGGAATACAGGTTTGAGGGCAGAGGCTGCTTCAATTGGATTAAGCAGCACTGTTGTTGGATGTCTAAGTATGGCCTGAATTTCTTTTTTACTTGGAGGTACCTGAATACCGTGTATCTGGGACAGCACTGTGATCCCTGAGTCTTCCTTGTCAGCAGGAAAGAGGTTCTTCATGTGTAAATGGAAGGCCTGGGCCTGTCAAAATCATTTCTACTGTAAAGGCATCCCCAGTAGGAGAGGATAATGGAGAGGAAAAGCCTCTAAAGTATGATCATTTTACTTTTGGGGTTTGGGCATGGTGGTTTTTGTGTCTCAAGGACATGGAAGGCATTAGGACCATGCAAGGGTTGCTTGGCAGCATCTGACTGTAAGCTGTGCTTTCCTGGCTCTGGAGGCTTTTAAAAATAGTACTGAACCTGCAACCAGTCTGTGTTTTTATTTAATTATTATTAAATAGTTATATGGGGAATTGGAAATATTGACAGCAGTGTTAACATATGGGGTGCAGGTGGTGTGTCAAGCAAATGAAAGAGATTTAGTTTGCAGCCAGTAAGTGGCACGAAGGAGTTTGGGCCCCACATAGGAGTGTTTGGATGTGTCCTTATGGCTGGTAGGCTGTGCATGAAATGTCCGTGTGGCACAATTTATTGAGAGCCAAAGCACAGTGACCTTTCCTTACAGCTGCTCTGGTTTGCAATTTGTCTTTGTTCCCCACAGACAACAAATTAGAAGTAGGAAGCTCTTCCCAGTGTAGGATTTTCTGTTGGAGGGAAATGGAAGATAAATCCCATGCGTGTAGTGAGGCTTTGTCAGCTCTAAGTGCTTGGGGTCATGCAGCCAAGCAGCGGCTGCTTTTGCAGAGGGAAATGTTATGTTGCCCCTCTCTGGGTGTTAATATTTGTCCTGGAACTCCATGTTTGACTCTCACTCGGGACTAACTGCAGCAATAGACCTGCTCTTGTGGCAGCATACTGTGTTAATGGTAAGTGCAACCACGCTGTAGCTGCTTTTCCCTTGAGACATTTCCTCCTTTGAAGAGGAATTGATAATGTCACTTTTATGACCCTCTGTGAGCTTTTGCAATGTGGAGCCTCTCTATCAGGCTGTCTAGCTCTTAAAGCTGTTTCTTCTCAAGCTTGCACTGAAATGAGACATCACTGAATCACCTCCAAAGCAGCAGTGTTATGAGAGGTCATACTGAAAGTGGACCAGTTACGGCAGGAAAGTTCTTCTGCAAACAGCCCTCTTAAAAGGGTTTTGTTTAAAAGCTCATGTCTCACGCTCCCTATTACTTCTGTGGATTACAAGATTCAGCCCATAGCTGAGGCAGACATGGGGGATGAGACAGGGATTTCTATTGGCGACTGGAAAGGAAGAAGAAGCTGAGAAGGAGGTTGACTTTTGAAATTCAGCCCTGGTGTTCTGGCAGCTGTTGAAGGGCCATAAAAAAGGCAGTGGTTTAACACTGGGTGAGCATCAGCATCTTCAAAGCACTTTCTTGTTTGGGAAAGATGTAAGGAACTCCTCAGAATTCCGGCCTGTGTTTGGAGGGGTGGAGGCTGCAGCCTGATCCAAAGAGGGAATAGGAAGCTCCAGATCTTCATCCAGCGGATACTTTTCCCATGCTCTTTCCTCCCACACAGCAGCTCCCTCCCTTCCCTTCTGGAGCTGCAACAAGCAATAGTTTCAGCACAGACAGTGCTTGGCTTTCTTAAGTTTTCTGGGTGCAGCTTAAATATTAACTTGCTCTTTTAAAAAATGCATTTTGAACTTTGGGAACCTCAACAGAGCAGTGTTACTGGTAGGACTCTCTAGTGTGAGAGCAATGACCAGTTCCCTGCACCTCAGCAAGCTTTACATGATGAGTGAAGTTAACTCTGCTGCCTGATTTAGAGACAGCACACATCGAGATGCAAGTTAGAATCAGTATGTAACTCTAGGAAATCCAACATTTACTTGCTGTCTCCTAGTTCTAGTTGTATTCCCTACAATGCAAATATTAGTACTTTTAAATCTTTTTTTCTTGACAACTTTTATCTAGGAATCTTGGTGTACCTTACAGACTGATGTTTTGAGCTTCCCAGTCTCTCAGTAAAGACATATTGTCTGACAGAGGGACTGCCATGGAATATTCACAGCCAGTGATGGAAAAGATTTGGACCCAGCAGCCTGCTTCTGATTTGTATACTAACACAGACCTGCAGCTGTCTATGCAATGGTTTTACCCCAAGGACTGTCTGTAATAGCACAGAAGTTTAAAAAACAAAAGAGAGAAAAAGAAAAAAAAAAAAGATAAAAATAGCATTTAATTTTCATAGTTCTCATTCCTTTTTATATTGCATTATTAAATGCATTTCTGAGACTTTCTCCTGAGGAAGGTGGCATGTTCATTTTAAGCTATTATTGCCATACTGTTCATTAGTTACTGTTTAGAGTACTTCTAGAGTAATTTATGACAGCAGTATTTCAAGCTCCTACAAGAAATGTGAGCCTGAAAAAGCATCTTGCTTGAATATTGTGAGATTTGAGCTGTGATGGAAGAGAACACAAGTGTCCTGTATCTTTCCAAGAGAACAACTTTCTCCATGTCTCACGAATTCAAATTGTGTTTTATGCACCATTTCTTGAAGTACTGCTGATGTGGTGAGTTATGGGGAAAAAAATGTACTGAGATAACAGGTTCTTATTTTTTCTCTTAATGAAAAGGTCCAAAGAACCCAGATAGGTTACAGAACTTTAATGTAATCTCTTCTTAGAAAATACACCAGCATTGTGTAACAAATGCAGTTTCTGAATGGGTTTTGTGTGTTGCAAAAGTCCAGTCTGGAAAAGTATATTGAATAAATAACCTTTGACGACTAGGTTAAAAAAATGTCTCCAGTGATCCAGTTAGTAGAAGGTGGAAGGTGGCACTGCTGCTCCTCTTTGGCTGGCAGAATAAAGAGCAGCTCTAGGACTAATCATCATTCTGGCTGAAAACAGGATTCCAGTGAAAATGACATTACAGTTCCAGACGGCTTCTTGTAATTTTTTCCTGTTCTCAACCTGTTGTGCTGGTCCAGATGGGATTGCCCTTATGTAACCTGCTTGTTTTTGTTCAGGCCCTCATTTCACAGGAAGGCTTATGCAGCATCAGCAAAACTTTACTGCCCATATTTGTGTAGAACTACATGGAGAGTGAAGGGCCAGAGAAGAGCTGGAAAGTGTAACAATAGTAATTAATATTCCCCAAAGGTCTCACATTTATGAAATGGCAAATTCGAGCCCTTTGAAGGTTCACAGCTTGGACAGATGATAGGGAAATGCAGAAACTGCACATCACAGCCTTCAGAGATGTAGCGTGAAAGTGAATGGAGCCATCTTCAATTATATCTGTCCGTTTCTGCCAGATGTGAAGGTGCATGGGAACTTCCTTTGATCAGCAGAGTCTGCTGATGAATACTCTGCTGAGATTGGTAAGTCTGTGTGTCACTGGGTAAATGTTCTGAGGAGATCATGGATCCATGCTCTATTGCCCCAGAGCACAGATGTGGGGATTTAATTATGTTGAACTTGATTTACTCTACCTCCTCTGTGAATTTATCCAACAAAAAGATGTCTGAATGCAGATATAGTTCCTAACAGCATTAAAATCCCTGTTTTCACTCTTACCTTTCCCACTTGTCATGCTCCATGCATTTCTTTTTGTTCTGTGTAAATGGTTTGGGGCAGAAGGTTCATTTGTGTAGGTGAACATACATAAGCAAGCTATCACATGTACCCAGGTTGTTAGATGCTTCCAGTATGTTAGGAGGCACTACCAAAGTAGATAATCCCTAAAGGTTTTCACCGGTCAGCAAGGCAAGGCATAGTCCTATTCTTGACAGACTTGCTTCTCAGAGGACTGGTCCTAAATCAAAGACAATGAGAGTTCCTCATTGCATCATCTTTTTGTCAGAGAAACGTTTCAAAAAGTTTACAGCATGTCGTCGTCCCCTTCCCCACAAACCAGTGTGTAAAGCTGCAGCAAGTACCACCAGTATTTGGAGGAAAGACTTGTCGATCATTTCTGCAAATTCAACCTGAAGAACCATGCACTGGGAGCAGTCGTTCAGAGGAGAAATTGACAAAGTTATTTGTCACTATTACATTCAGACCTATTTGCTTGCTGCTTGTTGCTCAACGCTCCTATGCACGGTCATGCTACTGCCGCTTGTAGAGACAAAGTTCCAGAAACTGAAAGCTTCTCCTTTGACAGCAAGTGGCTATAGAGCTTCAGTTGCTGGATGATCTGCCTTGTAGTGAAGTGTTCCTCATCTGGGTTTACATGCTATCCAAGTGGTGAAATTTCTTAAGAACATGCATATTTTTTAAGAGACCCCCTCCATCAGGATTTGTAATCCTAGTGGCTGAACCATAATAGGTGTTTTTACTCCAGGTATGAAAAAGATCCAGTCCAGTTTGTGTCCATGTGAGTGCCAACAGAGAGACTGGATGGGAGATTGGGGTTGCCTTGTATGTGAAACCACTGCCTGTGAAGATATTAGCTCATGTTGTACCTAGGACTTGTGTAAAGAATGTCACAGGGCAAGAAAGGTGACAAGATGGCACACACCTGTATTGACCGTCTCATATTAAGTAGTGCACTGCTTTACTGCAACTCCAGTTGTTTGTCTTTAGTGGAAACGTGGAGGAGAGTGAGTCAGAATTAAGTTCTCCAAAGCAGAAATCTCCCGAGTCAAAAGACTGTGAATGTCTGTTTTGTACTTCTGTCCAGCAGCTTGAGTGAGTCTGTCAGAAAGGAGGTAGGTATTGCTGTTCACTGAGTTCCACATTTGCACAAGGCTGAAGAGAGTACTTTGAAAGGTAACAGATCAGAGGTGACACAGGGCTTGCATATTATAGTATAACAAACATGTGGAACTTGCTACTGAAGAAGACAGAGGAAATAGTGGTGTCCAAGAAACTTTTGAGAAGTACAGAAATACGAAGTGAAGAGTTAGGTAACAGTGGCACAACTCATGTCATCTGGGTTTACAGGGGTTTGAATTGTATTGTTCCTTTCTGGTTCTGCAGCCACCACATAAACGTTTCCCTTCAACTTCCCTCCTTCCCTCAGCTACCGTAGTTTGCCATGAAGTGCACATGAGATAACATGTACTGTGAGGAAGCACGCAAGAGCCAAGGCTGCACAAATGTGGATTGTCCAGCTAGCTGCTGCCTCTGGCTGTCAGGCAGGCCTAACAGCCTGTGCTTCCCTGCAGCTGCTGGAAGACCAAACAAAGCTCCAGGAGCTGCAGACAACGCTTGGGCCACATCCCAGGGATGCTGTAGGAACCTGTGGTGTTAAAGCCCTTCAGCCCTTTGTCGGATGTGACTAAAATTGGCCAAGAGTCACAAGTGAGTGGGAGGGGGAGGACAGGCAGCTGACAGCAATCATAGAAGCCCTTCCCCAGGCTAACCGTGACATGAGTAAGCATGAATCATAGCATAAATTGATGAGGCTAAAATTAATGAGCCTAAAATTATCTACAAAGATGAATACTGCCTAAATGGCCCAGCACATTAAGCACTTTCTGCTTACTCTGGAATTGGCAGATTTTGGCTTTGTGTGCAGATAGGCTGACTGCTTGACTCTAGGCCAGTGGTAGCCTGACTGTTCCAACCATTTTTTTTTTTTTAATTTGGGCCTGCTTCTTTTTTTTTAGATGGAGATTCAGCAGGAACCTTCTTCCCTACACTGTAGCCTCTAGGCATTACTAATTTGGTGCTGAAGCTGGTATTTTCTTCTCCTCGAAGTTCCTTGCCCTCTGGCACTGAATCCAAGGTGATGCTTCAGCCCCCTCCCTCTGGCACAGTTCCCAAGCTGTCATGTCAGATGCAAAATAAATACTCAGTGGCTCTGAGCTCCTTGCATCCAGAAGAAACTGCATTTTCACACTGGCTCTGAACCTCTTCTGTGGAGCCAAAGCAAAATTAATGTGGAAACTAATCCCTCTGCCCCTACCACGCACATCCTCTTCAACGGTGGAGCCAAGAACGACTGAAGAGAATTAACCTTTTCCATAAATTTCTCAGAGATAGGAAATACCCTACTTTTCATTTTCTCTTTGTTTTTTCCATTTGCTGCATCAGAGAAACCAGTCTTCCCTGAAGGAGGAAAGCACCTTCTTCCTCTTCCCACTACTAATGCTACAAGTTTATTTTAAGGACAAATTTCATACCTATGCAGGATTGCTAGAACTCATCTTGGCTCTCTAAAGCTATTAGCTACACCAAGTAGGTGGTAGAGCTTGTTGGAGTAACTGCTGCCCACTCAGAAGCAGTCAAGAATAGCTGCAGCCTCTCCTGGGGATCAACTATACAAGTCTGGAGCTTGAGGGTCCCTTCCTGTGACGCATATAACGTTATCACCAAAGCCATGGGAATATATTACTATGTGGACCTAGACACAGACATCTGGAAATGAGGGCAGCCTGCAGTGCTGAACTGACAAAGGGAAAACAGGGCATCGAGGTGTATGTTCTCCCCGACCTCCTCCTTTCAGGTGTCACAAACTCCAGTGCAGCCTTGTGCCCTGTTAACTGGTCAGGTAGAACCCATGGCAGCCCGTCTCTCAGCTCAGGACAAGTCGCTGCAGGAACGCTGCCTCTTTCTCTTCTCCAGTGATTCACCTGCCTATCTTCTCACACAGGCTCCTGGAGTATCCAGCTGGAGAAGGGAGGCACTGTGGTGGTGCTGCGGAGCCTGCTGTGGCTGGGACTGACATTCTACCATGTCCCAATGACCAAGCAATTTGGCTACGTCTACTTTGGCACTGGTGAGAAGAACCTCGATCTGCCCTTCATGCTGTGACTCTTCTGTCAGGGACAAGGACTCAAGAACTAGAAAAGATTTAGACTTTATACATAGGAAATTTTGTTTACTGCTTGTTCTAATAAAAAAGTGAAACCTCTGCACTTTGAGCAGCATTCTTTTGTGCCTGGACTCTGGCCCTGATTCTTTTCCTAAGACTTCATTGTATGCAATCCTCCCTCAACTCCAGATTGAATTCAGAGAATCACAGAATATTCTGAGTTGGAAGGGACCCACAAGGACTATCGAGTCCAGCTTGTAATTGAATGGCCCATATGGGGACTGAACACAACCTTGGCATTATTAGCACTGAGCTCTCCCTGTAATGTGTCACTGCAGATCCTTTCGATAGTAACAAATGGCATTTTCTTCCCTGAGAGGCAAGCTCTAGGTCAGAAATCAAACCTAGGCCATCTGTCTGATTACAAAAGCACCTTGCTTACACAAGAACTAATTTGGAGACATGAATGAATACCTGCTGTCACCCATGAATGACAAAAGCAGAGTCGGAGTCAGACTGGAAAGCTGATATATACTGTAAGAGATCTGTACTAAACCCTGAACTCTAGAAAGGCATATTGAAGAGAGTATTGAAGAGATGTTAGATGTCCAAAATTAGAGGGGTCTTTCCAGCTCATGTCACTCAACTGTAGGAAAAAAATAGCTGTGGGCATCACCTGGTCTTGAAAAATGTGCTTATTTAGGTCCATGTCAAGGCAATGGTTTAATCCAGTGACTTTTCCCTTAGCAAAGCTCACTGAGCAGAGCTACCTGGGATAGAAGACATAGTAACTTCTGTATGTATGAGAAAAAAGGAAAACATTTTCCTTTCTGAAGGGCTGTAGCTTTCAAAGCTTTATAAAACAGAGACAGTCAGCCAGAGATTTTATCTCAGTATGGTTAATGAAGTCTTGGCTCTGTCTCCCAAAGCAAAAGGTCTTGGCCAGCTCAAGGGGCTGAATCTAGGGCTTTCATTTCACAAAATAAGGCTAAAAAGAACCATTTGAATCTAATTTGATTTCCTGGATAATACAGATTTATCCTTACCTTTTGTTCCTGTCCATGCTGTTAGGTATTAGCAGACTATTCTGATAAAAGCAATCCAAGGTTAAGTGTCACAGTAGGACATAAAAATTCCGTATCAATTTGTAGCCCCCAGACAAATACCAAAGAAATGGAGCCAAAACAATAATGACCATGATAAATTTAATGAGCCTTTCAAACCAGGCCCGGAATTAGCAGCGGTCAGTTGGTGGAAGATCCGTATGTGTACTACACAGGGAGAGAAATGGTGCCACCTTTTAGTTACAGGATGGATAACCAGCTCCAAATTATCCCAGGAAGCAACCATATCACTGACATGGAAGATTTATGGAAAATTTATTTGCCAGGGGAAAAAAAAAACAGGCCAGGTCATCAAGGATGTCACCACTGTGTATTTACCAAATTCAGGAGTGAAGCACGAGCCAGGAATTCTTAAGGGGACGTGTAAGACACACACCTGTTTGCCACTGCCACAGGTGTTCTGATGCAAATTATGGCTAGTACAAACGATAATAATAAAAAAATTAATTTCAGTAGTCATTAACAATTTCTGTTGCTGCCAAGAAAATACAGTGCTGCAGAGAAATTTTTCTTCCATCCGTGTCACAGGTACAAAAGCCCAAACGAGACAAATCTGACTTGAAACACATGTGAATGGGGAAACACCACTCACTGCTGGGAAAAGAAGGAAACATCCTTTCCCAAACTCATTTGTGGAACATAAAGAAACAAAAGTCTTCAGATCCTTTCTGGCTTTGAGGTAGAAGTCTTTGCCCCTTGCTTTCCTCAAATCATCCTGCACACTGAACTTTGTTTTGATAGCTCTTGTATTCTCCTAGAGGAAGAGATCACAGCTGGACACAACGTAGAGTACTAAGGACAATTCTGGAATAAGAAAATTGGAGATATTGACAAACTTGGAAAAAACCCCAGCAGAACAGTGGAAAACGTGTGCTTACTGACTATGCCACTTCTGGCCACTAGTGGTTTAAACAGAGAGGCTTTTGTGTATATTTGACATTATCCTTCAGCAAAGGGTGTCCGACTGGAAAGGGCTTTTTGCACCACTTAGGGCCCCTCTTCCAAATGGGCTTTGCAGATCTGATGGGCCAGCGGGTCAGGTACCTGTCAAAAGAACACAAACACATTTCATTCTGAGACTGATCACTGAGAAAATGTTCCAACTGAAGCAGAAGCAAGGCACTATAGCCTTTGCCTCCCTAACATGCCTTTTTATAAAAGGAATAACCATGAGCCCAAGCTCCCTCAATTCAGAAGGGACCACTGGAAAGGAGTTTTTGTTTGTTTTGGAATTTCTAAGCTCATCTCTCTACTGAACCCACTGGCACCTGCTTGACTTCCAGTTTCACAAAACAAGTCAGGTGCAGTATCCAGGCTGTTGGCAAGTTGTTCACCTGCAGCTAAACTGGAGTGCCAAATCCCTTAATTGGAACTAAATCCAAGACTGAATGCATCCAGCCTCCAGGGGAAGTGTTATTTCAACAGCTGGTCTCAATAAGGTAAACTAATTACAAAGGCTAAATTCTGCGAGAAAGCTTCTGAAAATGAATTAATTTACTTTGGGGGGATAATCAGTTATTACTTCTGCATGGAATGGGTTTCTAGCCTAGTCTAGTATTTTTATATGTCCAAATTTGCTCTAGTCTTCTCTGTACAATACTACTGCAGCTTGCTAGTGCAGGAAGTCAGCACCTACAGTGTAAGAGGTATTAAAATGGAATTATCATCACAACTACAAATCTCTGTGAAGAGCAGTGCCTGGCAAATATCCTCTGCTTTTGACCATTTGAAGTTTTAGACTTGGCTTTGCAAACAGGCAGGGGATTTCAGATCCAGAATCAGTTACTGGAAATCTCACCCTGTGGCTGGGTGGCCTGCAGTTTTGTTAGGCTTTAAATCTTTTGCTACCAATAAAGAGGGGAATAGAGGTCCTTAGAGAAAGAGGAGTCTTTTCAGACAATAAAGATCCAAACTAAAACTTTAGCATAATCTGCACAAACAATGCTCCAACAAATGAGAATTTGGAACAGACTGATAAACTTTGTCCAGCAGTGTTTGCATGCCTCTGTTGAGTAATCCCATGGTGTTAATGTAACCTCAATCAGTCATCCTCCCCACAATAAGCTTTGTTACCTTTTATTTGCATCGTGCAAATTTGAGATATTAAGAACTTTGGATAGAGACCATGTAATACATTTGTCTGAAGGCATTTGGCACATTCCTGAGAACTACAAAGAAAGCTTGCTATGCCAGGCAGCTACAGACTGCATAACAGCAGCCCATTTAGCACTTTTCTTCCTCAGTACTCCTCAACAACAGAAACTGAAAAATGAATCACATGTGGAGCTTTCCGCCTCTGAAATCAAGCCACTTTCAAAGTGATTTGCTTTTGCTTTGAGGAGTAAGTTTATGACAGTTAAAAGACCAAGATGCAACAGCAGGAAAGGTCTGGGTGATGACACAGAACAAGATCCAGGCACTTGCTCTCCTATACATGCATTAAACTCATCCCTTCTGACCTGTAATGCTATGCCTGTGCATTAGTGGAATCCCTTACATAACAGCATCAGGACAGGAAGTAGGAGAGACTTTCCTGTCTCCAATTTCACATGCAAGGGGAGTTCAGAGAGACCAAACGCAGGTCCCCAGTTTGGAATCTGGCAAAGGACCATGGCAAGGCAGCTCCTTTGGGAGAAGCTGTAGGCGTATTAGATGGGCACATGGGCTAGGTCCTCCATTTCATACTCCCTTTGCTGCAAGGGGAGTGCCATGGCACAAATTTTGGTATTGCAAGACTACACTTAGAGCAAAGGAGGAAAAAAAAATCCCAAATTGTTTTAATGCATCAGTGTGCCAAGTGCAATTCTGGTCACGTGTCCACACGATTACGGGAAAGTGCTCCTGTGATAATAAATGATCTCACTGGGAGAGAAGTGAATGTGTGAATGTGAGATACACATCAATGCTGTATGCAGGTTTAGACAGACAGTGGCTTTTTAAGAAATCCCTCTGTTTCTGTGTGGGGGCTGGAAGTGCACACCCCAATTCTGCATAGGAAGGAGGATTTAGTAATGGCCTGATTTTAAAGCTTTTGTTATTTCTCTTTTGAGCAGGTCTAATCCAGCCCTCTGGTCCAGGCTTTTGGCTTCCTTTGGGGACTGCAGGCTGGGGCTTTTCATTGTTAGCTGAAACAGACATTTGGACGCTTTCCCTTCCTGGAGCACATTTGCTTTTTGGGCTTTTAATACTTGCTTTGTCCCAAACTCAAACTTGTCCTATTTTGTTTGCTGCCTTTTTTTTTTTTTTTTTTTAACCTTGATTCAGCAGTGCAAAAGCCTGATGCCTGGGAGCAGTCAGTCTACAAAGTTCCTTCTCCTCTTTGACTAACTCCATTTCCTACTGATTCACAGATTTGGGGTTTTATCTGTGAGTAAAAACAATCCACAAAACTCACATAGGACAGCTTCAAAGTCCAGCACACAGGACTTTTCTGCAAACTCTGCCACTCATGTAAGATACTGTACACCCTTTTCTAGCCAAGTCTCCCAACTTTTCATTGTATCCAACAAGGTTTGTATTGGAGAGTTTTTATAATCACACACACTGGCAGACTGAATTTACTCAAGTAGCTGAAGGTTGTCAAGACAGACCCTTCAGGTGGATGCCAAATGCGGCTGGTCCGCAGTCTCCCAACCTGTCACCTCAGTGTGCAGAGCTCCCATTCTAGGCAAAGGGGGAGAGAACTGCCCGTCTTGGGAACTGTGACTCACCTTGGGGCTCTGCTTGCCCCCTTGAGTATGGTAGGGACCTGAGCAAGAACAAGAATTCCTAGACTCCAAGTGCACAAATGAATAGTTTGGATAAAGTGTGATAGGAACCCTGGTGGGATTTCCCTGATGGGAAAAGGCAAGATATAAGCAGGATGGAAACAACTATGGTTAGTTCACCTGCACTCATTGTAAGAGCTTAAAATCTCTGTAGCATGTTGAAGTCTGTTTTCATGGATTCTATTCAGTGGGCAGGCCTTCCCACTAGGAGGCTGCCACTTTAGACCTAGCGTAGGCACCAAGGTTTCCATGTGCAGGGTAAGGGAAATGTGAAAACCACAGTCCTGTACACAGCTCAAGCAAAGGCCATGTTGGTACAGTTCAAGTCTGAACTTCTGAACCCTCACTGAATATTTTCAATATGGCTTTTGTTTGGATTAAGAGCAGAAGGCAGAGGGCTGGAGACTGCAGGAAGCACTCGATCAAAGTGCTGGCAAGACTGCCTCCTCCCTGCCACATCCCTTCCCATGACACCTCTTGGCTTTGCTCACCTGCAGCCGCTCTGGCTCTTTGCTTTTGAATACACATGCTATGCACAACAGTTTCCATGCAGATGAGAGGAACCACATGCTGCTGGAGTGAAATGCTGATAGTAGGGAAACCAGATTCTGCTCCTAGGGACGAGAGGTGTCCGCAGAGCCTGAGAACTTTGTAATTCATGAGGAATTTGTAGGGAGCCTGCCTCTTGCTTAACACAGAGCAACTCCTCTGGTTCAGGTGATGGAGGAAGGATTGACTTGGATACTATCTGTGCCAAGTTATGCTCTTCCCATAGGAAGATGAAAATGGAGTGGCAGCTGAGTGCTCAAAATCAAGTACTCCATAATCTTACAGCACCTCTTGCTGACAGACCCCAGAGTGAGGGAACCTGTGATATCCCCTAGTCCTTCTGGAAAGGGAACAACTTCACAGTGTTGTGTTTTAACCAATACTTTGACCTGCCAGAAGAACATGAGTGCTGTATTCACATTAAGAGAGCACCTAAATGCTGGCTTGAATTCAGGGACTGTTCTGGATAGACTGTTAGTCCACATTTTCCATGCAAAAACCTCCATGCTGAAAAGAAAACTGCTCAGCTATTCAGGTTTCCATTACTGAAAGGAAAAAGTTTGACCTACAGCTGAGCTTGACTGTATCCCAAATGGTTCTGGTGTGTGGTGGCCTGCACACACATGACTCTGGAGTATGGGAACAGTCTGTCACCCTACACAATGCTGGTGAAATTGCTTAGAACTTCCTCAGCCTCATGGGCTAGCGAAAATACTTTGTTGCTGCAGCACTTAACTGGAACATGCCAGGCTGGAGCACAAACAAATGCAGAAATAACAGCAGGAAGTTTTTAAAGGGAGAATACAGGCTGAGGATGAGGGAACAATCCTTGGCTGCAAGACAAATTTGCTTGTGGAATGATCCCCTGGAAAGAGTGAAAGCCCCAGACTGGGCCAAACATGAGGAAAATGAACTGTAGGGAGTAATTCCGCATTGACAGAGTAAACTTAATTTGTTTTCAATGTCCAACTTCTGCAGACAAATGATACGTAAGAGAAGGTGAGGACAGGAGACTCAAGAGTTCATGGATGATGTGGGTTACTCTAATGGCCATTTCTTCAAAAGAACCATAGCTAGTAAAGCAGTTAAGTGGTAATACTCATGAGCTATTGCTGTCAAAAACAAATCAGGCAGAAAGCAAAAAGGCAAAGAACTAAAGCCCAAGAAATGAGAAATATCATGGCAAGTGTCACCTGGACAGTGTCCCAACTGCAGGGGGTAGAAGAGGGAGATGTGGAATGTTCCCCAGTTGAATTCTGACCACAAGGTATTCTTATTCTCCTACCACCCTCAGCACCACAAAGCTTAGCATTTCACTTCCATGTTATGCCTTCTTCTGCAGTTCCCAGTCTCCTCCTCTGTGTTACATTGCATCATGAATGAATGTTCCATACTACACTAGACAGTTGTATAACCAAGTACAAGGCAAGATGTGCAGGTCAGATGTTCTCAAAGCATTCTGCTCTTCTTCAATTCCAGTAGTGGAAACAGGATAAGGAGATGAAGTGGGTAGAGGAACACCAGCTACCGAATGACCCAGTGCAAAGCAGGGAAATCCTTATCCCTCTTTGCAGAGAAATCTGGGGCACGCAGAAGGGAACATCCAAAGTTCAAACAATTGAGATAGTAAAACCAGTTCAGAAAACAGAGCAGGAATTCTGCTTTTTGGAAAACATCATTGAATAAGCACCAGAAGATCACCTTCTTGAGAGGCAAAAGGGTTCTGGATGATAAACCCACACTTCACAACACTAAATCAATGGCATGTTAGCACCCCTGACCCTTGTTAAAACAAGACAGTTTGCTGATAGTTCCATATGGTGGCATGATACCTTTTAATCCCAGCTAGGTGCTAGCCAGTGCATGCCAGACTCTTTGGATTTGAAGTAGGCTCACTTTAATCAGGGTGACAGTGACATGGGCCAAACATTCTGGCCAAGACAGCCACAACTGCAGTAAAGAAATAGCTGAGGAGCAGCTTTTTTTGGTGCTTTCAAAAGTATACATTAATGCAGCCCCTCAGTCCTTTGTACACTTCCTTAGCACCTTTGCCCAGGAGCCATAGAGTTCCTCCCTTGTTGCTGGCCTGCATACTGTCTAAGGGACACATCAGTTTTTCATCAGGCTCATTTGTCCCTCTTTCAGCAACAAATGAAGCTGCTCTCAAATACACTGACACAGCCTTGGAAGAAGGGAGCACCAACCAGAACTTTGCCAGACAGGAAAAAAATGAAAAGGATTGCTCATCCAAGTGAAGTAATCTGCCAGCCTTCAGCTAGGCAGGGGTTGCTGCTCTCAGTCTACATGCAGTAAGTCAATGCTCAGGTCTGTATCATGGCAGCGGCACTGGGCTCTGACTCCCACTTCACATTACACTTACCATGATAAATCTCCTTCAGTCTTCAGGTGGTATGAGTGGAATCAGTCCCTAAGGCTACCTTAGGCTTTCATCATGGTCCTGTCATTCTAGCAGCTGATGCTGTAGTCTTATGTCAAGCACTCTACTATGAGCAAAACATTCTTCAGCTCAGCGTAAGACGGCAGGCAGTTCCCAGATGCTAGGAATTCCCACAGAAGTGTGTGAGGTAATATCTGGAGCAGACAGCGACTTCTCAGAAGCCCTTCCTTTACAAAAGTGAAAACTTTCTCCATTCAGAGTAAAGAGACAGACTACAGATTGCTTACATTACCTGTGTTTCTGTCTTGGAAAAGCTTTAACAAGGGGCCCAAGCATATTGTGAGGCATCTCAGTTTCTCCCTGTTGACATTCCCAGGGCTATAGCAGCAGTGAAGAAAGGCACTGCTACCTCTCATCTAAGCAGAGTGGTAAAGAAGAGTAGAATAGCCAATACAGTGATCTCAAAAAGAGATGAAGCTTGAATATTTGGAAAATATGTCACTTAACCGTGTCATTTACTGCCTGCTATAATAGGCCCTCTTTAGATCCTGTTGATCCCTTCTTGAACTAGCACTTAAAAATCCAGGAGACATAAACACAAGGAAGGAACAAGCTAAGTCAGGTGAGTAGCCCTGATATTACACGTTTAGAGGATGACCCAGACATGTTCTGATGGCATTGAACAAGGCAGCTTGTTCCACTCTGAAGTCCAAGCCCACTTCTGCCCCTTTTCTCCTCTGTCAGCTTGCTTGCATTTGGCAGCACCACAAGTTGAGTGCTTCCCAAGTTACTACAGACTTATAGGAAGCTTTGGAAGCAAGTACAGAGGCAAAGACAAGGTAAGCTTGGACAAGTCATTCATGTGGGAAACTTCTGATAAGAGCTCTGGCTTCATTCCCAAAGTAAGTCATTCAGCATGTGGGTGCACTTCAGGCTAGAGGAAGGAAGCAATTTGTAACTCCTGCCTTATGCTGTGCCAGCTACTGCTCCAGAGAGCCAGTGAAGTACAGGTGGGGGCTCGCACAGTCAAAACTCTTACAGAATGGCCAAGATTTTGCAAGGCTCCAACACACAGAGCTTTCCCCTTCCAGCAGGCTGAGAAGACAATAATATGAGGGACCAGGAGAGCACTCCTGAAGTACTTCTGCACTTTATTCTAGCTCTTGGGACTCATTTGTTTAGTGTCACCCCACCACCAAAACTTTCAATCCCATTTCTTTATCCTATTCTCTTGCCTCCACCCAGACCCCAGCGTCTGCCTACTTCAGTGCTGCTCCATATGCTCAGCAAACTCTAGCTCTCTTTTTCTAAATTGCTTCCATCGTCCCTGCTACATTCCCTCTCTGGGAAGAGAAAAATAAGGGTGGTGTAGGGAGGGGCTAACACTGCAATAATCACCAATTTAATTAAGTTCGAGGTGTAGCACGCCTACTTGCATGTAGAATGTATCCGGAGGTATTCATTCTTTGTTCTCACTAAAAGTCTATAGAACAATTTGTCAGAGTCAGGGCATCAGATCTGGAGTCCTGGTGTGATTCCTGCAAGATACTGCATTTACCATTTCCAGTCTCAACCTGCTATGCAGGGTTGCAATGTGAATGCTAACAAGATAATGTGCTCCACCCCACAGCTGCCAGATAAGGTACAGATACTAAGGAATCCCCAGGACCAGTGAGACACAAGGAAGAAGTTATCACAGTTGGAGTATCTGACGGCTACAGGGCTGCATCAAACATAGAATCCTCTAATTTGATCCTCACTGATACCCATTATGCTACCAGCCAGCATTTCCAAAAGCCTCTCTCAAATCTCCACTGTAGTCAGACCTGAAATGCAGGAGTCTCCAGTCATCCTCCGCCCTGCAGTCTAAGCTCTCCCAGCGACAGCCCCATGGCCTCTGGTAACCTCATGGTTTGCTAATGCGAGGTTCATACACCGCTCTGACATCCCCATGGAAACAGAGTGTGAGCTTATAAACAGGGGATTAGCACCTCCAAGTGCCCAGCACAGAGCAGGAAGAGGCTGCAGGCTTTCTCTTTGCCCACCAAAGGCCAGGGGCCATTCAGGCTGGGGAGGGGAAAGAGACTCTTGCATAGGAAGGACAGGTGGAGGGCGAAGCGCTGACTGGAGGAAACGGGGATGGGGCAGAGGGTAACAGGCCTGTGATGGGCCCCTGCTGGCTGCTCAGAGTCCCACTGACTGCTGGTACCACCGCCTGAGCACCCTCCTGCTGTTGGGGGCTAAAAAGGCTAAGAGGGAAGGGACTACTCAGTCTGGAGAAAAGAAGGTTCAGTGGGGTCTTACCAATGTTCCTAGGTACCTGAAGGGAGGGTGAAAAGAAGACGGGGGTGGGCTCACCCCAGTCACTGGTGCTCACTGACAGGACAAGAAGCAATGGGCACAAATTGAAAAAAGAAATTCTGTCCGAATGTAAGAACACGGTCTTGTATGAGGCTGGTTCTCTGGAATAAGCTGCTCTCAGGAGGAATGGAGGAAGGTCTATCCTTGGATATACTGAAAACCTGGTTGGACATAGTTCTGAGTAAGCTGCTCTAGGTGACTCTGCTTAAGTGGGGAGCTTGAACTAGACAATCTTCAGAGGCCTCTTCCAACCTCAGCTATTCTGTGGTGCTGTGACTCCATCTGTGGCATCGTCCTGTGAGTGCCTTACTGATTGTTAGTGTTGAGGAGGTGAGCACAGCTAAGGAAGGGTAGGCAGACTCTAACATGTGTGGCATTTTAATCTTGTGTTAATAAACTGTTTATATGAGATATGACTTGTCCTTAAAAGACTGCCAAGAGAATATCATGACAGATCTTCTCCAAAATGCTGAGTACTCTTTATGAACCCTGCTGCCTGAGGCATTTCTCACCCAGTTGTAAGGAACTGCTTTTCCCCTTCCAATTTATTCCTCAAAAAGAGAAATGTGGAAACACAAAACTATTCACCTGTTCAGCTTGGGTTTCTTGGGAATATGCCCTTCAGGAAGTGGAGGCCTGTGGTTTGGCAACAAACCTGAAACAGAAAAAGATTTGAGAATATCTTGCAGTGTCTCTGCTTCTGTTGCATTCAGAAGTCACATTACACCTCATAAACCAGGCAACCCAGGTCACTACTGAACCTGCACCCCAGCCAGAGAAGCTGGGAAGTTGTACTGGGTACAGGGAGGAAATATACACCAAAGACACTGTCACTTGGGCTCATCACAGAGGCTTTTTCAGAGGATACTGGGCACTGGTGTCCAATCAGATTCCATCTCCAGGATGGAAAATCTGACTATTACAATTCTCAGTCCATTTAACTTGGATACAACTCAGGTACCAGGCATAAAGATCAGCACAATACTCTTGACTGCGTCAACCTGGGTCCCACTCCCAGGAAAAAGTAAAAAAGTCGTCACACGGCAGATGGTAGGATTGCATGTTACTAATGGGGTAGGTCAAGCTTAGTTAAATCAAGTAATTTCAGAAGCAGGTGTTTAATCATTAGTTACTGGAGACTGAACCACTTCCCAGATCTTTCTGCAATGCTAGTCTTATCTGCAAGGATAAATGTCTGCTGTCAAGGCAGGAGTCAGGACACAGACAAAGCAGAACAAGTAGTCTCTGTTCCTTCACCCTGTCCCAGCACTTGGACCGTAACAAGTTTGCTGGGTGAGTGGACAATGACATGTCACTAAGCTATACCAACTGGGCAGGAGACCCTCCTCAAGGGGTTCAATAGGTAACCCACAGTCAGGGGTTGTCTCTGGCAGAGCTATGTACCTGCACGGTGAGCCATCTGCACACAGGCAGCAACCTTCTTGTGCTCCTCCAAGCAGAGGCCTGTGATCCTTCGTGGCAGCATCCCTCCATCTGAACGGATAAACTGACTCAGCAGCAAGACATCCTGAGGAAGAGAGAAGGGCAAAACCCTCAGTGTCCCACCTAACTTAACTGCTGTGACTGCAGGTGTTGTGCTGAGCCTTGCATTGTGTACAGAACTCCAAACAATGTAAAACAAAACAATGATTCCTTCCTATGCATTTTGTCTGCAGCTTGACAACAAGTGGCTTTTGCTTGCTGTCACTGCCTGCCAGTTTAGCTCAGTAAGGTCACTCAGATGGTTTGAGTCTTTCCCTGACTTCACTAGTGTAAACATATGATGTCAGCTGCAGTCCCTGCTCCTTCACTCTTTCACTACTTGCTCCAAGATTCTTGCTAAGATAATGCGTCCTAGGTACTCAGGGAGAGTTACACAAGACCTACAGATGGATATTGTTTATACAACTTGAAATGCCATCACAGCTGCTGTCCTAAAGTTCACAGATATGTTAGATCACCTCTGACCCCCTCCCTGTTCCCTCACAGCAGGACTGTTCT
Organism: Corvus moneduloides; assembly: GCF_009650955.1. Classification (NCBI taxonomy): domain Eukaryota; kingdom Metazoa; phylum Chordata; class Aves; order Passeriformes; family Corvidae; genus Corvus; species Corvus moneduloides. Next base: position 89,536,370 of record NC_045478.1, read on the forward strand.
CTGCTATCTACTCCTCCAACTTTTATCCGGTTTCCCATGGTGGAGCTTCCCTCATGTCTCTCTGGAGAGGTGGAGAGCAGGGAAATGGTCCAAGATCTTGCATGAGGAAGCTTTATGTAAGAAAAGAGCCTGTGCTGATGAGTAAGGACTAATAGGATAAATTGCTGCACACAGTCCTTCAACTGTGTGTGCATTAGGTGGGGCTGTGACAGTCATGGTGGATGCAAGGAGCACTTGAAGCATGCTGAGGGTTCATCTGTGATTCAAGAACCATTTAGACTACACTGCTGTTGACCTTTACAATTAAAAGCTCTAGAAATGTAAACCAGCCCTCTTAATAATAACAAAATTAAAGGGATCTCTAGGATAAGATAGTATCACAGGGCTGGAATGACAAATTTTTAAACACAGCAGCAACAGCTGTTGCATGAGTGTCCCATTAACTGTACACAGTACAACAGCCCAGGATTCAGATCCATGCTCTCTATTTCCACACACAGCACCAGTGCAAAGATACCCCTTAGGCCAATACAGGCAGGCATCCTTGACATCCTGACATCAGCATAAGTTGGCCCAAAGGGCCTCTGGAAACTTTGTGCTTGTTTTTATCCCTTCTGTTGACAGACTTGTTGCTGGCTGAGAGTCTACTTCTCCATGGCTCTTGTAAGTATGTTCCTAGTTGAGGCAGCAGGACCACGCAGGGCCTGCCAGTGAGTGCCCGGACAGAGCGAGTTCAAATGAGGCATGGCAGAACTTCACACCCCCCGGCCAGGGCAACAGGCAAGAACAAAGAGCACTTGTTGCTTTTCATGTTGGGTGACCCTGACTGCCTGTTCACAGATTCACAGACCTGCTCCTACCCCCAATCTTTGCTCTTTTACAGAGAGCTCCCTGGAACATTCCCACCTTCATTTACTGCCATTGCAGAAGCAAATAATCACAAGTGAATATAAAATGAGTATTCAGAAAGCTATCTAACTAGGAATTATCCACCCACCCCCACTGCACAAGACCAGCTCACTTGTCAAGGGGGCTGCTGGAATTTAGGATGCCCTTCTGGTAATGATGGATTCTGACAGATGCTGTCATAGAACCGTAGAATAGTTTGGGTTGGAAGGGACCTTAAAGATCATTGAGTTCATCCCCTCCCTTGCCCTGCTGGCCACCCTCTGTTTGATGCAGCTCAGGATACAATTGGGTCTCTGGGCTGTGAGGGCACATTGCTGGCTCATGTCCAGCCTCTCATCCACCAGCACCCCCAAGTCCTTCTTTCCAGGGCTGCTCTTGATCTGTTCATCCCCAGCCTATCTTTCTATCGGGGGTTGTGCTGAACCAGGTGCAGCACTTTGCACATGGTCTTGTTAAATTGCATGAAATTCCCACAGGCCCACTTCTTGAACTTGTTCAGGTTCCTCTGGATGGCATCCCACCCCTCAGCTGTGTCATCTGCAAACTTGATGAAGGTGCACTCAATCCCTCTATGTCATTAATGAAGGTACTAAATAGAATGGCTCCCCGTAAGGACCCCTGAGGTACCCCACTTGTCATGGATGTCAATCAGACTGAGCAGTTGACCACTATCCTCTGGATGTGACTATCCAACCAACTCCTTATCCATCTAAGTCTGTCATAGGTTAGCAGCCATTGAGAGAGTGCTATCTCTCTCCAATTTAGAGAGAAAGATATTGTGGAGACCATGTCAAAGGCTTTAAAGAAATCCAGATAAATGACATCTGAAGCCCTCCCCTTGTCCACTGATGGAGTCACTCCATCACAGAAGGCCACCAGGTTGGTCAGGCAGGACTTGCCCTTGGTGAAGCCTTGTTGGTTGTCTCGAATCATCTGTCTGTCATCCATGTACATACATGCACAGCTTATAGGAAGATGTTCCGTGATCTTCCTAGCCACAGAGGTAAGGCTGATAGGTCAGTAGTTCCCAGGGTTTTCCTTTCTATCCTTTTTAGAAAAGGATTCCAGTCACCTGGGACAAAGTGTTAGTTCCAAGTGTTATAGACAAAACACTTGAGAGTTTGAGGGTCTTTGTTTGGGGTTTTGTGGTTTGTTTTTGTCCTTCCCACCCCCCACTCCCACCCCCAATCAATACCACCCTCACTAATATCATCATGAGACACTGTTTCCCTCTTCCCATATTTGGCTTGCTTTCTACATCCACTTGTCTACAGTGAACACATTCAGACTGATTTTTAGATGGCACATCATGTAGGCCCACTGACATTTAGACACTGACTTTAATGAATCACTGACACAAATGATTTATCAGGCACCCTACAGTGCGATGCTGTATCCAAAGAACAAGAAAAGCCCAGCTGAGCAACTAGCAGCAAGCTCCTGGGAGGCCATTGATGGTTAAAAGGGAAGCAAAGTGTCCCTCAGCCCAGCTAAAACATGGCCCTGCCAAGGAGAACAGTAACCAAGGGACCAGATGGTGCCAGCTGCACTGGTAGAAAGTGGATGGAGGCCAGCCGAACACCAAAGGCACTGACTTCTGACCACTCCTGAAATACACTGGATTGGATTCAGGAAACAAGCACAAGACTCCATCCCCCTTTTTCCTCTTCTTTAGCTGTATGGATCTTCAAATCACCAACAGCTCAATTTGCCATTTAGCACATACCACTTCCCTAAGTGAAAAAGGGCTGCTCAGCTCCAAGTGCCTAGAAAGAGAAAAACTTTCAAGACTTTGCTAGTAGCCTGCTGTATTACTCTGTGGAGAAGAGGAAAAACAGAGCTGATGGCAAATTTGAAGCAGTTTCAGTCTTTGCAGCCATGAAAGCCTAAGTAGGCCACACACTCCTGTTAAGGGTGTGTGTGTGGTCCAAGTGATTGCTTGTATTACCACCACACCTCATGGAGTCACACGCTTGTTATCAAGTGTTTCCATATAAAGGGGGGTAGTGGGAAGCAAATGGAGATAATATTTTTTTTCTCCCTGTAGGAAAAAAAAAAAAAATCAAGAAAATCTGTTCTCTGTTATTATCTCTGACCAACAGTGTCACCAACTGACCAACACCCTGGTGTGGCATTCATTTCTTGACTGAAATCATCAGTCATGTTCCAGCTGCTACAGCTCCAAATTACACTCACGCTGCTTGGCTTAAAATGCTGCACACTTGACCAAAGGTTTGTCAATTTCTGAAGATTCCCCACAGTTAACAGGCCAGGTGCCTCTCCCAGAGTACTCACACAGATGTATCTTACCACTGGGAGAAGGCAGACAGGTACAGCCAACTTTATGGGGCAGCTGTGGAGGGAAGTGAACAAGTACGTGGAGCGGTCAAATTAAAAAATATGTCTGGCAAGTGCTCATGGTGCCGTCATGTTCCATGAAATTCACATTTTGTGCTAGTGGACAGCCAAGCCTGTAACCACGGATTTGCTTTAATCACTGGACAGCTCCCATGAGGCTGGACTCAGACTCCCACCCCTGTAATCTGCAGCATTTGATGAAAACAACTTGGACTGAATTGATCTAGGGCTAATAGGCAAAGCTTGCAGTTCGGTTTCCCCTAACTGTTGCCAAAGCAAGATGACATATTTACTGCCTACTCAAACTAAGGATGTTTGAAGTGGATGAGGGGGGAAACGAAAAACAAGTATAGCCTTCACTTGTAAAAGGGCTGGACAAACTTGCTGAACGGAGCACTATATACCACACATTCTTGTGAATAGATGGTAACCAAAATGCAGAGGCACCTGCATTTTAATGTCTGCAGACACTTTGAAAAGCAGGCTCCTTGACTGACACGTGATTCATTAAAACTTCGATTTACCGCAGGAACAGCTCTATCCGTGCAGCCAAATTACAAAACTACTGGGCTGTATCAGACAAGCCTGCCAGTCATTATTTCCAGTTATACAAGAGTCTAGTTCTTCCTTTCTCCCGTACTCCTGGGAGCTGTACACCATTCTCCACGCATTTTGTAACAGAATTGCAGGTTTCAATCCAGTTGCATCTTTACAATGACCAAAATAATTTTTCTGTCTCCAATGGATATGAAAAAAAAAGCAACTGAGATCTCAGTTTCACGAGACACATACACGCAGACCACAAACTGTGGGAATTTATTTCTTAAGCTCTGTTATCCTGAGCCACAGGAGAGGATCAGAATTGAACTGGCAAAGACAACTGCAGCCCTCTATACCACAGCTGAGGCAGGTTGGAATCATGACCTGCTAGTGCTCACAATGCCTGTTCAGTTGATTAATGACTTTGGAGACACTGGTCCCCCAGTTCTCTGACAGCCAGAGTAACTCATTATGCCACTACTTTAGACTGTGCTAGTTGCACATGACAAAAGGAAAGTCCTGTGAGGTCATATTACTCAATTCCCTCAGGGGCTAATTCAACACTTCCCTTTTCATAGTGCCTCATTCAGTCCAATTACAAGCGCCCCAAGCAAAAAAACTCACACTTTCCCTTCTGTGCAACCTACTGATCTCATCAATCCTCAAAGGAACCACCATCTATTCCAATCTCTTACCAAGCACAGCTTATAGGTTATGCTGTATGAACTGGGCTATATCTTTAACAAAAATAGCTGCTATCAATTTACAGACATTTAGGACAATTAACCACCAGTGAGAAAATTGTCCCACTGTTTAATTGCTCATGGAGTTAAATGCCTGCACTTTAGTACTTAAGCATCTCAAGATTCTGCTGCTCATCATGGTTGCAGCAAAGAATAGAATAGAGAGAGTGCTTTAGTGCAGAAAAGGGAGATTTTTATTCACCTTAAAATCCTGAAAATCTGTGACTGGTACAACGCATTCAAAAACATAAGAGACTTACACAAGCAGAGAAGTGGTCTACTCCAGAACTCAAATTTCTCCTAGTTCTCATCAGCCCCACAGAGGGATGCTTCTAAATGCGAGGTAAGAAACCTACAATTCCAAAATACCAGTTCACACTCCTCTCTTTAGCTTTTTGTCCAGAAGGAGTACTGGATATATATACAATGGATGCACATGCATTCAAAATGCATGTGACAGCTGAGATGAATACATTCCTAGATTGTCTCTCAGCACCAGAGTTTCTTAGAAGTGGTCTTAGCAACGGTTCTCAAGACTGGCTGCAGAATCTCTCTTCACATTTAGTTTTCCTTATTGCACAGTAGAAATCCGGATCTAAGAATGAAAGTGAAGTGTGGAAGAAAACTCGTAACTTAGTTCACTCTACAAACACACATAAAACTCATGTTTCACAGGGTCTGTTGTGACCAATTTCTAATCCTAGAACTCGGACTCTACAGAATCACATTGTCTAAAACTTCCTTGGTTCTTGATGGCCTTATTATTTCTCCAGATACTCAGTGGAGTCTTCTACCACACACAGCAGTAGAAACTCAGTCTATGTAAGTCTATGTATTAATTCCCAAGAGGTAATCCACTGCCATAGCTCATTTCATCCCTGAACATCAGTTTATAGTTTCTCTAGGGTTGTAAATGTGTGACTCATGGAATGCGTTATGTAAAACTAGAATTACCCAGTTTAATGATGCTGTTTACTTCTTGCATTTAAAAGTCACATAAAAAGATATGAACTTTAAAAAAGTATTATTCAGAGTAAGTAACTTGTTGGTTTTGATCACAACACAATTCAGCAACCATGGAGAAGAATTGCAAGGAATCCCTGTGTTCAAACATGGGCAACACAAAACAGACATGATCCAGTTTTGTAGTACTTGACAAACCTTAATGGAATTTGTCATTTCACCTAATTTATTATAATCTGCAAATTCATTGTATTTCCAGATTTCCCACGCTGTTGAGAAACCAAGCCAGAAAACACTAAATACTCCCCTGCTTACTTCACTGTTTAATACTGCACCTAGCCTGAGTAAGAATCATTGACAACAGTAGATTCTAAATGCCTCAATGTCTGCAACACAGGCTCTGAAAGGCACTAAACATATTTCATTTACACCTCACATCTGTGGTTTCACCTGTGTGGAGTAATTGCAAGTATTTTGTCTGGTACTAGTGCCGTACTCGTATTCTTCATGAGTCTTAATTAGTCCTATCCAATAGATTATTTGCTATTACTCCTAGCTGACACCCTTTTACTTGGAATTTCCAACATTTTATTTACCAATTGGTAATCATCAGCATCATTCCCCTTCCTCTCTCATCTACTTAATATTTCCCTTGCTGTTTTCAAACTATTTGGGGATTCCCTAGGATTTTTTTTTCATGCTTTAAAAAAATCCTGTGAGTGAAGTAATATATTTGTTAGCTAATTCGTTCAAGACTTTGAGGCAACATGCAATCCAGGCTTGCTGGTCTGTACTTAATTCAATGCTTAAGTTATTTCTGTACCTGCTTTTCCTTGTTGTTCTACGTTTGCAAAATTGCCATCACTACACAGATATTAAAACATAATTTTTTCCTTTGTGTGTGTGCACTAGGACTACACGTAAGCAGCTCAGTCATTTTGCAATCAATGTGGCTTTCAGTCCCCTTCTCCTCTCATTAATGGACTTTCTCACAAACGTTTCTTTTTCTCCAATGTATTTGTATCTCCCCCTCTAATCCTATTGACATTAGCTTATTCTGAGTTTTCTGTTGCCTTATCTTAGTAACAGCATGTTCCTGTCTGGTTTTCTTCTTTTCCAATTCCAGTGCTGGGTTTTGAGCTTGCAAGGGGGGGGCACTTAGTCCTTTTGTAAACTCTGTGTTTGAATGACCTCTTGTAAATTTACATTCTGCATCTGCTATATCACGCTTCTTATTCTAAAGTGTTTGTGACTGTTGTGCTTTTGTTTTAAAGCACTACAGGATTTCCTTCCCATATTCTAGGTTTAGTGTTAGTTATCCCCTCATTAGGTAATAAACTTCTCATTAGCATTTCCTGCAAAATGCTTGAATAAAACCTGTTTTTTCCATTGCAAGGTAAGTAAAAATGTATGCTCTTCTTCATACTCTTCAAGAGTTTTAAAAGCTATATGAAACAGTTATTATCTTAGTTGACAATGACCAATGAAAAATCATAGTGCTCGAAGTCACATAATTGACCTAGTCAAGTCTTCTGGCCTCTCTGGAGCTAGGCCTGTATGCACTGACTAAATGCTGCATTCCAGTTTGATTCTCTGGGAATTGCAATGGTGGAAGGCAGCTGGGCACAGAAGAGATATATGGCCTTTTCAGATCAGACGGCCATGTGAGTAATTCCAAATCTCCTACTTGATACAAGCTCATCCTTTTTCCCAGGAACACCATCAGCCACGGCAAACAATTACTGTGTAGGAGGCTCTTGCTGCACCCAAGAGAAGCAGAGCTGGAGTTAAGTACCTTTACTACACCCAGCAAGAGACAAGAGGGACAGGTTGTGGGGTACCTAGATCTGAGAGCAATACTTGTCTAGCAATGAGGACAGGGGAACTCCTTCATTAAACTTACCACATAATCGTACTTATGCTTCAGGTTCCAGCGACAGATGGGACACTGGCCAGAGGGGTTTGGAGGAGGTGGTGCTTCAGCATCCTCTATAATTCTCCCTTCAATCTAGGAAACAATTCAAAGGATGCAATGATCAGGCATGGCTTACAGCTCTACCTGCACCTGTGACTCAAGGAATACTTTTCATCAAGTCCACACTATGTTGACGAGTTCTGTGGGGATGTAAGTGGAACAGTATCTGCATCATTCAATTCATTTTTATATAGATATAACAAGCCCTTTGGTATGTCTATGCCACAGACTACGGGGAGAAGGACAAATTCTCATATTTGCCTGAATTCCATTCATTGCAGTACTCTTTTGAACCATCATGCCTTGAAACTCTAGAGGCCCTTTAGCCAAAAGCCTTAATGTAACTTTTTTCTGGGAATATGAGAATGTCACAGAATAGCAGATGCATGTTACAGTTGAAAACATGCAGGGGCTTGCTGGATTATAAATCACCAGCAAGGAAAACTCTGAGCAAAATTTAAAATTTAAGGATCATAAGGAAATGTCTGTGGGGCTTCTAAATTTCTTTTACAATACCAGTATTTTATCCAGTTTAATTCTCTGAACAATTCTTTTATGAGATTATAAAAATGATCTTTTCTACATCACTATAAAGTGGTGGCATCTAATACTCAAGTTTTCTCACAAGAAACATGCAAAGAGATGTAGGAGGTGTATAAAGGAAGAACTCAACAAATTTTTTTCCTAAATGTAGATGTGTTAGAAATACAAAGCCCATCTACATGTGTACTTGTCTGGTTTTTTTGGGGACTTACTTATAGAAGTAAGAGCTATCTCAAATTGCACCCAAATGAACAGAAGAGATACTAAAACTAAGCCATTTTTTCTCCAAGATATTTTGGAGTTTCCTCTGGTCAAATTAGGACTACAACCAGATTCTGAATGTAAACTGTCAGCCTCAAAGAGCGCAAGCACCAGAGAGTTTGAAAAGAAACCCTGAGTGGAACGCAAGGTTACTTTTAAGAAACCATCAGGCTCTGTGCCTGAAAATCTGGGAAAAGCAAAGCATGACCTTTTCTGTAAGTGTGCAAGGGAAGCTGACATCCCATGATGAATGTGAGCTGAACTCTCAGAACTATTTCATACCCCAGATTTCTGCCTTTCTGATGATAAAATGGAAACAGATAAGTTACTTGCAGTTTAAGCATCTTGGTACCTCAAACAGACAGAATTGTCAATTTTTAAGTAAGATTCCTCTCCCCACAAGTACAATGGCTAGTTTTACGAAAACAAATACTTAACTATGAATATAAAATGTAGGCCAGTATCTAATTTTCTATTAATCAGTAAAGTTATTTTGAAGGAAGCCAGTGTATCTAGTCTGGATTCTTGCCAGTCTGTCTTCAGACAGTACTATGACTGTAATTCCATCTTGGAAATGAATAAAGATTCAGAATGCTATGTCAGCATCAATTTTTCTTGAGATAAATTTCAGTGTACAGGTTTTGGCAATTATTCCCCAACTGCTGAGGACTTCTATACTGTTAATCCACTCAGTTGCTATTTTTCTCTTAAACAACTACGAGGGAGTGTAAGGGCTGTACATTCTCAGTATGCTGATGAAATCTGTATTTCTCTGGGATTTATTCATCTGGTTCACATAAAACGCTTTCTTCAATACTGATAAAAAATGAGGACATAGAAAGATGAGCAGAGAAACATGGATTCAGGGAAGACTGATGTAGAATTGGCAGGATAAATGGAGCAACCAATGCATACTCTGAGAAACATATCAACCCTGTGGTCAATTTACACCATTTTTGACAACATTTTCCTCATCTAGAGGCACTGACGGATTCCAGACGCTAGGATATTACACAGCAAATATATCCAGATCTCCAGGAAGAGTTATTTTCATAAAGGGCTCTGCTAATGTAATGCTTACTTTTTTCACTTCATGCCTCAGTTAATGGTTTGGACTTCTGAGATTATAATTTACATCCCGTTTGAAACCGATTGAGTGCAAAATACAGATATCCACTGAGTGTGTTTTGTTGGTGTGTACGCTCCCCTCTTGTTTTGGTTAAAAAAACTTCAGGTCACACTTGCAAGCTCTTCTCTTCAGGTTTCTGGGCACAGATAAGTAGTCTGGCACTTGAAGGCAAGAAACAGATACTTTCCATCATACCTACTGTCACAGATTAAACTTATTTTTTGTTGACAGTCTTATGACATCTTGCTAGCTGCCATATATTTTAGATATATAAAATAGAGTAAGTAATCTGCTCCACGCAGGTTTCAGATATGACAACGTCCACTAACACAAATACAATAAAACTTTCAACAAAATGTATTTCTGACAAAAATAATTAGACTTTTGAAGGCATGAACAAGCAGGTTTTTTCTGTTTCATTAGCAAGCAAAAAAAAGCCCACCCCCTTCTTATTATTTATGTATATATAGATTAACATTTAAGTGTACTGCCTTCTATCTACTCCCAAATTCCTCTTCCACTCTCCTCATCTTATTTATGTATTTCAAAATATCTGTGTTACCGCTCTCCAGCCAAGGCATATATAGCTACTGCCAGGTGCAATGTGAGCAGAATAATGCAATCTCCTTTTGCCTTCAGCAATTTCAGTGCTTCTTCTAAAAAATGACAATTCTCTTGATAAAAGTACATCAGATTAGATGGTGCCAACTAGGCAAAATTCTAATTTTACTGCTTTAATCTTTTCCTTCCTGTCTTAAACTGTAGCTGAGAAGATGCTTTTCTTTATCAGTTACTTTAGAACTTCCCTTTTATTTTCAGGAGCTGTTTTCCCTTAGTGTTTAAGATCTTCCTTTGAAAACACCCCTTCCACTTAAAAAAAAAAAAAAAAAAAAAAAAATAATAATTTTTTTTTTTTTTTTTTTTTTTTTACCACGTGTGTTATAAGACGCAAGCTTTGTATCACCTGAAGTCAGTATGGCACACGCTGTGGTTAACAAACACAACTCAGATCAAATGCAAGCGATGTGTGTGGCATGTAGCCGGCAGGGACATATCCTGCAATGCCACATCGCACTGCCAGTGCGGGATGAAGTCACAAAGCCACGGCAAACCTCCCTCGTGCCTGTCCACACTCAAGACGAAGCCAAATGTCACCAGTTTAGGAAACGAACCCGTCTGAAGAAAGGCCTCCAGTGTGTTGGATGCTGAATGCCTCTGGGCAAGGATTCCGACTTTACCCGGGGTGCGGCGAGGGGTTTGGTGCTCATGAGTGGCTCTGACTGGCGGCACAGGGTGATCATCCTGTCTTTCAGCAGCCAAACTCTCCATTACTTACCTGCACTCGCAACAAACTCCTGCCTTGGCTCTGCCTTCACAGCCTGAGAGAGCTTTCAAGCAGAAAAATGTCCCTGTTTTTCCTTTACTTGTTGTGGAGTAGGGCACGGACACACAAACGGCTGAAGGAAGGAGAAGCAATGTCAAAGGCAGCTACCAAGGAAAAGGGGTGCAGGGACTTACTGTGGTCGTATTGCCTTGAGTCACCTCCACGACTGCAAAAGAAAAAAGAGACGGGAAGCCGGAATGAGACTCATGTAGCCTGAAAGAAGCAGCATTTGGGGGGCGGGAGAAGAGGGCGAATTACAGTGACCGCGACCATCTCTCCGAGACAGCGGCGAGGCAACGGGGCGCGGGGCCGTGCGGAGCCCCCTCCGAACTCACCCTCGCGGAGGGCTCGGGCCGGCGGCGCGGCCCAGCCGCTCCCCAGGAGCCCGGAGAGGATCCGCCGCAGCCCCCCGCGCAGCAGGCTGGGCGCCGCCATCTTGCCGGGGCCGGCGCTGCCGTCACGCCGCTTCCGCCGGCGGGGGGCGGTGCTGCCGCCGCCATTTCGGGGCGCGTCCTCCCCGCCCCGGCGCCCGAGGGCAGAACCCCCAGGGGAGGTGTTTGTTTTCCTGCCCAGCTTCTTCTCCGCGGGGTGGTCCTCCTCATTGTTTTCGTTTGTTTCTTTAAAGTTTATTGTGGTTGGTACCGAGTTCGGGCTTTCTTGGGTTTTTTGTTTGGCTTATTCGTTTGTTTGGGGCTTGGGGGGCGGGGTCTTTTGGCGGTGGTATCAGCTTGGGATCACAGCATCACCGCTAGGTTGGAAAAGACCTCTGAAGTCACCGAGTCCAACCCTCGACTGAACACCACCATGGGAACTAGACCATGGCACTGAGTGCCACGTCCAGTCCTTCCTTGAACACCTCCAGGGCCGGTGACTCCACCGCCTCCCTGGGTGGCACATCCCAGTGTCTGTTCACCCTTTCTGTAGAGTAATTCCTCCTGGTGTCCAACCGGAACCTGTCCTGGGGCAGCCTGAGGCTGTGTCCTCTTGTCCTGTCGCTGGCTGCCTGGGAGAAGAGGCCGATCCCCACCTGGCTGCAGCCTCCTTTCAGAGAGTTGTAGAGAGCAATAAGGTCACCCCTGAGCCTTCTCCAGACTAAACACCCCCAGCTCCCTCAGCCATTCCTCATAGGACTTGTGCTCCAGACCCTTCCCCAGCTCCGTTGCCCTTCTCTAGACTCGCTCCAGCCCCTCAGTGTCTTTCCTGCAGTGAGGGGCCCAGAACTGAACACAGGATTCAGGGTGTGTCCTTGCCAGTGCCGAGTACAGGGGGCAGTCACTGCCCTGGTCCTGCTGGCCACACTATCCCTGATACAGGCCAGGTGCCATCGGCCCTCTTGGCCCCCTGGGCACACGCTGGCTCATGTTCAGGAGGATGGAGGTAAATCTAGACGTAGTGATGCCTTTGTGTTGTGGAAGCCTGAGCTACACTCCTGCCACAGCTCCTACATCTCCTAGCTTTCTGGTGAGGGAAGGCTGCGAGGTGGTTTTGCTTGAACTATATGGCTCCTCTGTTTGAATGGGCTCTGGGGTGGCTCTTGCATCAAGGAGGGTTTCAGGCCAGCTGTGGGATTCAGGGAAGGGGTTTGTTTCAAATCACCATTACCACATCTATGTTCCAGGGGTCCTGAGGTTCCTGCCTGTTCCTGCGGTGCTTTGTGCATTTCAGCAGATGACAATTTGAAACAGCATGTTGCCAGGCTGTAACTCTTGTAAACAGTCAATCTAGTTTAAATACTTTCCATTTTTGTTTTGCTATCACTTGCCTTTGACAGTTTGAAGGCTGCTGAGAGATTACTTTTCCCATCATCTTTCTTAGCATGCCTTATCTCTTGACTTCCTACACCTGCCTTTGGGTGGAGGGTAGCATAGAGGTGCCTGCTTATGCCCACATAGTCCACTGGGATTTTAGATACCAACAAACAATTCGTCTTAGATGGTAATGCTGCATCATCGTGAAGAGCGTACTTGAGTTGAACTGTACTTGAGAGCAAAGGTCATTCATGGAGTTTCTCTAAGTGCTTGTTTGTTTTCTGTCATTCCAACTCTTTAAAAAAATCCAGAAAGTGAAAACTAACAGAGTAAATTAAAATCACTTGTGAGTCATGTGCACTGATGCTATTCTATTTCAACAGTGCTCATCCAAGATGTTCTGTATGTTTTTCTGAGTTTGTATCTAAAACATGGTGCAAAATGTAAACTGCAACATAAATGTAGAATTGATCGTAAAATATAATTTGATCTTCCCGTCACAGGAGGTCTTCCATCTCCTTCCTCTTGTGTGTTACACCTGCTTCTAGTTACAGTCTACTTTGCAAATCTCTTTCTGTTGCAGGTCTAAGGACTCAACTCTGGACTTCCCAAAGAAGTGGGAACGAAGGCAGGACTTCTGTTGAGACTCTTGTGCTTTATACCAAGTAGTGAAAGCAGGGCCATCCCATTTATTCAGTATTTATTATTCTGAGTAAGAATGCTTGCCGGAAGAGATCCCTTCCTCTCTCGCCGCTTTATGCTATATAATGATTTCTAGGAGCAGAGTGATCTTCAACTTGTCCAAAATCTTAAACATAAGAGCCAAACAAAATATTTACTGCCATTCAGTCTGGGACTCATTTCCTTATGAGGAGAAGGAACATTGCTGGGCACAGTGGTGTAGTGATGTCACATTTTTATAAGTTGGTTATTTTGGTTTTTTTTATTTCTAAAGTGAGTTTTATCCTAGGCGAAGAAATAACCTAACAGAAGAGTTTATTCAATTGCTTAAAACAAATGCAATTTCTTCTGCTGGCTTTGTTGCCTCTTGTGTTTGGGAAGACTAAAGGGATGGCTCTCTTTATGGAATAGAAACCAACAGTTGATAAGCACAGTGCTAGCTCACCTTGGTAAAGAAATGTAGACAGAGGATTAGTGGCTGTTCAAAAATTTTTCCATGTCGTGAGACTTTTGAAGCAGATACTTAAGCAGCAGTGTGGCTTTTGGTCAGACAGAAAGAGACCAGCAACATAGTCATAGTTCGAATACAGTACGTACTCCACTTGCTTGCCTCACCTTCAAACAAATGCTGTCTCTGAAGGAGTTTTAAGTGACAAATAATTTAATGCAAAGAAGGAAGATTGTTGCTTTCTTAAAAACCTGCACTCTTGGGTTGAGCAATTTGTCTCTTCTCCCAAGATGTTTTTTTTTTTGTCTTGTGAGGATTTTCTACAACTGTTAGCAGTGCAGACCATCGAGTCCCAAGGAGACAAACAAAGCATGTGCCAATTTGAGTTAAAGCCCATAATCTCTTTCCGAATTTGGAAATTTGACATATTTCTGATTTCTTGCAGATAATTTTTGAATGTGTTTATTTCATCAAGCCCTTGTGTTCAGGGAAGAAGAAATACAGCCCTGAATACTATGTCCCTGTACATGAGAGAAAAGAAAGTGATTTTCTTTCTGTAAACTGGTTCAGCCATGGTCTGTGATTTGTCAGCACTGTGGTGGGTCATGCAGTTTAGATAGAACTGGACGTTTCCAAGGAGCAGAACAGGATGTCACGGGCCGTTGAAGAATTTGTCCTTTCCGTTTTGAATAAAAATTAAACCTGTGCTCCCAAATATGGGTCTGGTCAGGAGCAAGAAAGTATCGTGTTTTAGCTGAGAAACTTATACCCTAATTGCTCATGGCCTCCAGAAACTTTATGGGACTGTTGTCAAAGAAATTGTATTCTCTCGTTTGAACTGCTTTGGGGTTACACAATGTAGACGTTCTGTAAGGCTCCATTTTTCTTCTCATACTAATTCTGTTATTTTCTTGTCTGAAAATGGACTATGTTTTGCTATTTTTCTTGTTTCTTGTATTAGTGTATCTGCTCCCATCTACAGAGAAACTTTTCTGGTCCTGTGAGCCTTTTCTGGTCCACTGGATTTTAATGGATGACATGTATATCTGCTCCAGAGCCTTACCCATGCAAATAGCTTCTGAAGGCTGAGGCTGTTCCAACCAAACATGATTAAAAGTCATAGGAATCAAGATGGAAAAAGCTATTAGGTCAAGTAGTTCCCACACGCACCCGCAGGACCAGTGCAGGTTTGTTTCCAATGGTACATTCTTGGTGCTTTCCAGAAGGGGTCAGTGCAGGTCAGCGCTCACTTTGCATCCAACAGCCCTTCCCCCTTCTTGAAAAATTAGGAAACCTGAATCTGGTTACAAGTAGGTTGCAAAACATCTAGAATTTATGTTATAATCTTGTGTTGGGTGATCGAAAGCAGAAGAAATGTGTTCAAATCCGACAACTGATCATCCAAGATTTTAAATGAGGAAAACTAGTGAGGTCGTCAAAATTACTTGTTAGATATGCACATTAGGTGTCACAGATCCTGAGAATTGTTCTGGGGATGCTCAGCTGTAATGAGAGGGACACAGATTCACAGGTTTATCCTGTTGGGTCATCTGTACTTAGAAAGCACATATTACTATAATATTTTATAGTTACATAAACAAAAGTCTGGATAATTCAAATTTCTGATTGTAAAAGACAAAAGTGACAAAAACTCTCTTAAGTCCAAATAAGGGGAGAGAATAACAATCATCCTGCACCAAAATACAATTTGTCCTACTCAGCCACTGAGATACAGGAATGTCCTTGAAGATTGTCCAGTGGCACGAGTCCTTTAGGGCATGGGGGCTCCTGCCGGGCTCATCACATGTGAATCAGGTGTCTGGTCAAGAGTGACCACATCTTGTCAGCAGGAAAGGCTGGCCCATTCCACACCACAACAATGTACCCCAAATTCCTGTGTCCATCAAGAAGTGACAGCTAGCTTCTGAAACTGACATTAGAGGGTGGAGGAGAATGACATTGGGACAAAAATTAATAATTGGAAGTGTGAAGGGGGATGAAAAGGTGGCTGGAGATATTAAGAAGGAAATGCTGCAAAGAGAGCAGAGAGATGGCACTCGGATAGAAGAATGAGTGACTCACTTGAATATAACTTGTTTATATTTTTAAGGTTTTCTTATTTTCCCAGTGGATATGACTATTTTTCAAAGTAAAATAACCAAGGAATAATTTCATTACGTTTCCTTCCAAGATTTCAAGCTAAGTGTAAACAAGAAAAATCCAGTGGGAAAATTAATCCAACTTCCTTTTGTGAGAGCACTTCAGTTCTGTTTCTCCCCCCACCACAGTCCTTATATATTTTCGCTGCTACTGTTCTTACACCCAGTATCTGTGGCATTGCTGACACCAGCTAAAATACTTCAGTGATGGCATTTATTAGATGGAGAAGACTTTGGGATCACTCAAAATCACTTCTGATACAGAAATGATAAATTCACGGCTTTTCAGTGTTTAAGAAATACTGATGTCTTTTGATGCTTTGGGAATGTTCCATATGGGCAAGTCAAAATGATGGAAAATAACTGAACCACTTGCACTGGATTTGATCTCTGGCAACTAATATTTGGGCTGCATGGGAGAATCATAAGGAACAAAAACTCTGTAACAACACCATGGCAATCAGACCGGCAAATTTCCAAAGCTTTAATTTTTCCAGATGTTAAGTGCCTTGATTTTCCAACCCAGGTGAAGGAGGGACTTCAGAAAAACAGGCAATAAAAAGCCATTAAACTTGTAAGCGTTGGCTGGCATAAAGACCACTGCATTGGTGAGTGTTCAGATACCAGTGTGCTGAAACACAAGCAGTGTTAATTTGCATTAAATGAAATCAGAGGCTTTATCTGAGACATAAATCAAGATGCATTTTATAAGTTTAAAAATACATTTGTATGTTTTAATAATAAAAATGTTGCTTCTTCAGATGTTTCCAGGCTGCACTGTAACAAATGATGTGTCTGCCTTCTACAGCAGACATGCTTGTAAATGGCCAGGATGAGCAGGAGGAGACTGGAGTCCTCTGGTTCATTCACATTAGGAGAGCCCTGGGGTGGTCTTTCACTGGGGAGTCATGGAAGCCTGAAGCCAGCTGTTGGTGTCAGTGTTCTGTGCTGTTGGCTGCAGCACGTAGAGCCTTGACTCAGTTTCTCTCTTGTTGCCACCAAAGCCTGAGATTTATTGGAGAGGCCTTGGGACAACATACTTTGTGAAAGGAGTAGGGGCTGTGTCATAACGATGAACTTTTCAATCCTCTTCTTGCTCATCTTCCCATATTTCACTCCATGAGATTGGAGTGGGGGAAGCCCGTGCTGTGCTCTGATGTTGGACCATGATGGGACGTGATGGGGAGATCTCCAGCAGGGTTTTACTCTTATGGCTCCTCCAGCCAGATGGCTTCAATCTACTGACCAATTCTCTGTGCTTTGTGTGAGGTCTGTATGCAATTTAAATGGAGCCTGTTCTCAGCTAGTTTTGCCTTTTCTTTGCCCCCCTCCCCCACATGCACATATATTCCCAACTGACCCCTTTCATGCTTCTCCTTTTCTTTAGCCATTCGGGGAAATTATGCTGGCACCATATAACAAAGATATCAGCTGGACTCGCCTCAATTTTGGAGACTTTCAGTCATCTAGCCCCTCCAAGTATTTCTGAGAAGAGTGCTCACTTAGCCAACTGTGCTGTTGATGTAGTTCTCAGAGTGGTACTTCTTTGTAATGCTGCTGTTTTCCAGCTGGGTAGAATTTTTTAGAACATGGAACTTCTTGTACACACCTATATGTGCTACCACTCTGAGTCTCAGCGGACTTGTTTAATCCACAGAGAACTGTTATCTGAACCTTGATTTATCTTTGCATTCTGCAAATCTGGAAAGAATGCATTTTCTTTCTAGGTTTTTGGTTTTTTTTTAATTTTCCAGTATTATTCAGCATGAAAAGCCTCAAATATTGCAACAAGTAAAAGCAGGGAATGCCCTTCTCACTAGCATCAAAATTGCACTGAGGAGTAGACAATAGGAGACAGTCTTATTAGACAGTCTTCTAAAGAGAAGACAATAGAGGAGTGATAACAGTGCAAGACAGTAGGACAGCTCTATTTTGTTTCAGTCATCATCAAGTTGCTTCCTGGACTGGCATGTTGGAAAAATGGTTAGATGGGCTGGAGTGATGATTAGTGGTCCATTAAAATCAGTTTTACTTCATCCCTAACTGTATGTGCTTTCTGCTTTGCAATCTGTTGCATTGCATTTTTAGTGAATTCTTTACTTTTATTGATCGTCAGCCTGGAAGAGACTTGAAAGCTGGTGGAAAACTATAGTGATGTCCTCCTTGCCATCAAGTGAAAACACAATATGATCTTGAATTTCCCTTTGTCTTCCAGGGTGGATGGCTGGATGCCTGACCTGTTTTAGAGACAGATAAGGGAAAAGAGAATTTCCAAAAGAGTGTACTTTTATGACACTTTCCAAATCTCCTGGTACATTAGACTATAGGGTCTACATGGGTCATGTTGTGCAGCTCAAAGAGCTGTTCCACTGATGAGGATTCCCAAAGTGTATTGCAACGTGGTGCTTTTCATTTAATGCCTGTCAGTTTGTTTTTGGGAAAGACATTCTGTGCCTGTTTGTGTGAGTTATAATAACAACCAATTCCTATTTTGACAGCCAATCAGTGGAAATAAAATCCTCTCCTGGCCCCAAAGATGCTTGTTTCTGGTACCCTGCAGATCTAGTATATAAACAAGGAGTGTGTGTGAGTGTGTGTGTATGTGTGTGTTTTTCCCCAAACAACAAAACAAAACTATTAACTGTAATCTCACTGAGTGCATCAGAGAAGAATATGAGTTTGGCATGCAACAAGAAAGCTGAGGCAGTGCTCGGCAAAGATGAAAGTGAGACACTGATGGCCATAGTTTAATTGGGTTTTCATAAAACATGCCGTTCTTCACAATTTGGCTAGCACTTGATAGTTTCTTTTTATGAGTCTGGCAAGACAATGAAACTTCAAACCATTTGCTTTGCAACTGGAAAAATGAACCAGAGAGATACTCAGAAGAGCACTAGGACTCATTGTCTCTTGTATTAAGATGAAGCAATTCAGCAGCAAGGGAATGAGAGCCTCCTGCAAACAATACAAGCACAGTTTAGCAGTAAATCAGCTCAGCTGCAGTCCTTACCACATGATATTCTGTAGTTGCCACTGGGGGGAATTCTGCTCATCTCCAGACAAGATTGTGACTGGAGTTAATATTTATTTCCGTTTTTACAGATGTGCTGTCCAGTGATGGATGGGGTGTGTTAACCTTCTTTTTCACACCTGGTCCACACCTGTTTGGGATCTCATTCTCTGTCCTACTGAGCAGCAGCTCTTGAACTTTGTTGGATCCTGGATCTCAGGCCATCTGAGGGTGATGAACAGCTTTGAAACTCTTGGCCAGAGGGCTTTTTGATTTTAAAGTCAGAGAGGTTGGTAGGTTTTGTTTTGTTCTTGACTGAATATTCATTCTCATGACAAAAACATTTCACAATAAGCTGTTTCCATTTGACAGCTCCTTGGCAGTACATGTGTGAAATAAGTTGGGTTTTTTGTAGTCCAGTTCCTAGTGAGCAAGAATACCCCTTTCTCTAAAAGGCCTTGGACTTTCATTGCACTCATTGATATTTTATTCAAAAAAGTTGTGGACTAAATGTTATTCAGAGTCTAAACTCACTAGGGAGCGTAGAAGTCGATCCTCCAGCACACTGTGAAGAACCTGATCTTGCCTGTGCAGTTCCTTTTGAGTTAAGAAGGGACTTTGGTCTCCAGGGCTGTGGATTCAATAGCATGAAATTCAATACAAAAATTTTAAAACAAAAACCAAATGGTATTGTTTTGAATCCTTTTATAGCATGTTTTTTTCATTTGCACTGCGTGAGCTTTAAATATTACTATGTGAGCACTAGCCAAATTTAGGTTGATCAAGACTAGGGAGGAGTTCAGAGAGACCCAGCTAAACTTACTGAAGAGGAGGCTCCATGGCAAATGAAGTTCCCTGTAGAATGCCAGGCGGCAGTGCATGATTTGGGAGAAAACTCATTTGTTCAGACATCTTGAATTGCTCTAATTTAACTCTGTTGGTTTAGGAAAAGACTTGAGCAGCACTACTCAGTGCACTTACAGTATTACTGTTTACTTGGTTGGGCAGTGTGTAAATGGTAAGTATGTGGAGAATCACTGTAGTTATTAACAACATAATTGAAAGCCAGAATAAACATGATGTTTCAGGCTTTCAAGCTAATGTCAGTTCAAATTTAGATGGTGGACAGGCTACTAAGTGGATTTTAAACCCTTCCCTGTCTAGTCTGGTAGCTTTTTCAGGAGGTAGAATACTGAACAATGGAGACCTTGGGACTGATACAGCGGAGCAACTCACATGTTCCACATCTGCTGGTTTCCATCCGTATGGGCTGAAGAAGGTGGTGAATTGGGACTGAGGTGCATGGAAGGAGCTGTGCTGTGAATGAGGGTCAAGAACAGTTGGGATGTTGTGAGCGAAGGCCAAGTGTGCAGCAGAGATGCGTTGTGGGATCCTGGAGCTTAGCTGTGATTAATTTGTGAGTAGTCCAGCATTTCACTGGTCACACTGGGGGCTATTGATCAAGGCTCAAAGACAGCTACTGGGCATTATGTTGTGGTCCCACGGCTGGAATAGTAGGGAGAGCTGCAGGTCAGCAGAGCTCGTTGTGGGGACACCAGGGAACAACAGAGAGAGGAGGGGAGTTGCCAGTCAGGAATGAGAGATGTTGGCAGAGCTCAGTATTTGGACTAACTGGTTAGTGCTATGGTGCTTTCTTCTTCCTTGGATGCCATTATGTGTCAGTTTTTCCAGGTTGGTTTTTTTTTTTTTTTTTGCAATTCTCCTTTAAGAATCTGCATCCCCTTGAGCAGCAGGTGATCTTGACTATAATGTAGAGAAATAAGCTTGGGAAAGTTTTGTTAAAACAGAGCGGGTTATAAAAACAACCTTCTCTGCATGGCTTGAACCTGTCAGCGTGACGCTGCCGACGCTGCAGCTGGAGGGGAACACGACAGGCTCCACAGCCCTGAAATGGAGCAGCCCACACAGCCTGCAAATGTTATGGGCCCGACGTGGGTTTGGGGGAGGTGTGCCTGCTTTGCCAGGTGGGCCATGCATGGAAGTCAGATGCTTAAGTAGTTGTAAGCCTCTAATTAAAGCAATAATTTTGAATCACAGTTCTGCCAAGAGTTTGAGAGGGGTGAGGAAAGTGCCTGGAAGTCCTGTTGGGCTCATCTCCAAAGTACAGGGTGCTTTTGAGTGTCTGCTTTGGGCCTAATCTTTTGGGCCCTTGCAAGATGAAAGAACTCTTCATGTATTTCATAATGATAGTTCTCTCTGCAAGTAGCTGCAGCATGCAGTTGTGCTGGTGCCCAGGCCTGGGGCAATCAAATAAAGCTAGAAAGAAAGTGGCCAAGGGCTGGGAAGGTTTGTGTCTCTGTGGCATGTGATGCTGGTCTAACCAGGATATCTTGGTGTCCGGCTCAGAGGCAGAAGCCCTAGAGCAGGGGTTGCTGCAAACAATTTCATCCAGACAAATTGACTCTGTTTGTTCCTGTTGGCTTTGTTCCTGTCTCCTTTGTGTTCCAGAAAGGGAGAATTTACCCTCTGCAAATGCAAGGCTTACACACAATTTTCCTGGAGCTCAGTCAGTCAGCCAAATCAGCAGGAGCTTTTTGGAAATGACAGGAGCCAACTGAGGTCAGTTTTGATCTGGTGGGAACTTTACTAAACCAGTATTGGTTAGGAGTCACTTTCATTAGACCAAATCAGTAGGAACTGCAGAGAGCTGGCTGAAAAGGTGTAATTCCTGGTGAGGAGCTCTTGGATGAAAATCAGCTCCTAGATGAAGGAGTCAGGGCCGTGCTGAGTTATTTGCTGCTAGGAGGGTCTTTGTTCTCAACCAGCTGAGCTAGACTAGTCTCTTCAAGTTTTTTTTTCAACCTTCCTCATTGTATACTAAGACCCTTTCCAAGCAGGCAGCAGTGGCCCTACAGCTTGTTGTGTAAGGAGCATCAGAAGTTACTAGGCCCTTTGTGGGTGCCCAGAGGCTAGACTGGAACCTTCTCTACTCCCAGCTGCTGTCTCAGTCCCACTGTGTGGTCCTCTCTCTGGTTGTGTGGAGGCTTCTCTTGATCTTCAGAGATACTGCAGGAAAATATTTACTTTCACTGTCCTCAGAGCCGCCCATTTGGAGAGGAGGTGTCATAGCCTAGCATGACACACCAATGTAGGTAGTGCTATCCTGTGGAATATTCAGCATGCCATGTCTCTAGCCTTGCAGCAGCATATGGGAACATGCCCTGCTGCCTGTGGGTTGAGATAGCTCATCCTTTTTCTCCCAGGATTATTTTGTTTTCTGTTTTCTGGGCTGTTACATTCTGATGATGGCACAAATTTTCTTGGGGTGCTTCCAGGCTGTTCTGCTTCTCATGCCTCATCTGATCCATGTTCTTAGGTGACTAGCTGGGGACACAGACCACCTGGCCTCAATTCTCTGCTTTGCTACAGACTTTCTGTATGACATTGACAAGTCATGAGATGATTTTTCCAGCATGTTTTTCTTGTGAGCTATTAAGGGACACATTTCTAGAAGCAGAAGTCAAACTCCAATAGAATAGCAAGAATAAACTTTGGCATGCTGGCCATTCATGAAGTAGAGAGTACCTACATGTGCTCTGTGTGTTTTTACTTGAGGAATAATAAGTTAATTACCCTATGATCAGGAGCATAACAACATTGGCAGAGTCACCTAGGGGGAATATGGCCTGCATGTCTAGAAGCTGGACTGGGCATCATTTTCCTCCTTTTCCCAACCTTGGGACATTTCTTTGTTTATCCAGTGACAAAAATGAAGACAGTGTAGTTGCATCAGTTGCATCAGTTTGAAGACACCTACATGAGGGGTTTTGCTGGCACAATTATATCAGCAGCCCTCTTTGGCTGAATAAGCTTTGCAGTGTGGGACAAGGCTTAGTCTTTTGAGTTCCTCAGGGACTTAACCATAATTGGGACATAATTGTGCCTCTCCTTCCTGTAGGTCTGTATGAAGATTAACACATTAAAATTAAGAGTTGCACAAGCTGTAGCTGAAGGGACCATTGAAAAACTTTGAGAGGTACAGTATCATTCAACCAAGACTTCATAAAACGTACAGTTCATATGATGACTTGAAACATGTGCACTTGATAAGTGGAAGTGAAAACAGGCAGAAGGTGGAAAGGTAGATCAGTTCAAACATTTCCCTAATTATAAATATCCTTTGCAATGCTACTAAGACACTTATGTTTATATACAAGGAAGGAAAATGTAAAACATGTTGAAGAGCATGAAGGTGATCTGTTTACTTTTAGCTACTCACCTGGCTTTCGCAGTGTTTTTGGTTGTTGGTACTCAGTCTTGTCTCTCAAACAGAGCAAAATCATTGAATTGGGGATTATCAAGGGGCAAGTGTGGATAATGGCACTTTACTGTAAATTTGAGGCCTTTCAGCTAATCTTTATTAGTCTCTGCTGCAGGGCTAGTAGTTCTGAGACTTAGTAAGCAATTAAGTTTCTTTCAGATAAAACTGTGAAATGGATCCAGCTTTATGCTTGAAAGCTACTGCTGGTGGAAGTTCTGTGACCTGATCCATTCCTCCACAGACTAGACTCTGTTATAGGAGCTTTTTCCAGCATGGCCTGTAAAAGCAGCTTGCTTTCTTGGCCTGAAAACTGATAGTCCAATTGACCTACCACTTTTGGCTTCAGGGAAAGGCCCTGATCCCACTGGTTCAGAAAATAAAAACATTCCTTGTGGCTGCTTCCTAAAGTCATCATTTCACATCAGTGCATACTTGGCCTTTATATTCTCAAAGCTTTTTTTTTTTTTTTTTTTTTCCAGATACTTGGGAACAGGAGGTTCAGAATGTTTGGTGATGCAAGAGCAGGGTGATGCCAGGGGCTGTATTGCTGGCAGCATAGAGTAAACACCCTTGACTTATAAGCTGGTGCCAAATGAAGTTCTTAGAAAGCCACAAAAAGACTACCTGGAAAATCAACAAAGGTGTAACATGCAAATGAGCTGCCTTCCTTTTTGTAGCTCTTGAAACAAATCCTCCTTCTGCAAGGTGTTTTGGGCATTTTAGGGAGTGGTAAGTGAACCACACCTCTTCTTCCAAATTCTTCTCACTGACCCACTACTAGGCCTTAATTCTGCCAAGGAAAAAGCTTTTAAAGTTCAATGTCAACAGACAAGTGCTGTCTGTTCTCTGTAGGGACAACATGTATCTGAGTGATCTAAAAATACCATTCAGTGTTGAGAACTAGAAAATCTGTGTTCTTTGTAGGGACCCAAGTTATACAGAGTAAGTAAAACACAAAAATTATTAATTTTGTCCAATAATTAATTGCTGGTAACATGTGAGTATAGTTTTCAGAAAAGACCAGTTTTCATTGGTTTCCTGAACTGATATATCTGTCTGTCCACTTACCTACCTACCTCTACTGGACATTCATGAGATTATGGTGAAGAATGCAGACCTGAGCTAGATTTTGAGTTAGATTCTTTGCATATCAGTTATACCATGCACAGACAGCTGGGGGAGATCAGAAAGCCAAATGCAACTTTCTTGTCATATGGGACAATCACAGAGTGAGTGAGTATGCTATGAGCAGTTTTCTCCTATACTGATGGTTAAACTCCATGGACTCTTGATCTGATGAAGAATCATATAATAAAACAGAATTCTGTCAAGAATTCTGCCCTGTTAAAGCATCTCTTCATCTGGGAACCTCTCCACTGTCCCTTTACACTCAGAGTCCTGACAGTATGCATTGAGTTATGCAGAATGGCAGGGATGGAAAAAAGACTGATGAGTGGTATGTAGTTTCCAGGCCACTTACCCCAACCCAGAAGTCTTTCCAACCCACCTTGCTCCCTATGTTTTTGTAAATGGCAGGGAGGATCTGGATGATAGCATACAAGTCATGTTACTTTTTGTTGGTTTTTTTTATTAGTATACATTGTACACTGAATTGTGACATAAACTGCAAATGCTCTGTAAAGGGCTTTTTTGCCCTTCAATACAAAGATTTCAGTCTGTGCCCCAGTACAGCTCTGCCTCTCTCTTTTAATGGGAGGCCTCAACACGGGGAAATACATCCTAAGAAAGCAGAACAACAGGGCGGGAATTAGTCAGATGCAGTAGAGAGCGGCTCGATACTAATGGCCAAATAGGCTCTGACAGCCTCACACCAACGGGCCACTCTCTTCTATGGGGAGTTTACGAGGCCTTGGCTTGTGTGGCCACCTCCACTTACGAATTAAAATCAAAACCAGATTGATGCCCCCCTCCCAACAGCAGCTGCCTGTTTTTTTGCATAAATCATGCTCCCCGGCCCCTCTCCAGGGGAGCTCCATAAAATAAATGGATTCATTACATGCGGATTTCCTTTTCCTTCTTCTCCGGAGAAACAAAGAGCCTATTAGACACAATATGGAAATGCACATACGCATGCACACACGTGCAGACAACATGAAAATGTGCACGTGCACATGCAGCCTATAAGCTCCCTCCCATCTCCCTACGCAGGCAGTGCCATAAAACACATGGACAAAACCCCTTCTCCTTTATGTGCACAGCTCTGCCGAACACACAAGCCTGTATTCATTCACGCAGATCTGCAACTTAAATTCTTAACTAACAAGGACAGGAAGGCCCAGGGCTAGTTGCCTCCTCCCAAAAGGTGAAGGACTGCGAGTAGGCTGAATGGGGGTTGCTTCCTTTATCCAAAGCCTCCCCCAGTGCCCAGGAGCAGTGTTTTTACCAAGAACGTAAGGGCCCCGTCCTTCGCAGAGCGAGGCTCACAACAGGCTGCACTCATGGGACATCGTAACCACAGTAGCTGGGAGGCTGCCAGCTCTCCCTCCAGCTGAAATAGAGGAGGATGCCTTGTGGCTGAGAAAAGGCAGAGGGATGAAGGTAAGGAAATGGCTGGGAGCCCTTCATTCCTCTCATCTCCAGGTGGCGGCAATACTGGCACAGGAAAGAGCTGGAAAACACACCTTTCCTAGAAAGCTGTGCCTGTGTGCAGCAGCCACAGATGCAAATCTCACACACCTGCGTACCGGGATGAGGGAGGCACTGGAAACCCCTCACTGAGCAGGTTACACGAAGTAAGGAGATGTGTACATTCACCTTCAAGATACTGCAGTGAGGTGTTGGCCCCAGGAGAAGACTGTAGTGTGTGGGCATGTTCACGATGTATGCTAAACCTGGGTCAGAGCCTGAACTTGAGCATTAACTTGCTTCCCATGCAAACTGTGAACGCCCTAACCCTCAGGTCCAACTCCATCTTCAGTCAGAAAGCCTTTGGGGTTCCAAAGCCCATCCCTAGAAGGGTGCTGTGCTGTAGAAACAAGAGCCAAATTACAACAGCAGTGGAAAACCGGTAGTAACCTTTACCAGCTTCTGGCTACCTCTGCTAACCTGACAGGGGCGCCAGGAATGGAGAGGAGGAGGAAGAGGAGAGCTGCTTTTGCTTCCTGGCCAGGGGATGCTATGCCCTGAGATGAGGGAAAGGGACACACAGCTCAGCTGGAGGCAGACACAACAGTGACATTTGCTGGGACAAAGCTCAGGGCCATGCTAAGGACATACTACTAGTGCCTGAGCTGGACTGACTTTTGGTGTTCACGGGAACATCAGTCTCCTTTTTTTTATCCAGAATCCATACTGCTGTGGAGCACTTTTTAGCCTTTTAGCCTTTTTAGGAAGCAGTGGTGTAAATTTAGCAGGCTGGAGGCAAGAGAGACCCATTCAAAATCGAGGGCTGGGGAGAGCAATGTTGCCAGCAGAAGCTGAGATACACGATTCAAGACCTGACTCTCTCAAATCATAAACATCTCAGTACTGTAAGAAGATACCAGTGTTTTTCTCAGGCCTTCAGTATTGGGCTTTCGGGTTACAGTGAGGCTCCACTCCTAGCTTTTCCTGGCACCTACGAGGAGTAGGAACTTTTCCTCATATGATGTAAGTTTTCACATAATTGAGTGAGTCTGAGAGCTGGAGCTTTAAGAAAAACAGTGACATCAGCGGGATGTCTGATGAAATCTAGAAAGTCAGCAGCATGGGGGGAGGCAGACCCTGCAGAGGAGGGCTTCTGAAGAGCTGCTGAGCTGCCCTGCAACTGAGAGAAGCTAGGAAGAACTGAGATATAAGGGAGCTTAAAGCATTTTACGTTGCCTTAAATTCAGTATTCTAAGCCCCAAGGGTTCAGACATTTTAAGCTGAACCACAAAAATTTGTGATAACTGTAAAATTATGAGCTTTTGTGAAAGAATAAATGCAACATGCTATCTTTTTGCCTTGGCTGCTGAGCTTTAGAATTGCTTTTAAATAGCATTTTGTAGTTTTCACCCATAGTGAAGACTGCTAGAAACTTCTCTTGTTTAGAAAACATGTTGCATTAGTGTCACAATTTTTGGTTTTCCCCACACATGAGCGGACTAGAAATTTGTCCTATACAGATAACATGTTCCTCACCTAATCATCTGTCATCAGGTTCTGGAGCTTTAAGGAGAAACAGGAACAGTATCATGAGATCCACAACCCATCACATTGCACTGGCAATGCTACTTCCAATGGCTTCACTTCATTGGTGTCTGCAAGGACTTTGTATACGCAAATATGGAGATTGCAATCTTGACCCTGGAAACACTGGAACCTTGAAATGGTCAAACTTCATGAGCCCCAAAATCCATTTATTCCCAGATCCTGTCACTGATTATCTGATGCTTTCTCTGATGCCTTTGCCAGATGCTTCAGGGGAAGGTGCAAGAACATTGCAGTAAGCAGATGTAACATAATCTGTTCAACATTTAATATCACTTTCTGGTTACTATCTATTAGAGATGGGATTGGGACCAGGAGGATAAATTTTAGCATATTTCCCAAAAGTGTTCTTAGCTATCATTAGTATGGTTTTTTGTTTCTTCTCATCCACATCACTGTCCAATCTTTTTGTAAGGTTTGCTAAATTCTTGTCTTCCACATCTTCTTGTGTTTGGGATGGCTTAGTCCAGATGAGTGAAGGAAATTAGTTACTTTGATGAAGTTTGGACTGGTTGCTTCTTCATCTAATTGAATATCTGTTTGCCCTTGTGTGTCCAAGGACAGCAGCAACACCCAGTTGCCTTTCTCTCTCTGAGTATTTTGCATGCTTTCATCAGGATGCCTTCTGGTTGCAAGAATAAATGGTGCTGGGCATTTGTGCCAGTGAATCTCTTTGCTCAAGTCTCCCATGTACTTTACTTGCTTTGTCTTACAGACCCTCAGTGTTTTTTCTCCCTGCATGTATTACCCGATAGCTGAGCGCTCAGGTTGGACTGAGACAGCCTCTGATGTTTCCTGCTGGGACCTTTTGCATCTGCTCCTTCTTAGTCTGTAAGCTCTGAGACAGGGATGAGCTTCTGTGTATGTGTCTGTGCCTGAAAACCATGATTTCCACTAGAGCCTCTCTGCTCTGCTGCAGTGCACACAGCAGTTAGTAACAATTCACATCTAAATAAACCCTGCTCTGCTGTTCACAGGGTTAAGTTGCGAGCTCCTTCTTCGTGACCTGGTGTCCAGGCTTGGTGGTGGGGCTTATCCCTGGAATACAAGGAAGCCAGTGTCTTGGAAGGGATGCAGGATGCTCCTGATTCTTCTTGGGAAAACAGAGGGCACGCTATTCTCTCTAGAAACAATCCTGCCTCTGGTCTCCCTCCTTTGCCCCTTATCTCTGAGGAGACTTGTATGCAAATAGGGTAAAAGGCTCAGAGGTGTGGCACAGACTGTCTGAATATTCACCAGCAGGCAGTGATTGGGCGGTGCACTTCAGAGCAACTCATCCTCAGCTCACAAGTGAGCAAGGAGGAAGAATAGAGGCAGGGGATCAATCTGTGACCCTTCTCTGACAGTCACCCTTCTTTCTTGCTCTTGGGAGGCACTTGCTGCAGTTTCTGGAACTAATACCTCCCCTGTGAATGGATTATCCAGCTGGAGATGTGCCTGTGATATCTGACACTTGTAATTCATGGTATGTTGGTCGGTTCTGCAAATTGGATTGGGAGCACAAACATCCCCTCATGACTTGCCAGCCACGTGTGGAATTCAGTAGTCACACTGTGTGTGGGCTCCTTGGAGAGGATAAACCTTTGCAAGCACCAGTGGACTGTGGTGAGGGCAATAGGTGGGAGGGGTGATGACTCCCCAGTTTGGATCTGAGCAAAAAGGCAGGTGAGGGTTGATAACTTGGAGATTTGCCCAGGTCCAGGAGCTGGTGAGGATTTGGAGGCGAGGAGCTGAGCAGCTGGCAAAGGAGACAATCTGATGGAAGGAGGAATGAAGGTTTTGTCTGTGCTTGTGTGGGGCTTTTTTGTCTTCCTTCTCACTGCAGTCTGCCTCCAGAATATGGAACTGCAACTGCCACCACAGAGTTCAGCCTGGGCTTCTTCCTGGAGAATAGGTTGTGGCTTTGATCAACCACAGCCATGTGCCTCCATTCCTGCCTGCTCCCTGAGCATGGAATTCGGCTGTTTGGACAAGTGGCAGTTTGGCTGGAGGGGGACATGGGCCTTGCTGCTGTGACAGCCCTGCCAGAGCCACCACTTGCTCTCAGGGCAGAGAGAAAGATGCTGGCCAGCCCAATTGCCTCTGGTGTGCCTCTGGGTGTTCAGCTTCAGTATGTCAACTCTGCTGCCCAGACTACTCCACAAGTCCCCACACTGGAGGAAAGGGCCAAAGTAGCCTTGGAGACATCAGTGTCCTGGTTCTCAAGGGAGACTGGGAAGGTTTGTAGGGGTGGGACAGAGACCAAGACAGCTGGAGGGAACCGTGCTGCTTCTGCCAGCCTCTGTCTTCCATGCCTGGCCTACTGAAGGGAGCAGAAGGCTCCTCTTGTGTGTGTGCCATGTCCTGGCAAATTACCTGTGTGTAGTCACTCCTCCCTCAGCAGCTGGGGCATACAGCAATAAAATCTGTCTGCGTTTCAGACAGTGCTGTTTTCAGGTTCATCTATTCCCTGTCCTAGCTGGTGATCCCTGGAGAAGAAGGATATAGTAATGATGGGAGGGTAATAAATATTCAGGTTGTTTACAGTCTATGAAGATCTGTCCTGCCCTTCACACCCATCACGTACACTACGCCATGGGTTAGCCAATCTCAGGAATGCACGTTAGAAACCACCCCTGGGTTGTGTTCTTTGGGCTGCAGTGATACTTGGGCACTACTCAAATTGTTGAATACCTGAAACCTCAAAACTTAGAGCTCTTACTGGCTTCTGGATAGGCCCACTGGCCTAGCCCACATCCAGACACAAAGCCGTGTCTATCCTCTGGTTTGCAGACAGGATTTTTTTTCCCAGCAGTTTGAAGGTAGACTCAGGTCTGGCAGCCTGCACAGCCTATTAAAAAACAGCCTTATAAAATATGAGCTAGGAAGCAAAACTCAGCGCCGTAAGAGAAAGAGGAGGAAACCACCAATTAGGAACAGCTCCCGAGGGGATGTTTCCTTAGGAGCCAAGAGGCACTCTGCCAACAGGGCTTTTGGAACGGCATGAGGGTGGCTGGGGAGGGCAGAACCAGGGGTACCTGCCTTGCACAGAGCTTTACTGCACTCAGGAGGGCTGGTCCTGCAGCACAGGAGCTACTACCCCTGAAGCAAAGCAGCAAGGGATTGCACCCTGGCTGGGCAAGGACTAGCATCCAGGAGTGAGGAGGAAGAGCAGGAGGAGCACCGGGAAGGTACAGCCCTCCTTAGCCTACAGCAACCAGCTAGCAATGAGGAATTCCTTCTGCCAGAAAGCAGCTTTGCCAAGGTGCAGCTGGGAACAGCTTTCAAAGCTCTCCTGATAGCCAAGCTTCCCACACAATGACAAACACGTGCCTGACCACAGGGCTGCTGCAGGCAGGCAGAGGCTCTGTGGCCCTGCAGTGAGCAGAGAGAGGTCCCCTCGTGAACAATGAATGCACAGCTGATGTCCAGCTCCAGAGATGGCCTCTTACACCACCAGGTATAGGTTGGTAGAAAAAAAGGACACAAGGTCTGAGCTTTTTAGTCAATGCATCCTTCTGGCGGTTTGGGAAACGCTGGGAGATTATTGTTTATGTCTTGGCCCGTGGGGCTGTGGTGGCTCTGAAGTCAGGGTTGTTGTCTGTTGGTGGTATCAGAGCGTGGTTGGCGGTGGGGGCAGCACTCACACTAAGCTGCATTGAGACATCGAGGGCTGAACAACCAGGATGTGGCTGGTGGACAATGTGCTTTCTGCTGGAGAGAAGTGGGTGTCCAGTGTGGCTTTCATTTGCTCAAGTCTATCTTTTCTTCAGCTTTTGTGGAGATGACAGCTGCTTACCAGCTTAGGAACCTGCTTAGGCAATGGGGTCTGGGGGATGATGAGGTAAAATACTTGCTTGGGGCCACTGGGTGCTGCCTACAGGGACTGTCCATGACCTGTGAGGAGAAGGGCCTCCAGTGGGCAGCCTGAAGCACCTGAAATCCCATCTGCTTTTTGGGGTGCCTTTTAGGAGATTTAGGCCCTGTTTTCTCAGCAATGAAGTGGCTCATTAACTGGCTTCCCGACAGTTTTTAGTATCTGTGGTCACCACTCACTATCCTGTAGGGGTTCAACACTTTGCTTCAGCTCTTTAACAACTGGATATGTGCTTTGGGACAGCAGCTCAGCTGTCCTCACTAATCTGCTGAGTGAAAGGATACATGAGCAGGGTTTCAGGTCAGACCTGCCAGGCACGGGTCACTGCAGTGGCCACCCAGAGCACTGTGGGCAATGTGGCACAAAGTATTTTGAAGACGCTGTGTGAGAGCTACTTAAATATTTGCTTAGATTGAAGCAGGGACTGAGATCTCAGTCTTTAGTGTCCCAGACATTTTTTCCATCCTGCAAGTTTCTGTGTGGAAGTGGTCTCCCTCTTCCCAAGGAGCTGTTTCATGTTGTGTAAGGGATTCACTATTCATTTGGTGAGGGATTTGAGTACAGGCCTCATCCTGGCAGAGGAAACACAGCAGTGTAATGATTCAGTGTCGCTGGTCCATTTGATGCAGACCATGAATCTCAGTCTCCTGCATCCTTCTTGCATACCTAACTTTGACCCATGTGATCTGTTGGCCCTGATAAATTTCCACAAAGCTCTTCATTTCCAGTAAATTGATATTTTTTTCAATTAAAAATACCAGCAAGAAAACGTGCTGAGAAATATCAGGTAAGATCCAGTCCAGACATGTCAATCTTCCACCCAGAAAAGACTCTGTATCAGAAATTATCTTGCAGCAGATGAATTTCATGGGGAAAAAAATGCACTGCAAAGTGTCCAGTAAGCCTTTTGCCTACTAGTACATGCAAGTGAAATAAAAAACCCCAACAAAATGGATCTTTAGTTTGACACACCAGGTAACAGAAATCAGGCTGTGTAATATTTTCTGCCTGACTACCCTTATCTAATATGAACAGCATGGTGAAAAGGGAGACAAGGAGTGGATAGAATTTAGAAATACGTCTTCTGAGTCACTGCAGAGTGAACAGGAAGTCCTGATGATTCAAGATTTGGCACCTTCCCCTGCTGAACCCAATGGCACATCCTAGTACTAGGAGAAACTAGGGTGTGGGAAGTGCAATCTTTTGGCTGAGATAACAGACCTGTAATCTTCCTCTTAATCAATAAGGAGTTCAATGCTATTTTTCATAGGAAAGTAAAGCCCTGTTCATAGTATCCTGACGTAGTGTAAGTCTTCACCATCTCACTTTCCAAAATGTCATGAAATCTCTCCTCATTTCAAGCATATCTTGCTCTGTGATAATGTACACATACATCAATTTGTTAGTCTATTGGAGGAGCTCACTATCTTGCTCATTAGGACAAGTTATGTTTATCTTCTTTATTGTGTTACTTCTAGCTTTCATTTTTCTCTGGTTTTGAAGTGTTGAGATGCAGAGCCACTCTCATTGGCTATTTGTGGACAACACCATTGTTCGGTGTGCGCATTTTGCTCCAGGTAAAGTCAAATCTGTGCTCATTTTAACTTCCTTTTGGAAAGCAACATTACTGGGAGAAAGCTTCTTGTGGTTCTGGTCTGCTTAATGGATTCTGTGGACCAGTGTGGGATGTGAAAATGTTAATTTATAATGGCAACCATTATTCTTTCTCTGCTATTTACTTTTTGAGCAGTGCTCTGCTATTGTGCTTCTCCAGCTGTCTCTCCTCCTCTCTCTTTCTCTTTCTCCTCCTTTCCCTTTCTTCTCTGCCCATCCCACTTGCCCTCTGTCCAGGTACCTTTGGGGAAGCACAGAGGTGTGTACATCCAAAATCCTTCTGTGACTTGTTGGTAGTATTCCAGCAGTGGTGAAAGCCTTACATTTCATAGCCAACTCAACAAAAAGGATGGGCTCTGCATGGATGACTCATTTCATTTCCCTTAGCCTATAGCAGAATCAGCTGAAGGATTTCCAGTTGGTTGCTCCTTTAGGCAGGGTGTCTTGCTGTAAGTGTGTTGCAATTGCATACATAGCAGCAGTCATGGTTGTTGCACTGGTGAGCTAAAGAGGGCACTTGAAGCTTTTGAGCAGCAAAGATAGACTCCCAAGAAAGAACTAACATGTGGAAACCATGCCGACCATCTCCAGCTTGCTGGCTGTTCTGCGCCTCATCCCCATTGCCTCTGCCAAGCCCGGCCATAGGAATGATGTCAGTGAGTCGCTCTGTGGGGTTCTGGAGAGCAGTGAACGGCACCCAGTGAAGTCAGTGATGATATTTCCAGTCCTGGGGGTTACACAACCATGGGTTGACCCTGTGCATGTTCTGTTGGATGCAGATCTGGCAGCAGGACCCCCTCAGCTCCTTGAATACAACTCATTGTACCTGGGAACAGAGCCAAGGGCGAATGAGGGAGACATCAACTGGTGTCAATTCCACCTGCATGTCTGCTTTGCAACGCAGGTTTTTGTAAATACATTGTCTGTGGCTTTGCAATCTCTGCTTATTTTTTTGCTGCATGAAGAGGCCCATGTGGGAGCTGAGGCCACCCCTAGGACCACTGGCCCACTGTGGCCAAGAAAATTTTGGAAATGCTAAATCTATCAGCCACTGGGCACCAGCAGCCATCTCCCATGCTGCTCCTCATGACTGAACAGCAGTGATTGCCATGGGTCCTGCAGCAAGAAGGGCAGCAAGTCTATGCTCATCTTCCTAAGCAGCCACCCAGTGTCTGGTGCACTCTGGCTGCATCTGCTGCAATGTGTAAATGCCAAATGGAGGAGGCTTTAAGATCAGACAAAGATTTGAGGAGAAAAAACCTTTATATTAGAGGAAATTTTACTGTACATTCAGCTTGGGTCAAACACTCTTCCTCCCTCCTTCTACGATGGAGATACTCGACTTCAGATCCTCCTGGCATTGAGCTGGGCATGAGCTGAGGACCCTGTGTCCATGACTTGAAGGGGCCATGTGTATGGATGAAGTTAGTCCCACTTTTTGCTTTATCCCTAGGTGCCTCCACAGCCCCTGCTGGGTTCAGTGGGTGGAAAAAAACCTCTTCCAAATACTAGTGCCAAACAACCAGAGAAAGACTCCAGAGCTTCCCTTCCAGCATTAAAGATGAATTGACCTAATAGATGAAGCAGGCCCCTGGAAGGCAGGACTGCTGAAATCATGTCCCAGCAGCAGGAGGGGTTGAGGTTAGGTGGCCAGGAGAGTGAATGAGGAGCCAGGATTCATAGGCTGTAGCTTTATCCTTAATGGAGAGTCTTTTTCTGATTGTGGTGGCAGAGAACTTGGGTCAGGACTGATCAGTATTATGGACAAGCCACTCAGAAGCTTTGTTTGCCTTTGATTCTTGTCTGGGTTCATTCAACTTTTGTCTGATGCCAGATCCAATCCCACTCCTTTCCCTTTGAAATGGTTTTCTGTTACTGGTGTAAAGGAGAAAAAAATGACTTAATCATCTCACTGAGTAAACAGTTCCCACTCCATCCTCAGGAAACAAAAGTTGAAGATTGATTTTCCTCAGGACCCACGGCAAATGAATCAGAAGGCTGGGCTTTTTGTGTGTGTGTCTGAGGTGGGCTGACAAGAACAAGTGAGCCAAATGGAGACGGCAGAAATGGTGTCAGATGGTGGCACCTCCGTGCGCTGGGAAAGCACCGTATGCTGGATGTGAACACAGCTGAGGAGGAAGGACACTTCCAGCTCTGGGCCTCCGGATAGTTCAGCTGTTGAGTCAGATGAGTCTGGGGCTCTACAAAACAGTGAGGGGGCAAGGGTGAGCAAAAAGCCAAGAGCGTGTGTGTGCAAGAAGGACGTTTCACCTCTGGCAGCAGGCCAAAGGAGCGGTTACTGCAGCCCTTGGAGACGCTTCCACACACGCGTGCTGGCTTGCACACACACTCTCACTCACTCACACTACCACTAACAGCCCAGGGAGGCTGCTCCCAGAGGCCAGCCCTGCTTCACACGGGTCCCTGTTAATGACCAACATCTGGTGAGGTAACTGGGGTGGAGAGACAGCTGGGGCCATTGAGCCCTTCCGCTGGCAAGGAATGAAGGGGAGGGCTGAGGGCTGGGCTGGGGAGGGCTGAGGGCTGGGCTGGGGTGGGCTTCACTTCTCTAAAAGAAGCCTGTGAACACTCACTCCTGCTTCCTCTGTGGAGAGCAGAGGTTGAGCAGTTCTCCGCTTTCATATTTTGTGTGTTAAAGAGCTGCTGAAAGACAATCATGTGAAACCCCCAAACCAAAGGTCCCTAGCTGTGCCAGACCATAATAACTAGGGCAAGTTTTGCCAGCCCAGCCTGATTTTCCCTGGTTTTTAGCTTTGATGCACAGCATAGGAGCACAGATATCCTCAATATATCCTGTAAAGAAGAATTTGTTATCCTGATGAAAGGATTTTTCAACACGGATGTGGGCTGTTTACAGATTTGGGTTTGTCTGACCTTACTGTTGGCAAAACTGGGGAGGAGGCAGCATCTATCCCATAGCCCTGCAGTAGCCCTCCCCACAAAAAAGCAGTGGTGTTTTGGCCCCCAGGGAGGAGTGTTCACTGGTGTGAACTGGTGGGTGATGGTGATGCTGCTAGAGGGTGTGTGGGTTTGCCCTGCTGCTGCCTGAGTTGGTCCTGTGCCTTGTGTGCTCCCCAAGGTCTGACATTAACTGAGGTGGAGTAGATGATGCACTGGTAGGGAAAACTTTGCATTTTTTAAACTACAGCCATTCTTCATCTAGAAGGATTCCTCTGCCAAGCTGGGTGGTCACCTCCTCCCTGCTCCTTAGCAGCTGCACCCCTTCTCACCCCTGGAATTTATCTCCAGGGGCCTAGTCTGCTCACACCTTGCCCAGTCTGGAGAATCCCAATCCTCCCCACTGGAGCTCCAGGCAACAGAAACCCTCCCCCGTGTGTCAGCCTGCCTGAGCACGGACTGCAGCTACCCCGAGACAGTGCTTAGCAAACATACCAAAGGCTTTCTGGGCATCAGAGAGGTGATATTATCCAGCTCTGCTGTTATCATTGCCTCCTCCTTGGGTGTACAGGAGGGCTGTCAGAGGCGGGGAGAGAGAGATGGACGGTATGGAAAGGCAAAGGAAAGAGAAAAGTTTTTTTATGAGCGAATTTTGGAGGGTCTCATCTCTGCCTGTCCAGCATGGGACTCCTGAGGAATGAGGCCTCATTTCCTGTAGCTGAGCATGCCTGTGCTTCCTGCTGGCTGCACCCGCTGGAAGATGCCCTGCCTGACATGCCACTGAGCTGAGGATCTGGGGAGAGTGATGGAGCAGTCGGGGCTGGGAACGGTGTGTGGTGCTAGGCCTTGGGAGCTGAGCCTCACCAGCATCCTTCTGCCTCTCATCATCTCCCTAACATTCACCCTGCCTGTAAGGCACTGGTTGGTAAGGGCTAGAATGAACACTGGAGTATCTTTTGTCCCAGGAATCACCTCAAACTGGAGGTCTCCCCAGACTGGGGTCAGCAAGGCCAGATTGTGCCCTCGATCTCCGGCTTCCAGGTTGAGTGTGGGACCACAGAGGAAGGCTGAGGTTAGAGTTTGACTATGGATCTAATTACTCCCCCAGATGTGTGTATGCATGTCATAACATCACCAGACACAGTCCGCACGTCCCCAGTTGCTCACCAGTGAGTCACGACAGACTGGAAAAATACAATCCCACTCTGATGCTGCGACAGATCAGTGAGTGCTCTCTAGTAATACGTGAGTAGTGTATGTGAGCAGCCAGCAGGGACAGTCAGCATCTGACGTTGCTAGCTTGAAGAGTGGGATGTTTACTGTACGGCTGTGTTGAGTTCAACGGGGAATGACTCAGGGCAGACCTTCAAGACATGCTTGAGGCTCTTTTGGAATGATGCTCATCAAGTTCTGAAGACACCCGCTTGACCTCCCTCCCCTTCCCTTCAAGCCCATCACACAAGCATTGGGCAATCAAAGCC
The DNA here is from genome assembly GCF_009650955.1 of Corvus moneduloides. Taxonomy (NCBI): domain Eukaryota; kingdom Metazoa; phylum Chordata; class Aves; order Passeriformes; family Corvidae; genus Corvus; species Corvus moneduloides. The sequence goes on from NC_045478.1 coordinate 89,573,564, forward strand.
CTAAATCACAGGTATTGAGGAAACAAGGGAAGTCCTGTTTTATCATGAGACATTTCTGCTAAGAGGGAAGGAATTCATCCTGGTGGGTGTTTGGGGAGAAGCACTCTCTGGAGTTTGACCTATCCGGGGCACTGTGATGAGCTAGTGAGTGAGTTGGTGATCGGGGAAAAAGCAATGCCTCTCCACCATCCTCCCTCCTTACTGGGTACTCCTATGTAGTGGCATCCAGACACAAATTCCTGCTGAGTGGGATTCTCCTTTGAGACAGGACCAGCCAGCTCCTGTCTCAAAGGCTGAGAGGGGGCACCAGCTCCTTGCTCCCAGTTGGAGGAATAGACCATACAGCACACATAGGCTGGCGATTCCTCCCCTCTTAGGAAGCTCTGGATGCTGCCAGTGCTGCCAGATGTGCACATCTGGGTCACAGATATGCTGCTGTGGGGGACACTGACAACATGCCCAGGTCTTTGCTGGGATCAGGAGAGATCCCACAGTGATCTGAAGTGCAGGCGAGAAACTGAATATTCCTGGGTTCTGCGGCCTTTTCTTCAAAGGCCCATCTGTGGAAGGAGCCAGTGCTGACCCAGATGTGGGACCAGAAGGAATGTTCTTTAAGCCTTTACATGTCACCCCTTTGCACTTGCATACTTAAGAGTTGGACAGCAAGGAGAAGATGGTCTGGTCTCCTACTGTGTTGGACTTGGAGGACTGGAGAGGCAGAGCCTCTGCCTGGTGAAGGGATGGATCCCAGACATGATCAGCTGCTGGAAACCCATTCTATGGCCTGTGGCATTTATATGGAGTAGTTAGGAGGCTGCAGGGTGTTGCTGGGGTATAGTGCCGTGGCTAAGGTTGCTGCACCACTGTTCTCTCCCCTTGGCCTTCCCAGGCAGGGGAAACAAGGCAAGACTTCAGTGAAGAGAAAGGGAAGGGAGCTAGGTGGACATTCTGACAAGCCCTTGGGGGCACTGAGCTGCCATGAGCAGCAAGGAGTTTGGTGCTGCTCTGTGTCCCCCTGAGATGGACAATTCTAACTCTCTGGCTCTGCATCTCTGATCAGCTTGACCACAAGTGCCAACTGTTTGCCTTCAACTATCATATCCTACCAGCCACTACTTCTTCCTTGGCACTGATTCCTGTCTCTTATTGTTTGGATTCATCCACCGCCAAAAGCAGGTCATGGAATAATAGAATTACAGATTCACAGAATGATTCTGGTTGGCAGGAACCTTAAAGATCATTTAGTTCCAACCCCCCTGCCATGGCAGGGACAGCTTGCTCAGAGCTCCATCTAGCCTTGTCTTGGATACTTCCAGGGATGGGATGCTGAGTCTGTGTGAGCCGCATTAGACTCCAATGCGGGTGAGAGCCTCAGTATCAGACCTCCAGCTGGAAAGCACTGCAAGCCAGACCCACATGGTCGGTTTGGCATCTAAACTGCTGTTGAAAATAACTTGCTTGTCTGAGGTGAAGCTCTGTGGTATCTCATCTGCTCGGGTCTGCTGCTGGAGGACAAGACTAGGTCCTGTTTCAGGGAAATGATGGAAGACAGAATAGTATAGGAAAGACATGAAGCTGACACAGAGATCAGAGGAAGCTTAAAAGCACCTGGATCCAAAGAGTTGGCATCAAACTTATAAACCCCATGTGAGAGCATAGCAAGAGACATGTTCCTGGGTCAGCTCCTGACCCTAAAGTTTTGGGTAAGAGCTTTCTATGGCTTGACACTCTGCTGAGGTGCTGAGCACTGGGCTGATGGCTCAAGGGTGAATTTTACTGTAGTCTCAAACAATTTGTCAAGTGACTAGTGTAAAATGTCTCTCTTCCTCAGGATCACGACACTTCATCTTGTGGGGCTGAAGTCACAGGTTTGAGGGTTTGGTGGCTGTATAAGCAAACAGCAAGAATAAGCCCCCGAGTGAGACCCAAATAGCTGCTGATGGGTATCCAGGGACTGACCTGACTGGTGTGTTTTGTCCTTTTATATCCAGGTCTGTCCTGAGCATCTGGACTCAGACAATGGTAAATGAGAAAAGAGGAACCTGGGAAATGTGGGAGGGGTCAAAAAAGGTGGCAGGAGGCAGAGATGGCTTAGACTGGCATTGGGGTGAACTGATAGCATTATGGGTTAATCCTTAGCAAAAGGGAACAGAAGCTCGCAATGCTGAAATGTCCTCCTCCCACTGTGGTGCCTCAGGCTCAGAGCCAGAGGATGTGCTAGGACTGTTTCTAGCTTGGTTGTCTGCATCATGGATGAGTTTCCAGGTGCGTTACTGGGTAGGAGTGGATCAGGCTGCTGGGTTAGAGCAGTTGGTTTAATGCTCTCTCCACTGGTTATTAGGTTGTTGCAGAGTCAAGGTGGCCTGTCAGGCTCTGGGAGCTTTGGTGAGACCACTTGTGAGGGCAGGGGGCTGTGTTTAACCCTGCACGTGGCTGAAGTCTGTGGAGACAGCCCCATTTCCAACGCCGAAAGGGACTGCGGTTTTCTGCCGGCATGAATGGGTCTGTGTCTGCACGGGAAGGACGGAGGCGGGAGCTGCACGATGCTATTCCTTACGCCTCCCGAGCGAAGGACGAGACAGGGAGAGGTTTCCCCCGCGTCTGTGACGCTGGCGCGTTCCCCAGCCCGAGGCTGACGCCGGGCTGGCGAAGCTGCTCTGGGTCACAGGGTGTCTGCACGCTGCTTCCCAAGGCACACAGCAGAGTCAGCCGTGCGCCCGCACGTCAAATGTCCGTCCGGCCACCTGCCTCTGAATCACAGCGCTCGGGTCCTGCCTGAGAGCGAGGGGATTTCCCAGCGCCCAGCACAAGGGTTTGCGTGCGGAGAAGCCTCCTTGCAGGCAGCTGGAAATCGTCTCCAAAGGCACATTCCTGGAAAAGCCAGGGCTGACAATGTCGCTGAGTGGGTGGAAGTCCCTGAGGACTTCGCTGTGTTTTGTGGGTTCTGCCCCTGCAGTAAGCACGGGGGCAGAAGGTGCTGGCCTTGCTGCACCCCCTGGAGAGGGGGTCTTTTTCTCAAGTGCTTCCTTATATTTTCCTTCAGTTCAGGGTATCTCCAAAGCCATCTCCCTCCACAAAATGGACAAGTCCTGACACTTACGTGGCTGAGCGGGGGCATAAAAAAGCTGTGGGTTACTGGGGCTGTGACACCCTGACAGGGATCAATGGAACCCCTTTGATGGGGGTTTGCTTGCCTGGTTGCTCTCGGTGTGGGCTGCAGGATGATCAGAGTGAGTGTGGGACGGCTTTGCTTGCTGTTTCCCCACAAGGATGCTCCTTCCCTGGCCTCGTGCCCACTCCTTCCAGTGCTGGGCACTCTTTCCCTGAGTTTCCCAGGGGAGAAACTGCTTTCATATTTCTTGTGCTTCCATAGCATGTAGCTGATGTGGGAGATGCTGGGTTTCCAGTTAAGACATTGTGGCAGCAGGGACCTGTCTGAATGTGATTCTTTGGGCATGTGAGTGGAGGGTGCCCACCACATCCCCTGAGCTGCTTCTCGCTCACTGCCCGTGAGGAAAGAATATTTTAGCATCAGCCAGGCATGGATACCAAACAAGCAGCTGGCAAAAGCGCAAATATTTTGGCTACCCCAACACATCTGTTTAGAAGCAGCTCAACCCCAATTTTAAACAAAATGGGGAAGAAAATACATTAATTGAAGCCATGTCCTTAGGAACGCAATCCCTTGGCTGGGGCCCAGCAATGGCAGCCTCGTTGGGAGATCATGTGTCACACAGCCGAGACAATCTCCCTGGGTCTGTTGTGAGCCCCTTGTGCTGCTTTTGGGCGGCTCACACATGTCCTACAGAAGCTGAGGGAAGCTGTACCTGGCTGTGTGAATGCATGGCACTCTTGCAGGAGTACATACTCTGGAAGCATCACACCTCCCACAGCAGCATCCTGTTTCTTGGGAAGGAGTCAATGTCAGGGGTTGACTGCTCCTGTTCTGCTTCATCTTTTGAGGGAAGGATCCAACCCTGGGAGATCCTAAAAAAGATCAACTGTTTTCCCAGCAGCCCCTGGCTTCGTGTGTGGGACGTGGATTATTAGATTGGGAACAGCTGATCCAAAGTCTGTTGGCAAATCCATGAAGAGTCAGTGAAGCTTAGACACTACTCTCCTGATAGCCTCCTTTAGTTGACCTCAGACCTTGTTAATCTCTCAGAGGCAAGCCTGCAAAAATAGCTTAAGACGGGAAATTGGTGTGTGGAATGAAAAAGGGAGATTCGCAAGCTTCTCATCTGCTTCTCCAGTGAGCTCTGCAGCCCTTCCTGAGCTCAGTGGTGTTGCAGGTATCTGGTATATTTAGATTGAACTCACAGGTGAGGAATGCCTGCACTGTGGTTGGGGCAACATGCCCAACCCCACTGATACACTGCTGCCAGGATGGTGGCTATGTTACCCAGTGCCCCATGTGTCCCACAACACTGCTGTCCTTCTACCCATCTACTTCCTTACAGCGGAGGCAGCACAACCTGTCCAGCTGCCCCAGTTTGGTATGTGGAGGTCTGTGGGAAGTGCTGGAGGGAGGCCAGCCCCCCCCGACTACTGCAGCAGGGGGCTCTCCTCTCTCTTGCAGCAGAACAAAACTCATGAGCTCAGGGGTCGCTGGGGTTTGGAAAGGAGGCTGGAGACGCCCAATGTACAGAAATAGGGATAGGGAAGGAACCAGCTGCCCCATAGCCCATGGGGTGCCCACACTGCAGCACTCAGCACTGGGTGAAGTCCTGAGGGAGAGGCCCTGGCTTCCCAGCAGGGCTGTACCGAAGACCCACTGGATGCCCCTTAAGTGGCAATGCTTGGTGGTGTCATTGGGTCTGTCCAAACGTCGACTAGGGTTGGCATTCCCATGGGCTCCCTGTCCATGCTGGAATTGGCCATGCTCTGACATGGAGAAAGGCAATGGTTAACAGCTGTGCCATCATTATTCTTACACAACCTCCTTCATAGTATGCAGCCAGCCTCCGGGATATAATAAGTACTAATGTCCTGGGCAGAGGCGATGGGGGCAGGGAGCGCCTCAGAGGAAACCCTTGGCTCGTGTCAATCAGCACAACTTTTTATTTTACAGATCACACTGCAGAGCACTTCCAAGTATGAACAAACCTAAATGAAGACAGCTGGCAGAGGCTCTTGTCATCTAATTCCTTCCAGATGTGTGGTCATATGCTGCAGTTTCTGACTAACGACATCCCAGAGGAAAGCCCTGGAGATGCGGCAGCGATGGGGTGGGTGAGGGGCATGCCAGGAACCTGTTGGTGGGCTGGCAGCACTGACTCCCCAGGAGCTGCTGTCTGGAGACCCTGGGGAGGGGCCTTCTGCTCTCCCCCTCTTCCCCCTGCCATCAGCAGGGCTCAATGGGCGGCACACGGCTGCCTCTGCTACGCTTGGGCACCCAGGCAGCTCTCCACAGGTGGGTAAAGCTACTTAATCCAAGAGCTGTATCCTGCAGAGATAGCCACTTTATGGCCTGGAAGCCAAAAAAACCGCACTTAGTAGGGTTGTGCTGGAGCAAATCAGCAATGTTTTCTGATAATGAATTGAGGTTGAAGCGTTTATGCTGCTTCCCGCTTGCGAGCCCATTCAGATCTCTCTGCGGGATGCCTCTGTCTGCCGCAGAGATGTCTGAGAAATCAGTCTGGGTGGGAAGATTTGTAAATCCTGCCGCCTCCTCCTGAGATATCTGCCCTGCACGTTCCCATTTTATGTTCCTGCACAGCCTGGATTATATTAGAGCTGTGCACAGTCTCCAGTGGGTTTAGTTTTCTCACCCCCCTGTGGGGGAGACAGTGCTAGTTTGATGACCTGGGGCTTAGGAGATGCTCAGTGGCTTGGAGATGGGGCAGGAACTGGGGGGGACCAGCCCTTCTGACTGCAGGTGGGAGATCCTGTCTTCTCAGAGTATTGCCTCCTTCACATGGTCTTTCAGAAACTGCAGCCCACCTGGGGCCAGGCTTGCTGCTTTAGGAAGAGGAGTCATTTTTGGTCTACCCGTGGTCCCTGTTCTCCCCTCTTCCTCTCCACACCTTTGCAATTAACCTCTGAACTCTGGCTAATCCCAGGATTAGCACGTCATGGGCTATTGGTTATGTCTTCCAACACCCCTTCTGTGTCCCAACATCCTGACAAACTTGCAGGGGGGTCCGGAAAGCCAGGTTGCCCCTGAGAAGGGAGGAGACTTGTAAAGAATGCGCGATGTCAGGAGCCTGAAGGGTGGTGAGAGACAATCTGGGGGTCACCTGTGACTGATAATGATCTCCCAAAGCTTGGGACCAGGGTGGAGGGGCACAAAGAGTCTGAGGGGCTGTGGCAGCCACTTCAGCCTCCCTACCTTGGCCCCTTCTGCCAGGCAGTATGGGCTGCATACGAAAGGAAAATCCTGGTGGGCTTTCAGTGAAGGTGTAAATATCTCCTCTGGCTGCAGGCAGGCTGCAGGCAAAGAAGTAGCTTGTGGCTTTGGTGCAGCGTCTCCTCCAGGACTTATTTCCTCTTGAGGGTGTCCTTGGGCAAAGGGAGAACTTGCTCATGGGGTTTATTCAATATCAGTGCTTGAGATGCACTCCAGGTCTGTGGGGGAGCTTTCTGCTCCCTTCTCAGCCCTCCTCTGCCTTGCCTATGCCTCCCTGGGGGCACTTCACAGCTCCCAGATGACTGATTTTCAAAGAGAGCCCCGGAGAGATTCACATTTAACCCAACAGAGGCAGTGAAGTGACCTCTGTCACTTCTCCCTCAAGATGAAAACTCCCAGCCGTGATGAAGCATTAGGCAGTACAGTCAATTTAGCCATGAGAGCTGCTTTTTACATCCAAGACATCCAGCTGTGTAATGGACCACACAGTGGAAATAATAGAAGTAGCGAGGGACTCATGCTGGGGTTGGCCCAAAGGAAAACAAAGACTACAGGGGAAAGCCTCATAGATAGTGGTCAAGACATGCTGAAGGGACCCTGGTGCCTGTTTCCCTTACCTGAGGGGTTTGTCTCTGGCTTTGAGTGCCTGTTAACTCCCTTGCCTTAAGTGCCTGTGCTCTCTCCTTCTCATGTAACTCCATGAGTTTCTCCAGAACCCTGGGCTGGGGGGAGAACAATGAGCCCAGTTGCTGGAGCAATTCCTTGCCACACTGGCAAGGTGCTGGGGGGCTGAGCCTGGTGGGTGCTGCCTGGAGGAGAGAAAACTCCTGGAAAGGCACCAGCAGTGTGGGCTGCAGGTTTCCTTTCTCACTGGGGCAGAGGAGCAGCACTTTCTCCTGCTTCCACTGTGCCCCAAATGGCACAGTGGAAATGGGAGGGGAGCTGCTCCCTGGAGGCCGCCTGGGAACGAGGAGGTCGGCATGAGCTGGCAGTTTGTTTGTTTGCACCTCTCATTACATGCTGGGAGCGGGACTGAGGGCAGATGCAGACACACTCAAGAGGAAGTGGGCAATAAGCTCATGTCCCTGCCGTACCATATGCTGTGTGTGTACAGGGTGTTTGGTTTCCTATTGATCCCATCCAGAGATAGTTGGCACAGAAGATGCAGAGATGTGCTTTGTGATTTCCTTAAGCTGAAGGTTTCCCTGCCTCTTTCTTCCACTCGCAGCCAGGTTTGTGTGTGAGGCACCTGAAGTGGCGAGCCGCTGCGCTCTGCCCCAGTACTGGCTGTGTTTGTAGGGAGGTGGGCTGGTGGCTGTTTGTCTCAGGAGTGACTCAGGCTAATGAACCCAATCCGGCCAGGCACAGGAGCACCTCTTTGGAAGGCGCCTTTTGCTCCTGGGACCCAGTCTGGCCCTGCTGCTGGTGAGCTCTCTGCTGGATGTGGAGGGTCAATGCGTAGGGCAGCACGTACTAACTGGACACAGGACAGTGGTTTCCAGCCCCAGTGACCACAGCATCACCTCATCTGGGATGTCCCAGTCAAACCCATTACAACGATGATGGCCCAACTGCAGCCGTGCTCTGACATGCATCAGACTGATCCATGAAGGCCCAGCCTCCCACAGTCCATGGCAGTGTTCCTTTCTCTGGTGGCTCTGCTCCCTGCTTTGGCTTTTCTTCCTCTGTGCCTCAGTTCCCTCCTCAGCTTCTGCCTCTTACCTGGGCTTCCTTTATTCCTGGAGCAGTATATCATCCTGCCTAGAGATGATCTTCTGCCACAGGGGCTTCACCTGCATGAAATGGCCATTTTGTCCATGAGCTGCTAGTGAGGGAACAAGCAGGGGAATCCACATGAGGACAGGACCATTCTGAGGGCTGATGCTAGGAGGTACTGTCCCTACACTGGGGCATGCTGAATTGACTTTTTCTACCTGGAGGATTTTACTGGCAGGCTGATGTACTCCAGGTGTCATGGAAAATAGAGCATCACATCATGCTTTGCTGAAACAGCACATACCCTGTGAGAGATGCCAACTCTGAGCATCTGAAGGATGAAGCGCTGTGGTATGAAGAGATGTGAGGGCTATGTTGGAGCATTCCTTCTGCTGTGACGTGGGGGGAACCTGCCAGAGTGGGAAGGATAAATCAGTGGAGCCCTTCCCTCAAGTTGTACAAGTTCACCTGAGCAGAAAGATGCCAAAAAAAAAAAAAAAAGGGAACTGCTAGAGAGCAGCTGAAGTCAGAGACAGGTGAAGACTAGTAAGTAGTGCAGGAGAGCCATGATATCCAGTACTGAAGCAGGACAGCTGTGGGGAGGAGAGGCATGACACAAATGAGAAGGCTGGACTTCAGGCAGCATTTATGAGTCCGTGGAACCTTATCCCCAGGAAGGGGCTGGCTGCTCCCTGTTTGCATTGGTTTCAGTCACGCTTTGGCTCCCAGCTGGAGAATGGACTAGAAAGAAATCGGTGGTACTTTCCCATCTTCTCACCCTTCCTGGCAGTGGTGGTGAAGGGAGTACCAGGGAGGGAGTTTAGGAAATAGAGTTACAAGGTGCAAGTACCTCTGAGGACAGCCAGCCCTGCCCCGTCTGATTTCTGTGATATCAAGGTGTGCACCCTGAGCCTCTGAGCAATGCTTTGTTTGTAAACACTTGTTAAAAAAACATTAAAAAAATAAAAGACTTTTGAGATTATTTTGGTCTTGCCACATCACCAGGTGCTGGAAGAGCTCTGGCTGCCCACAGAGCAGGACTTGGGTAAGCCTCAGGCATGCCACTGAGGATTCCCTGGTTTCAGGGAGGAAAACTTCTGGGAAGAAGCACCACCAGCTTCTGTGAAATGCTTTCATTCATTGCTGTCCAGGCGGGAACTGATCCTGGCAAAAAGTGGCGAGGGGATGTGTTTCATTCCCAGCAGGGGCTGGTTTTGATCAGAAATGATCTGGCACTGGATCTCGGCATGACTGATAACTGCAACCTGCTGCCCTGAGCACCGCTTGGCCCTGAGGAGGCTCGCTTGTGTTTGCATTTGGAAAGGCCTCCCGTGCTCCCAGCAGCTCACAGTTGAATGGCTTCCAAGGCGGCTTACTTTTTTCTCTTTTTATCACCATTATTATTTTTTAATAAAGTTCCCTGATTAGCTTCTGAGGCTTCGTGGTAAAGTGATCTCAGAATTAATTTCCTCTCCTTGGCTACTCACAGTGGTTTTCAAGCCAGCTCAGCACTGCTGCAAAGTGAGACTAAGCATGGTGACTCCCAGCAGGCTGAGAGGAAGCCCAGGACACTGACTCTGTCCTGATGCCACAGCACTCTTTGGGAAATACCACATGGGCCATGGGGTGAGGGAGAGCAACGGTGTACGTGCGGAGTGTGGTATGGGGAGTGCAGTATACACCCAAGGTCATCTCCTTGACTTCATTCTCCTCTGCATCTGCTGTAAGGCTTTTCTCCACTCCTCAGAAAGCACTGTTTATTAACATCAATTGTGTTATTAATAACAGTAATTAAAACATCGGCAGTAATACCAATGCATAGTGTTAGTTGCTATTTGCAGAACTGAGAACAGAAGGAACCAAGTCTGCATAGAGAGAAGACATTGCAGATGCCATGAGCTCTTCTCTTTTTACCATCTTCTCTGTCTTTTCCCCCTCTACAAAGCCAAGAAAAAGCTTTTCCTGCTCTCCTTTAGGTGCTGGGGCTGCAGAACACCAGAGCTGTGGGGCCCCACAGGGAAGGCAGGTGGATTGTAGAAGCCCAGGCTGGGTTGCACATGAGTCCTGGCTTGGCAAACACCACAGTGACAAACAAAGCTGACCTGGGAGAGCACTTCCAGCATATCCCTGGTCACTGAAGAGGACAGGACAGGACAAGTTCAAGGCTCGTTTGTCCAGAGTCCAAACTGAGTGGGGTGGAAGCAGTGGTGTGAGTGGATCAGAGAAGTGGAGAGGGATGAGCAGAAGAAACTTTGGGTTCCTTGCTGAGAAGCCTTAGCCAGCCTTACCCATAGCCACTGGCAGACAGAGGGGACATCCTGGTTTTGGGTGAGCAACAGACAATGAACTGAAAGGGCAGGCATGCCCCTGGCCTCGTTGCCCTGTTGGGGCATACAGAGCATGGCCACTGGCATTTTCCTTCACAGTGTGGTGAGGCAGATGCACAGACAGGAAGGGAACATACCTTTGCTGGAAAACATAATGTATTAGGGTCAAATGCTGTAGTGGCTGGGCTTCCCAGAGAGAGGGACAGTGGTACTTGGAAGCACCACAGGGCTCTTGTGTTTACAAACATTAGTGATCAGCAAGCTCTTTGCAAGCTTGCACTGCATCCAAGCTGCTCTGGCCAGCTGTTCTCTACTGGCTGTTAATCCTCACTAATTCGCTTGTCTAGAGCCTGAAGGCTCCTACATACTCCTGAGTACTAGGGGTCTGTGTGGAGGATGGAGATCCTTATTCACCTTTTCCCTCTCTTCCTCTTCCTTCCCTACTGGGGTCCTTTGCTCTTTGGCTGTGTTTTTCCCTTACTGCAACACCTCACCTCCCTGCCCAGCTTTAGTCTTTGGCTGGCCTGAGGGAAAGGGCATGCATTGCTAGCATATATTGCTTTGCTTGCCTTCATTTCCTCAGGACCTTCTCTCCCAAGCTGACGTGCTGAAGATAACATATCTCTCCCCCCCCTTTGCCTTGCTTGCCTTTCCCCTTTATTGCGTGTATTTCTCTCTCTCCCTCCATCCCTGTGATTGAAACTTGGCAGGAAATTCAGATATGCTCAGTCATTAAAGTGACTAGGGAAAGGCCAGATCACAGCCTGAAGCAGCGGAGGGAGTGGAAATGGGCTCTCAGCTGATCCCCATCATTTCCACATCAGCTGGGAATGAGATCCCTCCTCCCTGTGCTAGCAACAGCCCCTGGCTGACCCCAGAAAACTGGCAGTGCTTGCCTACCCAAATGGGAAGTGGGATCTGCTGGGACAACTTCCTTGATGCTCCTGCCCTTTCTTTTGGGTTGGAAAATGAACAAGTGTGTTGGGTAGTCCCTGGGAGAGGGGATAAATGGGAAGCTGCATCTGGTAGTTGAGGGGCAGATCCCTTGAGCTGTGCTCTGGAACCAGTGTGCTGGTGTTGGATGGCAGTGCTTGGGTCTGTGTGTGCATTGTTGCTGTGTTTGCGTGTGCGTGCCTGTTCACACAGTGGGATGCTGCTGAGGCCAAGCTATGTGTACCCATCGGGTGTGCTGTGCTTTCTATGGGCAGAGGTTTTGTCTTTCCTTGCTGCTCCATCATTCCCCATCTCTGTGCTACATGGCCAGGTCTGCCCCCCAAAATGACAGGACAGGAGGCAAAACAGGGAGCAATTTCCTGTAGCAAGTGCATGGCCTCAAGCAAGGGAGCACTGTGGTCTAGCTTGAAAAGGAAATAAGGGCAGTGCAATAGTGGAATAAATGTTGCAGGGAGATAGAGAGGCTCTGGTGTGTCACACCTTTCAGTGTCAGATGAATGGGGCACAAGCTGAAATGCAAAGAGGCCAAACTCCAGGCAGATAAAAGGGGTGATTGTGCAACCCTTGAAACCAGCAAATAATTAAGTGCAGAACACATGAAATATTTTTAATGACCAAGAAGAGCATTGGCCAATTGCTTTATAAAGTGCCCCAGGTGGTGCTGTTTAGCCATTGGAGCCAGGATCGGGAGAGGCTTTGGCCAGGGTCAGGTTCTCAGGGCTGGGTGCCCAGCTGTGGCAATGGTAGGTAGCTGGACACACGCAGTCAGGAGAAACCCCAGAGAGAGCAAAGGGTGCCGTGGGGAGCAGAGGTTATGTTTTGCTGAAGCTGATGGTCTATGACCCTGCTACTGTTTTCCACTGGGGCTGGGAGGCAGGACACCATGATAGATGAGACCTCCTGTTTCTGTTTGGTGACAAGGAGGATAACAATCAGTGATGGCGTCTGTTATGGCAAGAGCGTGGTTTGTGGTAGCTGGCTGGACCATGCCTTCTTCAGCTTCACGTTGGTGCAGCTCTGGTGGCATTCTTATGGCATGAAGTCACTGGATCTGGATGTACAACAGCTCTGGCCAAGGCTGGGCTTTGATGTGCTGTGGTTTTGTTCTTGCAGCTTCCCCAAGAGATGTCTTTCAGGCAACATCCCAGCTTCCCCATGGGACAGTGCAAATGCCAGACGTCATTAGGTCTAGAGCAGATGTAAGGAGAAGCCCCAGTTTCTATGTCAGCTAACACTGCCCTGTCTTGGGCTTGTTTGGAGTGAGGTGATGTGAGCAACCTGTCCAGAGCAGGTCTTTGGGAGTTCCTACCTGGATAAGGCAGATCTTGGGAATGACAGGAACTGACAGTCTTCGTAAGTCATCCTGCTCCCTTGTTCTCCAAGCGCATGGATGCTGGCCAGACCATATGAGGTTGGCTCGTCAATACTCATGGTGTAAAAGTGCTTTGTGGGTTCTGTTAGGAGATCTCTAGTGTCCCCCACGTGGGATCTTGGTCAGCCTCAGCTCTCTCATGGAGTTCAGCCTACCACCAGCACGCTTTAAGGGAAGCCAGACTAGAACGCTAGCTGAGATGGCCCTTGGAAGTCAGTCTCCCGAGCGGAAAGGAGCTTTATGAGTGTTACTGGAAGCTGCTGTGGCTGAGTTACCAGAAATAAACCACTTCGATTTGAGGCCAAGTGCTCTCAGACCACTGCATTTCCCACTCTGGTGGCTGGGCCACCTTCCTAGTGCTTTTGCGTCTCAGCAGGGAGATATTCTGTAAATGCCACCCACTACTCTTGCTGATTTGGGTGGGTGGCAATGAGGCAGGAAGACAAAGGTGGGTGCCTTGCCGAAGGCTCCTGTTAACACGGAATTTTTTTTTTTTTTCTCTTTTCTGGGAAATGGGTTTTAAAAGAAGTAGCAATAATAACTCCTTTTCATTCCCAGGCAATTGCAGGGCTGGGGGGCAGGAGGCAGCTGGAAAGAGATGCTCTGCCCACAGTCCGGGAGCAGAGGATGTGTCTCTAGGGAGGCACAGATGCCTCAAATGAAGACTTTGCACACATGGGGGTGGCAGGATAAGTGGCCTTTAGCCAACGCATCCCTGCTATTCTCCTGCCTGTCTTTGATTTTAAATAAACTGGAAACATGACGCACAAGCTGCGTGTTAACCTGCTCCCCGTCAGGAAGCATGGGGGCTGATGCCTACACAGACCTCAGCAGATGGGATTTTTTTTCCCATCACCCCAGGAAAAGGGGGCAGGGACCTATCAGCCTTGGGTCCTAGAGGGGGGACTGAGGCAAGGAGGGGTTTGCCTGCTGCATGCAGAGGAGGGAAACCTGAGCCCAGTGCTTTAATCCCAAATTCATGTTTTCTCTTCTGTGGGAATACCTGGTGAAGAGACAAAAGCTGAGAAAAACAGGGATGTGCAAAGATTATGTGTGGCTCAGGGCAAAAGTTGTGATTGGTACCACCTCTGTGTTAGGATGGAGCATCATCTGACAATTCAGGACTCCTGAAAATTTCCCTTGCTGAGTCTTTGAGCTTTGCGGAGACAAAGAGCCTGCCAATAAATCCTCTTGGCCAGTGCAGGGAGTTGCCTTCTCTTCCAGCATCCTTCTTCAAGGGCAGGGTTTTTTGGTGGAAAGAGTGTGGCAAGAGCCCTCAGTGGCTGAGGCTGGTGCCCTTTTAGGAGCACACTGTCCCTGCTGCACTATGAACAGCCAGCCCTGCCTGCAGCATGGCCAGTGCACCAAATCCACCAACTTGGCCAATATCCTAAACCCAGATAACACAGTCAATTGCCAGGCACTGCCTGGTTTTCTGCCCTGGAGTCAGGGAGAAGGAATGTGGGTGGCTCTGCGTGCTGACGCTATCTATGCCATGGTGGTGGTTAGCCCTTCTCAGTGTTGATTTCCAGCCTCCCTGGGGGTTGGGAACCAGCAGGAACTCTTCCCCATGGTCCCATGTGGCCTGAGCTTGGATGCATAGGGCAATAATCCTACATAGAGGGGGTGGGTCAGGGTGATGTTGGAGGGTATTAGTATGCCCTATTGTGTCTCATGCTTGGTATAGCATCTGGTAGCTCATCATACATATGGTGCTGCCTTACCCTGTCATGTCACCCTGTGGAGCTGGGATTGCAGGCCACAGCCCAAAGTCTGCCAGACCACATTCTCTGGCATGGGACCTGTTCCTTCTTATATCACCTCTATCCTGAAGCCCTCAGAGGCCTGTGAGGAGCAGGTTGTGGACTCTGCAAACTGTTACTGCTCTTTGCTGTCCCCCAGCCTTTTCCTTGTGATATGACTAGTAGTGTCTCCAGTGCATGATCAAAAGCCTGGTGTTCTCCATTGCCTGGAAAGCACAATCGTTGCCACGTGGTGGGGATGGCTACGGATGTTGGGATGGAGGTGTACTTCTTCTCACAGAGCAAGAGAGTGGCCCAGCAAGGAGGAATTTCCCTACCCTTGATGCAGCAGAAGGCATCAGATGTTTTACCTACAACCCAAAATACCCTAAGATAGACCCAGTTATCTCTCAGCAGAGAACGTAGCAACTTGTTGAAGGGGCACTATCCACTTAAAAATGCACTTCTCTCGCATAGTTATTTCCATCCCCTTGCTGGGCTGTGAAGTTCCCAAGAGCGGAGGAAAACGCTCACGCTCGGCTCCTGGCTGGGTCATGCGGTGTGTGTGTCAGCACTTTGGGTGCAATCAGTTTTCGTTTGGTCAGTGAGTTCTTCCGTTGTTTGGGTGGGCCTTGCACAAACTTTGGGGGAGAGCGAAAGCTTTTTTAGAAAGTGGAATATATGACTGTGAAACCACAAGAGTGTTGGAGGGTCTCAGGCGTGGGTAGGAGAGCCTAAATGGCTCCTGGATTTCAGGATATTAGTCACCATCACTATCACTTTCCTGGCCTACTGCTCCCTGCTACCCACCTTTTGTCAGCATCCTAATTCTCCATGAATCATGTAGGATTTTGGGAAGACCATTCTTTCCTCACCATCTGTACAATTCATAGTGCCTCATGGCTGCTACTGTGACATAAAAAAATGTTAGTAAAATAACCACAACACACTCATTTTGGAAACATATGAGAATTCAAATTGACAGTTTCCCTCTATACTTAGGAGTAAAACCACAGGTCCTGGAAAAGCTCCAGCTGGTATGAGGCTTAGCACGCAAAAATGTCCAGGAATATTTGAGGTATGATAGAGGGAAAAACTTTCTGTCAGGCTGGTTAATGCAGGGGCAAACAATCTAAGGGTACAATGGGAAATCCTTCCTGTGATGTTTTCAGAGGGTCTTAGACTAGTGTCTCTCAGATAGTGCTGGTGATACCTGAGCAGGGTCCCTTTCATGCCTATACCTCTACAGTCTATCCTACTTTCTCTCCTGGAAGACAAAGTCCTGTTCAATGTCTTTGTTTTTAGACTTGGGAGCTCTGTGATGGCTTGGGAGCTCTCTGATGGGTTAAGCTGAGCCTAAGGAAGGGACTGCATCTATCCATGGCCATCCTTTGTGAGAGGTATGCCATGTCAGTGACTGAAAGGGCTCCTGGAGGAGGGCTGCAGAACATAAAATAGGAGAGCAACGTAAAAGTGAGAAAAACGTTGCTGAATTTGTGGTGTCATTGTATGCTGCAGGAGTTCCTGGAAGAGCTCCCTGTCAGAGGCAAGAGCTGTCCCAAACAGCTAAGCACAATATCAAGCCCAGGAGCTGTGTCTCTGGCATGGAAAGGCAACAAGCCCTGCTACACCTGGGCGTGATGGAAAAGACACTGGACGGAGCTCACGTGCCTATGCATCCCATTACTTGAGTAGGTGTATTCAGCATCTTACCAGAAGTCTGGGGTCAAAGGATCTGGTCTGGCATCCCAGACACCACCATGCTTCCAAGAAGAAAAACTACCTACTTAATGTTATTTTTATGTTTATTTAAGATGCCAGGGGAAGGCAGTATAATGTACAGTACAAAAACAAAAAGGGTTAGTCCTTCATATAGTCTTTGGGTAAGCATCAGGATGCAGCGAGTGCTACAAATCTGCGACTCATGATGATGATTAGTCAGACACAAGGAGTAAAAGTCCCTCAAGGACTCTTAGTTATGAAAGCGGCCTCTGTCTCAGGAAGTCCTGAGCTACAATCAGCCTGGAAGACCATGCAGAGGCAATATCACTGTTGGCCTGCTCTTCTCTTCTTCTCCCTCAGGCATCTATCAGCCAGCATTGGAGACAGAGCACTTGGCTAGGTTGATGCTCACTTTGACTCAGCACAGCTGTGCTTGGTCTTTATGTGTGGAGCCACAGGGAGGCTGCCGTTGCACGTAGAGTTTTGCCCATGACTCTCCCTGTCACATCAAATCATAAATATTTTGCAAGGGAAAGCTTTACAAAGCCAAAATGTCATTCTCTTCCCTTTTCCCTGTGAAAAAGCATATTGCCTCACATTCCCAGGGTGTTAGTCGGTGCTGTCTCTGGTCACGCCACTGGTGCCTTGGGTTTGTGCCTTGTCTGCTGTCCCTGAGGGCACCCAGCCATGGAGTTTCATGGGGCCAAGTGAGATCTGGTCCTTTTGGGCAACTGTGTTTACACCTGATCTCCACACTCAGAGTGGGAAGTGTGCCAAGAGAGGGGTGACCTGTGGAGGTCAGAAGTGAGAGGACAGATGGCCCTTTGGTATCTTTAGCTAAGCACTGCATGATCTGTACACTGCAAATTCCCTTGGGAAGAAACTGCACAGAGCCCTGTGGTGGGGAAATGAACAGGAGAGTGAATGCACAGGCTGTGGAAAACCTTCTGGGTGCTGTGAGGGAGCTGGCATTCACACCTGGTGAGGGACGAGGGGACTACTGAAGTGAGGTCCACATTGCTTTGAGATTTGGTGAGACGCGCAGCTGATCCCAGCCCCTGGCATTGCCATGCAAAATCCAAGTGGCACAGGAAGATGTCTCCCACCTTGGTGCTGCTCTTTATGCACCAAGGCTGAGGAGCTTTCCCAGAGAAGTCTGTCAGGGAGATGTGGGGCTTGGTGTGGAGAGGCAGGCACAATCCCTTGTTCTGGAATGCTGCCTTGGAGAGACCCTCCTGAGCAGTGGCTCCTGCGCTGCACACAGTGTGCTGGGTCTGCTTGCTGGCAGGGGGTCCCTCTCTAAGACTCCTGGAGGAGTTCCCCTGCTTGTGGAAAGCCCTGCCAGGCTCCTCCTGCTCCTTCCCTCCCTTTCGCTTGGTGCTCCCCTTTGGGATCTGCGGCTGACACAGAGGACTTTTCGTTACGCTGTCTTCCTTTTTCCTCTCTGAAGGGCAGAAAAGGCCGGGATGGAGAGGAGCAGCTCCGCTTCCCCACCGGAGAAGATGACTGGTTACCAGGGGAGAGAGAGCCGGGCGCCAGCAGGTGGGGCACAGCCGCGGCCCGGCCCCGCGCAGGAAGCCGGGGCAGCCCCTGCCGTATTTGCACAGGGCTGGGCGCTGCCCCCGCGCCCCCTGCTCCCAATCCCGTCCCCCCGTGACCCTCTCCCACCAAACTGCCGCCCCCCCGGCCCGGCAGGGCTCTCCACACAACGGAGGGGCTGTGTGACCTGCCTGCTCCCAACTTGGTTGCTATAGGAAAGGGAAGAGGCTGGAGAGAATGTGTGGGGCCTATTCACGCCCCCAGCCCCGATTCACGGTGCCCCTGAGGTAATGTTTGCCCGGCTCGCCGTGATCTTGCCTGATAAAGGGGCCTCCTAAAAGCCGGGGGGGACACACCAGACCAAAGAGTCTGGGAGAAATATTTGCCTTGAATGCCAGTAAGATGTGGAAATGGGGAGGTTTAGTGGGGAGGGGGGGATGATAAGAAAGAACCCTTTGAAAAAGAGGGAGGTGGGGAAGACTGCATGCACGGCTGGCCCCACAGGCTTGCTGCCTCTGCAGAGTCCAGCCATGCATGGGAATATTGGGGTTCCTCTTCACCGCAGCCAAATGGTGACGTCGCACAGGTACCTGTGTATGAACACCTACAGTGATGCTGTGACCTGTATCCAGGGTGGTTTTCTCCTGACACCGGGGGTCCAAAAGAAGCATCAGCTCTGCAGCAGCAGCAGGGGCTATATGCCTTTCCAAAACTCACCTTTATTTCTTTCTGTCCAGCCGTCTCACCCTGAATGTTCTCATGATTCAAATTATTACTATTAGTATAATATTTCTGCTTTTGTGCAGTCAGAATGCCCTTTGGGCCCATCTTTTTGTAGTGTAATGGTTTTGTTTCAGAAAAGCACTTTGGCTGCATGTGAATCCCGGGAAACAAAACCAAAATTCCCATTGTCTAAAAACAAGCAAAACAAAACTCCAATGATTCTGTAAATGTTTCCCTGTGCAGATTAGGAATGGGAATTTTGTTACAGGGCAGGTAGTGACAACCTCTTAAATTTTCATAGCTGATCTCAGCAAACGGCCTATTTGTATACTCGATATTCTTGAGTGGCCTGATCAAAGCAATGAGATGAGTAAGTCTCTGCTGTCGGGATACTTTGTGATGAAGTGCATTCAAAATGCATTTTCAGCATTGCTGATGAGGCCCAGAGGTTTCCTCTCTGAGACAGTGTTATCTCTGCTCCAAAGGAGGCGTGAGGAGGGCGGTGGGAACATCTGGACCCTGAGGCTGAGAGAAGCAAACCAGTCTGGAGAAAGGTGCACAGCAAGGGACTGGTCAAACCATTCATTCAGAGGACTGTGTTTTAAATCAGCTGTAGTTGCTTGGCCGGGAGGCTCAGTATCAGTGGGCATGGCTGGATGGAAAGCTCTTCCCAGTGTGTCACTGGGGTCAAAAGGAAACAAAAACCGGAGTGGGGTGGAAGAGAGAAAAAAAAAAAAGAAAAACCAGCAAATATTATAGTGGCATTTTCTCATGGGAAGGGAATATAGTATCCAGCTCTGGTAAAAAAGAAACAGAGGGGGTTGGGGCACTGCTATTGAGAAAGGCTGGGAGCCTGGGAAAAGCACTTCTATGAGAGAAGGAAAAGATGAGGGTGATTTAGGATAAGAAATGTTGTCGTTGGCTTTGACTAGAGGGAGAGCAGGTCTGTTCCTCTATTTAAATGGCACCTATCATTGTAAGAAGAAAACAGACTCCAAACAGACCATGAATATGGTTTATAAAAACCTCTGCTTATATTGAGAAAAGGGCACCTAGAAATGGGTTTCTCAGCCTTCTTTTTCTCAGCCTTTTCCTATTGCAAGGAGTAAGCTCTCACTTGGGAAAAAGAGAGAAAAAAAGAAGCCCTTGTATGTGAGGGGAAAATAAAAGGAACATCAAAATGCTTGACTGATGACTTGGGGAAGAGAAATGGTGTTCAGAGAGGTGACTTCTGGCCCTCTAAGCATATCACTTATGCAATGGGAGAGAGGCAGAAAGAAGCAGCATTGCTTTTATTTGGGATTTAATAACACTATGGCGATCTTGCCCCACCCCCCCCCCCAGCAGCCTTTCTGCGGATGGCAGCCTACAGCTGGGGAACACTGCCTCTCCAGCACTGGGGATACACAGCACAGAAAACAGGGAATCTGGGACTTGCTGCAAGCTTTATATTTTGTTGCAGCGGCTTGATTGGGGTCTTGCCATTGGGTCAGTTGCTGTTAATCCTGTGTTTGTATTTAGCAGATATACCTCTTGCTCTGCTTTCTGGAATTCCCTTGAAGAGAGCTCTCATGGGTGATGGAGGCTGCATCTCAGAGAGTTTATCTTTCATTTATCTGCAGAAGAACCAAGACTTGCAATACTTCTGCCATTGCTTAAGCCTAAGTCTCCTCTGCCCCCTATTTTAGGTTAATTTCATATCCATCAAAGGATGTTTTTACTTTTGGATGAAAGTTTTTCTTTAATGCCTGTGTTGCAAGTGTCCTGGTGAGGCTGTGCACAATTTCTGAGCCCTCTGAGAGCTCCCATGGCTAGTGAGGATTAAAGGAACTAGGTCAGATTTCTAAACTATAGCATACACGATGCTGCTGTTCCAGCTGGACTATCTATAAAAGCTGGAAAAGAAAATCAGAGTCCTGGAAAGATTTTCTTGGATGTGCACTTCCCAGAACTCCCCCGAAAAGTCATCCAACTGTGCAGGCAGGAGTGCAAAAGCTTCAAAAGGTTTTTCCTAAATCAACCCAGCCAGCTGAAATCCACAGGAAAGCTTGTGAGAATTCTACTCATGAGATGACAGATAATGCAAGCAAAAAATGGAAGAAAAAGAATTTTTCTACAGGATGTCGCTCCCAGCATTTTTTAACGTGAACTAGTGCATAAATAATTGTGTTCCTCCTTCAGCCTTAAGTACAGGTAGGAGGACTTTATCACCCATTGCAGAGCAGTTCTCTCTGGGGTGAGACAGAAAGCTGTCCATGTGTACTGCAGAATGACTTGGGATGTGCAAGGAAAAATAAGTTTGCAGCCCATTGAAGCTCCCTTACGGAAACAGAGAGGTGGAACATGGCATGCTGTAGTCTTAGGCAGCCAGTCTCCACTGACCAGGCAAAGGGGACTGTGCTGTCCATCTCATGAACTTTTTTGATCTCTGGCTTCTGTGAAAAGGGTGCTGGCCGCTCAAGCCAGGTTGGAGCCTGGCCAAAACAACATCCTGATTCTGTGGCAAGTGCTCTGGAATCAGACCACACGTGATGAGTACCCCAGATTTGTGCTGCATTGGGACGAGACTATTGTCATGACCCCTGCTGCACCCTGGGAAAGTCACTTGGCCATGGCTCACAGGAAGGAGAAAGCTTGTCTTCTCTAGATCCAGGATTTCCTCCTTCCCCCTTCCCCTCTCTCATGTCCTGCACCACATCTTACCCCACTCCTGGCATGCCAGGATCAAAAAGTAACATGGAAGCATTGTGTGGGCTGCCAGCGTTCCTGTGCCAACAAGGGTGCACGGCTGTCTTGTCCCCAGTGAGAGAGGTGGCCTTGCTTCTGCCCCGCAGCGCCACTGCTGCTTCATGACACCGGCCTGCAAAGCTGCCCGCGGGACTGGGCAGCCCTGGCATGGACCAAGCACGGCTGAGCAGACTCCCCAGTGTGGGAAATTTCTAAAGAGGCAGCTTCCTTTAAACCACATTTTCATTTAACTAGTCTAAATATACTTCAGTTTCCAAACACGCACTTAAAAATAACTTACAGAAATATTTATATGGACACTGAAAGGAACTTTCCAGCTTTGGGGATTCAGCTTGAAGCCCACGGCAGAGCCTGCAACTGCCTTCCTGCTCAGTCACTCTTCGCTTGTTATTGAGCCTCTTGTTTTGGGAGTGTTTGAGTCTCTTTTTCCTTAAGTTATCTTGCTTCACTCCACCCTGCCTCAGGGACTAAGAGGGTTTTGCTTCAGTGAGGTCAAGGCTGATATTGTAGGATAGTTTTTCTCACAGTCACAATCATGATAACTCTCTCAATGGTACAAGTTTTGTTTCAGACCTGGAATATTCAGCTGCCCCAGTGGTGGGGGACATATTTGGGAACTCCCTGTGTCATCACCTTGCCCCTCTCTATGCTCTTCATTCATTTGCCTGTCTCAGTTCATGTGTTGCTTGGAGCAGATCTGAGCTTTTGGCAAATGTATGTCAGCCTTGCACACTGGGCCTAAAGATGGGATTTGGAATCTTCTAGGTGGTTTTGCAACCCAAATGTGATAGCAAGGGTAATAACAAAACCTTCTGCCTAGTGGTTTTCACCATCATTTATTCAGTGCTGTCAATATTTTCTTCAGTGACACTGTTAGGTATCTGGAGGTGTACCAATCAATTCCCCTTGTCTGTGTGGACAATCCCCTTTGCTAAAGAAAGGCTAGGCTCTTACTAAAGCATTCACAATTAGATCAAGTCCACAAGTCCATACTATACATCATATGGGAGAGAAGCAGTGTGATGGGTCGGGACAAAGGTTGTCTGATAAGGATGTGTTGTGTCATTTGTCTGCATGTCTTGGCTTTTCGAAAGACATTCCCGTAACCCAGGAATGTCTTCTAGGGGGTTTTAAATGTCTCAGTTTTTAATTTCATCAGGTTTTATTTTTAGATCACGATACAATGTTTGTTCAGTACATATTGCAGCATTGGTAAGAATCTGTCCTGTGTTTATCAGGAACAAACAGCCCAGAGGAAGGTGTGCTCGCTGTGATGAAGAGTATTTGGACGACAAGAGAGGTCAGATGACTGCAAAACCCTGAAGCTGTATGAGCGTTCAGTCTTGTTTGGTGCTGCAGGAGGAATTGAGCTTGAAACGTTAAATTACTGAAAAAGTTCTGCTACAAGAAACATTTGTGTTGTTGTAGATGAGGTAACTTGCAGAAACCAAAAGCACAAACCAAAACTAGTTCTGCAGTATCTTTTATGGGAATAACTTGTGACACTTTAATGTGTCACTACCAATAAGTCTCTGGTTTTTATTTTCAAAATGAGGGTCAGCACCCTACTGGTTTGAAATTATTTTGCCTCTCTCTCTGTCCATATTTCTTTTTATATGTAAAGGCTGGAGAGGGGTTTGTGGGTAAATGTGTTTTGGTGTTTCTCATCAAACTGTAGTCTAAAACAGTGGTAACACACAAAGCAGTGAGAACAGACTCTAGGTCACCAATTAAATGCAACTAGCTCTGAAATGCCACACAACATCCATTTAAAACAGTCCAAACTCCAGGCTTGGATTAAGATTCAGGCATTCCTAAAAACACAAGATTAAACTGAAAGCTCAGATTTCCTTTAAAACAGAAAGCTTCCAGCTCTCTCCCTGCCTAGGCAAGATCAAGCCCTTGATCTAAAGAGAAGCAATGCAATATCTTCTTCTGGTGTCCCAAAACCCCAAGGGCACAGTTCAGAGTTGCAGTTTGCCTGGCAGCAAAGATGGACAAGGTTTCTGTCCCCTGTGCTGAGATTGACAGTGCCTTTGGTTGTGCTACTGCTGTCATCTACAAGCTGGATCACAAAAAGGGTTACAAAGGGGCACAAAACTTGCTTTAATTTTAGAAGCTTTTTTTTTCTTTAGCCCAAACCATTTCAATGAATGAACTGTCTCTGTGGTCATGTACATTGATGTAGTGGCACCACAGGGGTGGAGGGACAAGAGGAAGGACAAGTTTCTGTGCAGGGTCAGGAACACAAGGGTAGGGCAGGAGCTTCCTAAGCAGCTTTGCTGCTGAGGAAAAATTATCATCAATATGCCCCTGAGAAGGCAGAACATTGCAGCATGGATTCAGGAACAAGCAGCCAGGCTTAGGAAAGGCCAGAAACTTTTAAATCAGCTTTGTTTTTGGAGAAAAATGGATCAAGACTCAAACCCCGAGATAGCAGCTCTGAAGGGAGTGAGCTGTCCTGCTCACCTCATTGGGGTGTCCTTTCCAAGTCTCATCTATAGGGGACCCAAGCAGGTATTTGTCTTGGCCTCTCATGGCCACAGTCACTCAGAGCATCATTTTCATCCTTCACAAGAGGGCCCCTTTGGTAGCACACCCTAATAATGGCCACACTAGAAGCAGGATGGGGAAGGCCTGCAGTGGGAACCATGAACCACCAGTCCGCATGGAACAGAACACCACTGCCCCATGGGAGCCTGCTGTCTCAGTGTGGCACTCCCTGACCCCACATAGGTTTCTGGGGAGATCACCACTTAAACTTGGGATGTCCAGGGACCACAGAAAGATGTTGTTATGAGGATTAGAGGCCAGTTTTCTTTCCAAAGGTGTCAAGGGTGTTGCATTACATTTACATCATGAGCGAGAGCAAAGACGTCGCTGGAGGCAGTGATCCCCTGCAGTGTGGGAGCTCCGGGGAGCCTTGCAGCAGGGGGACCACCTCCCACCACACTCTGGTGAGACAAGGCCAGCCAGCACACCAATTTCAGACCAAGCCAGCAGAGGTCACAGTAGGTCCAACAAATTCTCCATGCCCTTGTCCAGCTCAGTCTGCCCTAACGGTTCACCACTGACTGACTGGTATTAAACCCTCATCCTACTCAACAGCCTGAGCAAACCTGACAAAGCCAGGTTTCAGTTGCAGAGTACCTTCCTGGAGGGAGCAAATAGCTGCTGGAGACTTGGGCTGTGGCTTGGTTGTAACCCTCTTCCACAGCATGTGCTCCTGTTGCAGGTGATTATGTACACTATCTTGGTGTTAAAATCAGTCATGAGGGTGTGGATGTGTTTTCTTCTTTTCATTGCACAGAGGAAAATCACTAGACGTGCCAGCCTGTCAGGCTCCTTTATCTTCCCAGACCTCTCACCTTCATCCTTCCTGTGCCAAATTCATGCTCAGGCTGGAGGATGTTCCTGCTGCCTGAAGGTGATTTGGTCTGCAGGGAAGCTGGGTCTATGTCTTCTTGTGCTGTGTTACCACCTTACCAGCAACTGCTCTAGGAAAATCTCTTGAGCATCTCCATGCCACTGTCTGGGTGGATCCCTGTTGCAATGGGCTCTCTTGGGGTCTTCCACAAGAGCTGGGATGATCTCTGTGAAGATACATGTACTGCAGAGGCAGGTAGGTTTGCAGACAACCAGTCCATGTCCCTGCTCAATTACAGCTCCACAAGGAAATTGCAGGTATGGCAAATGCAAGACCAGGTATTTAGTTCTGTATACAGAGACACTGGGAGTTTCTTTCCTCCGTTTCTAGCAACAGTATCTTGGGCAGAGAAGAAGCAGAAGTAAAAAAGTATTCTTTTAAAGTGAATATAGGAGCCATGAAGGTCTGTATGCCCTTCCTGATGTCAAGATCTGTAAGGGATCAGGCTCTGGTTGGCTGAGGTCTCACACAGGCTACTGGACCACAAGCCAGGGCACCTTTCTTGCTAAAGACATTCTTGGTACAATGCCTTGGTGTCTTTGGAACCCACCATGGCTATGACATATGGCACTTCCCAATGGCCGCAAATGCCCACATTCTGCGAGGGAAAGTGTGAGATGGCTGTGGCTGGGTGAGCTGGGCAAGCAAAGCCTGGTAGCTGATTCCTGGAGGTCTCTGCCACTGGAGGGGGACAGAGCACCTTGCTGCAGAGGTAGGTGCCCCTACACCCCTCCCAGAAGAGATCCTCCCATGCTGTAGGGCTTTCATCCAGTTTATCCTGGTGGATGGGCCACTGCTTGCAGTGCCGCGCCCTGGAGTGGGTCATCGCGGGATTGCGCTTTTAGCAGAGGAGGGCCGCAGTTTAGCAAGGAGGCAGCATTTCACACAATAGCAGTGAATCCACTGAACATTGCCGAGCCTGCCACGATGGGTGGCCCAGCACATCCAGGGAGGGGTGTTGATCAGGGGCACTCTGGAGATAAACGCAAACTTCCTTTGAACTTCAAGTATGCTCCTGGTGGTCTGTGATTTCCAACTGCTTTCTTGTCACCTTTGGCCCTTGGAAGAGCCATTCATCATCTTTCCCATTAGTCCATGGCTTGAATTGCTAGAGCGGGGCAGTGCTGGTGCAGTGCCCTATCCTTGACTGATCTGCAGATGCTTTCTGCAGATCCTGGCAGCAATGTCTAGGGCAGCAGCTGCATTGGCTGGCTACAATGCTGGGCTGGGCTGGCCAAGACCATCTTCAAGAGGTGCCACACAGATACACCATGGTGAGGTGAGTCCTGGGCTCTGAAATGGCACAGACCCTGGTAGAGCTTCCCGTGGAGCAGTGCCTGCAGAGGGTCTCACCAAAAAGACATGGTCTCAGCTTTGGTCAAGAGGAGGCCACCTGTGCAATTCATGCCTTGCTCACCTACTGGGTTCTTGTGCTGCAGTTGTGCCAAATACCACAGAGAACTGGGTGGCAACTCCCCCTGCGCATTTTGGGAGGGTGTGGTGATCTGGGAGAGGCTTTCCCACACTGGGTTACCCTGAGGAGCAGACACCTCTCTCCTGACCAGCTTGCTACGGCCGATGAGACCTGATCGATGAATGAAGATGGCATGCTGCCATCAGGCTGCATTGTGCAACAGTGCATGATGCAACTGAACTTTACATAACCTGATGCAACACCCAGAGCTGGAGCTTAAAGCTGCAGGTCCTGGGTCATTACTGTATGGTGGATATACCTCCTTGGTATATACATGCATGAGGTCACACAGTGTGTGGACAGTAGCACTGCTCCAGGCAACTCAGCTTGACTCTTGGGTTTGAAATTGCTTCAACCAACCAACCAACCCACCAACCAACCAACCATGGCTCATTAAGGATGACTAGACCAAGGGCAGAGGCAAGATCCACATGTATTGCAGACAGCAACTGTGGAAATGTCATCCATGCAGCTCAGCTTGTGCCCTCCATTCCTATCTGCAACTCATTCAACCCAAAGCATCTTTCCACACTCCTGCCCTTCAGCCCTGGCTGGTCCAGCCCTGGACCCCAGCTCTGCCTGTGTCCTGCAGCCTCCCAATGCCTGTGATAGTGCAGTCCTCCTTTGCAGGCCCTCTCCTCCAGATGCTCCTGAACAGCGTCCTCTTTTCATGTGAAGTCATGGCTTTGAGCTCCATGCTGTGTTAGACAGGCTGCCTTGGACTATGCACAGCTGATGCTCAGCCTGGTGCTTTTGGAAAGGTGGCAATATTCCTCTCCTGAGGCAGGACACCAATGCTCTACAAAACATGTAAGATAATGTAAGATAATTGCCTTAAAGAAAATTGCCTTAAGCCTGACTTCCACTATTGTCCATACTGAGCTTCAGGCCAAAGTAATTTCTCATCTTTTCTTTGACATTTATCATATTTAGGCTAAAAGAAAACAGAGAGGAGTTGCTGGCTTGTTGTTTTCTGTACAGCAGTGAGAGTTTGCAGCTGTTCTGAGGTCTGTCGTGTGTGTTGTGCGTGAGCAAGGCAGGGGGAGTGGGAGCATGTCAGAGAGGAAGGACAACCCCACCAAATAAGCAGTCATGGTATTTACTTTCCTCTCTGCAACAGGGGGATCCTGCAATGCCCCTCACTGCTGTAGCATCAGACCTGTCTAGGTAGCATAACTGCATTAGCTTCCTTGGGCTTTTATGTCACTCCCTCTGCCCTCCCAGCCTGTCCCCTCGGGGGGATGTGGTTCCCATGCAGGCAAGAGAAAGAAACAGAGCCTGGGAGGAGCCCAGTCTTCTTTTTGCATGAGGATCAGGCTAGTGCAACTCCAAGTATCACCTGGCTTTCCCTTCCCCCCTCAAGGGAAGCTAATCCTGGGCATCACCAGCTCTGCCAAGTTTACATGGAAAATACCACTAGCAGGACCAGCAACTCTGTCTGAAACCGGACTGGGAGGGGACAACCTGGTATCCCCTTTCTGATGTGACTCTGCACCTGTGACTCACTGACATCTCAGTACCTTTCCAACTAGGCTGTTGTGCCTGCAGCCAGTGCTTGGGTGCCTGGTGAAACTTCTTTCTTTTCAGCCTTTTTTTGCCAGGCCCCAATGATGTAACACCTCAGGTGAATTGCCACAGCCCTGCCAGAATATACTGTGGTGCCAGAAGGAAGGTGTGAAAAATGCCTTTCCACTTCCGGGTGCCTGGATTGTCCCTGTGTTTTGATACGCTATCCCTCCAGTTCCCTCCTTCCCGTAAGATACATGGGCCCCCTTTCTCTGCTCCTAATTGTCCCCTCCACAACTGATGGACATCAGACATCTTCTTGCCTGGCCATGAGCAGAGACAGTGCCTGCAGAGTAAACGAGCATTATGTGGCACCTCTGCCACTCTCCTGTGGTGCCAGAAGAGATCCTCCATGGCATAGGGAGGAATTACAGGGCATTCACTCATAGGCATCCTGGCAGCTGACTGCTGCATTCACAGTGGCTTACAGGAAGGCTGAATCCCCATGACTGCTGCATGGTGCTGGTCTCTTCACTTCAGGTTCCCTGTCAGCAAAGTGGGAACCATGAACTGGAAAACAAAGGCACCACATTGTCCCTTATGGAAAAGAGAGAAGAAAGAGGTCAAAGGCCTGAAGCTGTGAGCAGAGACGTGTGTTGGCAACGGGATGAGTTATTTGTGTGCTGCGGTGAGGCCTCAACACCACTGACCACGTACGTACAACAGCCTGGGTGTTTGAACTCCACCCTGTGAGGATTCACTGGTATGAGAGCAGCACCTGACATGGAGATCACCAGGTGTCCGAGATCAGTTCATAGATACTCTGGGAGGATGTGTAATCAAACCACTTCATTACATCCCTAAACTAAACAGCCTCCAGGAAGCAAATAAATGGTTAAGGAGACAGGCCAAAATGCTGAAGGAGAAAGCAACGTTTGCTCCATACTCATGGCCAAGTTGTAGTGGGAGAGACTGCTGTGTATACTCAGCCCTGATCTGTGACCATGTAGCTCTTTGTATTATGTCTAAGAAGGAAAGATAAACAAGAAATGGTGATCAGATTGGAATTATAATCCTGGAATACAGTGGCTGCTAAAAGGCTAAAGAGGAAGCCAGAGAATAGTGGCTTCTGTTAAACCAATGGGTAAAATGCTTGTCTAGATGATGGAAGTTTTCCCAAATCCTCTCCAAATAAAGGCACTTGTGATGGCATTGTGTTTAAGCTCCTGAAAAATGCAATTAAAAAAAAAAAAAAGGAAAATTAAACAACTTCTAAATATGGGGGGTGGGGGGCAAAGGGGGGATGTTTAAGGAAATTACTAGTGTATTGCCAGTTTGGAGAGAGTTTAAATACTGTGTCAAGGGAGCAGTTAGTGTGTGGTATGTAAAATGAAGCAATACAAAAACAGTTATTAACTGAGGCTGATTTGGCCTTAAAATGTGCTCTAGGAACTTCTGTGTCAAAGGATACAGCTACTCCAGAAGACAGGGAGTTGCAACAGCATCAAACAGCCTGAAACAAAACTTTTATTGTTCCCCTTTTGGGGGACAGTCTCCCCTTTGGGGTGAAAGTCCTTCAGAAGAGTATCAGTATTGAAAACATTCATGAGAGAAAGCTTTGTTGAAAGTGAAACATGCTTTTAATTCCACTGTGCTCCTGAGAATCCATCTGCAGGACAACCTGTGTAGAGGAAGAAAGACAACATGGGTAGGACCTTGGATCCTCTCCCTCTACTGAGGAAAGATGTCAATGAGGAGGAAAAATGGGTTTTTCCTTTTTGTGGTGGTTCTCTAGTTTCTGTGAACAAAGATGGATATCCTTTGCCTAGGTTTGACTAAGCAAAACTTATCAACCCTACGGGAGTGCTGGCTGATGGCAAAAAACACCCCTATGAATAATGCACACAAGGTCTTACTCCAGCATAACAGGCCAGCACTAGGATAGTTTCCACATTCATGTTCTGATGGAGGGTCTTGGCCCATCTATTGCAAAATGTTTTTAACTTTCAGAGCAATGCAGGCAAGGATTATTGGAAATGACAACAAGGGTTGTCTGTGGAGGTACTGGTCAGACTGTCAAGAATGGCTGCAGAGCTAATGAGCGAAAAGTGAATTTTCCAGAGTCTCAGCCATATGCTGTGGGTCTTGTAGATGATATTCATAAATCAAAGTAATGCATGAGGCTATCCTCAAGGCACCTCAACTACAAGATATGTCACAATTATCTTCCTTTCTGGGGATAGGCAGTTATTACCAATGGGTCTTGCCCAACACATCAACACTATTACACTCCCTAAATAGACCAGTGCACAAAGGACAGAAGTAATGTTGATCCACATGATGTGCCAAGGCCCCAGATGAAGCAAACAACTTTGCATTAACAGAAAATGAAACTGCCTGTAAAATTAGCTTGCAGCACTTCGCCATGGGCCTGAAACACTGATGCTGAAAGCCAGACATCAGGGTAAAATAAAGAGCCACACTTGGGTCTCGCTGTCATCCGTCTGCAGCGCTCTGCTCACACCCAGAGAAAAGACCCACGGGTCATCTTGGGAGGTCAGCGGTTTAACCACAGCTTATCTCAAGAGGAAACAATTTACTCTGGTTGCGAATGCCAAACACTGGCTTCAGTGTTAGCAGGAACAGCCTGGTTAGGAAAAAGGAAGGTTTTCTGGGGTACTTCCTGCTTGGGTGATGTGGTAGGAATACCACAAGCACCTGGAGAGTGACATGTATCTTAACGCAATGTGAAAAGAGAGAACAAGCCAAGTCGATGGAGACATCTCATGAAAGGACGAGGAGATGGGCTTAGCACACAGCCTCTTTGAGCCATCTTGGCTGGAAAGAGAGTACTGAAATACACGTCCAGGTTGCCTAACGTGTGGCACCAGAGCACTTACTGTAATAAATCTCAGGTCTACTGTACTCCAAGAATTACATGATGGCCCTCTGGGAATGATAGCTATGAAAGCCCTGGCTGGAAATTTGGTTCAGTGGCCAAACACTGATACACAAATAGGAGGAATGGCAAAACAATGTCAAGGGTATTAATAAAGCTAGTTGGGAAATTTTCCATCAGAATAATTCTCCAATGGAAAATGCTGTTTTCACTAACTCAGCAGTTTCTGTAACAAAATTGCAGATTTCCATTGGGAAAATCAAACTGAAGTATCCTTGGCTCTTTTTTTTGCAAGAAGAAAATAAAATTGCCAAGAGCATTGTAGGTGAACTAACAGACACTTTCTTTCTGTGCAGCTCTCAGACACTCAGCCTTCCCCTCAGGTCCAGAAATCAGAGACGCAGCTGAGCAGTCAGAGGTGCAAGAAGGCTGGGAGATGGGAAGTCACTCCCTTAGGTTTTTGACAGCTCACCTGCTCCAGAAAGCAAATATACCCCTACCAGATGGACAGCCAGGAGGCCAGAAGTTTTCATTCTGGTTCTTGTAAAGGTTGATTTTTGTGGAACTCTAATGAAGACAGCAGTTTTGATTTTTCTGTTTAGTATTTTCCTTAAAAAGAAACTCAGCTACCATTGTTTTCTTTCTTGCTAGAAAGGATTTCTATTTCCCAGCCAACTCCAGTTATCAACAAACACTACACTCGCTTATATATTCTCCTTTGTATTCTCAGGAATGGCCAGCTGCTCTAGGAAAGCAAACTTAGAAATGGGCCATTTACAGGACATATGTTTTTGATTGCAGGAAATGCGCCTCATAAATGGCCTGAAGTGCTGCATATGAATGCTACTAATTTAACACAGACCGGGAAAGTGTTAAGATTAGGATTTTCATGGACAGGAATTCTACTTGCGTTGTAAGTGATGAAGGGTCACTTTTTTGATGTTTAAAAGGTTGTGTGCTTTTATCTTACAAAATAGTATAAACCCTGCTGCATAATCTCCTTACTGTCCTGACATAAGAGGAGTATTGGGAAGATTTGTTTAAACATCCAATTCAGTGATCCAAACCAGAAGTCTGGATAAAGTGAACTTACAATAAAAAGATATGAATTCTCTTTTGGCCTGGAAAGAACATGTTAATACAGATCTCAACTGCAGTCACCCATGGTCTTGGAACACAGATTTTTCTTGCTTGGACTTGCTAGCACCTGATTTCCAGGGGGGTGTTTGTTTGAAAAGTGATAGGATCAAATGGCCCCATATAGTCATGCATGAGTCTGCTGCCTTCAGATTGGAAAAAAAAAATCTGTGCAAGAGGTAACTGTGAAAACTCAGAGAAATTTTAAGCAAATTATTTGGCAACCTTCTTCTCTGTTTTATCAGGTGGAAATGGCATTGGGAGCCTTGGAATTAATTAGAAAAATGGAGTGGTAGAATTGTGCCCTCTTATCAGAAATAATAATTGTCAGCTTTATGGAAATGTTTGTGGTTATGGATGCTGAAGTAGGTCAGCTGGCAGTTATTCAGGTAGCAACAGTGGGGACATGAAGAACCTTGGAAAGACTGAGACCATTTTTCCATGCTTGCAAGCACTTTTAGACACCTGATTTAAAACTTCTACATTTAGAAACATTGGTTGGAATCTCCTGGTGCTTCAGTTTCTTAACTGGTAAAGTGGAAATGCTTTTTTTTGCAAGGATGTGATGTTTAACTAGTTCTTGTCATGAAGGACATTGGAATTCTCTGGAATTCCCAATGAATGTGTTATGTGCAGTTAAATGTTTGCATCATGCTCATTCTACCACACTTGTTTTTTTGAAGTTCTGTTTCTCTCTGGAGCACCTTGGCAGTCAGAATTAAAGAAGGAATGATTCTACATGTCCTTCAAGAAGGACATGTAGAAAAGACCTAACGACTTGGTGCTCCTCTGCAGAGCTTGGTAGCAGAGTCAGCTTCTCCAGTGCTGCTCCTATATCTTTGTGGCAATGTTTGTCCTGCTTTAAGTCATTGTTTCAGAATTCCCAGAACCTCTGTCTTTTGTTGTAATTTGGGATCTGCCTCTTTCAGCAGTTGACCATAGCATGATGGTAATGGCCTTCAAAAAGTGTCCCAAAGGAGCATACATTGCTTTTTCTCGCTGACTTTCAGTTTTCCCCTGTCCTCCTGCAGAGTTCACAGTGTTGGTCCCCTTGGTCTGAGCTGCAGGAAAGCTTTTATCCATCAGGGCCAATCAATCCTTCATCTACCTCTCGCCTCACTGAGCTTTCACCTTTTGCAAGTGCCCCATCAGACCCAGCTGTGGATAGATTAATCACATTTCTATCAGATAAAGATCAGCAGAGGCGTCACAGATGAGGCTGGGCTTGACTTCCTGGTACAGGGTCACCTAGTGTATGATCTCACCTCACACTCCAAAACACACTGCTCTTCATCAGCTTCCTCGCTTTTGTTAGCAGAAAGCAGGAGGACAGTGCTGGGTTAATAGTTGGACTTGGTGACCTTAAAGGTCTTTTTAAGCCTGAATGATTCTATGATTCTGTGACGTCTGGTGGTGGGTCACAGGCCTGAGTAAGTATAGCTGTTCCCTATCATGCGAGAAGGCTCTAGGGTGTCCAAGGAGGGATCGTTTACACAAGCTCAGAGGGCCCTGAGGACATTTGGTACAAGTACCTGTTATATCCAGTGCAATGCAGCCGTCCTTGGCAGCAAATCCATGGGAATTTACTTGCATAAATGTGGAGTGATACACTTGTATGTATATCTGAGTCATGTCCTGTCGGTACTTCCCTTACCAGTTACATCTGTGGGTTAGATAAATAGAGAAAAAAGAAAAAGCAGTGAAAAATGGAGTTTCATAGAAATCTCAAGAACCAAGATCTTCAAATAATACAAGTTCAACAAATGGTCTTAATGCAATACACATATCAAAGTGCATGAACCTCTTGCCCTTCTCCATGGCTCTTCTGCATCTTAACTAGAAAAGCACAGGCACTTTGGGGAGCTCTGGGCCCTTTCCTGGGATGTGCTATAGGGCATTCTCTATCTACAGAAAAAGCAGACTGTCTTACTTTTTGTAAGACAAAAGTCTCTCCCTCTTCCCATTCCCCATGATCTTGATCTTACATGGGGATGGCAGCTGATGCTTAAGACTTAGGACAGCTGCATAATTTGTTGGCAGGATTGCTGAATTTATGGAGGGGATCAGATATCAGAAAAACGGGGTTCTGGACTGGAGGGATTAAGCTCGCAGTATTGAGTTTTGGATGTTCCAGTTGGTGATATTGCCAAAAGGGACATGAAAGGTGATCTCATTTCAGCTTGGTGCAGTGCACTAACTAATTGCAGTGAATATACACAATTCTGCTAAATTAATCCCTATCTCAAGCTGCCCATGTAAATACACTGACAAACTTTTTTTCCCTTTTGATTCACTTAGAAAGAATGCTGAAAAGACATTTAAAAGGTTTTTGTTTGTTTTTTTTTCCCCTGATGCACAAGTTACTGGCTTCTGCTAGATATAAGATATTGTGGGGTGTCATGGTTATTTTAGTGGCACACAGAAACACCTCCAAGGCCTGCCTGACATGTCTAATGCATGTGTTCTAGCTTTAAGGAAATGCCAGATTAGGGGTCAAGAAAGTATTTCCATCCAAATCAGATTGTCCGGAACAATTTTTTAGCCTTCTGTAATGTGTGGCATAGTCTGCTTCCCTTGGCCAGGAGATGCTCCTGTGAACTGCAGAGGAGAAAAATGACACAATTATGTGAGTGGTGGAGAAGATGGAGGTGAATGTCCTTGATCTCTCTGGATCGGCTTGTAGTTGATGGCCTTGGTGGTCCTAACCAATCCAATAGTACTGTAGATGACAAATAACTGCCTCCCTCTTCCCTGCCTGGTGTTTAAAGAATGCCTTGTGCTTTGCTTTCAAAGTTACCTGCACTGTGTGCAAACATGTTGATCCCTCCACTATATAGAAATTCAAATATAATAGAAGTTCAGTACAGAGCAGCATCCCATTCCCCTCCAGAAGCAACACCTCTGGGCTTTGCACTTCGTGTCTCATCTGCTGTGGGACACGTTCCCACCCCTAGGGCTGTGACAGGTCAGGGGAAGTGATTAGCTCCCACATTCTGGGAGGGGACTCTGCACGTGTCAGTCACTGCTAAGCCTGCAGCGGCGTAGTGAATGTGACGTTGCCCTCGGCAAGGTGAAGGGTTTCCCTTCTGGGAAATGTTTCAGAAAGCAGCAGTATCTCTGTCATGGCAGGC
The DNA here is from genome assembly GCF_009650955.1 of Corvus moneduloides. NCBI lineage: Eukaryota > Metazoa > Chordata > Aves > Passeriformes > Corvidae > Corvus > Corvus moneduloides. The sequence goes on from NC_045478.1 coordinate 89,608,330, forward strand.
AGAGCTCCTCCCTGGCCTCTCGCTAAAACAAGCCATTGTCCATGTGCCTATGAATCATGCCAAGCACACTCAGAAACACCAAGGTGTTGTGTCATGTGAACTGAGGGGTGCAAGAAAGAAACCGGGGGAGTTTCAGGGACTGGCTGTGCAAGTGGTCAGGAACAAGATGGCTACATATGGAGGCCTTGTCTGTGCAGAGGGCTGTATCAGTGAGAGGGGATTTCAGAAGTAATCCTCACCACAGGCTAGCATGCTGCAGCATTCCCCTCTGCTCCCTGTGGAGGAAGTGGGAAGGATGGTTGGCAGGATCCACACAGCTGCCTCTTGCCTCCTCCAGTTTGTCTTTGCACTCCCACTGCTAGATTTGTGCTGCCCCTTGAAGAAGTGTCTTTATAGCTAAGTCACCCAGTGACCCCTAAGCTTGTGCATTAGCTGCAGTTTTTTGTGATGTGAGGCTGCTTCTGGGAGCCTTCACTTGAAGGACCTCTGTGCTCCTTTGTTTTCTGTTTCAGAGAAACCTTGATTATTTGAGCAATGGCTTGTGGCTGGGATGGCTGCTGGTATGAATTAGAAAACCCTCCCCCTCTGTCTGTGAGGTTCTAGATCGTGCCTCTGCTCACAGCACATTTTATGGTGGGGCTTATTTACCTTTTAATGCAACAAAAATCCTCACCGTCTGGTCCCGTGTAGGTTTATACAGCACTTACTTCAAGACTGAAGCTCTTGGTAACTGTGATAGGTGAGAACACAGCTCATGTAAGGTTTGCCTGCTTCTTAGCATGCCAGCCAAGTCCAAATTAGGATGAAGGCAGAATTTTTCAGTGATGGGGGCAACTCTTTGCTGGAGCACTCTGTTGTGGGCAATAGCAGCTTCTTTGTTTCTTGATGTCTTTTGATTGAAGCTGGATGATGTTCTGGAAGGTATGCCTGGCTAGATGCAAATACTTGGGATCAGTAAGGGAAGAACTGAGACTCAGTTTCACAGCTAGCTTTGCATATGAGGTGCCAATCTGTTTTGGCCTCAACACACAAGTCTGGGCTTTAGCCCCCATCTAAATACAACAGCGTGAGATGCTTTAGAGAGAGATGCTCTTTGATGGAGCTGAGAACTGGTGACCATGCAGCAGCTCCTCAGACAGAAGTGATTTGCTCCTGCCAAAGGATGAGCATTCATACTGGCTGCTGTGGGGACACAGCCAGCCTGGAGTACAGCTGACCTGCAGTTTGTTGTGTGGCTAAGGTCTGCCACATCTGCCTGTACCAGTAACCCCACTAAACAGGCTGCTGCCATCAGACTCTTCCTTAAGTCTCTTTTGGAGCCCAGGTCTATAAGGAGATGTGGCTCTCTGTGCAGGGATTCCCATACAATACTAGCTCTGACAGCTGGGCAACAGCTGGTTGCAGATGATTGCCAACATTAATAAAGGAGGCTATGTGATGGATTCCCTTCTGTAGAGGTTACTAAACAAACAGAGCTTGAGGAAACCTGGCCTTCTCCAGGAGCAAATGCAGCACAAAACCTCTTCTTGTTCTGACAGGCCAGCAGCGGGTCCTTCTCCACTGCGATTTGCAGATAATCCCATGTACAACAGATTCAGAAACTGATCTGGTGAGAGCAGCTCCTCTCTGCATCCCTCACCAGCCTGCTAGTTGTAAGGAAATTATACATGTTGAAGATGGGGCCTCCTAAATAATTTTGCAGTGCCTTTGGGAGAACATGGGCAAACTGTGCCATATATGATACACTTGTAGGCAGACGTATGTGAATGCAGGGGATGGGAAAGATTGCCCAGGCCTCTCAGGATGGTCTCAGATGTATGATAATGTCTTAAAAGGATCGTAGGAGGGGAAACAGGCCACAGTTTCCACTTTTTTGGATCCATGGGCAGTGCGGTCCTCATATGGACTTCCAGCAGGCCCTTGTGCTCATGAGGAGAATGTTTCTCATCTCCCTGGGACCGGAGTCTCCTTGAACAGGCAGGTCCCACTGCTGTTGGGTCTGAAGGACAGCCTCCCAAAATGCACCAGACACCCTCTCTTGAAAGGCAAGCCCCTTCTTGGCAGCTGTTGAGGTGCCTCCACATGTGCCACTGTGCTAGAGTCTTGTGAGCAAACTTAAGGGTACTGAGTACCAGCAAGGGGGGAGGATCCTCTGTCGTCTGCCTTTCAAGCCCCCATTTCTCCATTCTTCCTGGTTCCTGTCCTCTTTGCTCTGGGTTTCCCTGATCCCTCACAGCCTGCTGTCCCTCCCTTCGCCAGGGCTGTGGAGGCTGGAGGCTGGAGCTGGGCAGGGGGTTAAGAGACAGATGGGAACTGGTGGCTTCACTCTGCTGGAGTGAGGGAGGGCAAGTCACTGACCTCCCAGCAGGAGTGACACAGGAAACCTATAATTACATGCTTGTGACAGCAATGCTGGATCTTGTTAATCACGCTGCTGCCATGTCAGAAATGCCGCCTCTTGGGATTAAGGAAAACAAACAAGCTCAAGTGGCACTGGCAGCAGTGGTGACTCTGTCCAGTGATTACCCGGCACCTCCCAGTGCAGTTCCCCCACAGCACTGGCTAGCCCAACTGTGTGGAGAGTGTGATGGGAGCTGAAGGCTCAGCAAACAAGCTCATCCCAGTAGAGCCTAATGGACCCATCATTTGCAGTGGCAGGTTGGAGTCCTCTCCCTTTTTCAGCAGCTCTCTAAACACATGACACCTTCACCTCCCCTTGGAAGTCACCCCACCTTTTTCCACCCTGTGTTTTGTAGGAGTAGGCTGAAACACAAAGGAGATTTACGCAAAGCCCTGCAGGGAGTCAGTGGTAAAAGTGGGCTTTAAGTGCAGCAATGCTGCTTCCACACCCTGTTTCCTCGACCCTTGCTCTGCTGCTCCAACACTGCCTCTCAGCCCTTCTCCTCCACTTTGGAGGGAAACCCTGGTGTTCTGCCCTGCAGTACTGCCCTGTCCACTATGCTGGCTACTTTATTTTTTTTGGTGATTGCTAAATATCTCCACTTTTGCAGTGTGAACTTTGCTTGAGCAGTTTCCTGTCCTCATGAAGTGACTCCACCTTGGATCCCATCCCCACCTACTGGAAAAAGTCTCAGCAAAACCAGTCAGGGAATACAAGGTTTGGGCTAATTCCCTCCGTCTGGATAAAGGTCTCTGCCTGGGGCAGCTCTAATGGCAGTCCCACGGTGGAGAAGATGCTGTTGCCTTAGTGAGCTTTACCAGGTTGTGTTGTAGTGGGCAAACCCATCCCATGTCCTTGTGGGGTCCCCTGTGCCCCAATACCCAGAGTCCAGGAAAGGCCATTGACACAGGACAGAACTTGCCTCAGGCCAGCATGGGAAACAGAGTTTGGGACTTGGGGATAAGCAAGTCCTTGGTGCATCCCCAGAGAACGAGAGGAACGAGCCTCAGATTGGGGGCTCCAGGCTTCAGCCAGCCCCTAATCCAGTGTACAGCTGAGAGGATCAAGAGATAGAAAGGTTGCTCACTGTAAATCCTTTTGAAGTCTGTTCCAACTGTTTTGCTGGGAACTTGCTGACCTGCGTGCCAGAGGGGATGCTAAGCTGGGGAGCCATGAGGAGCAGGGGTGTGTGTCCCCTGTGGGGTCTTGGGCTCTGAAAAAACACCCATTTGCTCCAGGGACCACTGCTGCCCGAGTGCCCCAAACCCAGCGACAAATGATGATGCTGGGGGCATGTGAAAACATCAAGCTTGGTGATGCAGGCCCACTGAGAGGGGGCAGGAGGGTCCCCAAGTGCCAGGACAGCCCAGCTGAGGAGATGGCTGGGTGTGGGAGCAGCTGGGTGGGCATGGCTCCAGCTCCAACCCTGTGGGGCTGCGGGTTGCAGGATGGCTTGCTGCTGGCTCTGCCTTTACATAAACACACTTTGCTTCTCTTGACTTTTTTCTTAATGAATTCCTCCTCTCCCGGCTGTTATTTTTGGCCTCCAGCTGATACTGTGGTTTTCCTTCTCCACACGTGATAAAAACACTCCTCACCGACTGCTTCCTCCAGGTGATGGACACCTGTAGCTGGTCCCCTGTCCCCATATGGGTCAGGGTTAGTGGCACAGGGACACAAAGTCATCACCACTCTGCAGACTTGCTTTCTGGACTCTGCAGAACACGACATGACAACGTGCGGTGGTAGGAAAAGGGTCTGCATAAAGGAGCCAACGCTCCCTGAAACAGAGAGAGACATTGGGGATGCAGGAGGGGGAAGTGAAGTGGAAGCACTAGGCTTGCTGTGGGGCTGGACCCTTCCTAAGCAGCATTGGCCACAGAGCTGGAGCAGTGCTGCAGCCTCACTGCATTTTCCAGCAAGGCAGAAGTGACCAGAGAGCAGCCACCCTGCGTACTGGCTCTTAATTGCCAGCTTGAAGTGCACAACAAATTGATTAAGTAAAAATATCAGTAAAGAAATTTGTATTTCATAGCCCTTCCCCTCCTTCCCCACTTCCAACTGCTTACCCTTAAAATTACTCTTGGGACAGAACTCTAAGCTTTTCTCTGAAACCACCAAGACTAGAAACTGCCTTTCTTTTTTAGGCAATTTTCTTCCCTCAGTGAAAGCAGGGTCTTTAAGGAAAACGCACATTATCACAAATCCTATCCTAATTTGTGTGCCTCTGCCCCCTGACCACTCCTCTCTCCCTGTTGCATGGGGCAGGCCCCTCTTCAGATCTGTCCTCCCCAGCTGGTATCTGTCCCTGTTCCTGCGGCCAGTGCTCCCAAATCGCGACCCAGCACTGTCCGGCTGTTGACCTCCACTAGTGCTGCCCACAGCACCCAGTCTCCCTGGCCCATCTCCCCAGACTGTGTTTTTTATCCTCCCTCCTTTTCAATGAAAATGAAAAACATACAGTCCTGCTCCCTCTTCTCCTTGTGCTTTCCTCTCCTACAGCTCAGCCCCCTTTGCCTTTCATTCAGTGAGTTTCCCATAAACACAGGTTTTGCAGTCTCAGAGCAGATGCAGCAGAAATGCTTGTGCATGAAGGAGCAGCATTGATGGCTGCTAAATGGTATTATCCTTGAGGGACTCTCCTGGGATGAAGCAAAGCAGACATAAGGTATAGTTTCTGTTTCTGAAGGCACAGAGTAATTTTCCTGACTGGGTGACATTAAACACCTTGTTTAAAAATAGAGAGAGGAACCTGAATGAGCAGGCACAGGGGATGTGAGATAACACAGGTAAAACTCCACCGTGCCAGATGCTGGGCACAGACAAAGGGCCACGCCTGTGGTTTCACTAAACCATCTCACCTGATCTGGCACTGCTGCTTACTGACTGACAATGGCAAATTCCAGTCTTGCAAATCCTACCAGGAATCCCTTCCTGTACGTATCAGCAGTGCCCTTTGATCTGCCTGCGGACAGTGGCCAGGGCTCCCGGGAAGCCCCTGCTTCCCCTCATACCTGACAGCCCCCCATGCTGCAGGAGGGCCATGAGAACCTATTGGTGCAGGGTCTTCTGCAAGAGGATCTTGGGCTTGGCGTTGACCTTGTCCCATTTATCTGAGTTATGTAAGATCTTCCCATATGGGTTGCTGGCTACGTGACACCTAACTATTTAGGCCAATGTAGTCTGTGACAAATGTGACAGTCGGTTTGGGGGAGGGAAGTGGGTAGGCTGGCCTGTGCTGTCTCAGGCAGGAAGGGAAACAGCTGGATGCCGTGCAGCAGGGTCACTCCTCAGCTGACACAAATTTCCCTGTCCCGCTGCTTGTGGGAGATGCCCAGTTTCAGCTGAGCTCAGCAGTTCTGCACCCAAGGCCTCTTTTCAGAACAAGAGCTACACTAATAAATCACCATATTCCTTTTTGACCATCTTGTTCAGGGCAGAAGGGGAGAGAAGATGAGAGGGTAACTCACAGATCGGGTCCTTTGCCTCTCCTTTGTGGGTTCTGAGTTGGGCTGAGATTTCCTGTGGTCCATTCAGAGACAATGTGGTTCTTGCTGGAGCTTGAGTTTGCATTTAGGCCAAAAGAGCCAGTCCAAAAAGCAGGAGCTGGTTCCTGGGCTTTGGGGTACATATCCCTGGCAGTTTTGGAGGCATAGCTTGGGATGGAGTTGGCAGCAGATGGGAAACTGTAGCATATGGTTAGCACTGGGCTTGTTGGAAAGAGCAGCATGAGGAGCTTGCAGGCACAGGGAGCTATAGATCACAGTAGTGCTGCCACTTGCTTGCCTGCAGAAACTGGTATTGGAGTTCATCTATGTCCTTCTTGCCTGTCTGCCCCATCAGAGAGGCGTTCATCCCCTTCTGGGCACTGTCATGGAAAAAACATCCACAGACAAGGCAAGGGCTCTTCTGCTACCTTTGAGGTTATTGAACACTGAGGGTCTCTGTCTTTCTTGGCTACTGGTGAGCAGTCAGTCTCGCACTCCCTTGACCTGGCCATGCTTCAAGCATCCCTGTTACAGTGCATCTGCAAGTCCAGTGCATGTGCGACCACTGACCAGATCACACAGAATCACACAGAATTTTTTATGTTGGAAGGGACCTCTGGAGATCATCCAGTCCAACTACCCCTGCCAAGGCAGGGTCACCTAGACCAGGTTGCACAGAAACGAGTCCAGGTGGGTTTTGAATGTCTTCAGAGAGGGAGACCCCACAGCCTTCTGAGCAGCCTGTTCCAGTGCTCTGTCGCCTTCAGTGGAAAGAAGTTCTTCCTTGTGTTGATGTGGAACTTCCTGTGTTTTAGTTTATGGCTCCTCATCCTGTCGCTGGGCACCACTGAGAAGAGTCTGGCACCATCCTCTTGACACCCACCTTTGAGAGGTTTACATACATTAATGAGATCCTTCTCAGTCTTCTCTTCTCCAGACTGAACCGGCCCAGCTCCCGCAGTCTCTCCTCGTAAGACAAATGCTCCAGACCCCTCATCATCTTTGTGGCTTTCATTGGACCCTCTCCTTGTCTTTCCTATCCTGAGGGGGCCTGAACTGGACACAGTATTCCAGAGGTGGCCTCACCAGGGCTGAGTAGAGGGGCAGGATCACCTCCCTCAACCTTCTAGCCACACTCTTCCTGATGCAACCCAGGACACCATTGGCCCTCCTGGCCATGAGGGCACTGCTGGCTCATGGACAACTTGGCACCCACCAGGAACCCCAGATCCTTCTCCACAGAGCTGCTCTCTTGTAGGTCAGTCCCCAGTCTGTGCTGGCACTTGGGGTTATTCCTCCCCAGGTGCAGGACCCTGCACGTGCCCTTGTTGAACCACATTAGGTTTTTTTCTGCCCAATTCTTCAGCCTATTGAGGTCCTGCTGAGTGGCAGCAAAGCCTTCCAGTATATCTGCCGCTCCCTCAGATGCTGGCCACTGCACACAGCAGAAGAGGAAGAGCTCACATCACTGTGTGCTGTTGGTGGATGTTCCTCCTGCATGGCATTTTTCTGCAAAGGGAGCATCTTGCAGCACTTGAAGAGTTTCTGTGCCATAACTTGGTATCAATTTGGAGCTAGGTCTTCAAAGTCACTGTTTCCCTTTACCATCCCTGAGACAACCCTTTACCCTGAGACATCAGTTTTAGTTAAGACAGGGCCGTGTCAGCCTTTTTGTTTTTATATGGTGAAGTGGTCAGGAGAAGCCTATAAGAAATAGATGTGATACTGTAAGAAGTTAATTTATTAACATAACTTGAATTTGCATCAATGTTGCCATTTTTTTATACCTTGAAGCCTTCGATCTTCAAGGCTGCCTGTCAAACACCTTTCATCAGGATCAAATTCTTGATTTGGAATTTGCCTGTGGACAAAATGAGAACCACTCCCAAATACCACTCGTCCCGATTACGTTCTCTGTGGCGGTGACACTGGTACTGAGGCTCTGTGCAGGGCCTCTCACCTGTGTTTCCCTGCAAGAGTATGCATGCCTCCCTCCTTGCTTTCCTTCTGGACTGTGGCCCTCCTAGAGCAAGTGTTCCTGGAAATTTTTTTGCCTCTTCTGGACTTGCTGCTTGTGGGAGATGAGGAAGGAGTCTCCAAGCACCCCATGATCAGGGCAGGCTGAGGCTTGCTGGCAGCAGTTAGGCAGGATCTCCTCGATCATCCAATTCATCTATGCCACAACTGTATGCTGTTATTAGGTGATTATGTTTCACTATCTTCATTGTGTAATTATTCATATGCTCATAAACAATGTAAATAGCCTCTAATGAGTTGGTAAGTTAAACATTCAGTAATGACTTTGAATGTCAGGAACTGTCTGCACAGAAAAGCAGCTACTTAAAGTATTTTTTTTTCTTTTTCTGTGTTGCAAAACCAGCTAACATCTTTGTTCCTTCTTTTTTTGCTAACACTCTGCAGGTTATTCTGGTCATAAACCACTTGACTTGAGTGGATTTACTCATCAATTAATCCAGAAAATTTGGCTGCCCTCTTTCACGCTACTGATGATATTTATTTCAAAAAGGCAAAAAGAAAACCAAAAAACCCAAACAAAACATGTAGCGAGTTTCTCTTCTTTTTCTTATTTTAAAATTTTATTTTAGTGTTCATAGTCATGAATAGATCCTCGTCCCTATTCTTCTTTGGCCTTGCTATTTTTGAAAGTCTTTTTCAGGGCAAATATTTAGGCCAAAGTCTTACTTAGGCAGGAGCTGCTCTGCATGTAACAGCAAGGATTTCAAAAGGGCTGTAACAAAAAAAGTCCCCAAATCAGTTTGATTTCCCCCCCACCACACATTTCCTGCACTTTTAAAAACAAATTTCTAGCCCAAAGAGTCATCAGTAAAAGCTTGGGATTATGAAGTCTGAACGCTTAAAGGCTTTGTTGCAAATACAAAAGCTATAGCTTACCCATGCTGGATTTAAATTTTTATTTTTAAACAAAACTCATGATTTTTTTTTTATCTGATTTGTGAGTTTGGGTGCCTGGAATTGCCATTACTGTGTTTGAATAATTCTTTACTACCTTTCTGTTGTGTTTTTTAATCACAGAAGTTTCCTTCTGTGGCTGACATTCCACATCCCTCTGCCAGCTTCCCCCCAGCACTGCCCATGTCCTTCACCTCTGGCATTTCCTCTCATAACATTCGAAAAGGAGCATTTGAACACTCCTCAGAGCTTCAGCTTCTATCCATAGCCATGCTACCACTTCTATCTAAAATAGACTATCTTTTCCAGATACATTTACGAATTGCTGATACACATCCTTGTATTTTTGGACATATTTGTGTATTTCTGGAGTGAGACTGCCATGGTAGATAACCAGAGGAAAGCAGTTCTCTTTGGGAACAACTTTCAAAGCTTTCTAATTAGCTCTCAGTCTATGTTGGGACAAAGCCACAATATTTCAGCTATTCTGGCAGAAAGTATGTTGTGTCAAATTTCAATTTTTTGTGTGTGAAATGTGATTTTCAGAGCGAAACTTACATTTTTCAGAGCTGAAATATGATGGGCGCATGCTAGTGTTTGTACCGAGGGAGAAATGCCCAGATTCAAGTCTCTGCCCAATCTTGTTTTGAGCAAAATATCTACCCCCGATCATGCACAAGCAGCTATGGGATGGAGCCTGATCCAAGCTGAGGTGTTCCCTCTGGCACTGACTGCTGTGAGTCTGCTGCTTCTTTCTGTCCCCACCAAGCAAAAAGTGTACATCCACAGGGGAGGAACAGCTGTGCCATGTCACACCAAGGGTTCTTGGAGCCCAGCAGCCTGTCTCCAGTAGCGGCTGATAACACGTGCAAAGAGCATTACTTGAAGGCAAATAGCGATACAGTGATACATCTCCCAAATGTTCCCCAGTGTCCCACAGTTTGTTATTTGGGGGACTTTCTGAGGCAGACCTAGTATCTTTGTTGCATTTTTTGTTCTCTTTCCACACATTTGTTTTGCTGGTTTTAAACTCTGTGAACTTGTAGTATCCACAGCGTCCTGTAGCAAGGACTTCCACAGTGTCCCTACCTGTTGTGTAAACAGACACATCCTACTGTGTGCTTTGCTTGCTGCTTTCATTTGATGCTCCTGGTACTTGTAATGCTCTTTTACAATTTCCTTGGATGAATTTTCACTGAGGCCTTTCCTGTCATGCTTTCGGTTGCAAATAAATACACTGCAGTACATTCTCACCCTAAGGAATGGAAGAATGTGTCTGTCCTCAGCAGGCAGAGGTGTGAATATGTGTCTTTTATGCACCTTCTAGGCTCTTTCGAGAAAGTCTGTGAGCAAGATGCAGCTATAACAGCTTGTTGGGTTTGTTTCGGATTTTTCTGATGAGTGTGACTAAAAATGTTTGGAGCCTCTACACCTGCTGGGGTAATTCTCTGTTTCTGCACATTGGCTTGCTATGTCCTCCATTTAGGCAGGAGACCCCAGCAAAAGCCTATACTCAGTAGGTGGCATTTTGCATTAAGACACCTTCTGCCAACAAAGCCTCTGCAGACACAGGCCCTGAGATTGCAATGGATATGATCTAGGACAGCACACAAACACATGCTTAGCTTTAATCCACATATGCTTAAGTACCTTTTGAAAAGAGCTTTGCTCCACATTTGTTGCTAGATATCTGCTAAAGGACCGACAAAATCCAACTGCTGAGTTCCTACTATACATTCCTCTCCTTGGGCACCAAAGCCAGCTTGTATATTGCTTTTGGGTGTCCTCCACATGGCCACTGACACCTAAGGCAAGAGTTGCTGGGATGATAACCAGCTTTATTAGCTGCCTTATGTAAGCAACAGGCACCCTGTGTGGTGTCAGGTCTTGCCTGAGCTGCTCCACAGTCATCCAGCTGCTGGCCTTCTCCAGCAGGACTTCACGGTATCCTCCCAAAATATGCTCCTCGTCAGTCCCAGAAGGCACCCTGTGTTGCCGCCGAAAGATGGTTGTAGCTCCCTGTTGGCATGTCACCACACTGGGACGTGCTCTGGGTGGTGTGTTTTGGCAGCAGGGGACCAGAGCCGTTCCTAGAATGCCAGTGATACCTTGCTGAGGGTTGCTTGGCCCTACCTGGTGCTGTTTGCGTAATAGAAACTGTCAGTCTGTTATCACATTGGAGATATGAAGCTGTGATTATGAAAGTTGCAGTAATGCGCAGCCTCCACACCCGGGTGCATTAGGCACGCGGCATTTGTTAGTGTTCCTGTGCTGGGGGACACACAGTGCTTACGAAATTCTAGTGCACTGCTCTGTGAGATACTCTGCCAGGGAGTGAGTTGTGCCTGCTTATACCTTGTGTCTGGAGCTCTGCAAAGTTGTAATGCAGTGCAGACTGGTACATCTTGCTGCTTTGGGCTCTTATAAACCTATATAATAAATATAATGCATGGGTTATTGTTTTTTATGGCATCTGACGCACAGAGACATCTATGCCTGTGTCCCATCATGGCACTGACCTACCCTGATTCCCTCACTAACATGTTTCTTATGACTCAGGCAAGTGAGAGGTTATTCACAGCTTAATGCCTACCAGTGTTCCCAGCAGCTTAATTCCCTTGCAGAATTTTCCACTCCTTATGTGAAGCAGTTAAAATGGAAAGGGAGAGATGGCAGCACTATCTGGGATAGGGAGCCAGCACAGCTCACTGATTTTGGAGCATGCTGAGAGGTAAGGAGCCAACCAGAGCTGATTTTTCTCATTGCTTCTTGCTGTGGATGTTTTCCATCTGCTGCTGGGGGTGAGCTGCAGATAAGTGGGACTTTGGCAAGGGATAGGGCAGGAAGTGTGTATTGCACAGAGGACTTGACTAAGCGAAGGGGTTTGGAGTTGGCAGCTAGGGCTAGCTTGGTGAGATCTTGGCTGAGGTTCTGGTTCCATGTGGACCTGAGGAGTCATGCCTGCAATCAAGTGAGTAACACTCCCGATCATGTATCTGGGGTACTTCAACCCTGGTCATGATGTTAAGCAGCCCATGAGTTTATGATTGATTATTTGTCATCTCAAGTGATACATTTATGTCTTGCCTACAGATGAACTCCCAGAAGTTTTGTTGTTCGCAAATCCCCAGTGCTTCAAAATCAATTTCATTTTCTTGGCACATGTTGATCACCTCATTTATGGTCTTGTGTGTTGAATATCACATATCTCATCTCACCTCTGCTGGCCTTGGAGGATGAGCTTCACATTTGGAAGAAGGTATCTTCTGGAAGCAAGGTTTCCCACATAAAGCTAGCATTGTCACTTGCTATTCTTGCACAGGTTCCCACAGTAAAATCCTTGGCTGGGCCAATGTGGGGAGGTGAGCATGCAGAGTGTGAGAGCACAGCCAAAGTGAATTCCAACTTCCATTCAAGCAGAAACCTTCAAAGTATTTAGGCCTTTCTAAACAGGAGTATTTGATTCTTCCTTATTAAATCAGCAACACAAGAGAATGCCTTGTGTGTTCTCCATGGGGATTCAGCCTCCTCTTGGCCTACTGTCTAAACTTGTATCAGCAACCTTTCAAAAGAACAGCTGAAATCCAGTCAGACACAATTAATAGATACTTTGCTTATACTTGACAGACATGCAAGGTAAGAATGAGGATGTTAGCATGCCAGCCATGCGAATGAGAATGTTGTCACGCTAAAGTATTCTTGGCTGGTTCTGGTGGTGTCCTAAACCAAAGGACAAACCACTGCACAAACCCCCAAAAATGTTCTAATGTTTCATGAATGTTTTGAACACCTCTGTCTCACAGTGACTGCCATGCTCCGCACCACACAAGCCAAGTGGCTGATGTATACACAAAATCTTCTTCAGCAGACAAGAGCTGTCAGTTGCGGAATACTGACATGCAGTGGTCCCTGGAGTGAGCCTTGCCTGACTGCATGGAAGGTGTTGGACAGGCCTGGCTGTGTGGCACATCTCACTTATTACGAGCAGTTTCCCATGTCCCGTGCACGTTGCCAGTACCAATGGCCAGACCAAACACTTCCAAACATTTTCAAAGTTATTTATTTAAATATACTTTATATTGGGTTCTTTATAGTTGTGAACATTATATATGGATATATATGTGCATTTCCTTAGATATATATTGTGGACTTACATATTATGCACCTATTACATGTTGGTGTAATCTTTTTGGATTTTAGTAATGCTTTTGATCCTGTCTCTCAAAGATCCTTTTGGACAAAATGTCCAGCACACCACTGGACAAACACATCATGCAATGGGTGAGCAACTGGCTCATGGGTTGGGCAGTAAGGGTTACAGGGAATGGGCTGACCTCAGACTGGGGACCTAGCACTAGTGGGGTTCCGCAGGGCTCCATCTTAGGCCCCATGCTCTTCTACATCTTCAAGAACAACTTGGACACAGGACTGGAAGGGATACTAAGCAAGTTTGCAGATGTTACAAAACTGGGAGGAGCTGTTGACTCGCTTGAAGTCAGAGAGGACCTGCAGAGAGATCCTAACAAATCAGAGGGCTGGGCAATCACCAACCACGTGAAGTTCAACAAGGGAAAGTGCCCTATTCTGCACCTGGGATGGGGCAACCCTGGATGTACGGACAGACTGAGGAATGAGATGCTGGAAAGCAGTGCCATGGAAAGGCACTTGGAGGTTCTAGTTGATGGAAAGTTGGACATGAGTCAGCAGTGCCCTGGCAGCCAGGAGGGCCAAGCATGTCCTGGGGTGAATCAGGCACAGCATCGCCAGCTGGGCAAGGGAGGGATTGTCCTGCTCTGCTCTGCACTGGGGAGGCCTCACCTTGAATATTCTGTGCAGTTTTGGATGCCCCAATATCAGAAAAATTAAGCAATTTAGAGAACATCCAAAGGAGGGCAACCAAGGTGGTGAAGGGCCTTGAGGGGAAGCCGTATGAGGAGTGGCTGAGGTCACTTGGTCTGTTCAGCCTGGAGAAGAGGAGACTGAGGGGGGACCTCATTGCTGTTACAACTTTCTCATGAGGGGAAGAGGAGGGGCAGGCACTGATCTCTTCTCTCTGGTGATCAGTGACAGGGCACAGAAGAATGGCCTGAAGTTGTGCCAGGGGAGGTTTACAGTGGATATTAGGAACAGGCTCTTCACCCAGAGGGTGTTTGGGCACTGGAACAGGCTCCCCAGGGAAGCGGTCACAGCACCAGCCTGACAGAGTTCAGGAAGTGTTTGGACAGTGAGACACGTGGTGTATTTCTTGGGGCTGTTCTGGGCAGGGCCAGGAGTTGGACTCTGATGATCCTTGTGGGTCACTTCCAACTAAGAATATTCTGTTATACTTATTTCCTTGCATATATTTCTCCAGAAATGAAGGCTTGCTGAGTCTTTATCTATTTTTGTGTGCTATTAGTGTTCTACTGCCCTGTCTGTTCAAGTTCACTGGAAATGCTGGTCACTTCTTCAGTAATGCCAGCCTCCTTCTTGAAGAGAAAACAGTTTAAACAGAGCAGATGGACAAACTCTGAGAGAGAAAATATGAAAATGAATTGTTTCTCCAAGATAATGTGGAAGGTCCTAGAAAGAGCTGGGAAAAGGACTCGGATTTCCTGGCCCTCAGATCAGAGACTGATAAAGCTGTCTCCCCAGGTGATGCACCAAAATCTCCAGAGTCAACGTTCAACTTGGACTTGAAAGGTTGCAATAAAGGCCTTTCAAAACAAGTATTTGGCAGACAATTTCCATAATGCTTTATTTTGGGAACATTTTGATCCTCTTGTGGGCTGCCAGCAAAACAGATGCAAGGTGGAGTTTTTGATTCATTCAGTCATGATAGACTGAGTAGTTTGGTTCAGTGAGGATGGGCCAGGTTGCTCTGTCTGCATGCTGGGATGACTAGGGTTAGGAGTGCTGGATGAAGGACACACTTTTACTGAAGGTCAGCACAAAGAAAGAAAGTCTGGTTTATTTTCAGGGTATTTTTAAAGCCTATTTTCCAAAGGAAACAATGCTTCTTTGGCTGTCCATCCTCCCTTTTTCCAGTAGCTTTGTAACCTATCAGTCAGGCTTCAATCACATCTGAAAGAGCAGTAGAAGTTTCAAAAGCTGTAACTTTGTGGCTGTCAGAATAGGTGAAGTGGTACGAATCAGTGGTTTCTGAAGGAAAGAGAGGGAGAACCCAACTTAGACAAGTTAGACATCAGCTGGCCACACCATCACCACATGTGAACATGATGTGCCTGCTGGCAGGTATCTAGCTCTAGATTATGCACACTGTTCTTGTCCCTTGCATGTTGTGGGGTGAGGATTAATGCAGCGGGTGATGATGTCTGGGGACAAAGGACATGCTCTTTTCCCCAGGAACCCCAGGCTTTGTTAGCCCTGTTGCTCAAAAGGCAAGTTATTTCCTTTATGCGTGGGCAATGCTGAGGAATAGTGGGCTTGTCATTTTGCCGTGAGCCTGAGAGTCCCAGTCTCCTGCAGGAGCCAGTTCCAGTACCCAGGGTCAGCTCCAGGGTACGCTCTGTGTCCCACACATGTTCTTCCCTCCATTGTTCGATGGTAGTCTCAGCCTGTCAGGACACCATTGTGAGCAGTGGCCGAAGTGGACATGAACATGAGAGAGAGAGACAGCTGGGAAGACAGCAAAAGTCTTCCAGGAGAGTAAAAGAATGATGTCCTCAACCACACAAATAATAACTGGCTGTTTGAAATACCAACTGGAAGGAAAACAGGTTGGGCAAGCTTCTGAGAGCACTTGGGCCAACTATACATTGCTTAGGGCATGCTGAGCACACCACATACCGTCATTAAGTAAGCACTGGCCACTGGTCTGGTGGGAGAAGCCCTCAATGCCAGGATGTTCACTCAAAGGCATCCAAGACTTCCAGCCCATCTCACCACAGGAGCTGTCAGGCACCACTAAGTGAGGACACCCAAGGACCTTCTAGGCGAGAGTTACATGACTGCGTGTCTGAGACATGGGGACATGTCAGACTGGCCCGGCTACTAGTCCATGAGAGTCTGGGAGTATGGCTATTAATTTTAGGGACTGGGATCAGATCCATGGTTGGAAGCACAAAATCTCTACAATGAAATGACTGTACCCTGGGGCTGACTTGTGCATGGCCTTTGCTCTCTTCATGTTATCTGATAGTTCAGATAAAAGCCCAATTCCCCTTTAAACTTTTAAGCACTTTATAAATTATCAGAGGGCTTTAATCTCTCTTTTCATGAGATAAGGGGCCTTCTAAGCCCCAAACTCTAATTGAATGGCTTTGGTTGTTTGGTTTTAAGCCTCTCTTTGGAGGAAAGCAGGCCCGTCATCCTGAGGAATGCCTTCCAATGTGATCTCAGCTAGAGTAGGGTTCAGATGGGCTGTTAGGGATGGGCCCAAGCAAAGACTCTGGTTGGTTTGCGCTCATAGAGGAGTGTATGGAAAAGAAATAGAGCAAACAGTGGATATTGATTTATCTACCTCTACACTCCTTTACTTCAGCAGGGGCATGGAAACTTTGCACAAGCCTGCTGGAGAATCAGCTGCTGCTGGCCCTATTGTCCAATCTGCCCAGAGATGTTTGCATCTCTTATTGAATTGATCTATACCCACTAATTTATCTAACTGCTTTTGAACATGGTGATTCTGCCTTGAGTATTCACTCTGCTCCAAAGGGACATGAACATCAGACAGGAGAGACTGACCTCAGGAAACCATTTCAGAGTTTGTCTATTTGTGAGAATATCTGCACCATCCAAAGGGTTCTCCTCATGACAAGGGACAGAATGATCCCATGGCACCTGCACATCCACTCAGAATAGCTGTATTTCAAGCAGACTTTCACAGAGCTGTTTATGAGAGAACTGATGCCTGGGAGCCATCTGTGGGAATTATCTGATGAATAGTTTCATAGAACAAACAGCAGAGATTGAAAGAGGGAGGGAGAAGAGAGTCAGGAAAGGAGATGTCTGGAACAGGGCAAGATGCAGCAGGAAGAAAGTATTCTGCAAGGAATTACATGGTGGGGATTTGGCAAAGAATAGTGTTGTTCCCCAGGCTTTAGGGAAGGCTCTTCTGGTCCCACCTCTTTCATCCTCAGAAATCACTCCATGTCTTCGATGCAGTCATCCAGATTTACAGCATCTGCTGTAACAAAGTGTGGTCACTCTGATGGAAGCTCCCAGCACTCAGGGAAGGCTGAGGATGAGCGAGGTCCTGCCTGTGTTGGGATAACCATTTGTAACCCCTGCAGAGAAGCTGGACAGCTTGCACAGTGCAAGGCTTGTGTTGCAGGGAGCTCTCCTATGCCCTTTCTGATGGGGAGATATAGACACAGAATAGCAGCCAACAAAAGACAAAGGGATGAAGTTCTGGGTGGTGCTAGCAATGTCAGGCTAGCAAGAAGCAGTCCATGCTGGGGATTTTACATGGCACAGCAAGGCATTGTCACTCTGAATTCAAACTCTGTTTGAACAACAGAGGATAAAAAAATCATTAAGATGTCCCAAAGCCATCCCAGTGGCATGCAGAACGTGACACATGTCCTCCAGCATGCTCTGTGTCCTCAGGGAAACTAGTGAAGGACCAAACCACCCCTGCACCATGAAAGACTTCACATGCATTACTATCAATGTGGCTAGACATAGCTGTGGATAAATACTTAGCAGAACAAGGAAGAAGTGTACACAAAAGTCTTGGCTAAAATTAAAGGGTGCAGCATTTCTATGAAGCAACAATGTATGTTGTTATTATTATCTGTCTGTGTCATCTGCTACTCCAGCTCACTGTCACGGTCAAAGCAGGAAGAAGGGAGTCAGAACACTTGTGCTCCTCTCATAACTCTGCATATGGTGTATTTGTTGTCTATGGGTAATTCACCTCATATTCACTGTCTGTTTTCTACTCTGAAAAAGGAAAAAGTAATAATTATTACCAAGTCTCTCTGGTCTGTTGGGAGGTGAAACTGATACAAAATCAGGGGTCCTGATATGAAAAGTACTATGTACATTAATGCTGTGGTTTACTCTGCTTTCTGCTTTCTGGACTGCTGATGTGAAAGCTGAATCTGGAAATCCAGACCTCCAAATACCCTGAAAGACGTATCAGCAGCCCTTGGTGGAAAGGGCCACGGCTTCCCTTTAGTCAGTTTTCCTCTCTAGAACTCTTATTTGATTTGGATTTAACTCCCTGGACATAAGGAGATCAGATACTATAGAAATACCATCATGTTACATTTTTTCTATATGTTTTTTCTGATTTACATTGTTCTTAGGATGGCTGAACATGAATTTGTCTCCTCTAGGGAAGAAAACCAGAGGTGTTTGTGACACACAGTCTTGGTCATGGCAGAAATCAAAAAGTGTGTGAAGTGAAAGAAGTTAGGGTCGACCTGGCAAGTATTTTCAGGTAAGGTTTGGAAACTGGGACTGGGTGATTCAGCAAGATTTTACAAGCCAAATGTTTATGTTCTTCAGAGAAAGTAACATTTCCATCAACATGCCCCACCCCACATGCGCTGACAGAGAGAGATGCAGATGTTCTGATGTAGGACCTCTTTGGTTTGATGCTTGAGAGCTCCGTGTGGACATGCAGCACACTCACTTGGGGCAGAAACTTTGCAGCATGGAGCCACCAACTCTGTCAGATCTGTTCTATGTGAGTATCGAGCTCATAACTGGATCAAAATTCAGGGATATTTTTCTTGGGGACAGCAGAGACATATTCTTGGCAGCTAGGCATTTCTCTTGCCTAATTTCAAGTTCTTGCTTTAAACTGCAAATTCTCAGTTAACGAGTTGTAAGTGTTGATTTTTTTAGCATGGACAAAAGAACCTCTTTTCCTTCTGGTACTCTGAAAATGGTCGAAATCCCTAAATGTGCATGGGTCTTTTTTGTTGGGTTGTTTTCTTTTTTTCTTCTCTTTTTCTTGTAACAGGCTGAGGCAGATGCCTGGCCTGGAAAATGTCAGCCCAAGTGGAGAAAGTGGAAAGTTACAAGCAATTGAAACCAGAACTGGGAGAGACAAGTAAAATAGGTGCTAGTTCTTATGTTCTCTAGGACAGAGCAGACTAGCCCAGAACAAGACACAGTCATCACTGCTGGGTCCTGGGGAAAAGGTTTGGCTGCTCCCCTTGGTGAAGATCTGTTTTCTCTCACTGTTACGAGATGCCTGCATCCCTCAACATTCATGGCTCTTTGCACAGCCTGTGACTTCAGGACTGCTGTTCCCTGGCAGGCCCTGGTGTGGACCCAGGGCTTCTTTACTGTCTTGATGGAGTGCTTTTTCTTTCCACTTCTTTAATGGGATGAGCCTGGTCCCAGAGTGGCAGGCAGGGTGTTTCCCCCTGGTGCTGCATGAAGCTGGCAGGCAACTCTGGGTGATGGGCTGGTTTCTTTTTGCCAATCTCATCTCATTGGGAAGGGCCAGAGATGAGGCCTGAGGGAAGCTGTGATTCATTCTGTCCACAGCTTTTTTAATGAGACCATTCCCATTGTCTATGAGTGCTGGGTAGGAGAGTACATCTGCATTGGAGGCTCTGCTTGGGCCCAGGATGGGAGGGTGTATGCATGTGTCTCCGCACTCTTGGGCTGGTAAGAGGGCTGGGTGTTACAATCTGCAGTACAGATCAGTGGTGCACTCTGATCTTGCCAGCTCTGAGCACTGAAGTGCAGCAGTGCTTGTGCATGGGATGAAATGCTGCCACCCACCTCACTGCTGCCAGGAAGTGGGGAGTGGGTGGTGGGGCTTTGGCCTCCCCAGGGATGCAGTCTGGCAGCCATGGAGAGTGCAGAAGACAGGCCATTGCCTCTGTATTTCTGGGCAAGCAGCTCCTGTGGAGCAAGTCATTAAGTAACAGCTATGACTGCTGCTGACTGGTGTCAAAAAGGCTGATATTCACCAGGAGGGAGTGATGAAGAAAGTCAGCAGAGCAGCCGGAAGCAGCTGGCAGGCAGGTGAGTATCTCTGCACAGGGATAAATGATAAATGCGTTGCAGTTGCCTTTCCACATAAGGCACTCCAGCAACAGGATGGCCAGATGTGTATAAATCCATGAGAGATCAGGCACTGAAATGCCAGTGGTGCCTGTGAGGGTGATAGCCCCTCTCTGCTTTAGCAATGTGCCACACATACTTCCTGGCATAGCACCAGGCTTTCACCGGCATGCTGCTCTGTCAGCAGCACATCCATGTGCAGCCCTGACTTGGGCAGTGTTAGATCTGACAGGGCAGAAGGGATACAAACAGGGGCTCTGCTGTTTTCTGTCCACTTGGGTCTTGCATTCCCAGCTCTCTTGTTTCCCCCTTGCTCTCAGTTCATGTGCCACCCTGAGCTAGTAATAATACCTGTGTGGCAGTGTCCAGGATGAAACAGACGCATATGTGCTTCCTTCTGACATATGCAGCAAAACCAGTATAAGGTGAAAAGGGTTTTGAAGAAGAGAACCTGCTCTCATGGATCCTCTCCAGCCTTAGGAAGCACTTTCGTTTGGGAGAGGTGTTTTTATAGTATTGCAAGGTCCAGGGGGTTATTACTAAGTGGGCAAATGAAGAACCAGGAGTCCCAACCCAGCATGCATGTGGGCATCCATGCAGGATAATGTGTCTGCTCCCAGTCTGTCTTTTCTGTCTGTATACCTCCTTTGATACCCAGTCCTGTGTTCCCAGCTCTGCACCTCTCTTTCTCAAGTCTTTCCCTTTGGACACTAATGGATATTTTCCCTTCCCCTTCTACCCTCTCATCTCCACCATGCCACATGTACTATTCAGCAACAAGAAGAAAACTTGTGTCCGTCCTTCCTGATCCTCCTGGTCCCCTGTTGGCACACAGATTCATTGGCCCCCACTGCATGCAAGCTCCTATGTCTCCCATCCCACTCCCACTGAACATCCCCTGCTTTCCTCTCCTAGCCCCATGCCACTTCCCAGGCATGCACACAGCCTTCCCTTCTCACAGGCAATCAGAAAGTGGGCCAGAAGTCATGGATGTGTTTCAAAACCACTTGGTAAGTCCTGGATCCTTTGAAGTCTAGCAGGAGCTCCCAAAGAGAGTTAGGTCTTTCTATTCTCATTAGGATTATATGCTTTCAGGCCAAACTTAGCTCACAGTTAGCAGGCTGTCCAGAATGCTTGTCAGAGTCAGGAGTTTGGAAAAAGCAGAGTAAAACTCAAAGAAAAAAAAAAAAGCAGCCTAGACTGGATAGCCCAGAGGCTCTGCTTCTGACAGCTAGTGTTACTGTATAGCTTGGCTCTGGCAGGCTTTGCCGCCTTGCTTACCACAGGCTCCTCCTCTCATCATGGGAGCCAAATTGGATGTAGACACTACTATAGCTCCATTCCTTCTGGCCTGGGGTCTTCACAGTTTGCTCTGGCAGTGGTTTTTAGTTAGGCACACATGTGTAAGTAGCATCAGGGGATTTTTCTTCCTCCTCTGATCCTTCTTCCTTCTGACACCTTATGCTCTCCATCATACAAATGTGGTCCTCCCTCTGTATTTGGTGGTGGGATCCTTGACCCTGTGTGTGCTATTCTAAGTTGCAAAGTGAATTAGTACATGGCTCTCCTTGTTCTTGGCTTCCACTGACCACTGAGGAAAACTGCAGCACCTTGATTTCTAGCCTGAGGGGCTTAGTTGGATATTGTTATAAGGGTCAAAATAATAAAATGAGACAAGGAGAACTAGAGAAAATCCCTACTCCCTAGGGTAATCTTGGAAGAGGTCAGTCCAGGTTTGGCTGTCAACCATAAGCTCTTTTAGTCAGGCTGAGACAGCACACACTGTTCTACGTGCTCATCTGCATCGATCAGCTCCATGATTTCATGTTAGGAGGGGGTTGGACACCTTGGGAAGAGCCCGGCCTTCCTCATCCAACCTGGCTTGTAGCATGGAAAAGTCTCCAGCAACTGTTCCGCTGCCGGCACATGGGAGGTGGTGCAGGCGTGTGTACTTTGGAGAGGGAGAAGCATGGTGCCTCGGGGGCCGAGGAACGTGCCCATGGCACAGGCACCCTCCTCCTCCTCCATGAGCAGCACCGGGAGCGGGCACGTTGTGCACGCAACCGCGAAAGCTGCCGCTGGGCGCAGGGCGGGATCACACCCAAACCTCTTTGTTTTTGCAACACAAAGGTGGAGACAGAGCGTCAGGGAAGGGGAAGTCCTACTTTGTCTTCCCTCCCGGTGAGGCGTCCTGCATCCACACCGCTGCGTGTCTGGAGCTGCCGGCAGAGGCAGCACTGCTGGCCAGATTCTCAGCACCACTTCTGCTGCCCCTCCGGGGATGGGATTCATTATTGTCCTCAGTGAGAATCGAGCACCATTAAAAATACAGCTATTTCAGGCTAAGCTGGCCTTTATTTTGTCAGTCTCACAATGAAATTGAGACATGTAGAGGTAGGTGGTGTTTTTTTGCCAGCAGCATTTCTATACTAGGAAGGATACCCACTGAAGGATACACCAGTATGGAAACGTTATTGCTAACTCATCCCAATCTGCCCAAGTGGCAAGGACAGCAGTCATTCAGGGCTGGCGATGTGCGCTCAGTCCTGGGAGCCCATCAGGTTCCCCTGATGTCTTACCAGGCGCCAGCACCCAGAGACCAGTGCACGAAGTGCTTGGGAGCGCTGCAATGCAAGAGGAAGGCTTTTTTGAGTGCACCCAACACGCCTGAGTTTGCCACCTAGCTGAAGCGAGCTATAAGGGCAGATTGGGGCATGGAGGGTGCAGGCGGTGCAAGGTCCTGGGGGGCTGTGAATAGGGGGCAACAGAGCCTGGATGTCTGGGAGGATGTGTGGAGGGGGCACTCCAAGCAGCTTTGCTCTTGCTGCTGGAGGTGTTGGCAGTGGTTTTGGTCCTAGCCTGTGGAAACGGGCAAACCCCTCCTGGCAAGTGAACTCCGTGCTAAAGAGAGGCACGGATGAGCACGTGCAATCAGTCGAGATGTGTGCATGAGAACTGCCAGACAAATGCGAACTTGCCCTCCTTTGCCAGGCAGTTACAGTGTATATCATCATGATCCGTGCAAACAGGGGTGCAGCAGGATCGTGGGCAGAGCACTCAGATCTAAGGGTTGATGCCAAACTCAGCAGATAAGTATCTGAATGAGGAATCATCCAGATGAGGAACCCTGCAGTAGGAGAGCAGAAGAGTAGGAAGGAGACAGCATGCTCTATGGATGCCTGTCCCAAAGAGCTTGCTTCCCTGTCAAGTCTGGGAGCAAAACCTTCGTGTGTTTGACATTGGAATTTTCACCAGTTTTTGACAGCACTACTTGAATATGAGGAAAACATTCTCTGCACTCTCTGCAAAGGTCATAGAGTGATGCCTCTGGCTGTCAACCCTGTGCTGTCTCCAGCTGGGACCAGGCAGGGAAGTGTGAGTAGCTGAGAGCAGCTGGGCTGGGGAAACAGAGGAGCCCAGGTTTGCTCCTGGGTCTCGGCACAGTGCAGAAGACAAATTTTCTCCCCTTCCCACCTCTGCCTCCTTTCTCTGATGAGCAGAGCAGTGGGAATGAGCTGAAAGCCTGTGTCAGCCCTGCCTTGATCTCCATGTGCACTCCACATCTCTTGTGACTTTGTCAACACAGCCGGCCAGACGCTGTCTCTGGCGACAGGGCTGCCTCCCGGACAGCTGGGCAGAACAGAGTGGAGGTGAGAAATTCCCTCTGGGAGAGATAAGCAGAACTCTCCCTCGTGTCCCTTTCTCTGCTTGTCCCCTCCTGCAGCTGCTAGTGAATGACAGGGAAGACCTCTAGGGACAAGAGTGGGGGTGCTGATGAAGGAAGGAAGGAAGGAATTCGGAAGGAAGGAAGGAATTCAGAAGGAAGGAAGGAATTCGGAAGGAAGGAATTCGGAAGGAATTCGGAAGGAATTCGGAAGGGAGGGAGGGAGGGAGGCAGGCAGGAAGGAAGGCAGGAAGGAAGGCAGGAAGGCAGGAAGGAAGGCAGGCAGGCAGGCAGGCAGGAAGGCAGGAAGGCAGGAAGGCAGGAAGGAAGGCAGGCAGGCAGGAAGGCAGGAAGGCAGGAAGGCAGGAAGGAAGGCAGGAAGGCAGGAAGGCAGGCAGGAAGGCAGGCAGGAAGGCAGGCAGGCAGGAAGGCAGGAAGGCAGGCAGGCAGGCAGGAAGGCAGGAAGGCAGGAAGGCAGGCAGGAAGGCAGGAAGGCAGGAAGGAAGGCAGGAAGGCAGGAAGGAAGGCAGGAAGGCAGGCAGGCAGGAAGGCAGGCAGGCAGGAAGGAAGGAAGGCAGGCAGGAATGCAGGCAGGAAGGAAGGCAGGCAGGAAGGAAGGCAGGCAGGAAGGAAGGAAGGCAGGAAGGAAGGCAGGCAGGAAGGAAGGCAGGCAGGCAGGAAGGCAGGCAGGCAGGAAGGAAGGCAGGAAGGCAGGCAGGAAGGCAGGCAGGAAGGCAGGCAGGAAGGCAGGCAGGAAGGCAGGAAGGCAGGAAGGCAGGCAGGAAGGAGGGAGGGAAGGAAGGAAGGAAGGCAGGAAGGCAGGCAGGAAGGCAGGCAGGCAGGCAGGAAGGCAGGCAGGAAGGCAGGAAGGCAGGAAGGCAGGAAGGCAGGCAGGAAGGCAGGAAGGCAGGCAGGAAGGCAGGAAGGCAGGAAGGCAGGCAGGCAGGCAGGAAGGCAGGCAGGCAGGCAGGCAGGCAGGCAGGAAGGCAGGCAGGAAGGCAGGCAGGAAGGAAGGCAGGAAGGCAGGAAGGCAGGCAGGAAGGCAGGCAGGAAGGAAGGAAGGAAGGAAGGAAGGAAGGAAGGAATTTAAAGAGCAGCTGAACCTTCTTCTCTCTCTGTGGTGGAGGTTGCTTTTTACCTGAGGCAGTAGCTTGGGGCTGATGAGGGAATTTAGCACCTAAGTAGTCAGAGAGCTTTGACCCTGAGCACCAAGGCATGAAAGCACTTCAGCACCTTTGCTTTAGGCATTCACTGTGTGACCTCCCTTTGCCCTGGTCCTACAGTGCCTGGTTTCTTTCTACTGCAAAGCTTCCCATGTGGTCAAATTGGGACAGGGAATGAGATGGGGTCTCTGGAAACACCTTTCCACAGTAGATACATGCTGACATGATGGTGAGGCTGCATTTGAGGCCATTCCTTGAAAGTCTTGCTCCTTTCATGGAGTAACTGCTGCATACAGTCCACTGCTCCTGTAAGCGATCCAAGTCCTCTTTGTGACAACACGATGGAGGCACCAGCTGGGGAGTGTGAGGTTGAGCTCCAGCACTTTCAACATTTTCAGTACTGGTTTCAGTGCCTGGAAATGCTGGTCAAGAGGGCATGCAAGGACTTTCAACAGTACGGCCTTTTAACAGCCTGAAGGAAGGAAAATGCTGACTGCTGGGAGCAGGAGAGCAGAATATCAAATGGCAGCTCTCTGGGTGGGTCTAAATCTGCACTGCTCCGCTTTGTCACCTGGCCTGGCCTTCAGCGAGCCAGTGGGACCCAGCAGCATCCCATGAGCACCAGCAATGAGACGAGCTGAGGTCTCCCCAGCTGGAGCAGGCAGGGTCTGGGAGCGCAGGGCGGGGAGATCATTCCTCATTACCCCTGTGGGATGTTACCTGCGTCACAAAGGACGTCAGCTCCAAAACTGCTGATAGGAGCAGGGATATTTCTGCATGGAGGAGTGTGCAGGGGGGAGATCTGGAAGAATACACAAACTCAGCAACCCTCCTACCCCCAGCTCTCCACCTGGAACTCTGGGCCTGTCCACAGAGATCAGGGATCTGGCTTTACAGCACTCATTAAGTGGAGATGGTAGAAACAGTGGAAAAAGACAGGAGGGGATGCTGTGGGACTGTAGCCTTCCAGAATGGTGGGAGAGTGGGTAAGCTTCTTGGAGACAAGTCCACACAGAGGCAAAGCCCTTCTGTGTAGCTGGGACTGCTGGTTTGACCTTTGAGAACCTCACCTATCTCTGAGACTTACTTGCATCTTCTGAAATGGTTGCACCTTTCCTAGAGGGGAGGAGGAGGACAGTATTTGTCATACTCAGTGTGAACAGTGCTAGTGACAATAGTAAAACCGTACTTAAGCATGGTCTCAATCCCATTTTAACTGCCTCCAAGGCCACATCTTATGTGGACTAGCCATGCAGTTAAAGACTTCTCTCCTACCAGCTAATTGATCTTCACTGGACCCTTGGGCAGTGTCTCATAGGTGTTATTTTAAATATGCAAATGCAAGTGATCCCTACTGCATGCCACCTGAGGTCACTGAAGTTGCAGCAAGGATGTCTTTGTGTGCTGTGTCCCCTCAGGCAAATTGGCCAGATTGAGATTTCCCACAATGAAAAGTGCCATCTTTTTAACTCCATCAAAGGGGAATGAGCCTGACATTCAAGGCTTTGGTTTAGGTGTAGCTGCCTCTATTTTGCAGGCAACCCAAAGGCTTCTGAGTGCTTTCTAATGAGGTCAGTTCCTTCAGGGGTGAAAGGAGACTGGGTGCCTTCCAAGCCAAGATGCTAATGGGAGTAAGCATATGGCGTATGCGTGTAAATTATAACCCAGCTACGTGCTAACGTGCCATCACCTTCCTGGCCCTGTTTTCTGGAGTCTCCCTGCTGCCCCAGGGGTGAAGAGCTCCATTCATCCTGTAGGCCACCCAGCTCTCCAACAGAGAAACTCTGAATTTTTAAGTGATGGATTTAAAGCTATCGAAAGGAAACAGGATTAGCAGGGTGAGAGACCTTTCAACCACTTATCTGTGCCTGCCCTCGATGCTGTGAATCACTGGTGCTCCCCAGGCACTTCCCTCTATGCCCCATACAGGGATCCCTGTCCTGCTCCACAGGCACCATCACTGGTCTTACCTCCCCTCACCAGCCCTGGCTTCTGCTTCCCAGCCACCAATTGTGGCAGGACAGGAGTGGGCCACAACACACACAGTTTTCCTCTCCACTCCACACTGGTGTTGGAGGATGCCCTTCCCCAGACTGGATTTCCCCGTCCCCTGCTGCCTGAGAGCCCTACAGCTGGAGACTGTCATTTCTGCCCTGGAGGTCAGCATGATGGGGGAGTAGGGGGTGCAGGAGCCCAGCACACACAGGGCACGTTTCCCTCCCAAAGCCTCCCTCCTCTGGTCCCTTGGCCCTGCCCCCAAGTTGCTCCAGACCCTGCTGGTTGCTGGCAGTCTTGCTGAGGACCTCTGTCATCCCCGACCCTTTCCTGACTGAACTCTGCCCCTGCACCTCTTTATCCTGCACCCCATGTTGATCCCAGCTCTTTGGCCTCTTGCAAAGTCCAGCAAGGTGTCATCTCTGCCACATGGTGCCACATTTTTTGGAGCCTGAGCCAAGAATCAGGCCTGGAGCAGGAGAGACACTCAGCTGTGCTTCGTCTCCCAGCACAGCATTGCTGGAGGGTGCAGATGCTCATTTGGAAAGTGATGGCACTGCTTGGGTGCTGAGGAAAAGAGTTTTGCAGCCGGAATGGCCCCCAGCAAGACAGGACCTCTGGGGCTCAGTGTGACTCCCATGGCCAAGGCTGGGAAGGGGTGCCCTGGCACTGGTGCACACTGTCAGCCTGTGGCTGTTTCGCTCCCCAAGTGTAAAGCTCCCAGCTTGTTTATTTTTCATTAAGCCTCTTCATTAAGGCTGTTTCTCATGTGACAAAGGGGAGAGGGGATGTGGGTGCAAGGAGGGGGAAGTGACAGCCTGCCCAGGTTAAGGCACCAGGTCTGCTGAGGGGCAGGCTGAGCTGGACACTCAGGCTGCAGCCCCCAGTGCTGTCAGGAGCCAGGGCTGGGAGTGGGGAGGAAGAGGAGACCCCTGTGCCAGGCCTGCTGCCCTAGAGGAGCGGGGTGGGCACTGCTGGCCAGCCCATGTGCTGGCAGGGTCTGGAGGCTCCCAGTGGAGCAGGGCCTGCCCCAGTGGGGCCCTTATCTGTGCTGGTGGCCCTGCTCACATCCCTCCTGTAGTGCCCACCATGCTGAGCGGTGCTGATAAGGGTCTGGGGGAGAGCAGGGGCTGGGAGAGGCCTGATTTATGACCCCTCAGCCCCCCGGTGGCTCCAGTCACTGTGGCTCCTGCCAGCCCAGCCAGCCCCATGTCTGTGGGGACAGGGCTTTCCTGGGAGAGGGTGTTTGCACTGCGGGGGGTGCCTGCACCCTCGACAAGGGTCACATTGCTTTTTAATTTCTTGCTGGAAGCGCATCTGGAAAGTGTAGTCAATTACTGGATGGAAGACTCCCTCACAAGGCTGTGGTATTTACGAGTTCCCCCAGTCCAGGGGGGGGTTGCTGACCGCAATTAGAGGAGATGAGGGAGTGAAAGTTGCCTATGGTGAACTCCAGGGCAGTGGAGCTGGAGAACAACTTGTTGGCCACTGCCATGGGGGCAGCAGCTCCTGGGGTGATCCAGGAATGGGTGACAGACCTGAGGGCTGGAGGAGGAAAGGCAGTAGCAGAGAGTTTGCTGTTGGGAGGAGATGAGGAGGATGGAGCAGGATGGGAACAGCACATGGGACTGGTGGGACAGAGATGGACTGGAGGTAAGGTGGAGAAATGTAGTGTTTAGACCATGATGAAGATGTGGGATGCATGAGGAGGATTGTGCACATGTATCCTGACTCCTTTGTTGTGCCGGAGACCCCAGTGTGTAATCTGATATAACAGATGTAAGGCCTGAAGATTTGTGCCTACGTGTAACCCTCCTGGGCCCCACAGAGGGGCTTCTAAACATGCTTCAGTGTCATACACATCCTTTAAGTGCTGTGTGCTGATGAGGCAGCATTAAGGGGTCATCAGCCTTGTCCATTCCCAACAATTTTTTTGCCTCCATAACCCCATTAATTAAGGGAAGGAAAAGTCATCCTGTCCCTCCCATCAATACAGTAATGCTGGCAAGAGTCTTAAGATAATGTGCTGCTCTGCTGGCAGAAAATTCATCCAAAATAAGCCACCCTGGCGTGTGCAGACTTTTTGCCAGTTGAAGCTGAGTCTCTGTTGGGAATGTTTTCCTCGTTGGTAATGAGAATGAGGTGCCCTGTGTGGTAGCAGGTGAAGAAGCTTATGGTCAGCAACCTGTGAGTCAAGTGGTACAAGAGGACCAACTGGAGGCCTACTTCATTTGTCCCCTTGTCCCCACAAGTCCTGTCTCCTCAGCGATCTTTTTCCTGAAGTGGCTCCCACCAAGCTGAGATGAGAGTTGGTTCTTGCTAGCCTTGCCCCATGCCTTGTCCACTGCATTAGCTGCCAGGGCGGTTGCACTGCTTGAAGACACGCACCCATCCATGGAGCTGGCAGGCTTGTCTTCACCAGCGTGTCAGCGTGAGAGTAGGTACATGCGTACAGTAATTGAAGAGATCAAGGCTGAGTGCGCCCAACAGACCGACAAAGCCAATTACCCCTCAGGAATTTCTGCTCCCCAGGCTCGGATGGTGATTACAAAACCTTTGCCATTAAAAATTAGCCAAGAGAGAAACTTGTTGCCAGAGTCTGGCAGGAATTTCCCATGCCCATCTGATACACAGAGTGACCACAAAATGTGCAGCGGTCAAGCCATGGATATCACCTATTCACAGGCCTGACATTCCCCTCTACTTGAGGAGGTGGGTAGCATGACACACAGATGCATGGATATCCACAGGAACAGAGCATGTGTCCACATTTGTTGGCACACAGAGCAAATAAACTGTAAAGCTGCAGTAATAGGAGGTTGTGAAACCAACAGTGATTGCGCTGACAGCTTCCATTTCTGGCTGTGTGCTCTGGGCCCAGCTGCGGGGTCTCATGGTGGAGGTGGAGGAGGGATGAGTGGCTGCAATACAGGCAGGGAGAAGGGGTCCTGCTGCTGAGATGCTGTGTCCTGGACACTGCCAGGAAAACCATGTCCTGCGCTCACTTTGAGAGGTTGGCAATGAGACCACTGGATGTATGGGATGAAGGGAAAGAGAGGGAAGGCTACAACGGGACCAGTACTACAAGCCTGACTGCCCTATTCCTCTTTTGGATTCATCCTGCCTCCCTGGCCTCTCTGCTTAGCGTGGGTGTGCTGGTAACTTGTATCTTATCCACACCCACATCCCTATAAATCGAAGATGCTTTTTGACTCGAGCTGGCTGGCCAGCCAAGGAGATAGGCTGAAGTGCAACCCCAAGGCTGCTGACATAACTGCTCAGCAATGGGGGTACAGCTACCCTGTCTCCCATGCTGCCAAGTCCTCCAGAGGCTCTCTTCCCTCCTCTGGGTCAGACAGACATCTCTCCTCCCAGTCCTCTGGGAAAGGGTTTGTAGAGCCGTGCCATTTCCTGCACAGCACATGGGGCTGTGGGATAAGCCCCCAAAAGCATGGAGAGAAGCCAATAAGACACAGCTGCTCTTCTGCAAAGTCAGCTAATGGACAGGGAGGCTGGACAGGAAACTACATGAGTTAACTCCATCATTTGAGTGAACACTTGCTGGCATAAACCCTGTGCATCTTAAAGATTGGCTCTTGCAGTAGAAGAACTGGGGAGAATCTCGCAATATGCTGCCAGTGCTACTATTTTTCATTTCTTCTCCCCTCTGGGGTTTGGTAGTGGAGCTAGGAAATTTTTTATAACAGTCTATTTTTTGTTTGTAGGAATTCTCTCCTATGCAAAAAAAAATAATACCAGGCTGGAGTCCACTGACATCTCACTTAGGCCCAAAGTACTCCACATGCATTCAAAGGGAGCTAAGATGTCAGATTAGGCTGGTGTTAGCCCTTTGCACCACATGACAGTCACTCTAGTATATTCCTCTTCCTTTTATTCTCTTTACACTACCTCAGTTTGGGTAGGATATTGTCCCTAAAAAGCCTCTTAGCAATTGCTCTGTGAAAGCTTCCTGGGAGTTCACTACTCCTCATAACTCTGCAGCCACAGGTCACTCTTACCACTCTGGCATGCTGCTGTTTCTGTTTCCTGATCTATGAAGAAGGAAGGAGGAGGGACGTAATCAGGTCACTTGGCCTTTGATTCTGCTGTCTGGGGGAATTAGTGAGAATGATTAAGCCACTCCCCAAAACTGAATTTGCTGGTAAAACTCTGGCCCTGGTCCTGTAAAGAGCAGTTTATGAGTGCACAGCTGAATTAACCTAACCACATCTGGAGGCAGAGGAGGGGACAGCACCTCTGAGAAACACAGAGTAGAATCAGGGCTTGTGTTTGTAACCCTACAACACCTTGACAGCAGCATCTACAATTAGAAATCCCTTCTTGTTGTATTGTTTCCTCTTATAGCTGAAGATGAGTGATGGATGATAAAGAACCTTTACAAGACAGGAACTTCACACTCCAGCTCAAGAAGAAATAATCCAGTTACTTGGTTTCCTAGGCTCCTCTTCTTGTTTTTCATGTGCTCCATGTGTATGCCTTGCAGCCCTTCTGTCTACTAATTCCTATTAGGAGTTTGCAGTGATTTGTTACGCTTTTTGTTTCTGCCTGCCAGTGAAGAGCCCACACACACCACTTCCTTTGTGTTCCAGTCAGTCCTCGGTAAATTCACTGCCTAAACTAACTAAAGTTCTCCTGCACCTCACAGTGTAACTTTTAACGCCTGCATTTGCAGTCTCCCTGGCATGCTGCTGTTACAAATATGCCACAGAGCAGGATGGAAGCAGGAGGTGCTGGTTTGATTTAACAGAACAATTCTTTCATCCTACTTCTGTTAAACGATCTTTTGTCCCTGGTGTCTGAGCACTTTGAGAGACCTTGTCCTGGGACTGCCCTATTTAATGGAATCTCTGCTTGACTCTTGCTTGATTTAGAAAAAGTCTGTGCAGCTTTGGCACACAAGAGCAGTGTCAGATCTTGGTCTATTCCTGTCCCTCTTCCCATCCCTGTTCCAGCTTGGGCTTTGGAAGCTGTGGTCCCATGTCCTACTGTGCTGGAAAGGGCCTATCCTTTGAGCACCACTTCATGAAGCCATCTGCTGCTGAGCACTACTCCCTTTTCTTGATGCAGAGGAAGCATGTAGGGTTGAAGTCCTCCTTGCTCAGCCTAATGAACTCAGTTCAGTGTGTGCTGTATGAGCCCACCTGCTCCAAGCCTCACTGGTGCTGTACAGGATCGCTCAATTTGGGCTTCAGGAGCTGCACTCTACACTGGAGGAAGCACATAGTTCCTTGTATTTGCCTTTGTTTCAAGGCTCTGGGGAGATCTTAAGAGCCTGTCCCTTTCCTTTGTCAGCTGTAGCTTCCTTTGCATGTCGCTGGAACACGCACAGTGTGTGGGAGAGGTAATGACAGTGGAAGGAGAAAGTACTCGCAATGCAAACAGTAAACATACTTTCACCTTGCACAGATACCAGAAGAGAGCCCCACAAATGGCCCTGCAAGGAAAAGGATCTCCTCCCAGCCTGGTGTGTCTGCTAGGGGAAGGTTGCAGACACTGCCTGCACAGACACTGTGTTTTCTGCAGGGCAGTCTGATGCTGTGAGGAGCACTGTCTCTGTGGCTGCACTTGTTTACTGCAGTGTGATGTGGCTTTGGAATTGCAGACAGAAATGTCCAAAGATTTTATACTTGGCCGACATCTCACAGAGCTTTGGCTTGTAAAACTCAGACTGGCCTGTCTTTTCTTCCAAATATTCAAGAAAAATACTTGGAAATAGCATTTTGCAGAAAAAAAAAATTTCTGACTTTTCTGATTAATTTAGAGAGAAAACAGAGGTCTTGGAATTTCCCACAAAGCAGAATTTCTGTTTTTCTGCCAGCTTGACTCAGCAAGAATAATTCCCACAGGAATTTGACCATGAGCATTCATACTAGCTAGACAGTTTGTTTGAATCTCTGAAGATGGTGAAAGCAAGAAAAAAAGTATGTCATGAATCCTCATGTAGTTTCTGCTTCATGCCTTCATGTGAGCAGAGATCATCTCAGCTTTCTCTCCATTCTCCCCTATAGGTTTCCTGGGAACCCCCTATGTAAATGGGTACCAAAGCAAAGGTCTGAAGGGCCAAAGCTGATGGAGATGTGCTCTGTGAATTGTTCCTTGTAGACAGCTTCCCCCTTTGTTTCTCTTTATGAATGAGCTCAGTTTTTACAACACAGCCTCTTGGTTGCAATTACACGGAAATGTCAGCCTTTTTTATTTTTATTAGGACTGGATAACTGACCTTCAGAAATATTTTTTCAGGTGTCATTTTTACTTGTGGGTTCGCCAGTGGGGAAGGATGGGATGGAAACAGTGGGGGCTTGAATCAGACTGGGAGTAGGAGGCAGGGAAGTGTTCCAGAAATGGCAGAATCACTGGTTTGAGAAGCCTCATCCCAAGCCTGTATTGAGATCCAGAAGAACAACTGGAAATGGTCTGGGTCTGGCCTGTCCCCACCCAGATAGCATGTAAGGACTGGAGTGATGGAGTTTTTACCATAGTTCTGTCTTTGTGTGGCTTCTTCTATCAAAGCTGCATTAGAAAAAAAACCCCTACCTAATAAATATCTTACCTTCTCTTTACCAGAAAAAAAAAAAAAAAAAAAAAAAAAAAAAAAAAAAAAAAAAAAAAAAAAAAATCCCCAAATCTTGGACATCTTCCTGGTACTGCTAGGAGAGATTTGATTAATGCAAGTGTAGCTCTTAAACTGATGAAGTCTGTGGCCTGGGGGCAGCATGAGGTTAGATGAGATGTTCTAGCTGGCCCTCTATGGCCTTAAGGGGCTGTGATCCTCAGCTAAAACAATGTTATCCTGAATAGAATTCAAAGTCTATGAATTGAGAATTCAAGCCTGAGCCTAGTTCGGGGGAAAGGAACAAATTCCTGGTATTTGATGACAGTGCAAGAAGTTTTTAGGAAGTTTCACTGTGTATGCATAGCAAAAGCCAAATAACTGACTGTGTTCATGTCCAAAATATTTATTTTCTTTATGGAGTGATAACAGAACCTGAAGAGTGCAAAATAGCTTCTAAATCTGCCTTCATCTCAGTGCTAGTGCAGGAGGACTGGTAATTTTAAAAGCTTGCTGGAAACCTGAGCTTTGATTGGTGCTGTCAAGGTAGCTGCTGCCTTTCCCATGGTTTCGTAAGGGATATGTCCCCTAAATTTGTGTCTGGGCCTAAGCCTGCACTTAGAACCACTGGTCCACTTGGCTTTCCTCACCATGATGTGGTTCCAGTGACTGTGTGACCATGTGTGTGCTGACCTGCAGGTGCTCTGTCCAAAGAAGCATGTCCAAAGAAGGACAATGAAGCTGGTGAAGAGTCTAGAAAAAAAATCCTGTGAGGAGCAGTTGAGAGAACTGGGGTTGTTTTGTCTGGAGAAAAGGAGGCTCGGGGGGACCTCACTGTTTGCTACAACTACCTGAAAGAAGGCTGCATTCTGCACTCTACCATGTCTCGAGTGAAAGGATGAAAGGAAATGGCCTTATGTTGTGCCAGGAAAGGTTCAGATTAGATATTAGAAAAAAATTCACTGAAAGAGCAGTTAAGCATTGAAATAGGTTGCCTGGGGAGGTGGTGTAGTCAGCATCCCTGGAAGTGTCTGGATGTTGTGCTTGGGGATATGGTTTAGGGGTGATAATGGCAGTGCTGGGTTGATGGCTGGACCAGATGATCTTGAGGGTATCCTCCAGCCTTAATGATTCTGTGATTTGGTGATCCTGTGATATAGGTGGGGATGGCTGTATAAAGTATGACTTGGGGAGCTTGCTGGGGTTCAGACCACTTCCTGGCAGGTTCTCCCTTGAGCTGTGCGGGTGCAGAAAGAATTCATCCAGGTGACCACAAACAAGTGCTTTAGGCGATGGATGTGAGAAACAGTAAATCCTCAATGGCTGCTCACACAATGAAGCCTCTCAGCAGAGAGCTGATCGCACTGGTCTTACACTTTTTGTAGGCTAATAGCACAGTCAATGATTGCCAGGAGCTTCATAGATTTTTAGTAGAATTTGTTGTTTTATAATGATGGAAGAACAAAATACATGAAGATAGCAAGGCATATTGTGATCTTTTTACAAGCACTGAAGTTGTCCTTTATACTGCATTTTCAAATTTCAGGGCCAAAGGATGAGTTATTTTTTTTCTTGCTTGCAAGATGACAAAAAAGCCACTGTGACTTTTTAGAAAATTACTTCTGCATAGTAATGTCTCATTTTTCTTTTGAAGTCTCAGGCAATACCAAGGTGACAGCAGTAGTTCTGCTGACTGGCACAGGCAACATCAAGATCACTTTGCTGAACTGTTTAGAGCTGTTCAGCGACAGATCCATTTCTACCTTGAAGCTGAACCCTTTGTTAGCATTCTAAGATGGGAGTGAGGTTTTGCAAAGGACTCTTTAGTTCTTTAGAAAGTTGTTTAGGTTCTTTCCTGCTGCTCTGAAAGCATATTTTTGTTTTCACCCATGCTTTGTGAAATTCTGCATGCTTTTGCTGCCTAAGTAGAAGGTTATAATTGTGAGTGGTTAGATTTGATTCAAATCTTCTCTATGCTCAGGTGTAATTAACATGCCAACCTGAAGAAGCTGGCAAAGGGCCAGCATGCTCCACAGCACTGCTAACATCTGTCACCCTGGCTTGTCAGGAATCAGAGATGCTTCTGCCTCTGGAAGCAAAAGGGCTTTACTGATGTCAAGACTCTGCATGGTCCAGGAGGCAGAAAAGAATCACCAAGACTGGTCATTACACTCAAAAACATCATTTAGTGGTGTCTGCTTGACTTACTTCCTACTCAGTCTCTGCTGTTCTTCTGCTGTCCTAGTGGGGCAAAGCAGAAAGGGCAGAAATGTTTCTCTTGTGTCTGAACTCGCAGAACATTTAAAATTTGGGTGAGTGCCTTGATGGGATGGGCTCAGGATGATCGCATTCTGCATTACGATTCCAGGCAGGGCAGGGTATGTGCTCACACTGCGTGCTGGAATATGTGCAGTCACTGCTCGGAGGGCTGTAATAATGCAGTACAAATGATTGCCTGGTCCACTCGTGTCTTTTCTCATTTGGTCCCCATCACCACAGTATCTGAGCAACTTATCTGGTGAAGCAGAGGAGTCGGTAACAAAGGCACCCCTGGTTATTAGAGTGGTGCTGACAGGTGCATGCATTAGCATCCTTTTATCCTCACCTGGGGCCCAGACATGCCTGTCTTGAAACTCCAGAGGGAAATATATCCTTTGTCAGGCTTTGCATGTTCCCTACATTGACTGATCCCTGCTTGGGTTCCTTCAGAAAGCAATGATGAATGAGAGGGATGTGCAGGCCCTGGTGCCGCCAAGGCTCCTCCAAGGTACGTAGGACTGCTTCCTAGTTTCACAGAAGACACCTCTGGGACCACAGGCAAGTGTCCTGCTCCTCAGGAAGCTGAATATTGCTCTCTAGTACCCTCTAGGGTTCAGAAGACACAGAACCTGGGAACTAATGGATGTGAGATGGAGTCCATGGGAACAGAACCACAGGTCGGGCAAGAGTGCGAAGGAGACACACTGGTCACCTCACAAGTACTCTAATCCAAAGGGCTCTGTAGCACAGTTTTCCGCAGGGGTGTAACTTGCCATTGTGCTGCAGGCCAGCCCGAGGCCCTCACATCACCTCTGTCCCACCTGCAGGGCTGACCCAAGCAGCAGATGGAAGGGAGTGACTCACCACCCCACAGCCAAGTCACTGAATCAGAGCCTTTAGAGGCCGAGGCGTGGTAAGGATACTTGGGTTAAATCCCGACACTAAAACAATGAGCCTGAGGGGTCTTTATTGTCCGGGACAGTGTAGACAATAATATTTTTGTTACCAGAGCAATTGCTAGTGGGATGTGGAGACAGCAAGCCCTCTACATACCACAAAGCACAAGAAAATATTGCTCAAAAGTTGTGTCATGTTTTGGATTGCTACTCTTGATTTATTGCTTCTCCCTGCCTCTGGGGATGTGGAGCTGAGGCAATCCAGGAGTAAGGATGCTGAGTTTTTGGAGCACAGTCAGGGCTGGACCGTCAGCATTATTTGTAAACACAGCTTAGGTCTCCTCACCAGGAATAAAAGCCACTTATCCTACAAACAAAGCTTGTTCAACTGCAGGCCCCTTACACTGCTGCTTTGCTTTTCCCCTATTTCCTAAGAAAAATATAAGCTTAATCATTTTCATATTTTAATGATAAGGTAGCTATCTTTTTAGTCTCTTTTTCACTTTTCTTGTGTTTGGACTTGAAGCCATGAGCCCAACTCTAGGCTTCTCTACATTAATTTCTTCCTAGAAAAGCAGGCTGGAGGTGTTTCCAGGAAAATTCCGCCCCAGCTCAGGGCAATACAACAGATCTCTTTGAGCTGTCTCCTTTCCTTTACAGAGTCTCCAGGGGAAATATATGCCTCTGGTCTTGGGGGAGGATCTTCTGGGAAAGGGGGTTGAGGGGGGGAAGAATGAGGGAATGGTGAGGAGGAAAGTGGCAGGAGGTTTTGCTGCAGGCCAGTAGGGAGGGAGAGCACTGCGTGGGCTGAGCTCAGCCCCTGCCAGAAGGACACCCTACATGCCACCAGCAGGACCTACTTGGATGCAGCCTTTAAGGGAGTTAGAAAAAATGTCCTTGAAAAAATGGGGTTGCTGGGGCATCCTTTCAGTGAGGCTAAGAGAGGGACATGGCAGGACTTAATAAGCCTGTCCTGGGGAAAGAAAGACAGAGGAGGGTTATAGCTTATCTTAGGGGTATCCCCATGGTTCAGAGTGGCCAAGGGAGACATCCGGCTAGATTTCAGTTGTGTGAGGGTCAGCTTGAAGGAGGTAGTTGCAGTGGGACACGGCAACCTGAAAACTCAGTGAAAGTTGAGGTGCAGTACCTGGTAGAGCCTGCCCTGACATGAGCAGGAGCAGACCGCCGGCTTCCCTGCCATGTCCCTCAGTGAGCAACTTGCCAAGGTGTGAAAGACCCTGCCTTGCCGCAGGAGGCAGAGCTGGGCCTGAGCATCGAAACTGGAGAAATTATCTGTGTAACAGGAGGGAAGCAACATCGAGAAAGAAAGAGCTTGAAACCATGGAAACGGGTCTCCCCCCTCCTTCACTTCACTCCCGTCTGTATTTCCCAGAATAGACACTGAACTCTGGTTTCTTTTGATGAGACAGACTTGGGTCAGTGAAGTTGAGAGTGAAATGGCCATTGCCAGGCTAGGTGAAGCAAAAAACCGAAATGCTCTCTTCCTCACTTCTCCTCCTGAAGTGGCCTCTTCATCTAGAGGCAAATTAACAGTCCCTCTGTCAGGTCACAAAGTCAGAGGCTAGGATTAGTATGAAGGGCTTCTAGGCAAACAGCCTAACTTTCCTCATCTCCTCCTTATCTTGTTTGGTGCCAGTGATTCATTCTCTCAACTGCAGATCTCTTGGCCTTTTGAGCAAAATCCTGACATTTTAGCTTGGCTCTGGAATTTCCCTCAAGATTTTGTTTTTAAGTGCATACAGACCACACTGCCCATATTACAGATCCAGTAGGATTTCAGCAGCCACTCCACCCACTGCTGTTCGCACGCACGAGGAAAAATCTGTGCCCTAAACTTTTAAGTCTGGTAGGGCTGGGGAATGTAAGGATGAATGGTATGAGATGGCTGGAGAGTCTTCCAGAGTAAATTGAGATATGGAGAGTAACTGATGAGGGAAAGGGCAGCTGAAACCAAGGATGAGGGACAGAGTGAAATGGAAGATGAGGAAAGCTGATTATGCATATGTGGAGACAGATTATGCAGCTGGAGATTACTGAGGCTCTTTTTGATTCAGTGTTCAGAACTTGTGTGTTCATCCATAACTACTGCAAAGGATCAGTTACGCTCATGTAATGTTTGAAGAAGAGGGCGGCACTGATGGGCATGTTGCTTGAAACTGTACAAGGGAACGTGGGACTCCTGGGAAGGGCCACCTGGAGAGGTTATGACGACTATGCAGTGACAATACATCGTCCTTTATCTCTGCTTGGCTTACACTAGCCAACAACCCAGCAAAAAATTGTTCCACCACAGCTTCTCTCCCTCACTAAAAAAAATAAACCATCTGTTCAGAACAGCCTCTTTGTCCTGATGCACCAAGATAGGTATGCTACTAACAAGACAGACACATAATCCATAAGAAAAGCTTTGTACTCGTTCACCTCCATCTTCAAATATGAGATGTAGAGAATAGGAATCTCCTTCTGAGATGGTGAAAGGATAAAATCAAAGACCAATGAAACAACCTGAAGATGAAACTGGGAATATAGTGAGAGATGTCTCCACAAGCAAAAAGAGAATATTCCTTCTGGAGATCATTGGATAGACATAGGGGTATATACTCTGGGATGTACCAGGTTGCAGACAAATACCTAGAGGGCATAATTTCTAGCTAAAAGTGGTTCCAAACTGGGTCAAGCAGTTTTCACTGTGAGCGAGGGAGGAGAAGGGACTCTTGCTTGCCTCAAGGACTCTGGCACTCAAGAGAGGTAATGAGAACAAGGAGAGCTCCTGCATACGAAGACAAGCCATACTTCTTAAAACAGCGCTGAACACACTCTGTTCTTGGCAGTGCTTGAGTTTCAGCTGTGTTGAGATCAGGCTCAGCTGCACCCCTTTGCAGTAATTGCTAGCACAGATATGCAGCATACGCAGCGCTGGGACTCCATGAGGAACACGGCCGCTTAGATGGATGCTCAGATTGCAGAACGCCACACTGAGCCCTCCCGTCGCCTCCAGGAAGTTTAGTGTACAAAGCGCTTTCAAAAGCTTTCATCATGATAGACACTACAGGGGGCTGAGGAAGAAGCCTGCGGTCACACTAACCTGTGCAAGCTGGGGATCTGTGGAAAATATTATTTCTGGTGTATGAAAGGAAGCCTTCCTTTTTGCAGTGGTATTTCTGGCATGGCTACAACCCCAGAAGCAGTGGAGAGCTCCTGGCTGGAATGTTGTGGGCATCTTGATACTGAAGAGAGCAATAAAACTGGCTAAAAAGCTGTGTTTTATGTAAGAGCAAGCGCATGCTACAGGTGCCCTGCCAAGTGAAAATAAAACTGGGTTTATGGCCTTGTTTGTTTGTTGACATTGTGTAATCAGGAAAAGAAAGAAAAATGGGAAGAGGGAAAGGTTTGCTGTTTCTCAGAAAGAAACAACAAAGCTTTTGCATTGGCATTTTCCTTGATTTTAATGTATGTTTCAGAATCTACAGATGTCTCCTGTCTAAATTTACAGAGTGGTTGTTAACAAAGATACTATTCTTTTCCTCTTTTTATTAGGTGTCAATATTAAGAAAAAGAAATTAGTCCTTTGACTTAAAAGTCAACATGATTTTCTCTTTCTTAAGATGTAAGAAGTGCCAACAGTTCTCACATCATGTCTTGATTTTCAGGTTATAGGAGTCTGAGTATGAAAACGAAAAGAAATCACTCCTTTTAAAATTCTATATTGTTAAATATCTACCTCTTAAAGTCTATAAATTCAATCAGGTTTTCTTTGGAGGCCAAGTTGAAAACATTCTTAAAATAAGATGCTGTAATTCAGAAATTTAGCAGAAGAATCACATTTAGAGGCAATCAGAGACTTTGAGCAATTGCTTTTCCTTGGTTTTGATTCCCATTATCCTTTTCTTTTTACTTCATATCCTTTCTGCTTTGGTTTTTAATTCCTAGTGGAGGTCAGACATTTGAGGCATCCAATTCTGATTGCTGTGGAAATAGCGATGAGGCAAAAATGACAGCAGTGACATCATGGGAGAAACAGATGGTGAGAGCTGATGAACTTCTAAGAAACAAAGACACTTCTGCCAATAAGTGTTCCTAGAGAACAAGAAAAACAAAACTGAGAAAAACAATCCTCGTTCATAACACAAAGAGAGAGTGAAGGGAAATTACTCCTTAGCAGTAGACTGTGTGAAAGGAAGAAGAGCTAGGACTGTGGATAGATTTTTGAACTCCATTAGGCCTTTGACACAAATTAAATTAAAACAGTGTTGAATACTTGTAGAGCAGAAGATCATTCAGGGTGCAAAATCCCCCTGACACTTCCATATTATTAGGACAGTCATTTGGAGCATGGAGCTCACAAAAACCTTCCTCTTTGCTCAGGCATTTTTGGAAAATGTCCTTTTGGGCAACAAGACTCCCCACAACAAACCAGGCATTGCAGTTATGAAATTACATTGGTGTCTTTAATAGTCTTGTTGAGATGCTGACATTGTGTGAATGTAGGTAAATTTGGAATGGAATATGGATAAAATGACAGTCAGCCCTGCTAATAAAGAAAGGAAAAAACAGGAATATGCACCAGTGCTTGTCTGTTTTCTTGTGTGAAAAACATGAAGAAATGGTTGGTTTGGAGAGGAGGGTGTCAAGGCTTTTG
Organism: Corvus moneduloides; assembly: GCF_009650955.1. Classification (NCBI taxonomy): domain Eukaryota; kingdom Metazoa; phylum Chordata; class Aves; order Passeriformes; family Corvidae; genus Corvus; species Corvus moneduloides. Next base: position 89,649,332 of record NC_045478.1, read on the forward strand.
AGCTTCATTCTACCACCTATCATAATATTGGCATTACAATTACTCTGGTCTCTAAATGAGAGTATTTTGTGATGACAAGCTTGATTAAAAGCCTGCTATCTGGGGTTTCTGGTCTGCATCATCAGTGCAGGTAGTAATTGCAATGTCTACTCTTGGGGGAGTCTGAGTGTGGCCTCCTCTCATGAGATGGAAAAAATGAGATCTCACTGGTGACAAGGTGTACACTGTGCTAATGAAGGCAACTGAGTTGATACACCTTTTTGATACAAATTTAGAGACAATGAAGTATTTTGCATCACGCTACTCTGGGGACTTACGAGCTGGCATTATGGAAGACTGCATGTGCTCAGTGATGCCAGACAAGCAGCTCTTCTCTTGAATGAAGTTTGCTGTAAAGTCATTCTTACTCTTGCTGAGACAAGGCAATTTGGTTCCACTGATGGCAGCAGAAATACTTCAACTGAAGTTGCTGGGTTTGAGGCTGAGGCTTAAGGCTGGCTGTCTTCAGGCATGTGAGCAGATACCTCAAAAAAGGACTAAAGGGTCGTGATTCCTTCATAGAAAATACTCTTCCTTCTTTGCTGTTGCTATTTGATCACATCATGGAAAACACATAGATATTACTTCATGCACTACAAAGACCCAAAGCTCAGTGACTATTGAAGTGCCTTTCTATTAGGCACTTTGAGGATCATACACTTTCATCTCCCTTAACTTTTGATGTTTATGTTTGAGCTTCTGCTCCAGGCAATCTTTATAGCCAATGGAGAGAGATAGGCACTTCCAGGACTTGGTTCATCTGAGCGCTTTTCAACATCTACCTTAAAATGAGATTACCCATGTCCCAGAATGCCTGTTTCTCTCTGCTGACTGTTAAAGTATGTCTAGACGTCTAGCGCTGATGTAAATGCCAACATCTGGACAGGTTTATCCCACCAGCAAAATGTCCCTGGTAAAATCCAGAGCAATTACTTTGTTTTCTTGAAAGGACAAACACCCAAATGAGGGGTGAATGCAGAGAAGAGTGAAGTTGAAGAGAAATACAGGGAGAAAATGATAAAGTGATCAAATTTCCATACCACTTCAAGGCCAGTAAGGATCAGAATCGATGCAGAGGCCTGGCTCATCCCCTTATCTATGGATTTGGTGGGAAGAATTTATAGATTTCAGAGGGAGGAGACAGGAGGATCTGAACGTTTTGATACGGTTTGCAGGAATAAGCTAACAAGTACTGGCCCTGTATGTAAATGAAATTATCCTATTAGCCTAAACTCTATGATAGTGCTCGGGCTTTAAAACATGAGCCATTATATGCAAATGATCTAAACATTTTGGGGAAAAAACAAAGAGGAAAAAACCCCCAAAAAATTATAATGGAAAAAAATTTAAAAAAATAAAATGCTTTGGTGTTCAAGAGGGACACAGAGCCACTACGGCTTAGGTCATCCAGTGACAAATGTTCTGGTTTTCCACAACAGGAGCAAAAAAGCAATCCTAGGTGGTGTGTCACCAAAGAAGACTGCTTTTTTTTGTCAGATCCTCCAGAACAAAGGAGCCTGCAAATATCTGTTTTCTCACATACTTGAGAATACTTGAGGATTTTTAAATTTCTTTCTTTTCTACCCCTACTCTTCCATCAAACCAATAGACACTGAATTCTATCTCTTTAAATTTGGTCCCTCAGATACTGCAGCTTTAGAGTTGCTGAACTTGACCAAGACAGCACAACACATTGTTTGGTATTCACTCATATGCATAGATGCATTTTTCTTGTTCTTTTCTTAAAATTTCCTTCTTGAACATTAAACATGCATCTGTTCCTAAATTTTCAGTGTCCTGTTGCTGCTTGTAAAGGCAATTACTATTTTGTATGAACAACGCCCTCTGTGTGACCACAGCATATATTTAGTACTGAGTTTTCTGCTGTAATAGAGTCAGTTAAAATTCATTTATTGCAAGGAGTAAAATACCAGCGTGACTGGTGGAAAATAAACCAGCAACAAATGTCCTACATAGGTGTATTCATATATGACTTGTTATAAAATAGAGCATAAAATATGAGAGGAAGAATGTTGCTATAATTAAAAACAAAGGACTGGAAGCAAGAATATCTGGTTTCTGCTTTTGGCTGTATCACAGACGCTCTGTGTGGCTATGGAAGAATCACTTCTTTCTCCTGTGGGTTTCCCCATCTGGAAAATTGTCTAATGATACCTTCCAGAAAGGTGCTTGAGTAGCATGACTCATTAATATTTGTAAATATCCAGGGATCAAAGGGCCTGTAGATATACAATGTAACATATTATTATGCCGCTGTTCTCTGCCAATTTCCCTTCTCTGTAAGGATGAGCTCTTTGAATTTATTGCTTTCTACCCAGGAAAATGGCCCCACGGGACTCTGTGTTTTTATTGACTCCAGATGAAGTTTTCTCATGTTTACAAATAAAGCGATAACTTACTGACCTCCAATGCCCACCGTGCAAGCCCTCCCTTGGATCTGGTTCCCAATTCTCCCTGGTGCATGGCAATAAGCAAAATGCCACATTTCTGGTGAGCAGAACCAGTTTTGTCTCTCATAGCTGGATGACTCCTGTGGGGATAGCACAGAGGGGAATGCCCTGGGTGGGAGTTTTGAGAGTAAGAAGCACAAGGCAGACACAGGCAGCTCGGCCCTGACATAAGGAGAGGTCATGGGTACAGATATTTTGCAGACCATGATACAATGCTGTTCTAGTAATGATTGGTCCTGTTTTCCCTGTTCTGGGATGCAGAGAGTTTACAGGTCTTCTTAGGAGGAAAATCACTTCTGCAGCTGCTCTGCTGAACCAGAAGAGCCAGAAAGCAGCTCTTGCAAATTATTTTCTCTAACTGAAGAGTGTAGATCACCAAACCAAAAGGGTCTTGGAAATGCTTAAAAATAACACCAGAGTTATAAACTTCCAGCTATTGGAGTGTGAGAAAGAGTTTGATTGTGCTGGAGTCCACTGGTAGATAACATTTCCAGAGAGTGATTCTGCATATTTGCAGTCAAAATGTTTCATCAGCCCTTAAACCACAGAATTTACTTCAAAATTCAGTTATCGTTATTTTGTTCTTCAGGGACATCTAAAAAAGTTTTCACTCTGGTAGAATGAATGGGTAGTTTTTACTTACTGGAATACTTATATCTTTTGGAGGCAGATGGAAAGTGTATTTTGCTTAAAATAAAGTGTGTGAGCATTTCAGATATAACTACATTTCTCCAAATGCACTGTATGACCCACTGGAGAAGAAAAAAGTGTGATGGCCTAAGGCCAACATCGGCTAAATTAGGGACAGAAGTTTTACCCAGGGGAAAACTGCTTTAGTTTTGGACAATTTTTTAAAAAAAAATATTATTCAAAAATGTTAGCTTCATGGGAACAAGAGGTTGCAGGAGAGGCCAGGGCTGGCCACTTTGAGCAGGAAATTATTAACGATTCTTATCTTCTGGAATTTGAGTAGATTTGGTTGGTGATCTTTATAGAACAATATTTATCTTTCCCTGGTGGACTTTCTCTTTGTCTCCACCAGCTATCACAATTATAACCTGGCGTTCTGCATGAGTGGTCTTGCAACTGTGGGCCAAGGAACCTGGGAGCAAAGACAACAGAATTACAGTTATGGTTGGCAAATTGTGAATACTTTTTGTTTAAAGGTTGGATGGCAATTACAGGAGATTGGGGTTTGTGATTACTAATGGACCTTCAGTCCCCTCTCCCATGTGAGTCTTTGCCTGTACAGAGTTGCAAGTAATTGCATGGAGTGAGGCTTTTTTTTTATATGCCGTAACGTGAGTTAAGATTCCAGCATATTTTTTCCCCTCCCCCTATTCTGTGTTTATGAAGAGAGGAGAAATACTTATATTCTTTGGAGATCATCTAATGTTCAAAACCTTCTCATTCAAATTCATGTCTTCCTCAATCTCTCAACTGCCTTGGGGAAAATTTTTCATTTTCTTTTCTTCCTACACCACCTTATCTGTCCTTCCTCACTCATAAACACCCTAGAATCTATATGTTTGTATTACTATTTTTTCTTACACTATCTTGAGCTATTACTGCTGCATATGCAATAGTAAACAATAACACAAACTGATAGCGTCTTTTACTCTTTGTATATAAATGTGCCTAGTCCCAGTTGTTTGGAAAAGTTGTTCTTCACTTCCCTGCGTGAAAACTGGTAGTGTTTTGTGGGTTAACACTGTGAGAAATGTCCTACCAGAGAGGAGTGCTGGATTCCTTACCAGATAGGCCAGAGATACACTGAAAATTTAACCTATTGCTGGTGAGGCTATTCTGTCCCTTTTACAGCATGGTCTGTGCTCCCTTACTGCTTTATTCAGAGTGGTTTGTGGTGATGTGCAGTCCACAGACTATGTCACACACTGGCCTGTTGTGTTGGTAGGTATATCAGGGTCTTTTTGTGCAAAAACCGGAGATGCATTTTTCCTCATGAACCAAATTCTGAAAGGGAGAGCAGGTTGGTGTAAAGGAGGAACTTCAGCAAGAGTAACAGGCTTATTTTGGCAAAAAGATATTGCCAGAGAGATGGAGGTATCCCATGGGTTTCTTGAGCCTCAGCTTTCTTGAACTGGAGTTTAATCCTGTTTTTCATCTTTGGAGTTTAGCAGCCTTGCAACAAAGTCCTCTACACACAAAGAAAATGCTCAGAGTAGCTTCAGTGTGCTCAGGGTCAGGCCTTCTAACAGCCTGATTGGATCTGGGGAGCACAAGAAATATGAGGTGCAAGGCCAGTTGCATTTCATTCTGGAATTTTTCTGTCTTCTTGCAGCTAGAATACATTCCCTGGAAAGCCCAACTAGTATGCCCCTCCATTAGTGCATGTTAATTATTACCAGCTATCTCAGAAACGGAAATCTTCACTCATTTTTCTCCTTAATCCCTATCTTCAGCAGAAAAGTCCTGTCTTCAGAGACTGGCTGTCAGGAGGGGACAGGCCATTCCTTTGAGTCCTCTATCTGGCTTCTTAGGTATGACAACAACAACAATACTAATAAGTTAATTTTTAGTGATCTCTTTCTGCTGGGGTTATGACCATCCTGTCAGAGAGCACAAGTAATGGGATTGCACTTCCAGCTATGAGTCATGCAAGGCATTAATGATATTCCTGTTCACACACCTGCCCAATGGCCTCCTTTGGTGCTGTTGAGTCTTTCCCACGGTGGCATTTGCAGGCAGAGATTTCCTTGGCTCAGGTGCCTGTGTTTTCAGGGGCATTTTTAATTTTTAGCATCAGCTGAAAAGAGGCACTCCTCATTGTTCCCCTCATCCAGGCTGAAACTCATGCCCTGTCGAAACACGTGGGTGAAGGATATTTAATCCCACATACCTCCAAGGCATCGGAGCAGATGCCATTGTGATCCTTTGCAGCATTTTACCCTCAGAATTTGGAGTAGGCAGCGGATGGAGTCAGAGATGGGGCAGGCTGCTGCGAGCGCCCAGCCCGCTGCGACCAGCAGGGGGGAGTGTGGGCAGCACGAAAAGCCAGGCGCTCCGCTCCTCGAGGAAAACCTGGCTAGCCCACCAGAAATGCTGCACGGGTGTGAATGCCGGTGCATGAGACGGGAGTCTGCCCTGGGTCCCTTCCCCGCCCTCCCATAAACCTGGGGTATGACGTGGGCAAGCTGATCGTCACGGAAGTCGCTTTACCTGCTCAAAAGTTGCCTTTAGCCACCCCCAAAATGCCCATGACTCAAGTCTGAAGCAGTTACACAGCTGCTAGCTGTAGCTGAACAGAGAGACACGGACATCTTCTCAGGCGTCTGTGGGGTCTTCTTCCAGGGACATCTCTTGGGATTGAACAGTAGGAGTAAGGTTGGAGGAATGTGGAGACGTGGGGACACCAGGACAGGAATGGAGCGGTGGGGAGCCAGGAGTGGCCTATGAGAGTTTGAACCTTGTGGAAAGCAAGAGGGAAGGCGATGAAGCAGACTGCTGCTTCTGGCTACAGCAATGAAGAAGGAAAAGAAGCTGTCAGGAAGGGAATCGTTACCCGATGCAGAGAAACAGCACTGACTGACCAGCAGGTAGGTGTGAATCCCTATTGCAATCAGAGCAAGCAACAAATACAGCCACAGAATACAACTTCTATAATGGATTCAGAAGTACAGGTCAGAAAGGACCGTGGTGACCATCTCATCTGATTTGTATAACACCTGACAAAGAAACTTCCTGAGTTTGCCCCTGTTTCGATTAAAGAGAAACATGTTCTCTTCTAGAAAGCTTTCCAGTTTTCAAAAAATCCACTGGGGCTTCTTGTAATTTTCCTCAGTTGTATTTTTGCCTCATTTCTAATCTCCAAGATTGCCTTGCATCTTCTCCTCCCATTGGCTCTTTCAATATTTGTAACTGCTAAACCAAGGAGAACCTTGTTGTTGCATTCCTATCTCCAGTGTGAGACTCTTGCACGCCGTTACCGAATCACCCATGACCTTCTCTTTCATCCAAGACCAGGCTACATCATGGCAACCCTTCTCCACAGCATCTTTTTCAGTGCTGCAGTCATCCTCTGGCTCTTCTCAGCACCCTCCCAACTCCTCCCTGCCCATGCAGTGATACCAGCAGCAGTCTTCTTGGTGCTAAAGGCTGGCATAATGCAACCTCTCTTTTCCTGTTTAATAGCTCCTGGTTTGCAGCCCAGGATCTTGTTACCCTTGACACTGTATTTCACTCTGGCAGATAAGTCCATGACCTCCAAGTCCCATCCAGATTTCTGGCTTGCTTGGGTAGAAATCCCCTCCTGGTAGGAGGACTGCTTTCTGCTATACCTGAGTCATATATTTCTGCATTAAAATACATTGTGCTTGCATGAGCCCATGCAATTTGTATTGTTCTGCACCAAAAACATCCTCTTCATCACTTAATAGTTCCATCTTTACACCATCTTCAGACTTCAACTGGAATAATTTTGTACACCTTTCTGAGTTGGATTTGAATGAGCTGAGCCAAAAGCACCACCTATCAGTGACTCTTCACTCTCGGTATCACTTCCCAAGACCTCCTAGTTATCCAGCTTTTAATCCTTTTAATAAGATCCATGCATTTTTTTTTATCATTCTATGGCATGAACTAAAATGGCCTGAAGAAGTAAAATAAATTACATCAAACCTTTTACCTCTGTTAAGCAAACTTGTAATCTCACTGATAAAAGCTGTTATTATACCAAATTGATCCATTTTCTTTGTATTTAGACTCACTGATGCAAATTACACTATCCCCTTGAATTAGTTCTTCCTAATTGAAAAGCTCAGGAATGGAGACTTCACCAGCTCTCTGGGTATCTTGCTGCAGTGCTACCCAACATTCCTGTTTTACTCATGGTAATATTGGTACAGTGCCACCTTATTTCTAGGCGTATGGAACCTGTTCTCTCAAACTTATCAAAGCCCCTCAGAATCTTTTCCTAACAGCTCTTTTTAGCGCTTTACAGGTTGGAGTTTTTGCGTGTGTTCAATCTAAATCACTGCCTTCAGGTTTCTTAGGCTTCTGTTACATTTGTAAAAAACTCCATAGTCCCTTTTGGGAAGAAAATATGTGTCATCACTGTCCAAACTCTACAACAATCCCATTTGTTGGCTACAGCTGTTCCCGGTATCGTTGTAAGATACTTATTTCACCAGTAGTACCAAAAAGTAATTGTCTAGAACTAGTTTTTGATATCCTTTGGTTTTACTCTGCTTAAAAAAGCTGTCTTACTACTCTTAAGTCTCCTGCTCACTGATATTTTTGTGTGCTTTTGCTTCCCGTATCAATTTTATACAGTTGCAATCAATTAAATTACATTAATTATTGCTACTAGTTTCTCTCTTCCCCCCATAACTACTTATACCCAAATCCATACAGAGACCAACATCTACATATTTAAATATTGCTTTATTTTCCCTCCAAGCCACCATTCTTTCTCAATTATGATACTTCAGCACCAATAAAAATACCCAGTTTCCTAACTATTCCATTTTTTCTGTTTGTGTTTCTCTCCCATCTCGTTTAGCTCAAAGCTGAACTGTTTTCTACTTTGAAAGCTGGCCTTTTTAAACCTTCAGGTTTGTATATGAGCAGTTTGGACTTTATTCTGTTTGCCTGTAACAAATCACATTGAGTCATGCTCGTTTCCCTCTTAACTAATCAATAACTAATTTTCAGTTCTGTAGTTACTAGTCTTGCTCCAGTGCAGAATACCAATAGGGAATGAATTTCCTCCAGAGGAAAGTGTTTTGGAAGGTCCATCCTGACCCTTTCTACCCCTCTCTGCCTCCATTCTGCCCACAGAGGTGTGTGCATCTCTTGTGAGGTCACCTTCCATGTTAGCCTAGGCATGACCAGTGCTAGTCAGAGTGAAATATGTACCAGTCTTCTGCGGTGCAGCTGACTGATCTGGTCTTAATCCTGCAGTGCTTTGGAGTTTGACATGCTTTGGTGCCTTCAGGACAGGAGCAGCAGGACAGCAGCAATAAACCACCCTGGATAGTTTTTTCCCATTTGCCAGCAGGTGACTGCCCCTAAAGTGTCTACAGTGGCAGAGCACAGTCCATCTTCTGAAAGAAGGCACAGAGATGCTGTGCTGGCTGGCTCCACCTGTGTGCTTGGGTGCCTCCATCTAACTGTTGTCTGTCAGTGTGCAGGGACATCCATGTGGCCCACATCCTGATTCTTGTCTGGTTTCTGCTACCTGGCCATGTCTGGTGAGGAGATGACTCCAGCACTGGGAGCCTGTCTTTGGGATGACCCCATCAGAAGTCTTTGTCCTCCCAAATGTCCAGATACAGAGGTGGTATGCCAGGACAGCAGTACCAGCATGATTGTCTCAGTCCTCCCCTTGCCAGAATGAGCCCTGGACCTGGGAGAACAGGTAGGTGACTGAGTGGTTGCTCTCTGCAGTACATATGCACATTGTTGGAGAAAAACGCAGCCAGCTCAGGCAACCTCAGCAGCTGCTTAATGAATTTTGACTCGTACTAATTTGCCAGACTTTTGACTGGATGAAATTGGTGCTGGCTGACGCAGTTCTTTCACTTACACTTCTCAGTCTGGAACAAAATGAAAGGCAAGTGCTTTTGATTGAAACCTGGCATGAGCCCCCAGCCACCAGCCTCAGCTCTCTGTCACACAGGATGCTGTCCAGCAGCAAGGCCAGTCTGCACATGGTCTGCACCTGGGTCAAGAATGCATGTTACTAAAGAAGGCAACTCCCTTCATTCTTCAAGGTGGTAGCCCTTGGGCTTCTCAATGTCTCTTATTGCATCAAAGGTGCTGTTACATAGTGAACTGAAAGGTTGTCCTCTTCCCATGGAATCGTCCAGGCACCATCCTTTGGGTGAAGAGCTACAGACCTTCTACCAGCACCTCCTCTACCAAGGTCTGCATCAGCTCATCATGCACTCTGCCCAGCCCAGTCTTGTGTGCTCAGACCTCTCTTCAGCCCCAGAAAGGGCAGGAACAAGGGTACATGCACAGCGGTATGTTCAACAGTGAAAGAAATGAAGTACAGAACAAGTAAGTTATTTCTTTTCTAGAATTCACCTCTTCCCTTCAAGGACTTTAAAGGCACCTTCCTTTCAAACAGAAAAGGCCAGCTAAATCACAGGCACAAATGGTGCTTCAGCAGAGCTTTGCAGCTGGAGCCATTCACCATTGCAGGGTCCCTCTGCTGAGTACCTCAGAAGATCGAAGCAAACTCCCCAAGTGAAATGCAGTGAAATGTGTCAGTGTGCAAAGAGGAGAGTGAGCAGATGTGTCAGAGACAGGACTGCTGGTCTCCAGAGCCAGGCTAGCTAGCTAGGCATGGCGCTTTCTGGAACACACTTATTCTTGCATTGAGTTTCCTGCCTGGCTTCGTTTGCTTAATTATTTGTTTTCACAGATAGCACTGGTTTGTGCAATCATTTTCTTTGAAAATGGAATTCAGCTCGTGTTATTTCACCTAACTGGGCTGATGTTGAGTAAAGCAAAAGTTGTTTTGCTGACAGCCCTGGGCCCCAGCCAGTGACATGTACCTGGGATGTTGCCTCAGAGAACAGTTGTCCCAGTGTCAGGCGTGTCCTGGGGCCCCAGCACAGCACTGTGCATGGCACTGGGAGATGTAAAAATGAAATTCCCCAAAACTAATGGCACACAACTCTAGCTGTAGCATAGAGATATTTTGGATGGGCAGGAGAGGCTTTTTGCCATCCAAGCTTCAGGGTCATGAGCATTAACAGGTAAAGTGACTTAAACATTTATTTAGTTCAGGGTAGAGAGGGCGTTTTGGGGCTTCTGCAACTTTTGAGTGTGTAAATGAGAAAGGAAGATGGAAAGAAATGGCACACTGCTGTTTTTAAAGGGTGAGGGAAACTTTATTCTAGCTGGCCCACTTCTCTTGTATGTATATGCAAGCTGGTTGGCTCTGGACATGGGCTATCCACATATAAATGCATTTCTGTAAGAGCTGTTTTATGAGTCACTTTCAGGGAAAATAAACTGTTAGGTACCTTGTAGCAAGTGGTTTTGGAGCAAGGGCTATGGATTTTCCTTTGCTAGGAAAGTGGCTTGCTCTTTCACGACTGCTGCTACCTCACATTGTAATGACAAGAGAGCACTGCCCTGTGCAGGTTTGGGGCACTGGCCTGATGGTCTTGTGCTGTCCTACAACACAAGTACAGATGGATGCTTGTTGACCCACAACTTAACTCTTGTAAAATGTCCAGGAAGGGGATGGGTAAACCTGCACTGTGTTTTCAGCTACCAGGATAGAGACAATATGTTAGATTCACCGCTGATTTACAAACTCACATCTCTTCCTCTGTCCATTGGCCTTTGAAAGAGTTAATACTGTGTCTTTGGAAATACAGAAAATACTGAAAAGCAACGTCTCTATCAAACTATAGATGTCAAAAGGTAAGCTCTTTGACCTATAGGTTAGTTGCAGAAAAGCACTTCTCTTCAGATGAGCAGAAAATAAGCTGGAAATGATGAAACTGATCATATGTTTGAACTTAATTTTGTTGATGGATGGCATTTGTAAAAGTAGCTGCCTCTATGGTTTTTGTTTCAAATCATCTGGGCTTTTAATATTGACCTTTCTGTGAATTGGTGACATCAGAAAACCTATTACCCAATTCAGAGTTTGCCAATCTTCTTCAAAAGTAGTTCTATTTATGAATATCGTATTTGTAAGAAAGGAGGCCTTTCTGACATCTCAGGCATTCTAAGCCTTGGCTACATTTTGTCCTTCTGGTGTGAGGTTTTCCCAGAAGTGACACTAGTGAACTGTTGTCTCAAGTGGAAGCTGTTTTGGACCAAAGTTCCTTCCTCCAAGATTTAGCCTCAGAACTCAGTTTTAAAATGCTAAGAGGAAAAAAAGAATTTGGGAAATTATAATTAGCAAGGAGGAGGCTGATGAGTTTGGCGAGGAGGCTGATGAGTTTGGCCAAGGATGAGGAAGGTTCTCTCTCAGCTTCTCTTCTCAAGAAATGCAGAACACCCTGCATTTCACTTCCAGAGCTGAGAAGTGCTCCCCCAGGAGACTGAGAGCTGGAGAATTTAGGAACCTTCTAACAGACTATTTGCCCTTATTTTGATCTTTAATTAGTTGGGGTATTACTGAACCTTTTTTGGGGTGCGAGGGTGCGGTTCTGGGCAGACAGCCACCAAGGTGTGTGGGCATCTGTGGAGAAGGAATTTAAGAAAACTCCCCTGCTTTGACCAACCCAATGTGCTTTCATGAAATTTCTCACTGAACTGTATTCAATATGCTGTACTTAAGATCCTCACAAAACTGAAATACAATCTTGTGTAAACTGCAATTGAAAAGAGTTATAAAATTTCCATTTATCCAAAACAATTTGTAGGGTTTGTTATTTTAAAAAAATTGCATGTTTTTGTAATGTAGAGCCAGACACTAATATACCTCTGAGATGGAAGCCTTGCAATTGTATATATGGTTTGTGGTTTGCACATCAGATAATAATCTAGCCTAAGTATGAAAATATTTAACTGGCATCCAGCTGCAGATTTGATTGGAGCATCCTTTGGTTGGGGTTTATAGCCCGCACAATTGAGTGGGCAGGATTTCCTGAACAGATCAGGTCCCAAGCCATTCGTGGAGGTGAAACTGGGCTGATCACAAGTTACTTGTGGGAAAGGGAGTGGGAGGAGGAAATGGTGCAGGGAGGTCTACAGTCACCTGTGGGGAAGTGGTGTTTGGGGACGGGGACATTCCCTTCCTCAGACCCTAATTACTGGGGAAGAGGCTCAGGTATTGCTTTGGTACATATACATTTCACATCCCTCTGGTACCCTGGGATGGGGAACCACAAATGGCAGCCAGTAGCTGCTCCCTGGCTTTTCACCCTAGGGAAGTTATACCTCCCACACCCTCCCCCCCACTCCACCCCACCCCCCATCTTTCATTGTAGAGGGGCTTTTTGGGTCTCACCAAGCAGATGAGAGGAGGTTGGGTCAGCACTTGTTGGCACCAAGCCTGTGTGGCAGGCCTTCTGTGGCACACTTCCTGGAGGGAGGCAGGAGGGGTGTCTCCTCCCTTTAAAGGAGGAGGCTTCTGGGTTTCTGCTGCAGCTTCTTCCTTCTAGGGGAGCACTGGTGAGTGAGTGGCCAGAGGAAAGACACGATCTGTGGCAAGGTGTGCTCGTGATCCTGTCCCCGTGCCCCCAGCATTTAGCCTGACTGTCAGATCCATGGGCTGGAGGGAGTTTTTCCTGGATCAGATAGACACCACTGGTTGGGGTTTGCTACCTTTCTCTTTGGTGCTAGTTGTGGCGCTAATTGTGTGGGGCACTGCTGCAAACCACAGCCTGCCACTGCCAGGACTTTGGAGAGAGTCTCGCCCTCTTCTCTTTCTGTGGTGAGTTATGTTTGTGGTATTTGGCCTTTGCTACAGCTCTGAAGTGTGGTGAGAGGTGCTGGTGGGACTTTGAGGCCCATGGATGCTTTGTGGGTTCCTCTGGACTGAAGTCCTGTTTGCTTGTCTTTGCAGAGGACTGCATATGCAGAGGACTGTCCAGCTTCTGTGTCTCTGTTATTGTACTCATTTGGTGCCTCACTGAGGTCATTCTGATTTGACTGTTGAATAGATTTATTTATTGTTCAAGTCAATATTGCTAAATGCCCCTTGATTTGCAGAGGAGGGATAAGCATACTTCAGTTTAATTTTATTTTTGTTTGGTAGTTACCAAAATGTCGAAATCTGAGATCAAGCCATATCTCCTTCAGCAAGCAACATGTGTCCAGCACCTGGGACAAACATCAAGTGATCAACCTCAGACAATAGAACAGTTTTCCTGAAATTAGCCTTTGGTTCTTAGACCCATAGCCATGAATAACACCCACTCCTTATGCTCAGAAAGTAAAATACAAGCTCCAGGACAAATGATAACAAATGAGCCCAAATGAATTCTCCCCTCTAGGAAATGATTTAATAAGCAAGGCTGCCCCATCAGATACTTCTCCAGGGAATGTGATGTAAGTGTAAGGTGAAGTACTATCACAATAACCGTGTGTGTATATTCCTACCAGATCTATTAGCCAGGGAAACAAAAGTCAGGGTCAAGATGACTGTACCCTTAGGCTGACATTACATATAGTTTTGGCAGGAAGAGCTGTTTTGAGTTTCTTGATCTCTCTGTAGATGTTAAAACAATCCTGCTGACGGTTGAGGACCTGTCCCGTTACCTCCACTCACTTATCACTGCCTCTGCTGCTTGCTGCAAAAGGATGATACAAAGATCCAGTCAGTGACAGGAAAACAGACAAATAGTAAGGAAACAGAAGCAACTCCTCATAATATTATGTGATTATTGACTATGGGAAAGTGTCTGGGGTACAAAATCAATCCAGAAGGACAGAATGAGTGACTGTGCTGCACATTAATGAGCATTTTTCTCTCTTTCCAGAAGGCAAAGATCTTTGGGAAACTCCTGAGTGACAGAGGTAAGTGAAACTGCCAGTGGGTGGTGCATGGGCATCTCTAATGCTTGCAGATCCGAGCAGAGCGCTGCCCTTACCGTCACATGTATTCTATTTACATCACAGCAGAGGGAGCGTCGGCAAGGCATCTCAGAGGAGCAACCTTTTGTTATACCTACAGCTGCTCCCTTCCCTGTTAGTGCAACCGACACAAAAATAATCACAATAATAAGACTCATGCAGTTAATTGATTCACTATTTTGCGACCACTGCAGCCAACTCGGCCATAGCTTGGTTACTGCATCCTGTGTCCTGGTGATTTCTTACAGGGAAAGAAACTCCTGAAGTATCTCAGGATGTTTAGGATCGGTTCACCTGGCTGCTTCTCTCAACAGTTCACTCCATTCTGGTCTTTTGTCCGTATCTGCTAGAAGGCTGTAGCAAGATGTTGATTTTTCTCGTGCTGCCCTCCATGCTCAGCACTGAGGGACTATATTTGAAATCAGCGAGTGAGCTGTGTGTTAAGAAATAGCTCTGGCACTAAAATGCTTAAAATTACTCTTTGTTTCTCTGACTTCTCTCCTAATTTGGATTATCTCCCCAGACTTGCCCACAAGATGGAATACTAAGAAAATATTGTTTTGTTTAATTTGTTTTTTGATGTCCACATTTCTCACATTTCCTGTTAAAATTTCAAAGTGGGTCTGAGTTCCTCCACTAACATTGCTCCGGCTGTTATTTTGGGGATCTGAGAGAGGGGATTAAAAATAAACGAAGTGCGGGTAATGCGTTTCTTGCCACAGGTTCTCTTAGGCAAGTTGGTAAAAAGTTACCGATATTCATCTCTTTTCAGGTTAAATAAAGGGATTAGATGAATGGTATTACTAACACAGGTCAAGGTATTAAAATATGGATGCCTAAATTTAGGCTCCTAATTTTGTATTTTGAGCCCCTAAATAAGGCTTGATCTTATGCCCTTTGAAGTCAATGCCAAAGCTTCCACTGAGTTCAATCTGAAAGATGAAGTCCTAAATTATGCTCAGGTTCTTAAAAGTTCTCAGCGTCTCACAGCTCCAAATAAGTCATCACCCTGCTTCTTTGTAAATCACGCGTCTTCCCTTGAGTTCCTAAACATGGGGCTCGTGCTTTTAGATACTCCATATTTAAAATCCTGCCTGTTGATGCTGTTTTTCTTCCTGTCTCAGGGGCCATGGATATGGGAACGATAACAAGGCCAATAAGGAAGCATAGCTGGGACACAGATTAATTTGCTTTTTTGGTGAGCAGTGCTTAGCACGAACACTGCAGATTCTCTAGCAATGTCAGTATTTATTATAGTGTAAAGTTAACATGGAAGGCACATGAATGTCCTTGCTGGTGCCAGAATTCAGCAAGTACATGACCATTTGCACAAACTTCACATACACTGCTCTCCTGGTAACAGGATGTTGGCAGGTGGGAAGATCACAGGATCCAGATGAAACATAAAACGAGATGAGCAATCCCGTAGTGGTAATTTTAGAAGCTGGGTTCTGTACATTATTTACAGTACATTGTAGCTTTATGGGGATAAGGCTGCCCCTTGCCACTCGTGGATTTAATTTTTTCTGTGAGGTTTCTGTGGGGGACTTTCTTCAGAGCAGCAGCTGCAGAGATTTTGTCCATCCAGAGGAGAGTTAGAATTGGAAGTTATTTGCAGTAGAGCTATCTTCATTCATAGAATGCTCATCTAGCAGGAGGAGAAAAGGCACCTAAGACCTTCCACCAAATAAAAGGATCGAGTGAGTTAATCTGCTTGCTGCTGGTCTGAAGTGCAGAGGCCTGGCATAAAGACAGAGCTGTTCACAGTGAACTGGGACAGAGTCAGAAGCAGTACCTGCCTCCAGGAACTTTAAATTGGCTTTCCCTTCAGTTAATGAAATATCCCCTGTTTTTCCTGGGGGAGCTTGAATTCTCCCTGTCTCTTGGAAGGCATTTTTGGCAACTGCATCCTGAGTATGAGGAACTCCAGTTATTTTGGATGGGTATTTGTTTCTTCAGAAACCCTCTGCAACAATTTGTTTAAAAAATTATAGAAAAAGCGAAGGAAAAGTGATTATTTTGCAATGTTTGCAAAACACCCACCACTCTGCTGTAGAAACATGATCCTTGAGGAGAAAGGCTTTATGTTCTCCTTTAGGCTTTGGTCCGGCCCGAATTCCTGCCCTTGCCCAGACGGAAGGCTGTGGGTACAAGGGGTGTGGGGTGTGACCTGCAGCTGGGGCAGCGGAGGGGCTATATGGGAGCTGCTTCTTGCTCAGGGAGACCTGTCACTCATCTCCCAGCCTTCCTCAGGATCAGTGTGACCTGGGCAACACCCCCACATAGTGCACCAAGGGATGACACAAAATCTTTAAAAATTAAACAAAGGGAAGAACAGGTCTAAAATCTACCGAAAGCAAAGATTTTTTTTTGGAGGGGAGGTGGGGTTGTTTCATGTGTTTCTCTCAGCCAGCAGGTGCCTCTATAGAGCCAATGCTTTGCCTGTATCACTATGAGTCTGTGGCACAGCATTGGAATAATTGCTTTTATATTATTATATAGCCTTTTCTTTCTTCAGTGTCTTTTCCCCCTACCCCTTCCTCCAGCCCACGGTGAGCCCTGGGATTTTCCAGTCTGGATTTCTACTCCATCTGCCACATAAGGTCCTTGGAGGATGGTAGCAGGAGAAAGATTTATGTATGTTGACACACGCATATTGTTACTATGTATGCCGTATGAAGAAATTTTCTGTGTGACAGGAACCAAGTAGCTCAGTTGGGGAATGCTCGCGCGAAACTCAGTGAGACAAAGCTGCCCTCTTTGCCCTTCAAATACCTTCTCAGCAGGGTGGGGTTTTTCTGGCAAAACCTTCACCCCTTCAGTATGACACCCTTCTGAACACCAGGGCACCACTCAGCCAGCACAGGCTCCCTGAGCCATGGGAGAATAGCACTAGGTTAAGAGAAATAAAACCCACCTGAGGATAACGCTCCTTCAGCCCTTTAACACATACGTGCTAAGAAATCACTGTATCTGAAAAGCCAAGTCCTGGGGGGTGGTCAGATGATGGCTGCGATTACAATTTGTCCCCCGCCGCCCCTCTCCCCAAATGGCTCTGCTGGACTTTGGAACAATTCCCACGGGCAAAGTGAATTTTGACCCGAACATGTATCCATCGGCATCGCAGAAAGCGCGACAGGAAGGCAGGGCAGGGAGCTGGATTCGAAATGCACGAGCCGCGGAGCTACTCCGCGACGGGATTGGAGAGCAGGGAGGAAGGCCGGGCCATCACTGAGGAGGTGGGACTTCGCGGAGCGTCTCTCCCCGTGGCCGCTGCGATCAGTTGCAGAGTGCTGACGAGCGGCGGGCGGTGGGGCGGGCGCTGCGCGGAGAGCGGGCGCTGCGCGGAGCCGCCGCTGGAGTGCGCGGAGCGGGGCTGCTGCCGCGCCGGGGGCGAGGAGCGCACGCCGCGCCGGCGGGGGACAGCGCGCCGCGAGAGCAGCCCTCCCCGGGCACCGGGACCTGCTGTTAGCTTGCCGGCTTGCTTTATCCTCTCGTTTAATTTATTTTTTCCCCACCTATACTTTGATCCGCTGGGATTTTTTTTTCCTCCCTTTCCTACAGAGCCTTCCCACGCCCCAGTTCCCTCCCTCTCTATCCAGCTTGGATTTTTTTCTTTTCTTTTTTTTTTTTTTTATTCATATATTACTATTCTGATTTTTTTTTTAAGCGGTGGACAGAGAGAGGGAGAGACAGTAACACAGAGGGCAGGAGGAAAACGCTCTGTTCGTCCTTTCCGCCACCACCACCCCGACTTGCGGAGAGGGGTCGGGCCGAGCGGCGGCGGAATCAGCCCCTTTTCCCGAGGGAGGCGACCCCGGCTCGGGGAGCCGCCGGAGGCAGCCGCCGCGAAGAGGGGGCGCAGGAAAAGAGATGCATTGAAAGTTTCCGCGCAAACTTTGCCGTGAGTGCGCGAAACCGAGCGAGCGCGGCGCGGGTGCCTGCCTGCCCCGACGCGGGGAGAGCGCCGCGGACGGGCGCCGCTGTGGAGCACGGACTGCCCGGCGGCGGGGGCCGGGCGGCGGCAGGGCGGCCGCGGAGCCTACGCTCGGCCCGGCGGAGCGCCCACGGAAAGCAGCAGCGGGGGCCGGCGGAGAGCCGGGTTTATGGAGGGGTGAAACCGGAGACCCCGAAGAGGAACCCCCCTTACCCCGGAACCCTTCGCAGCGCCCGGCCGGCGGCACCCCAGGAGGCGGCGGCGGGCACGGAGGAGGCGCGGGCGAGAGCGCGGCGGGGCGGCGGCGGCGGGGCGGCGGCAGCGAGGCGGAGCACGGCGGGCCCCGCTTCGCGGCGTGCGCCGGCAACCATGAACTTTCTGCTCACTTGGATCCACTGGGGGCTGGCGGCGCTGCTCTATCTGCAGAGCGCGGAGGTAAGCGGCGGGACGGGGGCTTTTGTGCCCCGCGTAGCGGAGGGGGAGGGAAGGCAGACGGCCGAAAATACTTTTCCCCCCCTTTTTTGCTTTTTCGCCTCCCTCTCTTTGCCTCCCACCTGCTCGGTGCGGTGCGGCCGCGCCACTGGCGCCGGGTGCGGGTGGGTGCCCGCAGCACAGACACGTGTGCGGGCGTGCGTGTGGTGCTGCAGCGGGGGACAGCGCTGCCCGGAGCTCCGCGGGGTCCCGGGACAGCGGCAGCGCCGTGCGGAGTGCCCGCGTACATGAGCGCGCCTCGGCGCGGGGCTCCCGGCGCGGCGCGACCGTGGGGTCCCGCCGGGGCCGGGGCGCTGCGGTCGGCGGGGCACGAGTAGGGAGGCAGCGCGCTGCCTTCTTGCATCAGCCTCGGGTCTCCTGACATTGCAAAAGGCTGTTTCGGCGATATTTGCCTTGGGTCCCAGCTCGGGTTCGTGCCGCCGAGTGGAGTTCAAAATGCCTAGCTGGAAAAACAAATAGAGATCAAAGAGGACAAAATGGATCCAGAATTTCTTCTAGATTGGAAAAAAAATTAACCAAAATGCAGATCTCCTGCACCGAGATTACAAAACCAAGGATTTTTCTCTTCCTCTTCAGTCACTTTTACCTCATTGTCATTCTTGAGGAATTACAGATCAACTCTTCCTCCTTTCCTCTTTTTAAAGAAAAAAAGAAGAAAGAAAGGCAGCTTTCTTTGCAAACCTGTCCTATAAATCTGTTTTCTAAAGAGTCAAGAGGGTTGTGTTGCCAAGAGATATTAAGGGGTTTAGACAGAGTGCCCACGTGAAAGTGGCTGTTCGGGAGGCAGGCATGGATTACGTTTTAAAGGTTATAACAGGTTAGTTCTCTCCTGCCATTTCTGCTCGGCACCTCGAAAGAGTGCGGGCCAGATCATCTCCCACAATCGTGAAAATAAACGTCGCTTGCAAACTAATCAGTTATTCACATTGTTTGTTCAGCACCGATGCTGGAAGGCAACTCCCCAATTAGGAGCCATTTCAGCTGTAACTGAAGTCATGCAAGCACTGCACGCTTTGTTTCTAGCCTGTTATATCTCTACTTTATCCAGTGACAGCCGCACATTAGGCTGTGCTTGGCTGTGCTCGATGGGAACTGAGGCGCACTCTCACTTGAGTGTGGCACAGAGCAGCTCCCTGCTGCCTTCCTGCCAGATTTGGCTGGTGGCACAATTCTTTCTGCTCTCCAGGAGTTTTTCCACCATCACCCAAAACAGGGGTTTCTTTGCCTCCCAGCTTCTCACTAAACTTGTACAGTAGCATCTGTTCCCCACCTCTAGGTGAGACAACTCTTTATTGGTGTCCAGTGATAACACCCTTTAACCCTCCCCTTGTTCCTACTCCCCTCCCCTTCCTCTTCCCCAGAAGAGGAAACAGCAGATCAGGTAGAGTCGAGATCTGTCTGTCCTCAGGAGCTGCATAAAAAGCCTCATGCTGCCTTTTCTCCTAGGCTGGAGGATGGTGCAAATGAGAAAATAGTACAACAATGGAAAAAATGGTAGGGAAGAATTACAGGAGTTTGAGGGGAAAGGTTGCAGGGACAGACACGAGAGATGGCTAGAGATTCAGGTACCTGGGTGATGTGGGCCATATAAGTGCTCAGGCAGATCGACAGTGAGATCTGCCCTTCGGTTCTGTCCTTATTTGTCCGTTGGTTGTCCGGGCACTACGGTGATGGGAACGTTAGAAATACCAGCAGATCTCACGTAGGCAGCTTGATGATGACTCTGAGCATGGCAGAAGGCATGACTCTTCACACGGGACTAGGGTTTGTGCTTTGATGATAATATTTATCTGGCTGTCAGGCTGATCTATCTAGCAAGCCAGGCACATTAGAGAGCATTAAATAAAAGCCCTGACAGAGTCTCAGTTGGGGAAGCAGAGTCCAGCATGTGTCAGGCAGCTTCCTGGAAGTGAAGGAGAAGGGATGAAGGAATCACGGTGCTCCTCTGGTGAAGGTTCAGGGGGATGACTCCTTACTGAACTAGCTGTTACGGTTGCTCCTACAGCAAGACTGGGATGGTGGGAAATTGCTTCATGGTTGGGTCTGGGCAGCACTGATGCCACAGGTGTCTGCCTCCACTGGTGGCGATAGCCTTTCCATGCAGGCAAGGGAGAGAAAGGTGCTTTTGCAGTGCCACCCTCCCCAGCTGATTGATTGTGCTGGGCGGTGTGCACAGTCCTCACACACCATGGGATTAGAGAGGTTGCACTGTTGTCCCCTTCCAGTCCTACCTTTCTTAGAGAATGGGGGACAGGTGGTTATTCCCCATCCTCCTTCATCTGCGGGTCTTGCTGGCACACTGGTGACAGGTCACCCCTGATGACGGTCTGGGAGCTCTTCCTTTCCTGCCCTGAACAGCAGCAGGACCTGGATATACCAGCTGTATTGCCATAGGGAACAGGCAGTGATCAGACACTGAGGGAGGGAGAACAAGCCTGTGACTAGACTGTTAATGATCGCACACCCGCCAGGCTGCCTGCCTTTGGTGTGCCTCTGCACCACACCACGATGGGGAGCCACCAGAACCTGCTTCCACAGCCCATAGGCAGCTGGGATGCAGCAGGTCACCTTCCCCAGTTCCTGTGCTCTGAGGACAGGCTGGAAAGAGGAGCACTCCTTTGGGAGCAGGGGAGAGGGATGTCTGAGGGGCTCACTGATTCCTGAGCAACCCCAAATCCATTCTCCCATCTGTTCTGTCAGAGGTGCCTTGGCTGTGCTGGCAGCTTGCAGGATTACTGACCTCTGTCTGCATGTACAATGGAGAAGGAGTGCAATGAGTCCCATTCCCCCCCTCTCCTAAGTAGAAAACGCTGAGAATTTCTAGTGCCTAAGACGAAAAGTGCCTTAACTCCTGTCCCAGAGTCCCTCTCAAAGTGGATGGATTGTTTGTTCCAGTCCTAAACAGTTACAAAGCTCTTTTAATGAGGCTGCACAGATTAGGGGGAGGGGAAGAGAGAGAAAGAGTGCTGGTGGTGGTGGTGAGGGGGGTGATGGTTAGAGAGGAGTGACTTGATTAACCTTTTCTCTCCCTTCAGAGAAAAGCTTGCTTTGGACAGGGACTGGGGGAGAACGGAGACAGGGAAGGTGCAGACACATGGATGGTGTGAAGTGGGTTTATTTGTTTGGGAAGGTTTTACCCCACAGAGGGAGGGATGTGCATTTGCTACAACCTGCAAAGAGCACAGAAAGGAGCTTCCTCTGTCAGCCCTATTCTGGGCTCATTTATCCTACTCTCAAGGCCAAGCCAGGGGTTGCTTCCACGCTACTGTGAAATGTTGAAAATCTGTTGGAAGGAAATTGTGTTATACAGAACTCTTGGGTAATGCCAAAAGCCAGCAGAGGAGAGCATGACCTTCAGGCTCCTACCGAAGGGCACGGTTGGCCTGCTTGTCCTGAGGAATGTTTTTGGTTCCCCATGTCTGATATGTAGCAGACTGTTTTGAAGTGAGGCACAAGCCCCTGCCTCACCTGCTGTTCTAGTGGACGTGCTTTGAGGCCACTAGGCACAGGTGAAAGGCACTGCTGAAAGGGCAGAAAAGTTTCTTGGAATAGTGAGCAGAGAGCGTGTTACTGATAGTTCTGGGAAACCTTTCTAGTTTCTGCTGAGAGCTCCCCTGGGAAAGCTCAGAAGCTCTTTGCCCACTTTGCACCGATCTCATTTCCCATCTTTGGGGTCGGATCACATCCCAGGTCCAGGTGAGCACTGCGAGAGTGTTCTGGCTCCTGCTCCACTACATCAGGGGCAGGGTGAGGTGCTGGCTAGGCGTAGGTGAGTAGCGAAAGCCTGTGGCTTGCTTCTGCTTCTCATCACTTGTGCAGCCTGTGTGCTTGCATGTGAAGAGGCAGTGGGCTTGGCAGCTGGCAGGGCAGTTTTGCATAGAGAATGGGTAAAAATGATCCTCAAGGTGTCTCCAAGCTAATTTTGCTCAGTCTGTCGTGGTCATTTTGTGTGTGAACCAGAAATCCCTCCGTGAAAAGTCTTCGGGGCATTGTGACTTGAATAAACTGACTTGGCTCGTGATCCTCTTCCTGTGCCATAGCAGATTGAGGCTTTTCTGCCCTTGATGCAGTTTTCTTTTTACCCATAGATTGTCAGGCACTGAGTGGCTTTGGAAGGCCACTGCAGCCTCCGCTGCCTCCATTTTGTTTCTGCTGTTGCAGTGACCTTCACACTTCATGAATGAAACTGTTTCTAGGAACCTGCTTTTTCAAGTGTTGTCACAGCACTGAGACTGGGCACACAGCCGCCTCCTCCCCAGAGAAGAAATAGATCCACACATGGGGCAGCTCAGGTCTGGGCTGGTAAGTTATGCCCAAATACAGAAAGACTTTGGTTGAAATGAGAAAGAAGTTCGGTTAGGGGGACCTTAGACAAAGGGAACTATGCACAGACACAAAGGAATGTCTGGGAGAGGGGCTTCTAGCTGGCTCTCTTGCCCCCTCCTTTTAAAAGCTGACACTTTTGGCTGCTTGGATGGTGGTGCTTCCCCAGGGCTGCCTAGAAGACCATAGGTGGCAGATTCCTATTGTGAGCTTGGGGTGGACATGGCCTTAATTCTGTTCTGTCTTCAGCTACAAGATCAGAGGGCCTTTTTCTAAGCCTAAACACAGCATATTGCTGACAAAGCAGTATTTTGTATGGATCACCATGCTCCTTATGGGCCTCTGCTGAAAGGCAGCAGGTTCTGGGGTGGATCACACAGGTGGCAACATACCTCAGAGAAGTGAAGAAAGCTGGGCCTTTTCCATTTTGGTTCAGAACAGAACGGCAGGGGGAAGCCTGACTTGGCTGGAAAGTTACGTCAGAGCTAAAGCCCTCACGAAGAGCAGGAAGAGTGGCGTTCTTGTTTCACCTGGAATTAAAAAGGCTTCCTTAATAAAGTGGTGTAATATTTCTCCATACCATTTTAGGGGTGGGTTACCTGTCACCAGTCCTGCCTGCATCAGTGCTTTGGGAATGTCCCTAGTCCCAAAAGGCAGCAGGAGTGACTGCAGAGCTTGCAGCCTTTTCGTTCTCGGCCCAGGGGAAGCTGTGGAGCGCAGGAATGGGATTCATGCAGGGGCTGCGGACTGGGGACCGTTAGGTGAGGGCGCGCGTTGCCCTCCCTTCCGTCAGGGAGGAAGAGAACCTGGGCGGTTTGGCGGCGTCCGTCGGCAAAGTGGTGCTATCACAGTTAATCGCCCTGACACCCGGCCAGATGCCGACACCTCCGTGGCCACCACTGCTGGGTGACAGGCATCTGTGACATTGAGAGGGCAGCAATGCCCTTCCGTGCCTGGCGGCCCTTCTCCCCCCTCTGCCCTCCCGGGCCAGATTCACCTTTACGGAGAGAAGCGGTGCCCAGGTCCATCGGTCGTGTCGGCAGCAGCAGGCCACCCCGTTAGTGTTCTCCGCCGGGCTCGGATTTGCTCCCGGTGTTTGCCCGCGGTCACTGACAGCAGATCCCCGGGGACGCGTTTCTCCCTTTGGGGCCTCTCTCGGGCCCGCCACACGGCCCTGCCAGCCCCGTCCCCCCCCGCCCGGGGCCGTCCCGCCCGTGCCCCTCTCGGCTCCCCCGGGGGCCGGGGGAACAAAAGGTCCCTCTGTGCCCGCCGGGGCGGCCTGCGGAGCGGCCGGCGACCGGACCGGGACCCCCGGGACCGCGTCATGGTTCCGTGTTGTGACTGATTTTCTGTTGTCTTTGCAGTTGTCGAAGGCTGCGCCTGCCCTGGGGGATGGGGAGCGGAAACCCAATGAAGGTAAGCGCTAGGCGGCTTCCCGGCGGGCGGGGACGGCCGGGTGCTGGGGTGAAGGAGCCCCCGGAGCCGCGGGCGGCCAACACCGCCACCTCCCGGGCAGCGGGGCCGGGGGCTGCCGGCGGGAGGTGCCGCCGCCATCAGCCCCTTCGTGGCGGCCGCAGCGCCCCCGCCCCACGCCGCGGGCCCGGGCCGAGCCGTGAGGCCGGGGGTGGCCGTGGGGCCGGGCTCCGGGGCGGCCGCGGTGCCAGGGCGGGCAGCAGGGCTGGCCCAGCCCGCCCCTGGCTTACCGCAGCTCAGAGGGAAACTGCGTGCGTGCGCCAGTGCACATACGCACGCTCATTTATATATATAAATATATATATATCTCTACACAGGCACGGGCGCACACAAAGAGCTGAATAGCGGCGAGCAGTTTGCTGGGGATTCGCCACAGTGTTGTAGGAAGGGATTTGTCAAATTTTGCTGCTCGCCTCTTTCCCGGCGGTGCTGGTGATGCCCGGCTGGGTGGCCAGGTCTGATCCCTGAACAAAGGCCAGAGAGGCCCCCAGACGGCAGGTCTCTGGGGGAGAGAAGGAGAAAAGGGCAGTCCAGGATTATTTTCTGGGCTTATGCCTCCCAGCAGTCCCAGGTACCCCCCCCCGTCAGGAGATTGCTAAGCACTGTACAGAGTCAGGCTTGAAAAATACACCTTTTTATTCTGGTTTGGGCTAACAGACTTTGCAGATTCAGGGAACAGCACTATGATCTGGTAGGTTCTACTTAATTTGTTCCTGATGGTCCAGTATGGACTGGACCATTGCCTGGTGAGGAAACAAGGTGGTGCCTCTGCAGCTGCTGTGATTTTGTGTCTTTCTGGTTGCCCAAAGGCCAGGCTGTGGCAGTATCCTCTGCCTCGTTGGTTCATGCAAGTAAGTGTAGACCAGAAGGGCATTCAGCCTCTGGGTTAGTCAGAGACGCCTCCTGTGAGCGCCCTGTCTGGTGAAGCCCTGTGCATGTCAGGCGGTTGGCTTCTGTCCGCAGTCCTCAGTTCAGCAGTGGGATAAAAGGGCTGTGGACTTTGGAACCTTCAGGCTGAGGTGATCATCACCTGCTTTAAGACCATCCTGACCGTGGTTTTCCCTTACGTGCGTAGCAGAGCAGATCACTTGTTGCATGGCAGGGTCTGGCTGGCAGACGTCTTGCAGGGTCCCCACGGGCTGTGACCTTCAGCGTTATTCCAGCCGGAGGTCAGCAGAGGGCTCCAGCAGTGTGGGCCCAGATTGTTTTTTTTGTTTGGTTTTTTTTTTATTTCTCTCTTTTCTTTTTTTTTTTTTTTTTTGGTAGCAGTCAGTTTCAATTTCTGTAACTTTATTGGTGTGACAGACTCCATGGGTGTCAGAGGTTTGTAGCAGGCTGTGCTTGGGATAGGTGTCCATTTTGCATGGGCAAAATTTCTGATTTGCTGGCGGGCTGCCGCCTGTTGTGCTTGACCCTTGCTCCTGCTGAAGTCAACAGAAGAAGGTTCAGTGACTCCAGAGGGATCAAGATGGAGCCTGCTGTGAGGCTTATTTTGGTAACCAGTTCTCTGCTGTTGGTAGAAAAGAGCTAGTGTCCTCATCTGTGCCATTTGTTGTGTCCAACAAATCCTTCCTGGGGAGGGAAAGAATCAAACAGAATTAACTTCTGTCACAAGAAGGCTGATGGGATTGCAGGAGAAGCTGGTCTGGCAATATAAGTGGTGAGACTTTGGTGTTACTGTCCTGGTGCTATTTCAGGTTCTGCAATGTAGATATATATGTGAACTAGAAGTCAGGACTCCTGGCATTACCTTCCTGGCTCTACTTTTGTCCCGTGGTTTGACCTTAGAGGTCCTCTCTCTATACCTCAATTTTTCCTGTGTGAAGAGGAGATGATGACAGGCCTCTGTTACCCAAGGGCAGTCCTGTAGTTCCTTCCACTGAAGCTCTTGGGGGCTTGGGGTGAAAGGTGGGTTTGTGTCTTTGGCCATTTTATGCTTTCTGTGAGATGTCAAGCTGTGATGGGTTTTTATTTGGGATGGACTTACTCTGATTGGAGACTGTAATTTTAGCATCAGCCCCTACCCTTTTGTGCTCAAGAGAGGCTTCCACATGTTTTGTGGGACAGGAAGTTGTAGAGGAGTCAGACAAACACTCTTTGTTCCACGGGAAAAGATTTTCTGGTATAAATAAAGGAAACCACCAGCACTTGTGGCTGCACTTTTATTTTTAAAATAACAGTGTGTCTGTATTGCTGCTAAGCCATTGATGGGGAGGGAGACAAAATGATCATAGACTTTCTCCTTTTGTAGTCCAGCATGTTCTCACTTGACTGCTCCAAACTTGAACTTAAACTCTGCCTTGAAGAGTTAATGTGGGTCCTGTCTGCGTTTTAACCTTTCTTCCCCCTCCGTTTACAATTAAGAAGCTCTGACTCAAATCTGGAGGTGTGTTGCAGGGTAGGAGTGTGAGTTAATTGTGGGATTAACTTCTAATTTGGGCTGAAGTCCAAATTGCAGGAAGGGAGCAGACCTGGTGGTGTTAGTCCTTTGGTGACCTTCCTGTGCTTCCCCTGAAAGAGACCTTCTTCCATTCGTGACAGAACCAACGGAAAGGAAGCATAGACAGAATCAGCGCAGCAAAGCGTGGAATCTAACTCCCAGTACATAGGAGTAAGCATAGGTATGATAGAAGGGGCAGGATTTTGCTGTGAGGATGACTGTACCTCAGTCATGCACTCCAGTTTGGTTTAGGTGGTAACTGTGCAAATGAAATGCAGAACGTTGCACAGTCTCCATGTGAATGCTCTGTGTCCAGCAAAATACGGCAATGTGCCTTTTGTGGCAGGATTTTCTGACTGGCAAGTCAGAAGATTCCCTGGTTCCTTTTCAGAGGCTGATTCAGACTTTGGAAAACCATCATGTGTTAAATTAAAGGTAGAAACTCCCAGATTCTTCGTGGGAAGGATTTAGTCCTGTCACATCTCCCAGATCTCAAGTATAGTTGTCAGGGTGCAGCTGTGAAAGTAAAGACCCTGCAAAAGAAGTTGAGTGTGCTGTTCTGGGACCAATCTGTAATTTGGATTCTCTGGTGTAATCCAAATGCTTGGGTACTGCAAACATTTAGGAAAGCATGGCAGATGTCAGTCAGTTTCACTTCACATTTCTACTCTGTTTCGGTTTCTGCCTCGTTTATGCCCCAGACTGGTGTGGTGAGCAGCATTTCATCTGCACAGGTAACTGCTGCTTTCCCTCCCTCTTACCTTCCATCCCTCCCCTTGACGTAGGTCTGTAAGCATTTTTATCCTGAACTATGCCTTTACTGCCAGAGTTCTCAGATCCTGTGTCTGGCACAGTGTGAATAATCAACAGTGCAGTTCAGCGATTATCACTGTGCCTGCAGAATTTCCCACATATTAAATTGTTCAACTTGCTGGAATATAGGCGGCGACTAAGGTCACTCCAAAGGGGAACAGGAAGAAGGAGGTAGTCACAGACAAGATAGGAGAACAGACAGGAGACATACGGCAGTTAGGGGAGGAGGGAAGAGGAAGGGAAGGAACAAGGAACAGAAACATACTGTCTTCTAGACAAGGAATACCAACAAGCAGTCCATGCCTGCCAGGCTGCATTTCCCTTTCACAAGCCGCTTTCTCTTTTAATAGCTGCTCACGCTCTCTGACACTTCAAACTCCTTGGATGGAAGCTCCTCCCCTCTTGTACCCAATCTCAGCACTTCAGTACTATGGCACTGTCAGCCCTGCATGACCTAGAATTAACTTTCAACAATTAACTGCGGGCTGTGAGCTCCAAGCCCTGCAGCTTTTGCATTTTTGTGGCAAAGTAACCTTTATGCCAGTTTGTCACAAGTTCAGGGCACTATAGAAACGCTTACAGGAGACCATTATTTTCCATGATGCAAGCAGTTTGCTCTTATCACTCTGAGTTATCAACCTTGCTGCTGGAGGACTCTGCATACTGTACAGGTGGATCATTATAGTGCATAACAGCATGGGGCAGGTACTATCTCCTTGTGCATACTCCTATCCTCTGCTCCATGTGAGACATCCTCCGTTGCCGGTGTGGTGCTAGTGTGAGGAGGCCTGGAGGGCTCCAGGTACTCACTGTCTGCAGTACTCTACTAGTGCCTGAGGTTTGTGTGTGTGTACTTATCTATACTATCTCTCATCTCTTTAAATCTCTCCAACCCTTGACCAAGCAGCAAAATGAATCTTTGGCAAGAGACTGGGAAACATTGAGAAATGCTTGTGAAATCAGTGCAGATCGCAAGCAGTTAGTGTTTGCTCCATTCGTAGGGAAGGCATGGGATAATGGCAGATCCACCCTGTTCCCCCTCCCACACTGTCTCATTGTGGTTCAGTAGCCAAATATATAGTCTGGTTAATCCGGAGGGTGCTGTGAGCTTACTTTGAATCTTTCAGTGGGTGGCTTGGTTCCTTGGTCTGGGAAAGTGGTCAGTGTGGAGACACCGAGGCTGTGACTTGTAGTGGATGCTGTCATGGTTCTGTGGTGACCTGCTGAGGTGGATGTTCTGCATGGCCAGAAGAGGTAGATGACAGGAAGGGTGAAGATAGCATAGCTCCATGGTTCAGAGCCTCTGCTTGCTCTTAGAAGTGTCTGAGGTCTGTACAAAGGATGCTTCTAGCTTTAAAACTCACTAGCTGTTTTGAAAGGGGGTAAAGGGCAAACCAGTGAAGGGCCTTAATCCAGAGTGCAGATTACCTGCTACAGCTTCAGGGTTTTTTTTGGCTGAGCTGATACTCTTGGTGGCAGCATACCAGGAGTCTGGGGAATAGCAGAGAAGGGATTTGGGGAAGAGTCAGCTGTGGCATGCATCATGGTACCAGGGAGGCAAATAATGAGGCTCTCTTGTCCATCTTGCCTTTGCCCTGAAACAGCCGGAGGAAGAGATGGTGTTTTTCCCTTCCTACTTTGATGTGTGTGTATGTAGAGCACAGACAAAGGACTTAGGCCTGCAAGACTGTTAGTGAAGAGCATAGGGTAGTTGTGTTGCAACTATCTGGCTCACTTTAAGGGGCGAAGCACTAGACATTCTCGAGCTAAGTTTGCATTAACTTATTCCCTCCATTCCTCTTCTAGTTATCAAATTCCTGGAAGTCTACGAGCGCAGCTTCTGCAGGACTATTGAGACCCTGGTGGACATTTTCCAGGAGTACCCTGATGAGGTGGAGTACATATTCAAGCCATCCTGTGTGCCCCTGATGAGATGTGCGGGTTGCTGCGGCGATGAGGGCCTAGAATGTGTCCCTGTGGATGTGTACAACGTCACGATGGAGGTGAGGGTCCAGCTTGCAATCTGCCATCCTTGGTTGGAAGGAAGCAAGTCAGCCATCACAGCCACCCCAAGTCCCAGCTCCCAGCTAATTCAGAGGAAGGGCAACCTACCCCAGGGAACCTCTTTTCTGACTCTGGTGCTCAGTGTTCCACCATGCAGGGTTAAAAGATGAGTTGCCTATGTCTATTTAAGGCTAAGAGGAGAGTCTGTTTTTTGGCTCTTGCCCAAATACAGTAGGTAGGAGCATGCAAAGAAGCGTTTCTGCAAAGGAGCACTTTGTGCTTAGAGAATACAAAGGAGCATTTCTGATGGTATTATGTCCAAGTTCCCAGAGAAGATACTCCTTGGGCCCTTGCTCCACCTTAGCTCTACACACAGCTGTTGTTCTGAAGGTAGCTGAGTAGGGCGAAAGGGGAGAATCTGTCAATACTCTCTCCTGTGAGGTCGGCCTGTACCAACAGAGCAGGGAATTTGGGTCATAGCTACCCTGGCACAGCAGGGGTGAAAGGGGCTCTAAGAAACAAACTGCTTCTGTGTCAGCTGGAAAAGCCTTTCTGCCTCTGGGCATCTTCCTCCTTTGTTTGGAGGCTGCTGAATTCATTTCTTGGAAGAGACACAGGTGGCCATGATAGCAAAGGCTGGGCCTATGGGGAAGATGCAAATTGCTTTAGAGAGCTTTGTTACTGCCCTCATCTGTCAGGCTGGATCCCAGCTTGTGTCCAAAATCATGCTGGTGCCCATTACCCGTACCCATAACTTCCTCACCTACTTCTGTCCCTCAGCCTCTTGCATGGCCACTGTAAATATTGCTGTCACCTTTTAATATCGATGAGAGATGTGCAGTGCTAAGTGATTAAGCAGCAGGTCCTTTTACCTGTTATGTGTTTGAGCTCTGGGCTGTGTTTGAACTCTGTTGGAGAGCCTGCCTGTGCCCTTTCATGGTTCCCCATACTGCTTTTCTTCTTTCAGGCTCCAGCCTGGGTACCAGAAAATACTAGCTTGGTGTAGCTAGGGGTGGTTTTCTTCCTACCATTCCTTGCTGAACTACAGTTCTTGGCGGGTATGCCTGCATGCCTGTAAGGGTTCAGAGGCACTTAAGCAGATCACTAGAGCTAGTGGTCCAGTCATGTTCTGGGTTAAGAGAATGTGACAATATTCCATAGCTTCTAAATAACTTCTCTCGAGGTACCCGAGTTTGGGGCCTGAGTGATGC
The DNA here is from genome assembly GCF_009650955.1 of Corvus moneduloides. Classification (NCBI taxonomy): domain Eukaryota; kingdom Metazoa; phylum Chordata; class Aves; order Passeriformes; family Corvidae; genus Corvus; species Corvus moneduloides. Next base: position 89,680,046 of record NC_045478.1, read on the forward strand.
AGGTGAGCTTTGCAGAGCTCTTATGAACACAGATCTCCAGATTTATTTTGTGTGTCGAGTCACTGAGAAAGTGAGATGTCAGCTGGGAAGGAATGGTGGCTTAAGGAAAAGGAGTTGGATATGGAATTTTTGATTTGGATCTTTGTGTGAGACTGTAGCATTGCTTCTGCACGAGCAGGCTGGATGTTCAGCTACTGTCAGTCCAGCATCAGCCAGGGAGGGCTCATTGAGAACCTTGCTATGGTGGTATGCCCTCTCCCATGCCTGTCTCCAAGGCAATTCACCAGTGCTGGCACCGGGCATACAGGAGCAAACAGAGCTTTGGCATGAGTCTGGTGTTGCTGCTTGCTTGTGATCAAAGGCCTTCCCTGACTGGGAGAATGGGGCCTCAGAGCTAGCTCGAACTCTGCCCTGCTCTTCCCAGGAGCAGCTGGGGTGCGAGCGCTTTGGTGCACAGCGGCCTGATTTGGAGCTGTGAATATGAAGAGTGAACAGGCAGTGACCCTCTCTGTTTCTTTCATTCCAGATCATGAGAATTAAACCCCATCAGAGTCAGCACATAGCACACATGAGCTTCTTACAGCACAGTAAATGTGACTGCAGGTGAGAATGGAGCAGCACTGGTTCCTCTTGCAATCAGCTTTGAGCCTTTCCTTTTTTCTGTCATTGGGTTGGGACTCTTGTTCAGATGCTTATGCAGTCTCCTCGGTTGGTTTGCAGTGGGATGGCTGAGCCTGGGAAAAGAAGCCTTCTGCTGTCAGGGCTCTTCCATCTCTAGCTATCACAGGTGGACAGTGCTAGCCTGCAACTTGGGATCTTATGGCACTGGCTACCAGCAAGGTGCAACAGGAGAGCAAAACCACTTTGGGATGGACCACATGACCTGTGCCATGGGCATCCTGCAATGCTGTCTGTACAGGTCCTTCCCTGGACTTGGTGGGAGCTGGGGATAATACTAGAAGTATAAGCTCTCTTCTAATGAGGCCTTTGTTCTGTCTTTCCCCACAGACCAAAGAAAGATGTCAAAAACAAACAAGAAAAGTAAGTGACAAGCCTTTCCTCCTTTCTCTTTTGGTGGTTGGTTGGCATTTCCTCTCCCCACTGCCCCTTGCCCTTTTCTTTGGTTGGATACACTCACTTCAAGAAGGTGTTTTTGGAAATGGCATATGGTAGTAGTGCATGGGGCGACACTCTGAATCCATTCCAGGTGGGCACAGAAACCCAGATCTGATGGTCCTTCCTTCATACCCCAGACATGGACCTTGCATGACCCATGGCCATGGCAGTCAATCCTAATGCTTTTTCCCGAGTCAGGGAAGTCCCGTCGTGTCTGTCCTGCCGGAATGGATTCAAGGTGCAGCCCCCATTCTCCCCTTCCCTCTTCCTGGGGTGTTTCTGGTTACTGCAAATTGCTGCCCTTCTTTATTATTAATTTTTTTCTTGCTGCTTGAGTGAGTATTTGCTGGCTTCTTTCACAGCAGCTTGGGTAGGAACTCTGCTGGCTACAGGGAGAGGTGGAAATAGAGGCCTGGTGGAGGCAGGACTGATGCCGTGCAGGATGTGACACTGGTTTTGGTTGGGTGGGGATCTGGGAGGGTGTAAAGGGAGGTGGATGTCCTAGCTGGATCTCAGTGAAGGCTTTCATGAGGGGTTTTTTTAATCTGATGGATTTGCTTCGGTGGCCTGAGGGAGGTTAAGTCACAACCTTCCCTTTACTTCCTTCCCAAAGTAAAAAGGTTGTGGAAAGTAGAAAAATAAGCTCTAATCCTGCAGTAGTTGCAGGGACAAGCATAAAATGTGAAACAATGTTGAGTGATCTCTCTGAGCGAGGGGATCAGTTGGACTGTGCATGACTGGGAAAGCAAGTCTGCCATTTAGAGGTGTGGAGTTGGAGAGGAAGGAGTGAATATTTGGAGATGAGGCTGAATCTGGGACAGAGGGAGCAAACAGGAGAGTGAGAGAGCTTCGTTCACCCCTCTCCTGGTGATTGTATATTTCTAGCTGCCTTCCAGCCTCTCCTCCTTGCCCTGGAAATCTGCTCCTGGCTGCATCGGACTGCGTGCAGCCAATGGTGCTCTCTGCACAGGGCCATGTCGGGGATGGTTGGTCTGTGTGGCTCTGTAGTTTGAAGGTGTGTGAGAGTTTGGTCTGTGTGAGCTCTGGTGAGGATGGGGTGTGGGTGTAGCAGCCAGCTCGGACTGTGTTGCATTCACTTTCCTCTTCTAACAGCACCTTGCCTGCTCTTTGCTGGTTCTGCACTCCCCAGGGAAGGAAGGGAAGGGATGGGAGAGACTGGTGTGCTTTGATTTGTGCTTGATTGAAAGTCTTGTTATATTGGTACCCCTCTCCTCCCTTCAGGTTGATTTTCTTCCCCTCACCGTCTCCCTGTGACTCCTGCCTGACATGTAGGGCAGAACCGGGATTGAGCTGATGCTCTGACACTCGTTCCAGTGAGACAACTTGAACAGGGCCTAGGAGACACCTATGGTGCTTTCTCTTTTGTCCCCTCAGTTCCCTTTGATAGCTCTCTCCTGAGGTGGGCTGCACCAGGGAACGAGGGAGCCTTTGCTGAACTGCCTCAGAGCTGGGACTCATTTGCCTGACAAGCCCTGGTGCTTTGCCTAGGGCCTTCTCCTTGCATGTCTCTCCCTTGCTCCTGTGCTAATGTGGCTCAAGGAGCAGTACAGGCTCCAGCCTCCCTCCTCCCTGTGCTCTCAGTGGCCCATAGGGATCCATGGTTAATGTCCAGGACTGCATATCCTAGCCTCTGCCTGCCTCAGCTCCTGCCCAAGAATCAGAGGCAACTGGTGAATTTTTCAGAATGGAGTCAGTGCCTTGGCTCCATCTGCTAGTCTGTCTGGCAGATCCACGTGGAAGGTGACAGGAGGGAAAGGAGGGAAGATCTGAAAGCTGCTTGCTGGTTATCTCCTGGGTAAAATAACTAGGTCAGGCCTTCCTCTTCTCCCTCTTTACTCTTCAGTACTCAGGATGGAGGCTGCCAGAGGAGTTACAGACATTCAAGTAAGGTTTCCTGGAATCCTCTGAACCACAGGCAGGAGGTGAGGTGGATGACCAAAGCCTTCAGGTTGGATAGCCCTCTCCCACACAACAGTGCTGTGTAGATCAGATCTCTTCCTTTGTCTGTGGAGTGCTCCCATCCCAAGGCAGGATTGCCACCAGCCCTGCAGCAGAGCTCTTGGAGCTCAGCTGCCCCCTCCTAGGCCCAGTGCTGGGCAGTGCATCAGGTCAGAGTGATTTCCCCTTCCCTGCAGAGAGCCCTGTCACTCAGGTTGCCTCTTGTCAGTCATTGTGCACCTGTGCTTGTCGCCTGGAATGGTTGTCTGCACTCACTGCGGTGGCGTAATGCTTTCACAAAGCTTTCTGTTCCTTCTCCCTCTCACCCCCCGTCCCTTTCCCACTGCCCCTTTGTGGAGGGGGCAGGTGCCCCTCTGAGGCTCCAGCAGATCCACCTCTGCTCGCAGCAACCTTGCAGGAGGTGGTCTCTGCTGAGTTCCCTGGTGTTGGCTTGGCTGTGGGGAGGCTGGTTGCAGAGCTGACAGGAGCACCGGAGCCGGTGAATGCGTGTGTGAGGTGGAGATCTGTGCTTCGGCCCTGGGATTTATCCTCCAGTCCTGCCTCATGTGCTTCTCCCCTCCCAGCAAGGCACATGGCTGTATTTTTTTTCTCTTCTTCCTTGCATTTTCTTCCGTTTTCTCTCTACCTCTCCCTTTCTTTCCCCCTCTCTCTCTTTCTCTTTTTTTTTTTTTTTGTTTTTCTTCCAGAAAATCAAAGCGAGGAAAGGGGAAGGGTCAAAAGAGAAAGCGCAAGAAAGGCCGGTACAAACCACTCAGCTTGTACGTTTGTGTCCTCTGCTTGTAGACTCTCTTCCCTCCCTTTCCCCAAACCAATCTGCCTGCTTGCTGCTCGCTCAAATCTCACCCTCCCCTCCCAGTCACTGGTGGGCTGCAGATCCTGCGGGGGCAGCACTGGTGGTGGCACTGCTCTGGCACTAAGGCTATCTCAGGGAAGGTGGCTTTAGCTTGCTTGGCTCTCTAACCATCAGTGGCAACCATTTTCCCAAGGCACAAGAGTGTGGCGGGTGGACGAGTACCCTGCACCTCTTCACACCTTCTGGTTGTAACTCTGTCATCTGCTTTCCCCCACTTGTCTCGTGCCCTCACTGCTATGATGACTGGTGACAGGCAGGCTGGCATCTGCCATGCATGTGTGTGTGTGTGTGTGCGTGTGCACATGTGCGTGTGTGTCTGGTGGAGTCACAGGTGGAGAGGAGAGGTGGGACTGTGGGAAGCCAGAGAGGGGGCGCTGGGGAGCCGGGGGGGGCTCTCTGTCTGTTTTTTCTTCTCTCTTTCTGCTGGATTTGGTGGCTTGTCTCTCCCTGTCTCTTTTGCTCTGGCTCTCTCATGGTGGTTCACAAAATTCTGCATTGTAAATTCATGGCCCCTCCATAGGAGACTCCTAGGCAGCAAGATTGGGATGGGGCTTACAGAAAAGAGGGCAGTGCTGGCTGCAGGGGTAAGCATGTGATGCTGGAGCCCAGCTGCTTTCCAGGGGAGGAGAGACCCTGTGTATTTAACTCGTTTAGCTGCTGGCCTCTTTCTACTCCAATAGTCCACTTCAGAGGACTCCTTTCATTGATGTGCCAATAGCTGGCTGGGACCTCTCACCTTCCCATCCTTGCTTTCCCCTTCTTCATCCCCCTGGCCTGAGCCAATGGATCCAATGCAGCATTTGTGAATACTGTGCAGAAGGCCTGTTTTCTTTCTCTACGCTAATGCAAGGGGTTGCTGTCCTGGGGCTGTCAGGGTGCTGCTGGAAAATCCATCAGCCTGTGACACTCCAGTGGGCAGCTTGGGGGCTGCGGGAGGGGGCAAGGGGATTGCTTTGATGTTTAGGGTGTTGCATGTGTATTTTCTTTCTGCTGAAGCGCTGTAGCTTAGACATCTTTCCTTTTGCCTTTTTGCAGTCACTGTGAGCCTTGCTCAGAGAGGAGAAAGCACTTGTTTGTACAAGATCCCCAGACCTGTAAATGTTCCTGCAAATTCACAGACTCACGTTGCAAGTCGAGGCAGCTTGAGTTAAACGAGCGCACTTGCAGGTTTGTGTCCTGAAGGATGAAACACACAAAGAGAAAGAGAGAGAAAGAGAAAGGGGGGGAGTTTGCTTCCTGCTGACTTCTGGCACCAGTGCTATTTGATTACTTCTTTTCTCTGTCCTATGTGGGCCAGAGGGCAGAGGGGCTAACTGGGGTGAGGACAGAGTTTCCCTGTGTCAGAAGGCAGCTGTGCATTTCAGGTGTGCTCTCAGGACTTGGATGGGGATGGCTCCCAGAGACAGGGCGTTTGTGTCTCAGGTATTCTTTATCATAGAATAGGATTATGGAGTTCATGTTGCTGAGGTAGGCAGGGGAGGGTCTGTATCTCTCTGTACATTATCTGTGTGCAACTCTGAGCATACTGTTGGACAAAGACAAATCCTTAACTGACTAGGATTTGACCACCCCTGTCTTCCAAGCCCTTTTTCTGTGGCTTATAGATGCTCTGCTGTGTGCAGAATGAGGAAAGCCATTAGGAGCACCGCTCAAGGCTGAGCCTACATTCTCCTTTGCCTTTTTGTTCTTCTAAAAGCCAGGGAGAGCACCCTGTCCTCTTAATACTCTGCTCACAATTCCCCGTCCATGTCCTGTCCAGAGTTGTGATTTGAGGAGCTGCACTCAGGACTGTGAATGGAATACAACATATTTAAGTCTGACCCTGGGTTAAGGCAGAGGTGCATATTTGAGGTGTGAGGTGGGAGACACAAAGGCACTGTGGGGTTAGTGATAGTTCAGAGATCCATGCTGTTAGTTCAGAGATCCATGTGTCATCTGAATGCTGTCACACACCATCCGTGGCACAGACATGTAAAGAAACTGATTCCTCAGTTTCTCACCTGAGCACTTTGGTGAACTCAGTGGGGTATCTTGACTCACACAAGCTATGTGTGCACCTCTGGTGTGGGATCATCCTACCTGTCTAAAGGGAGACAGAAATGGGATTGCTAATGAGTACTTGGCTGTGACTCTGAACTCAGACCCCTTTCCCAGAGATCTAGGAGATTGTTCCTGTTAAGAGAGTATTGCAGTGGCAGTGGCTCAGGGGGAGAAAATGAGGGAGATCCAGGGTCCTCTGTGGCTACATCTTGAAAAGAGGAGACATCCATTGGCTAGGTGGCTAAGGCTGATACAAGTAACAAGTGCTTCCTTTGGGTGTGAAAATTCTTTGTGTCCAAGCCAGAGAGGCATTGGCACTGCCAGCGGGTGGAAACTGCTCTGTATACAGAGAATTTTTCTGGGGTGCTGTAATTTCAGTGGGAAAGTAATTAATGGAGGGGCCAGAAGAGAGCCACTTCTAGAGTTAAACTTCTCCTAGTGAGCAAAACCCCTGAAGTCTGAGACCAGACTTAATGTTGGCCTTTTCCTCTCTGTTCCTGTTCCCAAAGTCCAGAGTAACTGATAATTACCCCACAAAGTTTGAAGGGTGAGAAATGGTAACAAATACAATGAAAAACCAAACAATACCCCAAAGAAGTCACGATGGCAGAAGGGGTTTACTAGTTTCTCTTACTAGTCCCTCTCTGTGGTGGGATAATTAGCGCTAAGGGAGGTTTCCAGAGGTGGTGTGTTGGCCAGAAAAATGGGAAGGAGTCATAGGAGTGGTTAGCTTATCAGTTTCCAGATAAAAAGCTGGTTAAGCTGCAGTTCCTCATGCTCTTTCTTGTAGAATTAGAATTGGGACCTACAGGGGAGGGTAAATTCTCATTTCTCCTGCTGCTTCTTCAGGCCACTGCTGTTCTCAGGTGCTAACCCCCACTCACAGCAGCTACTCTCTTGCCTGCATGAGGCCTTGTTGTCTGCACTGCTTCCAACCCAAACAAGAGGCTAGGTGGAGAGCCGAGGGTGTGTGTCTTTCTGCATGCATTGCTTAGCCTTGTTTTTCTGTGTTTGTGTTTGTGTGTATGGTGTGCAAAGGTGCAAACAAGACACTCAGCTTATCTGTGAGGAAGCCACTGATTCTGCTTCTAAATTTACTCCTGTTCGAGTATCCCCCCTGCTCTGTCTCAGTGAGCCAGGGGGAATAGAATTCATCGACTCGTTTGTGGGGTCAAGATTCTCAGCTGATTTGCCCCATCTGCACAGCACTTCACCCCACCAGTGACGTCATGCCATGCCTTAACACCGTGTGCTCTTAAACACATTAGCCACCACCCTTCCTTCCCTTCCCTGCCCTACTTGCACCCGCATCACAAACATTAACCCCTGTTCTCTTTTTTTTCCTTCCTTCTCCTCTTTGACAGATGTGAAAAGCCGAGACGGTGAGCAGCGGAAAAGAAGGGGGAACAGCCCTGTTTCTGGAGCCTGATTTCTCGCCTGGACAGAATAAAACAAAACAAAACACTAATCCAAATGAACCCTAAAAATGAAGGATCGGTAGAGCACAGCACTTTCAGTACGGACGATGGACTCCGGAAGGAACATTCCCCAAGGCACCCGCCGCACAGAATTCACCTATGGGTTTTGAACTGTTTTATTTTATTTTTCTTTTTATGCTGCTAAATAACAGAGCCAGGAAGACTTATAGGGGTGTATTTGATGGGTTTTCCCATGCATACATATATATGTGTGTATACATGCATATACATATATATATATGTATATATATTTTAACCACATCTATATATACATATATGTATATCTTAACCACACACACACACACACACACACACATATATATAATATATATATATATATACTGATTATTTTTTTTAACATTGCTAATGTTATTGGTGTCTTCACTGGATAATACTCGACTGCTGTGGACACAAGCGGGCTACTTGGGGCATAAGAAACAAGCTAAGACTGGACTTGAGTAGAAGCGCTGGGTGTAAACTTCTTAACTCTAACTGACTTGTGCGGCCTCCGCTGTTTCTCTGTAGAGTGTGCTGTACCACAAACCACCTTCTCCTTGCCTGGGACAGGGAGGAGAGGTGATGGAGAGGATGGGCAGGGAGTTCCAAAGAGCGGCATCCTAGGGTGCGATGGGTCAAAGGCCAAGGAAATGGCCATCTCCGTGATCAAGGATTCCTCCTCCCCTCTCTTCCCCCAACCTTCGCCCTTACTCGTCTCATAACCTGCCTGCCTTGCTGGGACATGGGATGTCAGTGTACATTTTGCGTTGACTTTATTTGCTGTAGAACCTTTGCCAGAGAAACCTGCTGGCTTCTCTTAAGGATGGTGGGCAGCTGATGCGCACTAACTTTCCGTTCAAGGAAGTATCACAGGAGTCTAGATTTCCCGCCCTTGGTGGCTGCAGAAGGACACAAGGTCTACAGTGTGCTGAAGCAGGAATGGGGACCGGTGCATAGCCACACAGTTGTTCAGCACTGTCTGCTTTCTTCATGCACAGAGCTGCCACTCAAGAGCATCCAAGATGCTTATGGAACATTTCTGGAAAGGGATATTAATCAAAAGTATATACACAGTAGTGGGGGTGTGTGTGTGTATGTATGTGAATGTATGCATTTGTGTGTATGTATGTATGTATGTAAGTGTTTTTTTCTCTTTTTTATATATATATATTTATTTTTATACATATATATATATAAAAAAATAATATATATGTATGCCAAGATTGAAGGGGGGAAAAAAGAAAGCAACTTTTGCTGCCTTCAGTTTGCGTGCCCAGTGTGAATGACCCTTAAGAATGTCAAGATTTTTTTTTGAAAATGACATACTGTAAATATCAGGCCCGTTTTCCATGTCTTGGGCTGGGGAATCAAATGTGAAGGCAGCTGGAGTCCCTTAGCAGTGTCGTGAGGTTCTTGGCTATGTGTGTATCTGCAGTGTAGGCTGTGGTGTATGTGAAACCCACCTTACACACGCGCGCACACACACACCCCCCTGAAAGTGTGTTTGTACATCTATGTGGATATATATAATCTAGTTCTGTGATTAAAATTATTATTAATAATAATAATAATCAAAAAGGTACTCGGTCTGTGTCAGAATGCTGCCAAACATCATCTGCAATTGAATTTTCAACGCCTGATAATGTACAACACGGAAAGCTTCCAAAAAGACAAGACAGTCTAAAAACAGACTCACAACAAGTGACTACTAACCACTAGGATCTCCCCATCCGACTGATGGCTTTCAGAAGGAGAGAAAACACACGGGTGGGTGCTTGCATCTGCAATGTAGAATATTCATGCTGCATCGTGTGCAAGACAGAGGCTTCCGATTGGGGGAGGGAAGAGAAAGTGTTTTATATACTTATTTAATATCCCTTTTTAAATTAGAAATTAAACAGATAATTTAATTAAAGAGTAGGGATTTTTCAGTATTCTTTGTTAATATTTAATTTCAACTATTTATAAGCCGTACCTCCTTTTTTTTTCTTTTTTTTATATTTTTTTTTTTTTTTTTTTTTGTACTTGTTGTGTATAAATTTAACCTTCCTGTTGTCCCATCCCATCTCTCCCCAATTGTTGGCAGAGTCAGTAGCATGTTATGGGCAGTTATTTAATTAATTTCTCTAACACCTACCCCTACACATTCCTATTGAGACAACGGTTAGATATACATCTACATACTATATATATATTTGGCTATGTGTTTGTATATATATATATGTTTATGTATATGTGTGATTCGGATTAAATAGACACTACGATTTTTTTTATATATGTAAAAAGAAGAAACAGGAAAAAATAGAAAATTCTACATCTTGAATCTCTCTCCTTTTTAATTTTAATATTTGTTATCATTTTATTTATTGGTGCTACTGTTTATCTGTAATAATTGCGGGGAAAAAAGATATTAACACTACATATTGTGTCTAGTGAATTTTTTCAAGATATTCCTTAGTACATATTTATTTTTAAACAAAGAAATTACAGATATATCTTAAAAAACAACGACGACGACGACAAACAAACTTTTTTTGTATTAAAGAATTTAATTCTGACCTTGATTTCCTTTGCCTTCTCCTTCTGCTTTACATCCTGGTTTTCTTCCATTGTGTAACAGTTTGTCCAGCATTGCCTCTGGAGGCTACAGAGCATCAGCAACCTACCAGCTGGACTCTCGGATTTGGGCCCAGCGCCTCCAAAAGCACCTAGGTACCTAAAACCCGTTGAAATGAGTGGGAGGTAGGCACCAGAATCTTTGTGTGGAGCTCAGCCTGAGTTCCCTGCCTGGTGAGAAGAGGGGGGTGAGATGGGCAGGACCGAGGGGGCAGGACTCCTGGGTTCTTCCCAGCCTGATGCCAAGCAGTGTGGTGATGGTCCCAACCCTGCCTCTCTCCTATCAGGAGCCAAGTCCCTTGAGCTGGGTACTGTACAGGCATGAGTAGATGCGATCCTGGTGGAGTTTACAATCCAAGGTGAAAGTAATGCTCTGAGCCTGCCCTTTCTGGTAATGGACTTGGTGTTTGCAGTTGGACCTGTGTGCATGTAACTCGCTGTCAGTGGTGGCTCAGCCAGACCTTGCCATCCTGGACGACATGGAACAAAACTGTTCAGCTCTGACATGAGGGATCTGACATGCTCATCACTTCATGAGGGATCTTGATATCATTGCATTTTTTGTGATGTGCTTTGGGGTCTTTAGGAGGAAAAACTTTGGCAGTGGTGTAATTTCCTCGTCATCCATGGAGAGGAATGTGTCATGTGTCAGTCATCTGGCCACACTGGAAAGGAGCATGCAGGATGTTTCCTGGATGTCTGGGAGGTGACTCACTTAGGGTAATACAGACCACTGAATTCATGGCTGCATCATTCCTGCTCTTGCAGAGGTAAAGATTCTGGCTTCTATTTAGGATGGACTCGGGTAGCTCAACAGGTGGACCTGCAGTTGCTGCCTCAGCAGAGGGTGGAGTGGAGGAAAGAGGATGAGTACCTGAGGACGCTTTGGTTCCTTGTGTTCAGCAACGTCTTGTGGACTGCAGCAGTGAGGTGAGAAGGTGAGCCATCTGGATGTTTCTGCATGAGGAACCCAAGGAGTTGCTTCCCTTGTGTATTCACCACTGGCTTTTGTTCTGTGTGGATCTATGGGCTCTTTTGGCTGTGGCTGTGCAAGGTGATGAAGACAGCAAGCCTATCCTCAGGAGACCTGCTCTACCTCTTTGAGACCTGGGAAATGTTTACAAGTCATTAAATTGGAAAAATGGAAGCCGGCAGGTAAGTGCTTCTCCCCTGAGCTGAGCTGGATGTGAAATCTCAGCGTAAGGGGATCCAGGTCTCCTGGATGGATGAGTCAGCATGTTCCTGCTGTCAGTCACAACACATCAAACCCTGTCCCACCAATGGCAAGCTGGGCTGGCTGCTCCTGGTGCCCTTCTCCTTTCCTACCTCTAAGGGCTCAGGAGAAGTAGGATATCTGCAGAGCCAGGTGACCTGGTAGCCACCTATTTCATGAGACAGTGGCTGGATGGCATATTTCAGATGGGACAACTGATAGAATTTGTTTGCGTGGATGCAGCAGAGCCAAGGTAGCTGCCTCAACTGCAGCAAGACCCTGCCCTGCCCAAGCCAGCTCTGACAGGGGTACTTGTGGGTCTGGAAGCAGTCCAACCCTTCTTTATTCTCCAGGGTGGGTGTGACTGGGCTGTCATCTCTTGTGAGGAAAGTCATCATAGCTTGGTGTTGGAAGCAAGCTCAGGCTGGTTGGAGAGGCTGTACATGATTGAGAACCCTGCCTTTGGAGAGACTGGGACACAGGAGCACAGTTGCCCCTCACCCTGCCCAGAGCTCACACCTGGCTCGCCTGTGCCCTGGCCCAAGGTGAGGCGAGGACACGTGGAGGGAGGCCAGGTTTTCAGGCTGGCACTCTGATCTTGTCATACAGCCTTTCACCCTGTGCACAAGAATTTTCCCTGAAAGGCTTCTGGTCACGTCCACGTTTTGGTTGCTGGCTAATTAAAATGCTATCTTCAGGCAGCCAGCTGATGCTTTCCTCGTGCCTGCTGCATTTATTCTGTGGGATTCAGAGAGCAGAGGCACCATGAAAAGCAGAAAAGGGTGCCCTGGGCAGACACAACAGAAAACCCCACTGGCAATGGAATAAAGGGTGCTTTTGGTTGGAAACCCTGTCTGTCTCTCCCTTTTGGCACCTGCTAGCTGGTTTAACCCCTTGTCAGTGATGTCTTGTGCCGCTCTTCAGGTCTGTAAGTCAGACAGGCTGTGCTTGGGCCCCACCACCACCTACAGTGTCTGTGTTAGAAATGCCTATAAAGTGCCTGTCCTTCAGCATGGTTCCACAAAGGACCTTGGGAGCCCAAAGGAAATTAATTTCACAGGCCATGCCCTCCACTGTCTGCCCGTGGGACCTTTGGTAGTGAGAGATGGGTATTTTTATAGTAGTCCATGTGGTGAGTGTGCAGGCAGTCTTTCTGTGTTTGGGATGGCTGAAATTCAAGGCTAATCCCCATCATCCAGCACAAGGTCTGCAGTCCTGCTCTGTGATGCACCATGCTTGCTCCCAGCTCCCCATTTGGGGCCAGGCCAGTGTGGCCCTGGTGGCACTGTGCCACTCCACAAGCAGCTGCTGGCCCCTGCTGTGCCCCACAGCGCCTGACACCCTGCATGATGGGGTGGCTGAGCTGTTGGCCATCCCAGAGCAACCAGGCACTCATGCCTGGAGCTCCAGCCAAGTACCCCATATCTCGTAAGAGGTGGTGAGCTGTGGATAAGAGCAGGGAGGCGATATCCCCTGCACAGCAGTGAAGGAGGATGCAAAAGGAGTGCAAAGAGTGCCTGGCCACAGCTTTGGGGAAGGCTTGCCCTTTGGTGTGGGGAGGTGGGAGGACCCCGGGGGCTTTACATCATGAAGGGGAGAAGGGTCAGGTTCCCCTTCAAATGTCAGAGGTTTGCTGGCTGCCTACATCAGGACAGTATGTCCCGAGGTGCAACTCGCTGTCTGTGTGAGGTCATTACAGACATATAAAGGGAAGTGGGCTTGTTGGGCAAGTGCCACCTTGTTCACTTGCCCCAGACTGGCTTCCCGAGGCCAAAAAAGCCTTTCCATAAGGATTTCTTTAAATTTGCTGCCTGAGCTGCCTCCATACATCCAGGTGAGCGATGCTGCCCATCCACAACTGAGAGACATATCGGAAATATCTGCAGTTCTGGGCTATATCTGTACCATGTGACACGGGGCTAATCTTTCTGGTTCCTGCTCTGTATTTTTACCTTTTTCAGATGCCCCAAACACTTCTTTGGGAATGAAAAAAAAAACCCCATCCCTCCCTACCCTGTGTGTGCCCAAGCATCTCTTTAGGCATTAGGGCTGCGCACTGCAGCCAGCTGCCGTGGGGTTCTCTGTGTGTTTAGCACCCAGGCACCTCTGCTGCCCACCCCACCACACTGCCCATCTCCTGGCCAAGCCTGGTGCATGCAGCAGGGGGAAGGCATCCTGCAAGCCTGATGCCAGCACGGCAGGGCTTTACTTTGGGGCTTGCTTTGGCACCTCCTTTGACAGCTATTCTGAGAGCTGTTGGTGTGCTCCGTGCTTGGAGCGTGTTGTGTGGTGGGACCTAGGCTAGGGAGGGCGTCTGGCTCTGCTTAACCCCCTGCCAGGACTGGTGATGAGTGTCGGTTCCTGCTGAACATTCCCCACGGGGACTCACGTGATCCCAAAACAATCTGGGATGCAGGTCAGGATGCCTTGCTCCCAGCCTGTGTGGTAAGTTGGAGGTGAAAAGCTTTGGCCCCAGATGGCATTACCTCTATGGAGAATGAAGGGTGTGATTGATGCAAGCCCTTGAGCCCCTGCAACCCTGTTCAGTGGGAGCATTATCTAAAGGGAGATAAAAAGGGGAGAGACCTCACCCCTGAGATGCAAGCCTTACTGACAGCTCAAGAGAGGCAGCACAAGATGAGTAAAATGATCAACTTATGCAAGTAATTCAGTTCCATCACCTCTTCTAAGATCTTAAGGCCAGAGCCCATCACCTTCGTTTGCCCATAACTTCTACCTGAGCCATGGTGTACACTTTGGAAAAGTGTCCAAGCTGCCACAAACATATGGATACCAGGGAGTAGATGTTTGTGTCATTGGCCTCTTCTCCAGAAGCAAGGCTCCCATCAGCATCCCTCCCTGCCTGTCCTCTGCTCAGCTCTGATGCCATGAGTGCAGAAGCAAAAGCCCCAACAGAGATTTATGATGAACTCATTCCTTTCAAAGAAACCCCTCACTTTGTTGCTCAGAGGCCTGTGCAGATACTAACTTCTGGAAATGCAACTTCCTGTTGATCATCTCTACTTTTTTTCTTCCCAGCTCCAATTTGCCCATTCCCCCTCCAAGTCCCTTTCCTTACATTGGGCAGTTTGCTGGAAGGTTCAAGTCTCACATTTGGGAGAAGCAGCCTGGAGACTTCTGAGCAGATCGTGTTTGTTTGAAGGTGTTGTTGCTCCTGGGGATAAGAAGCTAACTCCTACTTACTTTGATTTATCTCACTACTGGAAGTGTGGTGAATGGGGGTCAACAGCACAGTGTATGATTGTTTCCAGTCTTCATAGGCATAATAAATTATGAGTCATAGGATCATCCTGAGTTATTTAGTGACTAATCTGAGTCTGGTCTTGAGGCCGAGGGCAAATTTCTTGTTGCAAGATTGGCTTCCCAGAGCTCTGTGTTGTGGATGTGCAGTGTAGACTTAGTTGATACACAGCACCTGGGAGAACTGGCTGAGCTGCCGGAGGAGGTGCTGATGAGTCAGGGAGTGGCACTGCCCTCTGCACCAGTACCCCACTGAGGTGGCTGAATGTACAGTGCAAGTGGCTGTGACTTTTGTGAGTCACTTTGTGGGACTGAGTGTGATCCACACCCTTGCTGAATTGTTGGAACCAGTCATGGACTCAGAGACATCCCAAGAGGAACAATTTGTGCGTTTAGGTCATCTTGTTAACCATGGGCTGCTGTCCTGAACAGCCTAACCTGTTGCACTGCCTGGACTCTATCCTTATCTTTACCCTCTGTTTTCTCTGACTTGATTCCACCCTTAAGTTGGCAAATGTGTCAGTAGGTGTGTTCCCTTTCTCTCTGATGTAGACCCCTCATATGCTTGTGGAGTCTGATTATGTCTCCTCTGGAGTAATTTCTTGGCCAGTGACATAAAATGGATCTTCAAAGCCCATGGTGTCAGCTCATCGAGCTCTGCCCTCAATCATTCCTCTTTCTTATATCCCAACACCTTTCATATATGAAAATAATACTCCTTTCCCCTCAAAAGTTGTTTACTGCTGAACACGCTCAAAGGTGGATCACCCCAAAATCAGAGAAGAGGCAGCTGGCTCTGAATATATCCCCTTATGTCTCTCTCTAGATGCATCTCTCCGTGGCTGCTCTTTCTCAACCTCTTCTGGCAGTTCTGCTTTCCAGGGTGTCCCCTCCCACTGCAAAGCAGCTTTGCCCCAGATACATTAGCTTATCTTTTCTCAAGTTAAATCTCATTTTGTTTCCTGCTCATTTCTAATCTCTCTAAATCCTTTTGGAGGATTTCTCAGTTTGCTCTGGAATTTGCAATCACTTCTGCGGAACTGCACTGAGGTGCCAGCTCAGGGAGTTCATGGGAGAACCTTCTCCTTGGTGCTGCTGAGTCAGGAGGGTGCTGTGGCTGCCAGTGGTGGTGGTGCCCACGGAGTGGATGCAGTGCGGTCCTGCACGTAGCTATGCTCAATCATCTGGTGAGCTGTGTTTCTGCCTCACCATCAGATAGGGATTGCCTAGCACAGCTGAAGGAACCGTGGGAGTCAGCGAGTCCTGGTCTGTAGAACAGAGCAGAGGTGTGGGAAGAGAGGGAGCTGGGTTCAGCTCCCAGCTGGATCACTGATACTTCGTTTTCCCTCCCTTGCCTTGATTTCTCCATGCATAAGACAAACCCCATCCTCCTTTTTGGGACCCTTGACAGGCACCAAGTGCCATTTACTACTTCTTATTTTATTTCCAGTTAGCAGAAGGCTTTCATCTTGCTGAAATTGTTAGGGTTCTCGGTATACCTTGCCCAAAGCAGGTAAGTCATTGGCCCCTCACCACACAGTCCCAGTGGCAGTCACGTCTCCCTGCTCCTCTCCATCATTTGAGAGAGAACCTCAACAGGTATTTGGGTACCAACAGCATCTCCTTCCACCTGCTCTTTAGAAGGAGACAGGAGCAAACAGGGTAGGAGGGTGGAGTGGAGGGGGAACAACAAAGCACAGCTCAGGAGGGGCTTTGTTGGCTGGGAGAGGTAGGACATAGTGCAAGGCCAGTGAGGATGGAAGGTAAGGGATGCCCTGTGAGGTGAGGTGGGAAGATGAGGAGGAGTAGGCTGGCTGTGTCTCAGGAGTGGGGTGGGGCAGGTCTGAGATTATCTGGCAGCCCCAGGTGCAGGGAACCCTCCCAGTTATGAAACATCCTGCACTCCCATGGACACATTTCTCACTGGTGTGAATTGCTTTGAGTGCTGGAAAACTCATGGTTAGGGTTTGCAGAAGGGCCTGAGCTTCTATCCTCTCCAGCACCTAATGAACCTTTCCCTGGCCAAGCCCTGCCACAGAGAGCCCTGCTCCAGACAGGGGGTCGTGAGATCCAGTGGCTCTTGACTATGCAGGTGAAGAGGCACCTGCTAGAGCCCAGGATGGCCAATGCTGAGAATCTTGTGCTGCTTACACCAGCACGAGACCAGTGTGGTGTGAAAGACTACTTGCTTTTAGCCAAACCAAAAACATTTTGGTCCTTCATGCTCCTGAAAAGATGAAATCCAACATGACCCAAGTATACTAAAAAGCTCAGAAGGCAAATGTGCCCAGATAGCATTAGTTTTCAAACTGCTGTGAAGTTCAGCTGGGCAGGTGGTTTGCCAGCAATGACTTTTCTTCCCAGCCTTAAATCCTGCCAGTGAGTCCCCTCGGGCATGCTTCAGACTCTGCTCTTCAGGCTCTTGCCATATCCCTTTACATCCAGGTTCCACCCTATTTTTAATCCACTCTCCATCTTCTGGTGTTGTCAATCTCAGACCTTTCCTAAGCCTGGAAGGGAGCTGTGTATACGTCCTTGTCTCGCTGTGGATATCTTACAGTTTCTCACCCAGTTTTAAGTCACTTGAGCTCTATTTGCCTCTTGGGCTGTAGATAGACACAAACCCCAGACATCCAATCAGGGGTATCCACAGCAATTTCTAAATATTTTTTTCCAGAGGGGACCTTCAAGAAACGTTGGTGAAGAGGTGAAGTTTCGGCTGTTCTGAGCCAGGGTACATCACCTGCTGCCTATCCGGGGGCCATTTCAGAGGGCCGTTACACTGCTTCACGCCAAAGTATCTTTACATCCCCTTCAGGCACCCCAGACATCCCAGCACCATGAGCCAAACCCATTAGCTCCTCATCCCCAGTGTCCTGGGATCACTCAGAACCGACCAGAGCGCTGGCACCCTGCAGCTTCCTCATTGGAGGCTCTGCTCTGAGCAGCGAGTTTTCACTTTTTCTTTAATCACATCACCAAGTTTTAATGCCCAGCAAGAACTTTGACCCTTATCCAGGGATTAGTTGTTATCCTTAAGAGCTTTCTGCGGCAAGCCTTATAAAAGAACTCCAGCTTTGGAGAATGTGGGCAAATCATGTCCACTGGGTTAATTTTCTTTATTAGCTGACTACCTCGTTTTTCCATCCACAGCTCTCAGATATTGTCTCTTTGCTCCAGGGGAAGGGCTGTTCCCATCAGTTCACAGGAAGTTCACTGCTGGCATTCTTGCTAACACCAAGCCACCCTCAGCAAGGAGGGGAAATCTTGGCTTTGGTGAAATTAAGGGAAAAATGTTATGTTCTCTCATCAGGCTGTTTCGCATCCCACCCCAGCACAATTAGGCAGTGATGGAGGGCTGCCAGACAGATCCTGTAAAGAGGCAAAGTATTTTAAATAGGGGCTGTAGAGGCAGCTGAGGTTAAGCAGAAGTAGAAAAATCCATTTGGCTGATTAGCAAGTTTCTTCATGAAAAGACATGTGGGCATCTGTGTGTCTTTCCTTGTGTTCTCCCATAGCCTATTTCAAGTATAAGCCTGTTTATTGAGCAGGATTTCAGTAAGGCATAAAGGGGAAATTCTGTTCTGGTTATTGGCTGTTATTTTTCATGTGTATGTAAGGTACACAGATGCGGGAAAACCGGGAGCACAGTGTGTTTTGCTCTAAATAATTAGAGGCAGGATTCACAGGTATATTCTGGCTGCTTTCAGCCTTTCCCGTGACAGAAAGCAGCTGCACACCCAGCATTAGCCAATCTGCTAATAGGCTGTGTCACAAGACACAGCATCACCATGTCTCACAAAGCAACTGCATTGTCCTCCCTAAGCTTATTGTGTGAAATATCACGGGAACACCACCAAATCGTGTTCCACAGACCGTACCAGACTAAACATCCACGGCCCAGCTCCCTGACCCAGATTGAGGTTCCTTGAGGGAGGAGAGAAGACACCTTGCTTTTGCTGTGCCGAGAGCCCAAGAGGTCTGTGCGCTTGGTCAGCATCTCCACACAGACCTGCCTATGTGAACAGATGCCAATGCATCCAGAGACTCCTCATTTTCTCATTCAGACAATAAGTGTGTGAACATGCTAGTGACAAAAATCTTGTCTGTGGATACCTCTGAACTAGATCCTTGGCTCTTTCAGTCCAGGCAGCCTGGAAGACTGGAGAAAACAGTGGATCCTTTGAGTCCGGGAGGATGACTGGTCTCTAACTCACTGAGGGTGAGAGGGTGTGACTAAAGATGGAAGGCAGAGTAAGGACAGGAAACCTGCTTGGAGGCTACTACAGAGAATGAAAGGAGTTTTGGATAGGATCTTGCAGCCAAGACAAACCAAAGCTGTAGCATCTATGGAAGATTCATTTTGCCAAACCCTTTGTTTTATCTTGGTGTAAAAGAAATGCACTATAGGTTATAGCATTGTGCATTACAGGTGATTCTGTACCTCAATACTCTGCCAGAGCTGCGAGTCCTGGGTTGTCTTCCCAGCTCTGTCCCTTGTTTCCTAATTAGTGCAGGGTCAATCACTACTCTGGTCTGTGCCTCAGTTTCCTCAGCTGTTAGTGGTGATAACAGTACAGTAATGATAACAGTACTGAGCTGCCCTGGGGCATGATCTGTAAGTGAATTAATGGTGAGGAGTTAAAGAAGAATTAATTGGTGGCCTCTGTTGAGTGCTCAGAGATTCCTCGATAGCAGGCAGTGAGTGGCAAGCAGAAGTTTTGTGTGCTGTGCCCTGCATGGCTTTCACAGCCTGTCCCTGGGCCTTTGCTCCTTGCTGCCTGGCTCCAAAGGAAAGTCACCCTTTGGTTAGGACGAGTGCTCATCAGTCACATAATGTTATTTCCAGGTGTGCAGCAGGCTGTGCAGGCAGGGTGAAGCAGCTTCCCAGCTGCAACTTTCTTCCCTCGAAGCAATATGTAATGACAGAATCCAGGACTAAAGTTCTCTAGGAGACCCCTGAGTGTTGCATGTGATGGCAAAGAGAAAGGAAAAAATTAGGAGAAACAGAGCAAAGTGGGATGTTGCTTGTAGCACACTTGTGCTGTAGTGTTTTAACCATAAACTGGTAGAAACTAGGAAGCACAGCTCTTCAGGAGAGAAATGTGGAGAGTGAGAAGCATCACATAAAGTCTGCTGGGGGGATAACATCAAGAACTGGAAAGAAATGTCTGCTGAAAGGTGAATTTGGCCTCCAACTCCAGAATATGAACTGTGAGTCTGGGGAATGACAGCTGCTTATTAGGTTACAAGTTTTTTCAGTCTCTGAACCCCTGTCCTTCTTTCAAGGCTGTTTCAGAGCTTTTCAGAGAAGTTGGGTATGTATATCTTTGCAGCACACCCAGCAAAGTGTCCTACTTCATCAGTTCTTCTGGATCACTAAGATGTAGTCATGAAATCTGTGTAGATCTCTGGAACACAGGCAGTAGATCACCCTTAGTGGAACATTTCTCCTCTCTACACTTCAATTTCCTTTCCTGTGAAACAAGGATATTAAAACCAATATCCTCCTAAACAGCAACTTGGTGCCTAGAGCCCGGCAGGGACTATGGGGCAGGAGCACGAGGCAGGGACAGAGCAGAGGGGCCAAATGTAGGTCTGAGAGAGGCCCCAGGAGACCAAGACTCTTCACGGATAGGGAATGGTGCCTGGAGCACGGCTGAACACAAGCGCTGGGAAGAAGGCGGGTGCTCAGCGCTGGTGTCAGCTCTGCAGCCATTTGCACAAACTGCACTGGGTGTTACACTGGTCACCCCGGGGCGCTGGGGTCCCCCGTCCATGGGGGCTGTCCTGTGCCTCAGGCCAGGATGCTAGGCCTGTAACCCGCTCCTCTGCGCACACAGCAGGTCCTCCAGGCAGCCAGACCCCCTCTCCCCATGGGTTCTGCCTCCAGAGATGGAGCCTCTCTCCCCTGAGACCAGAGCAATGTGGCAATGCTCTCAGACCTTGGCTTGTGACAGCAGTAACCTCCGAGCTGCTGACTGTTGCTCAGCAATAAACACCACTCGTGCTATTAATAAACACTATCTGTCAGCCTTGGTATTTCTAATGCCGGGACACTGTGCCCTGGCATGCGGAGCCACTCAGAGACTGAAGGCCAGATTCAGAGACGAGTCTAAACTGCTGTGAGGTGCTGCATCATGCAGCCCTGCAGCCCAGGCCTGTTGCAGGGTGGAAGGTCTCTGTTCTCCTTTGCGTGTTAGACAGGATCCAAGTTCTGCCCCACAAGGGATTTCCCCTCCTGTCCTCTGCAATCCCACAGCACTGACAATCACTCACAGGCTCTACCCACTGTCACAGACTGCGATAGATCTAGCAGGATCTCTGGACCCATGTGAGTCAGTGAAAATACTTCAGCTTTTTCCCCATGATGATGTGCCAGGACATTCAGCTGAATCAGCAAGGGAATGCTGTCCGCTCACACTGTGTCTTTGGACTCACAGTCCTGCTATAGGAAGTTTCACGCAGCAGACCTTGAGAAGTGCTCGCCTGTGCACAGAGGTTGTCAAGAGAGTCCTGATGGGATTGGTACCTCTGAATGATGCGCATGAACACATGACACTTCTCCACCAGTAACCTGGAAGAAAAATAGGAAGGAAAAGGAAAATGAAGCGTTTGTGGGGGCTGCTTCCAGCTGGCTGCAGTGTGAGCCATCCCTGCATCAAGCTGGTGTGTTCTCTGCTGGGGTCCTCCCAGGCTGGGCTGAAGGGCACTGGTGTGAAGTTGCAGGGGAGTCTGCGTGGCCGACGGTCCGATGCAGCAGGAAAGAACGGGTTTCACCTTCAGCCGCGGTGTTTGGCCCTGGCAGCGGAGCTGGGGTGGTGGGTGTGTGACTCCTCCTGAGCTCAGGGGCAGGGAGTGGGGCTGTGGGCGCTGGCGAGCCAGGGAGGGGTGCGGGTGACACCAGAGGGGAGCAGTGCGGCCCCGGCGCTGCTGCTGCTGCTGCGGTGCGCGCCGGGCGCTGGGGCTGGCTGGGGCTGCACCCCAGGGCTGCTTCGCCCTTTGCCACCGCAAGAGCAGCTGTGGAGGGTTCTGGAGGGGCGGTGGGAGAGGAATAGCCAAGCAAACAGTGAGCTGGCCAAGCAAACAGCGGCCAATGTGAAACAATCGGGTCCCGTTCTGCTAAAGCTCAGCAAATACTGCGTAAAACCTGCTGCTGGCAGTGGGTGCTTGCCCTAGTCATCAGGTAGAGCACTATCAGAGGGCAGATACAGAACAACCTGGGGAGGCGGGGAGAAGTTGTGCAAGAGAAAGCTCTGGCCAGCATGACTCAACGCTCATTAGCAGCGGCACACCTACGAGAAACCCTTTAAAACTGAAAGGAAGAAGCTCAAGTACCTTATTTCTTCCCTTTGTTGTAAATAATCTCTTTTATCACCTCACATCTCAGTGACTGCAGAGACGGCAGCAGAGAGAGGAGCACTGTGTATCGTAATCCCCTCCCAGCTCTGCTGTGCCCGTCCCTCCTGCCCCATGGCCCCCATCAGCCCAACTCCAGGCCTCGCAGAGCTCCCCCGGACTGATGGGCTTGTCAGTGCTGTGATCCAAAGCCCATTTCTCACTCACTGCCGTGGACTCTGCCTTCTTCAGAGCCATCCACCCTGATGTCTGCAACCTCTTACAAAGGCCGAAGTAGCCGAAGGAGGCACTGCCCTTGTGCTGTGAAGCGTCCTGCACTGGGCTGACAGGGCCCACGGCACAGGTGTAGATCTGCACCTGGGAGATGCCCTCAGCTTTTAGGTTCAAGCTGAGCTCTCTGAACACCATCCACCTGCCACCTTGCCCTTGCCTGCTAGCTGGTTTCTTGGACATGCAGTTGAAGAAAGCATCGAACTAGGGAGGGAGGAGACTTCTACATGTCTACGTATAAATACCCTGACCTGGGGGATGTGTGCAGAGTGGAGACACGAGCAGAAACTATGTCTGCAGTACACCTGACAGTGGTGTCCCTTGCTGGTGCATCACTGGGAAAATGGCTTTGTTTCTCTGCTCCTGTTAAAGGCAACAAAATACAGGTTTACACTGATGCTTGGTACACAGCTGTAGGACTAGCTGTGGAGTAAAACTCAAGTCACTTCTCCATTTTACAAGGAGATAGCTAAACCCAGTCATCCCTTGGTTATGTCTCCATTGCATTCCAGTGGGGGGATTGCATTTCAGTAAACACACCCTGGTGAGCTTGGGTTTTAATCTGAGTTCTAACCTAGTTTTCTGCCTCACGGCATGGGTACCAGTAGTGGCGTGTCACTGAGATGTCTGGACTGCACACCCCTCTTAGACCAAGCTTGGCTGTTTGCTGCTGCTGCCCGTACTCTCTCATTAGTCCCCATCTAGTTTAAAGATAAAGGGATGTCTTCCCAAGCCATTCCCATGATTTTGAATTGCTCTTTTGTCACTTTATGTCACTGTCAAACTCTCATTTCATCCTCTACTCCAAGGCCACCCCAAGTGTTCTTCTGCACTGCTGCTCCTAACATATCTGAGCTTTTGAGCTTGCTGGTCTGGACTAAGGTGGGCAGCCCTCTTGCAATTTTGAAGAAGGAACCTCACTGCATAGGCAGAGGCTCTGGAAGGTGTGCTGTGTGCTGCAGTGGGGATGGACAGTCCCAGCCCTCGGAGCCGAGAGTGGCTTTGCTGTTCTAGACTGTTACCTGCTGCAAAGGAGACAGGTCATCCTCCCCATCCTTCCTCCCCTGTGCCCCTTTCCCATCCTCACAGTGCCCACACCAAGTCTTATGGAGGGGACTTCTCTCTCAGAAATACCATCTTAGGCCCACTGTCTTTTATCTGATTCAGATTAAGCTTCTTTCTGCTGTTCTCTTTCTGCTGTTGACACACAGAAGAGTGATACCCCCACAGGGGAGGGTCCGGATGTGCTCCAAATGATGTCAGCTTTGATTTATTATTGTTTAATATCATGTTGCTTACTGTTGCCGTTTCATGGAGTTAGCTCAGTTTGGGAAAGACTGCTATTCTTTGGACAGGACAGATGGTCTGAAAATTAATTTTTTCCCTTGCCTAACTAAATATCCAAGGCAGGCTGTTCTGTCATCAGAGCTTTGCTTAGGCAAGATCCTTCCTTGGCAGAAGTGGTAGGGGAGAAAGGGGGGATGAGGGAGAGAGCAAGAGGGGGATGTGTGTGCTCTACCACAGTTGAAGTTTCTCAGTTTGTCTCCTTGTCTCCCCTCCACAGAACCTCCTTCCACTCTTGCCAGTTTCCCAGTGGTTTAATTCAGAGTTACATCTGGGATGGGGCCAGTGCCAGACACTGCAGGAAAAAGGGGCAGAAAATGCAGCTGCAGGTAATTACAAAACAACCTGCTCAGATAGGTTGTTTTGTCCCTGTCAGTCAGGGCTGGCTTGTATTTTGGAGGAAGAGGGCTTAGATCTCTTACATTTTTATTCTCTCTCATGTAGCTCTGGATGTTCTTTTTTATCCATTGAAACATCTGATCCTTTCGTGCTTCCTGCAAAGCTCTTGGCCTCCCCAGTGACAATGATTTCCATCTGTGCTCTCACTCAGATCATTTCCAGGCTCCTTTTGGTGAGCGTGTGGATTCACAGGGATCTGGGCTCCTGTTTTGTGAATGAGCTCAAGGGTTTGCTGGGAAGACTGCTTGAGCTCTTGCTGCCTCTCAAGCTCCACAAAGCTCAACACTCTGTCCTGCAGTGTGCCTGGTCAGTGTAGACGGATCCCCACCAGGATAGCTGGGTTCTGTTGCACTTCTTGCCAGGGTGATGAGGCAGACTGGTGAACTGTTCAGAGCAGAGTGAGGAAGACTTCAGGCAGAAGGAGAGGAAGGCTCCCAGAACTACATGCTCAAGCCAGCCCTAGTTTCCACCTTAGCCAGAACCCTACCTGACACACACTTTACTTCTCCAATGTCCACCAGGAAGGAGAAGAACACTGCATTAGTTGCCACTACCACTTTTAATACACAGCTCTCAAGCACATAGACCTTTATAATCTCAAAATGTTTGCTTATTTTGTTTGGCCTGAATCCTAGAGGACATAACTGTGGGTTTCCGAATATTTAGGGCCAATGTGTTATAAGCCATGTCGGAAACATCCTGAGCATGTGGATTTTAGTGAGGAGAGTCTGGGTTTGGTATGCCCACACAGCCCATTGCCATTCTGCAGTGCTGTCTGGGGTGATGCATTTGAGGTTAGCAGTGTCTGTAGTAGTGCTAGACTTACGACATTCTCTTCTCAATATTGTTGATCTACTGGCAAACAGCAATGAAATTATGAGGCAGGTAGTGAAGGACAGAGTGAGACCTTGCTTTTGAATCTCTCGCAGTGCCCCTGTTTAACCTCCCAGCAGCTGTCACAGCCCTGCTCCCTGCTCCCTGCTCTCTCACCCCAAGACAGGCCCTCAACAGAGTCCTCACCACTTTCATCTGAGGTGGTGACCACCATCCTTGGCATGACACCCCAGCCTGGAACTACATCCCCAGAGAGGAGCAGGAGGCAGAGAACTGAGCCTGCTCCTCTGTGTACTCCTCTCTCCACCCATCCCTCATGATGTTTAAACAGGGCTCGTCTCCATGCTGGCTGCCACAGCATCCATCTTCAGCAGCCTTTCCTCCAGGACACACAATCTCTGCAGCGCAACTGCCTGACAATTAGCTGAGAGCCAGAGCAGCTCCTGTGGCCCACGTTTTCCTTCTGTAGGAGCAATTAGGCTGCTTGAGACTGTCTTCAGTAGGCTGATGTTATCTCCACCGTGACGCAGGCGAGCAGCCCTAAGCCCTTGTGGTAACTATGCCAGGGTCACAGAATCACAGAATCACAGAATCACAGAACCACAGAATATCCTGAGTTGGAGGGGACCCACAAGGACCATCAAGTCCAACTCCCGGCCCTGCACAGGAGTATTAAATTTCTCCCCTCTGCCTGTGTTCCTCTACCTGCAAGATAGGCTGAGTTTCAGAACTCTTCCATCTATCTCCAGTCAGTGGGCAAAGATTTTCCTTTAGCAGCACCAAAGATCAAGAAAGCCTTTGTGCTCTGTGCTTGAGTCAATCCTGCAAAGATTTTTTGAGATGCATCCTGCACTTCCTGCAAAAGCCACACTTTTCCTGGCATGTTGAGAGTAGGGAGCCACTCTGGCTGGTTCTGTAGGGGAGACCCTTAGCTTTCCAACCAAGCCACAAAAGGTCTGACATTTTGCTGCCTGCTAGTTGAGACAAGATAAAAGTTTGCATCAGGGATGCCTGTTCCTGCTGACACTGTCATATCCAGAGGGTCTGCTCTGCTTGGGTGTTAATTGTGTCTAGGAGCGCTTCCAGGCACTCTGTGTCACTGCCCAGGGAGAGACGATCTCTACCCTGGAAAGCTTTTACGTAATTAGACAAGACAGATAGGGAGGGAGACAGAAAGAAGGAAGTGCCAAAAGCCTGCCCAGGGCTACGTGTCAGGTGAGTCGTGGCAGCAGGATGTGCAGCCAGGCCTCATGATATTTGCACTGTGGGTACCCATTACATCCACCACAGGGATCAGGCACAGCAGGGTACCAGAGCCATCCCAGGGTCCACTTTCCAGCCCACCCTTCCCCTGAACCCACGGTCTGCATGAGGGTACTTCCCTCTCCAAGCACAAACCCCAGCTTGTCAGGGAAAGCCTGGCTTTGCTGGAAGCATGGGTGGAAGGACAAGGAGGTAAGCCCTGGCCAGCCAGCAGCTCTCAAGAGCAGATGGAGGGTTTGGAGCATTGTCTGCAATGGATGGTGACATCTGGGCAGATGAAGGGTATGTGGCCCTGGAGCCTGGGGCTCGAAGGTGGTGTGGCTGATGCTGGTGATAAACACACAGCCTCAGGAGTGATGTGGTGAGCTATTCCCCTGTACTGGTGGTGGGTCCCCTTCCCAGGGCAATCACAGCACTGATCACTGGGCCCGGGGTCACCTCTCTGAGGCTGCGGTGACTGATACTGTGTCAGTCACCAGAGAGAGAAGACCAGGATCAGGCCCCACACATGGCACTGGTTTCATTGTACTCTGTCCCCAGCTAATGTGGAATTTGTCATGGGTCAAAGAGGCGGATTGACACCAAAACTGTTCCTTTGATACCTGCCTTGCCTTGAATGGCTCCAAAGTAAAATTAACCTTAGCTTCTCTGTATGCTGTGGGACACATTCTCGTAGGTCAGCGAGATGCCCCCAGCCCTGTCCTGATCTCACACTGGCCAAGGCTCTACTCCATATCATCCAGTTTTGCTGCAGAGTTGGAATGCTTGAGTGACAGAACATGGAAAGAGACCAGTCCAGGCTAGGGCCCTTCTTGATGAGATGTTTTATTCTTCTACCCATGATTATTTGGGGTACATCAAGATCTTTAGTTTAACATCCTGGAGGAACAATTTATATCTTATGGTGTTCTTTAAACAGCAAGCCAAGGTCTTGCTAAGGAGGGGAAGGGCAAGGATGAGAGAAAATGACCCTGAACTCTGAGACACTGAGTGGAAAAAAGATGCTAATTTCAACTGTTTCAGCAGAGTTTCTTCCAGATACCAACAACCATTTGGGAGCTGCTTGCTGCTGCCCAGAGCATGGGAGAGGAGATAAGTTAGGAATGATGTGTTAGGCTGGGAGGATCATGGCTACTGGGCTTCAGATTCAGTCTGATTTGAAAGCCATTTCAGTGCACACATGCTCACACACTATTGCCCACAGGACCCCTGGTATGACTTGTTTTGCCCTGTTCAGCTATTTCTGATGTTTGGGACCACCTGGCACTTGGCTCACAGGCTCTGTTCACTGAGGAAAGACAGCTGGGGCAAGAAACAAGGGATTTCACCTTTCTCCCTGATTAGATGAACCAGTCCAATGCAATTAAGCAGCTTAGCTTAAGGCAACAGAAGCCATTATTGCTGGCCTCCTCTGCTCTGCTTGAACTCTGTTATCCACACCAAAAATGTCAGAGGAAAAAAAATTTTCCTTCTGTGCTTGGCGCCTTGCTGGCGCTGGCTGAGCAGCAGGTGCATATCTGAGATACCTCTATGTGCATCTATCTGATCACCTTCTCTCCCCACTTCAGGCTGTCTCATGTGAGGTGGGGTGGGAGTCAGTCTCGTAAGAGAGCGAGAACACCTGGCCAGGTGTGACTCTCAGCCCTCTTTACGGAAAACCTCCTTGTTTTGGCACTCTTCCTCGCTGTCAGGGAGAGAGCTCATCTTGGCTGCTGAAGGCACCGTGCTGAACTCTCCACCTGCCCCTTAAGAAACAGCAAGGGTTGATAAAAATTCCTCCTCTGAGTTCTTTGTGCTGCTTCATCCTTCTTCTCCACTAGGCCAGCACCAGAGCAGACGGAATGCCTGGGGATGCCATGTAAAACACTCCACTTTTGGGATAATCCTGTGACTTTTTATCTGAGCCTGATCTTGACATGTACTGCAGGCTTGGGAGGAGGTTTGCAGACTGCCATAAATATTGCACAGACTATTCTCTTCTGCTTATGAATATCCATGCTGCAGTCTCACTCCCCCTTATTTAGGCAAAAAATGTGTAACATTCAAAGAAAAAGGGACACAAACACAAGCATTTGTGTATGTACATCCATACACACCTGTGCAATGAGCAGAACTAATCCCTATACCCATCCCCAAACCCAGCTGGAGCTTGAGGGCAGGGTGTACTCCCTCCTATCCAAAACCACAGACTGTCTCTTCCTTCACAGCTGGTCCCAGTTGATTTCCTATTTATCCAGATGTCACTAAGCATGGCTCTGCTACTCAGACAGGTTTCCCAGTAATAACTCACTGTGGATTTTTACATTCAGGTGCTGTTATCACCCATTCATATATTAATAAAGATAACTAAGGCCCTGTTTTTAGAAAGAAATCTCTTTCCAGTGAAAATGCCTCTAATCCATCTTGCTAGTTAGAAAGTCCTCAATGTCCATTTGGCACAGCAAGAGTTATGGTCCAGGAGTTGCTTCCAGCTAAATAGCCTCAGAAGGTGTCCCAAGCTCTCTGAAAGGGATTTGGGCACTCCCATAGCACTTCAAACACCACTTTTGCTACTGGCTGTGAAGAGTCCCTGCAGGAGATGTTGGCATATACCACAGCAGCTGCACTGTGATGCTTAGGAGAACACAACAGCAGAGCTTGAGAGCCAGGGCATAGAGGGCAGAGTCTGAGCCAGGAAAGGGTAGGGAGACCGGTGGAGGTAAATACCAGCACAGACTCCTGTGGAAGTAATAGAAACTGCAGTTATGGAGACACCTCTCCCTCTCCTCTAACAGATGCAAGACTCACACTGCACCCTGAGAGAAGACCAGAATGGACTGGTTTGGCTTCAAGGTGAGCCTCTGTAGAAGATTAGGTAGGAATATGAGCTCTTATTCTCATGAAAGACCTCTGACTAGAACTGAAGATCTCATCCCTTTCCTTGAAGAGATTGCATGAGTTTTAAGAGGAAAGCTGCAGCAATGAGCAACAGAATTTGCTGCCAAATGGGTGAAGGTCTCCTGGGCTGCCAGGAGAGCTGTCTGGTGGGCTAGATAACCGTCTGCAGGAGCAAAGGAGCATCACAAGCCTTCCCATCTTCTGTTTCATGCATGAGGGCACTTCAAAGCTGCTTTCTCTGCCTGTGATACCTGGTGAGCAAAATAAAACACTTGCATTACATTCATGCTTCTGCCTGTGGGAGAGGAGTGAGGAAAGGAGTCCTATAGGGCAGATGTTAGTCAGACTTCCTCAGGTGCTACCAGGAGGTCTTCAGATACCACCACCACGATGGTGTAGGGAAGGGAGCAACTCCATGTTTTCATTACTGTGGGCTGGGGGTCATGGCTGCTGGCGTGGAGTCTGACAGTCAAAGCCTCAGAAGTGGGAGGAATGTCTGATCCTATAAAAATGACACTTGGATGGGGTAGAAAAAGGAGGACCTCTTTTTGAGAAGTGGTGTCAGGAGAGGGCTTAGTTTTTAATTTTAGCAGGTAACACATTATCCTGGGACAGACAGTGATGGATTCATTTCTGAAGCTGCTTGTCCCTGTGTTCCTGCAGACACAAATATTCTCCCCAATGGTTTTGCAACACAGAGAGGAAAGTGACTTCATGGCATTCCTTTTCTGACTGTTTCTCTGACATGTGCTTTCTAAACATAGATCTAAAAATCAGAAAGCACCGGGAGAATTATGGGTTTCTACACCCTATTGTGCTTTATAATAATTATAATTATTGTAAATACGGCCCAGACACTGTAATTTTCTGCTCTCCATTGGGTCTTTCTTTTTCATTTTGTTCTTCTTTTTATGACTGTTTTCTAAGAAAGTTTTCATATGTCACCTTATAGATGGGAAATGGCAGAGTCAGCTCTTAAAATAAAAGGAGAGGAGTGGCTTGGGGGGGATGGAGAAAAAGATGAGAAGGGAGTGAGGAGAGACAAATGTCATATAGTCTGTGGTGAGGGCACCAGTGGTGACAATCAGGAGACCTAGTGCTGTACCTAACCTATTGCCAACTTGCTGTGTGATTATAGGATCCATCTTTGTACCTATTTTTGGTCATGGAGGCCTTCTCTTATCTCTTATCTCATTGCTTGGCTCAGCAATTATTTGATCATAAGTTTAGAGGGGCTGAGCACTTCTCACATGCAATGTCTGGTTTAAGCTATTGTAAGAAGGTCTGGTAAAGATACTTGAATAGGTGGAGTTTTTGCACCATTGTTCAAGTACAGTCAGGAAAACCTGGTTTACGCTAAAGATAGAGGGGTGCACTATGGTATAGGCTCTGGTCCTATGCCCTATGGGTCTCCAGAGCAGAGATGTGGCTTAGATGTGTCTTCTTGCACAGGCAACGTGATCCTATTCCTGTGGACATTAAGGCATGGGGTAGAAACATGGAGACTGAGAGTGAAGTATATCCAGTGTTTGTCCCACCAGGAAATCAGAAGGTGGCCAGGCTGTGGACTTAGATGGGTAAAGTGGAAAATGCTCCTACACCTCAGAGAACAGATACAGGTAATGCCACCTACAGTCAGGTGAGCTGTGAGGAAAGGAAAGATGCAGCAAACTGCATCAGGAGAAACAAAATATCCAGACACCCTGGAGCCGCGAAAGAGAGTTTGCACTGAATTCAGACTGAACCTGAAGAAAGAATTAGAAAGAAAGTGGGAAAAGTTACGATAAGATGGATAAAACCTGGGGGATATAGTGCAATGGACAGTAGGAAAACAGCAAAAGTATTTATGAGATGTAGAGGATAGGAAAGAGGAAGGCAGGCAAAGGAGAAATCACCTGGAATGAGAATCAGTGTTTTGAAATAATGAGCTGAGTTGAAACATCATCACCAAAAACACAGCAGAGATTCAGATTGAGCTGCAATGATTTATCCAACTTTTGCCCGAACAGGAGCAAAGTAGTTTTGAGTAGTCTCTCACGGAGAACTCAGACTTCTTCCTCTCCTCAAGAGTCTTTGCTGGAGACTTCCAAAGGAAACCAAAGAGCAGAAAGATGCACTCTGCCACACGACCAGGGGAACTTTGCTTTTACATAATTGTAAAGAAAATAAATGAGTCTTTCTGGATGACTTTCTACCAAGAGTGTAAGGTTTAGAGTGTGGACTAGGAATGTGAGAGATGTAGGTATTACTCTGCCAATGAAAAGGGAAGATTGCAGCCAGTGCAATCAGAGTTTTGGCTTCTAGTTCAAGGCTGGAGAAGTGATTGACTGTAGCCTGAAAGTGGGTTAGTAGAGTTTAATTTCTGCCTTTCCCACTGTCCTGCAGTAACCTACTGAATCACTCTCTTAGTACAGCAGCTCCAATCAATTGCCTCCCAGAGGGTTTCCTTGATGCTGCATTTGCTGTTTGCAAATGCCCAGAAATCTGCTACTGAAAGGAGGAATATTATCCCTTTGCTGTATGGGTCAAGAAGTTCTTAGAAGAAGGTCTGTGTATTTGCCTCTGGCTGCCCATAAATACAGAGCTACTGCAGGCAGTGCAATAGGCTGAGCACAGCCCTGTGCATTAAGAGGAACATTTGCCGTAGTATTTGGAAATAAGTCAAATCATCTGCCATCTGCATTTCTTACAAATACCACAGATTCCTTACATTTGTGCCTCCACCATTCCAAGCTGTTGCTTTGACTTGCTAATAGGTCTCTGTTGTAAAAAAAACCCCGTGTGTGCCTTTTCTTTCTTTTTTTTTTTTTTTTTTATGGAGCTAACACTCAGATGTTACTTTGTGCCCAGAGAGACAGCAAGGACATGGAGTCTGCTGGATTCCAGAAGGAAAGCTCTGCAGGGCTCCCAGAGGGAAAACTACCAGGCAGGTATTTATGAAAAGAAGGTGATCCGGTTGAATTCAAGAATGTATTACAAACTATGTGCTTATCTGGTGTCGATTGGCAGTTTCTTTGAATTAATTGGAGCAATGCTGATTTATAACTACTGAGGGTTTAGACAATTCTACATAAACAACTCTAATGAAGCCCCTTTCAAGGCGCCAAGAGTCTGTACCAAGAGATAAATCTTGATGAGCTATAGGTCCTTGCCAATTGTCTTCCAAACTTTGCTTTTCCTTGCCATTGTAAAGAATGTATGGAGCTTTCCTGACCCAGGTTCAGCCAAATCACTTTCCATTGCTCTCAGCTTTACTGATGCAACTCCTCCAGCCTGTGCTGAATCACTGATCAGAATTAAAAACCAGCAGCAGGCATAAAGAAATGGATATTCCCACAAGCAACTGCATCAGGTGGGAGACAGTGTATGGAGCTAGGGTCATGTGCCAAATTCTAGTTTGACCCATGGAGAAATACACACCAATGGAGTGGGATCACTGAGCCTTGCGCTCTCAACCTGGGATTGGCTGTCTTTCCAAGAGATAGGTGTTACCTTGTTCAGCAATCACCAAGGCTTGTGGAAGAGAGGACTGAAAGAAAAGTTATGGCTGGTACTGAGCAGGTGTTAAGAAGAAAGCTGTATGAAAAGTGCCTGAGGATCACTGTGGGCATGCAGAGGTAAGGATTTAGCCCCTCAGACTGTAGCCGTTCTTTGTGGGCTCACATCACCTTCCCCGCAGACCTGTCTGTGGTGTAGCAGCAACACTCAGCAGCCATTCCCCCAGCAGTGGGTGGAGGATGGTGAGTATGTTACCCGCCACACAAGACTGCCAGAGGGCTGTGTGGCATCTGCTGCACCTCCCTGGGCCCTGGGTACTGGTGTTGCAAGACGACGCATTCAAAAAGAGGAGAGCGTGAGGATCTCCAGAAGAGGCAGCTGGCAGTTTAATTTCAGCATGGGTAGGTACAAGGTAATGCAACATGAAAGATCAATTTAAGCTACTTATGTAACATGACAGGCCTTAAATTATTTATTTCTTACTCAGGAAAACATCAAGGTCCTTTTCAGGCTCCTTAAGCAGTAGCGATCACAATAGCTAGCACTGAAAATGCTGTATTATGATACCCTCCTATGAATCGAAATTATGTCTACATTTGAAATGATGTACTCAGATTTTGTCACTTTTCTGAAAGATATATCAGAAATAGAAGATGTCTAAAGATAGTTGATACAAATTATTAGAAGACCTAAAAGGATTTCACAAAAGATTAGGACTGTTAATTTAGTGAGAGAGATGTGACATGGGAATGAAAAGAATATTGGCAGGGAGAAGGCACATAAGATCCTGGCATTTACTCCTTATTAAAATAGCAGAATGAGAAAGAAAAAGATCATGACTTAAAATACTGTACCTGAAATACTAATAAAGGAACACACAGCATTACACAGTATGTAACCTGTGGAATTTGCTGTGTGAAAGTACGACTGGGGCCAAGAGCTTGGGAAGACATTACTCTCACATTTTCCATACAGAAGCAATAAAAATATCATCCACCCCTACACCAGCTGGGCCAAAAACCTACAAGGGATATAAATCTTCATCTTGCATGACAATAATTGCTGCGGGCTAGACAAGGAAGCCTATTGCATAACTGTCCACTACGAGGGTTTTACTACCTCCCATGAAGCACGTGGTGCTGGCTGCCGGCGGAGATGTGCTGCCGGCAGGGATGCTGCTGCTTTGCCTTGCCATACCTCCTGTTTCCACACAGCCTTTCCTCTGGAGCAGGTCCTTTAGCTGTGCTGGTGACCTCTGCATCAGTGCGACAGACCACCTTCTTTGGTGCTTGCAGCAGCAAGGGTGGTATTTGGCGTGTGTGGTGTTGTTCTGGTGAGCTGGCTGAAATGAGACATGCCTCTGGCCTTGGGAGATGGGAAAGCTGGTATTCATTCCTCTGGCTCCCTGCAGGGGCAAGCTCCATGGGTAGAGTCAGCTGCAGGGAAGATGCCCATCTGCTGCAGACATCAGCATTCCCTAGAGACAAGAGGTTCTAGGGTGAATCACTGGTGCTGTGAGCGGCCACCTCCAGAAAGCATGAAACAGTTCCCTTAGGCAGCCAGCACCCAGACTGTGAATTGGTCTGGAGAGAAGGGCTGAAAGTCTGGCTTTGACCCAAAATTTGGTACAGACCTAGTGCAGAGAACCAAAGTTGGTGTCTGATCTGGAGTTAGGGGGAATAAATTTGTGGGCAGTCATCTCTGGAAAGGCTGATTCAAAGTGTGAGTGCAACAGGAAAGAGGTGCTGTCTCCTTGCCAAAAGATGCTTTGTTACTCTTCATCTGCAGTACGCTCAGGTGCCAGTCAAGAATGGGACTCTGCTGCTCAAGGCAATGTTCATACAGAGCAGCAGATATGAATCTAACAGATGTGGCTATTTCAATGTCTAGAAGCAAAGAGGAGCCAGGGGAACACCAAGGTCGTGGATTGTTCTAACATGCCGAAAGATTGACCAATGATTTTCTTCCCAGCCCGTGCCTGCTGACTTTCAGGATAGGACTCTCAATTTTTCCATGTGAAGAGTAATTCTGAAAGATATTTACAAATCAAATACTTTTTTTTTTCCTTACAATATGGATTCTCATAGTGTTTCCGGTTTGGGGATTTGGGGGTTTACATTTTGTATTTTATTTACATCCCGGAATTTCAAAGCATCCTTTAAAAATCCTAATCCATGTCCTTTTTGTGTTTTAGGACAAAGTTTTAGTGCATGATATGGCAAGAGATTCGAAGCCTTCCATTCGTCTATTTTTAAGCATAATTAAGGGCAGCTGTTATATAGTACTAATTTAAAAAAATCTTATCTTTCTCTACAGATCAAAGTGACTTTTGTTTGTAATGAAACAGTCTGACAAAAAGTCAAACACAGAAAGTGTCACACAGCTTCATTACAAAACAAACAGGAGACACTTTGATCTGTGAAAAAAAGATAAGGTGTTTTAATTAGTACTAAATAGCAGCTGTCCATCATGATTTAAGAAAGGAAATAAAACAGCAATATTTCAAGCCTTTCATATGGTGATGTGCATGCTGAGGGGCTCTCATTAAGTTAAAAACCATTACAATGAAAATTGGGATAAAATTTTGAATTTTTTTAATTTATGAATATGTATTTCTCAACCCAGAACAAAGAAGATGCTCATATTGACATATTTTGCCAGGAAATTTCCACTGATATTCATATCTGATTATTAAAAACAATGCATTTAATCTAAAAAAAAAAATGTAGGGAAAAAAGCTGTGTTTAAAACCATTCCAGCCTGCTCTGTCTGCAGACACTGGTTTCATGTGTAGCCGTGCTGGGCGGGGTATGGAGGTAAAAAACACAATGCCGAAGCAGCTTCACCAACACGCTGCTGGCATGTCTGCAGACAGGTGCAATGCAGGACTCCAAGCACATGTCACCTGGTCAAGTCACTCTGGCCTTACAGCTCAGCCCTTGGCACCCCCTTCACTGCACCATGAAGCCACGTGCATTCCTGGAGGTGTTGGGGGAAGGCAGATGAGCTGAGGTCTTGCATGTATTGCTGGCTGTTAGGAAGCAGCAACTAATACCAGTCGTTTCTTCAAGGAGCAAGATGCCCTCTTGGTGTAGTCCTGCTGAGCTTTTCCATGTTCCTGGTCCAGGGCAAGTGTTTTGAAGCTGGCTGTGTCAAATATTGCCAAAAGCAATGCAAGTCTGCTCTTAGAAAAACACTGCTTATCTATTTGTAAGTATTTCCACTGATTCTCCCTGGCTCTGTGTGTTGTGCAAACCTGGTGAAGGGAAACTCCTGTCCCAGGGAGCTGTACTAGCAGAGGGAGCATAAACTGCAGGAGGACCCCATGGCAGCTAATGAGGTCTGTGTGATGGATGGCCAGGCAGTGGGTGAGCATGTCAGAGGGTCAGTCAACGGTCTGAGCTATGGAGTTCATTTTGTTCTTCTCTTCCACTTTGCTTTTAACAGGCAGTGAATTTCCTACAGGAACCCCATGGAAAGGGTCCTCAAAACAACATCCTGTGATCTCAGGGGCAAGCAAACATCAGTCTCAGTCCAATTCTTGAACGTCAACTCTGCCCCTTGTTCCCGGATCATTGAGAGCTGCTGGGCTCCTGTTTATCTCACCTTTGGTCCTGCTCTGTGTTTACAGTTAAGCTGTTCATTCAAGTGCCATATAAGTTTGCTAGGATTTGCTGAGGGAGCAAAGGTCTTCAGGCAGAAGAAGAGAACAGAGGAAAACAGCCTCTGGCTGCCACGCTTCTCCAGGGCTTGCTTCAGAGGTGTTACTCAAGATGGGCTGGTAGCTGGTAAGGACAAAAAAAAAGAGCAGTAGCGGTGAGTTGGCAGAATTTGGAGGCCTCTAAGACTCCCCTTCGTGGTTATTTGTGGTTGACTTCTCAGTGCCTTTATGATGGTGATGATGCATTCATTGCTGATTTTCCTTCTAGTATTTTATCAGGAATGGTTTTTATGGTTGCACTAAATTCTGAAATACAGATGAGGTGACTGCTTCTGCTGCCTCACCCCAGCCCTTCATGTTTACAGTCTTCCATATTTGTGTTATATCTGTGGTAGATAATATAAATAAATGAAGTGTCATGGGGAGAAAGTATACCTTTTGCTTGCACCAAATCACACAATTAGGAAAAAAGACGAGTTTTCAGGCACGTAAGGGCAGGTTTTCCCTCACTTGCTTATATTCTACACTAATATAAGACATCCAAATTCAGCATTTTAGTTCTTCAAGAAGAAAACCTTGTCAGGCTGGGCCTTTTTGACAGGATCCTTGGTATCTCTGTAAGGAAGGCACAGGCCTCCAATGCTGTAAGAATCCCTCAGTCATTGCTGTGACTGAAATACAGTGAAATTATTTGGGATGCAAGAAATTCAAGGCTCTGACTGAAAGGCAGTAACCTGTTGCTTTAGAGGTAAACAGAAGTGAGAGCCACAGGAGAAGAATGTTAACTCAGGCAGGGACTAAGAAGACCCATCTGCATAATGAAGGACAGTAAAAACATTGTGTGAAGGTGGGAAACAGGTGATTGTTTGTACAATTTCAGAAGCACCCTTGAAATAATATTTATGAAGGGTCAGGAGAGGAAAATCCATCTGTTTATCCAGGAAGCCATACTGAATAAAACTGGAAATGGCAACAACGCCAGGGGTCAAGACCGGGTGTGGATGTCATGTTTCAACCACTTCCTTCAGGCTGGCAGTAGTGTTAGGAAAGGGTGGCCATGCAGGTGGCTTGGGTCTCCGGGAGTGACTCCGATGGCGAGAGCAAGTCTAAAGAAGCAAGCTCTTGTACAGGCCAAGAGCTAGTCCCCTTGGTAGGCAGTGTGATATAAACCTGAAGGATTAGAGCTGAGGCTAGGGTGAGGAGGTGGCTGGAGGAACGGAAGGAATAAACATGTTGGAGGTGGAATTTCATGTTTTGCTGTATTTTCCAACTTGTGAGTCTGAAGAATCACAGCTGGGTTTGCAGGACTGGCCCTAAGTGCATATGGCCAAGGAGTATCTACCCCAGTGACTGTCCCCTGCACATCCCTTCTGCCTGGGTCTGTCATTTTAGTGACTCAAGGATTCCTTACTTCCCATAGCCCATGTAAACATGTTCCCAAATCACAGTCCCTTTCTCCACTAACCATTCCTTCCCCACGTTCATTAGGGAAGGACAATCAGTCCTCCAGGCGTTAGTCAGCTTCCTTTGCAGCCCTCCCCAGGTGGGGGATCCAGTATTCTTACGCAGCCCATGTGCTCTGTAGCCATGCCAGCCCCAGAGCAGCACCTCCTGAGGCTACCCCGGAGCCGCCCCTTTGGTGGCAGGCTGCATGACATTTCCACAAAGGTTCTTCTTTGCTTTTCCCCTCAAGACAGTCCCAAAGATCAAATAATCCAACACACACAACACCCTGCTGTGGTGGAGTCAGTGCTGCCGGGGTTGCAGGGAGGGAGTGGGATTACTCTCACAAGGGTTGCTTCATCCAGTTTTCTTACCTACTTACTATGGGTACCCTTCCTTCTCCAAGCAGGCATCGAGAGGTAGGCCAGGTCTGGTGACCCAGCCATCATCACTGTATGTGAGGGGTCTGTGGCCTCATGCCATGTAATTCAGGTTGGCAGTATACACATGTGCAAGCCCTGCCCTCAAATCCCAAGAAACCCCTTTGGCCTCATGTGGTGGAAATAGCACAGCACCAGGCATGCCCTGTGCCTTACGCCTTTTCTCCAGGAGGATAAACTGACCAACCCAGTCAAGCCATGCTTCTGGAGATGTCCTCACACTCCATGCTGCAGCGAAGGCCTGAGGAGACCACAGTCACCTCTGCTCTGAGCTCAGCCTGGGCTCATGACTTGTGATCTTGTACACCTTTATCCCATAACCACAGAGGACCTTGGCCTGGTCCCGTGCTCAACATAGAAAGCAGCATCCCATGTTGCTGTTTTATGCATCTGGTTGGGGATCTGCTCATGTTCTGGTAGCTGGGTCTCCAAATGGCTGCATCAACCCTCAGTGGGAGAGGGGCACAAGTTTTCAGAGGTCATGACCCTCCTCCAGGGTACACCAGGAAATTTGTGGACAGGACATCACAAACCCTTTTCTTTCTTAACAAAAGTCATCTCTGGACGAGATTATGAGCTTTTGGCCTGCATGGAACTTCCCACCTACTGGTTCTACAACTTAATTGAGAATTAGTTTTCAGCCACTTCCTCTCAGCAGCCACTCTGAGAAGCTCTGGTCCATGAAAACAAAGCACTTGCCTTGGCCTCATGCTAGAGCTGAACATGCCAAGCAGATGGCCAGTCGGCCGTTTCTTCCCATCTCTTCAGTGGGAGATCGCAGGATGCTTTGATCATGTCCTCTGAGTGAGGACAGCTGGGCTGTGAATCAGGGTCCCTGCTGCTCTGAACTCTTTCGTCCACCCAGCCACCACAGAGAGGAGACATGTTTTTCCTTTTCATGCAGGGGTGAGCCAGGGTGAAACCTAGACCTGACAAGTGGGCCAATAGACCTTTCTGTGCCATTCACTTCTTGCTTTTGCAGGAATTTTCCACCTTAAAACCCCATCTAGCTTCACCTCTTCCATGCAAATAATATAGGCAAGAGGTCAACTTCTTCCTTGTGTAAAGAACAACCAATTACACTTGGATGATAAGCTGAAAAAGTGCCAAATTTCTTTTTATAGCTTCTTTATTGCTCCCTGTCTGTGTATATAGAATGAGGAGAGCTGTGATTTACATGGTAACTTTAAGGCTGATCTGTGGACACTGGGAACAGACTGAGATAATTTTAAGGGAAATGGGTCATAAAAAAATAAACAAACACTGAGTTGCTATTGAAGCATGCTGCCTTTTCCTTCTTAAAAGGCACAGAGGTGATGCACGTGAGGGCAGGATA
Organism: Corvus moneduloides; assembly: GCF_009650955.1. Classification (NCBI taxonomy): domain Eukaryota; kingdom Metazoa; phylum Chordata; class Aves; order Passeriformes; family Corvidae; genus Corvus; species Corvus moneduloides. The sequence goes on from NC_045478.1 coordinate 89,719,324, forward strand.
GCAAATTTGGAGGGAAATTCGAAGGAGGCTCCATACTTCTGATGTTATCCAACCTCTAGCTAGAGCTCCACTTCTGCAATCACTTTTCCAATGAGGCTCATGACCTCTGTTAAATATGCCATGGCCCTGGAGGGGTTGTGTTCTGTAACTGGGCTCTGGAACAGACTTCTACTCCAGGCAAATACCAAGCCCCTTCTAAGATGGAATTCAATATATTCCTGAAATGTAGTGCCTGTGAGAACTGAGAACCAGGCTGGGTGAGCCAGGCAGCCCGTACAATCTCACATTCCTTGGCTAGAGACAGATAGTGGATGTGTGCAATTCTTGTACAAATCAGGTCTACAGTCGACTGGATTTTTCTCTACCCCTTTCCAGCTGTCACCCTGTATCACCCTCGTCATTTGGAGTTTCCAGATTTCTCTCTTCAGTTCCAGAGGGGTTTTGTCTGGCAGGCAAAACATTAATTAGAGCCTCTGTTGATACTATCACACTCATTTTGTGTCCTTGCAGATGCCAAGTGAGTGAAACAGCCTCCCTGTCTGTGCAGTCCCCAGAGGATTGCCGATCCCCTCTCCACATTCCACCTGGTGCAGGAGAACACCAGAGCTTCAGAAAGACACCCATAAACTTTGTACGCATTTGTATGTCCTTGATGTTATGAAAACACCATGCTCTGCAACTTCTTTCCTCAGGTGGGCATGCCACGCACTCGTATACAGGCCCAGAGAAGCTCAGGATGCAGTCCAGGAAGACAGGGCTTTCCTGAGGGCTGTGGAGGAACTTTCCATCTCCTGCACCATGCTTTCTGGCATCAGCATAAAATCTTCAAGCAAATGAGGCTGGCTTTTGCACTGAAGTAATACCACCCTGTATTTGACAGCAGGCTAACAGGTTCATTGCTTTGCTCGTGGTACTGCCACTGCAGCATGTTCATCTGCTGACCCTGGTGGGCAGAGGCTAAAGTTGCCACGAAACCTACCTGCCTTCCTTCAGGCCTCACTCCCAAGTTCAGTGACTGACAAGGAAAGGATCAGGTCCAGCGAGCCCCTGGCACTGAGGTTTGCTGGACCCTCTGGGTCTTGGAGGGCTGCACATATGTGTTAGGATTTCTTCTTCTTGGGACCTGCCTTACTCAAAGTTGGATGAAGGGAACAATTCTTTGGGTTGTGCCTACTGCCAACACTGGCTTTTCTGGTCACTGCTGTCAGATGTAATCCCCACTCTGAAGCGTGTTTTGAAGCAAACAAGCATGTTAGAGGCACTGAGACTGAGGAGCATTATAGCTTGTGGTTCTTGCATGAAGGTGCTGGGGCCATGAATTTCAAAGCCTTTTTGTCAATTGGAAAATCTCAGTCCTGAGATTTAGAGTGAAGATTGAACGAAAAGGTAACACACAGGACATACAAGGAAGTCACCACTTCCTCCCAGGCAGCAGTTTCCCACAGACAAACAGGACATGTCTGCCATGCAGAAAAACGTAAACAGTAAGTTCTGCCCATATCCATTGGCCAGCGTTGTGTTTTGAAGAGGCAGGAAAACCTGTCACACTGGTGCAGCTGCCCATGAGAGCAGGTGATTAGAGTACAATAGGCAGCCCTGCAAAATCACCAGGCTGATGCCAGAATCCTGCAGTTGCTGTGGACCATGTCTGAGTCATGTGCAGGGTCGAGAGACTTCCCTTGTGGTGCAGAAAATGAACAAGGCTTTCCTCTGAGTGTCCCATTTTTCCTGGTGCAAATTGTTGTCATGACCTTCAGGTGCGGGCACATCAATTATAAAACTACACAAATTAATGCCTGACCCTTCTAACAACATACCAGCAGAGGGAACACACAGGAAACATCCTGAGCTATGAAAGAACCTCAAGGTCATTCAACCACACAAAACCCAGGCAGAGTAGGTGGACCTAACAGCATGCACTGGAGATGGCAGCTGCACTGCACCGTGCCCTGAGGTGAGCCTGTCCAAGGGCGTGTGCAGTCCTTAGGGCACTGACAGGCCTTGCACACTCCCTTTCTGCAGATACTCAATGTTACGTCATCACTCAATCTCAAGGGGCTGCTAATGAGCTTTGGGCATGCTCTGTTATTAAAAAGGACATCCCAGCAGCTGCACGTGCTGCTTGGGCTGGAGGTGAAGGGGATACGGGTGAGAACCAGAATCCAGCATGCAGCACTGGTGGACCTGCCAGTTCATAGCACTGGTGACATGCAGCCACATAGGTATGACATAGGTCAACTCAAAGGCCAGACTTTGCTTTCCTCTCCGCTGACACGAAACAAACATCTATTTTAGAATTTTATGGGAATGACTGCTAGTCTTGTCTAAAAAAAAATTAGAATTAGCTTTGTTCTGAAAAATGTACATAGTCAGGAAAGAGAGGAGTTCAGGACTCATCTCTGGAGATTTTTATCCCACCTGGAATAACATCACTTTTGAGAACTTTCCAACAGGACATTGGGCAGCGTGTTACTGTCTGAAGTCTACAGATGAGACCATTCTCCTTGCGTATGGATTTATCTACCAAACACAACTCACACTGGTATGCAGCAAGAATTTTTAAAAGCAGTTCATGCCCCAAATTCTACCCTGGGGTTTGGTTTCCACAAACTGTTCGGCACTAGCTTGTATGAGCCTTGAAGCTTTCAGGATTTCAAGGTGAAGCCATGCTGAGTCTCCTTCATGCAGAGTGCAGACACAGGACACAGAGATCCCTCTGCTCAACTGGACACTGCAAGCAGAAGGTGATCTTTACTTTAGGGATGAAGGAGGCCTGGGTACAGGATGAAGGAGGCCTGGGTATATATCTAAGAGGGTCTGCACACCGCTGTTCTGGCTGTTGCCATACACATTAGGGAGCCAGCTGCCGCTTGGTAACATGTGACACCCACATCACCTCAGTCACTGACTCAGGCTCACCGAAAGTGATAAGCAAGGAAGATGGTGTATCTTTCCAATCTGTTGTGACTCCTTCTGGCAGCCCATATGACAGAAGGATGCCTCACAGTGACAGTACTTGCTCTGCAGGTGTGGCTCTCTGAACACCGCCTCCTCCAAGGCAGGCAGATCATGGGGCTGTGCAGGACTTCCAGACAGAGTCCATAGGGCATGGGTGCGCACACGTGGAGCTGCTCACATGTTCTGGATGGTGTTGTAGGCATGCTGGGCCATGTGGGGCAGGGAGCATGCTGGTCTGCTTGGCTGCAGGGGTTCCCAGCAGTGCTGGTGCTTGTGGAGTGCTGTGGGCGTTTTGTTATTCCCCAAATGTAATAGTTTGCCCTAATGCTTGGGAATATTCTTGATGATGAAGTCATAGGGCCACATGTGATCTCGACAAACGTACAATTGCAAACATGCAAACATGCACTCCAGGGCCAAGCTGTGCAAGCATTCAGGGCAGAAGGCATTTTGTCTTGGGAGATCTGTCATCGCTTGACAAGTTAGGTGTATTTGAGTTTCTAGTGAACTTATGTTCACATAAAAGAACAAAAAGACCTTTTGGATCATACACCACACGTAAGAACGTAGCAATGGCCTCTCTGGCTTGGACCCAAGTGTTCACCTGAACGTTCACTCAGGTCTGGGTGTGGGGACCCAGGAGGTCAGGCAGGTTGGAGTGGAGAGGGATGAGCTGCGGGAAAGGATGAGACAGAGGCAGCAGGGAAGATGTGCCCTGGCTGCCAGGCATGAGGACACCTGGAATACTCAGCCCAAGGGGGCCATGAGTTGGTGGCATATGGGTGAGAAGCCTGCACGTGGCCAGGTGTCTTCCTGACAGGCTGCAGCCCTCTGTGAACATGCACCAGTTTCAAAGCACCACACAGCCACAGGCACAGGCAGGAAAGAATAAAGCTGCCAGGAGGCCAAGGGCCCAGAATAACTCAAGAGCATGGACGTTTCATTATTGCTGGGTTCATCTGGCACAGGGAAGAAATTTATAACCAACAGCAGGTTTGCCAGAGCAGTTAAACAGAGTAGTGTGACAATAGGAATAAGCATTTCAAATATTTTGTTTTGCTTTGTAATTCCTTTCAGGCTGCTCCCAATTAAGAAGGGAACTTTGTCAAGCCTAAAGTGACTTTGATATAGTAGACAAATTCTCAGATCTTGATGTTAAATTGTCCTCCCCTTTGCCTCCCTCAACAACAAAACTCTACTTTTTTTTTTTTATTGGCATGAGCCGACAGTCGAACTCTTGAGCAAGGGAACAGTTCTTGTCTCTTCTAAAAGTAGCACATGGGTCCAGATAATGAAAATTTAATGAGGATAGAAGTTCCTCTTGTTTTTAAAGCTAAAATTTTGTCAGAGCAATTTATCAATGGTAAAATCAATCCCAATGTGATGCTTCAGATATTTACCCAGACACTTATTGAGAAGAGTGCTGATGTCCTGATGTCACAAATCCATCTTGGTTACTGAAGATAGCTGTCTGATTTGCTCTGCTGCTCTGCTGATGGCTATGTGGCCCGTGCAGTTCCCTCTCCAGGAAGGTACTTTGATAGACTGCACCTGACAGCCAGATATACAAAGCTGCTTTTGAGCACATTTATGTATCATGGTTCTTTGCCACAACAGAGGACTGGATGCAAAAGTTTCTTTCCACTGCTCTGCTCTGTTCGCTGATATCCAGAATTCTCAGGGATGGTGACTCAACCTCTTCCCTGGGCAATGCTTGACAACTCTTTTGGTGAAGAAATTTCCATTCTAAATACTGAATCTATACCTCTCCAAGCACTACTGGATGCTGTTTCATCTCATCCTGTCACTTGTTACCTGGGAGAAGAGACCAACATCCACGTGATTACAACCTCCTTTCAGGTAACTGTAGACAGCAATAAAGTCCCCTCTGGATCTCCTTTTCTCCAGACTAAACACCCCCAGCTCCCTCAGCCATTCCTCATAGGACTTGTGCTCCAGACCCTTCCCCAGCTCCGTTGCCCTTCTCTGGACTCACTCCAGCCCCTCAGTGTCTTTCCTGCAGTGAGGGGCCCAGAACTGAACACAGGATTCAAGGTGTGTCCTTGCCAGTGCTGAGTACAGGGGGCAACCCCTGCCCTGGTCCTGCTGGCCACACTATCCCTGATACAGGCCAGGTGCCATCGGCCCTCTTGGCCCCCTGGGCACACGCTGGCTCATGTTCAGCTGCTGTCACCAGCACTCCCAGGGCCTTTCTGCTGGGCAGCTTTCCAGCCACTCTGCCAGGGCCTGCAGTGCTGCAGGGGGTTGTTGTGACCCAAGTGCAGGACCCAGAACTTCACGCTGTTGACCCTCATTCAGTTGGTCTCAGCCCCTCGATCCAGCCTGTCCAGATCCCTCTGCAAGGCTTTCCTACGCTCCAGCAGATTGATACTCCAACCCAGACTGGTGTATCTGCAAACTGACTGGTGCCCTTGATGCCCTCATCCAGATCATCAATAGATTAAACAGCGCTATCCTCAAAATTGAGTCCTGGGGAACAGCACTTGTGACTGGCCACCGGATGGATGTGGCTCCATTCACCACCACTCTCTGTGCTTGGTCATCCAGACAGTTTTTTGTCCAGTGAAGAGTGTGCCTGTCCAAACCATGAGCAGCAAGTTTCTCCAGGAGAATGCTGTGGAAAATGGTATAAAAGTCTTTAGTTAAGTCCAGGTAGATACATCCACTGCCTTTCCCTCATTCATTAAGCAGATCATCCTGTCCTAGAAGGAATACCTTTCGTAAACCCATGCCAGTTGGGCCTGATCCCCTGGTTGTCCTGTGACGCTTTCAGTTCTAGAGAAGTTCAGTACTATTCTCTGCTGGCAGAAAATTTCATGCAGACATCTATCATTTCAGAAAGATACAGAGGATCTCAAAGTTGACAGGACTTCTGCTCATGGCTGTGTACCTAGCAGCTAGGATCTACTTTTGGAGACAAGTGGTTTGGGGAGGACATAGCATTGCCTTTGACAGCAAACCTTAAGACAGGGGAGTTGGCCTGGAGGTGACAGATGCCCAAAGAATCTCTTGCTGCTTGTCTCTGAGAAGATGAAGGTGGCAGTGATGCCTGTTCCCTCACCCCTGTGCACAAGAATCCCCAGCCAATGGGTTGGATACTAATCTTCCACCCCAATGGAACCAGAAATGCTCACTGATCCTGTTAACTGGGGGCTGAGCTGCTACTTGGCATTTGCAGCTGCTGTTGTAAAATAGTATAAAGTCAACTAAAAGCAAACAAGACCCAGATTCTGCAAGGCCCCTGGCAAGTGTCCAGCTTTCTGGAGCAGAGACAAATGCAGAGAAGAAAGGCAAGGATATGTGTTGACATCCCTGCTTGGCACTTGTGTCAAGGGTAGCACTAGCAGCATATTCTAACCCAAGCAGGCAAACACAAATGCAAGTGGGGGGCTACATATCACTGCCTTCCTCTTCCCCACTTTCCAGACCAGTTACACATACTAACACATTCCCTCTTGAAGAAAGAGTAGCCGTCACAGGAACAAGCCCATAACGTCCTCCATCATTAGCCTGGGTCCCCATTCTGTCTGAGAGCCTGACCAGCCTCCTTGGCTGGTCCAAGGAATAGGAGTGAGGAGGAGAGTCTGCCTCCCTGGGACTCATGGCTGAGCTGGTGAAAGGCAAAAGGCTGCCCTTCTCATGGTTGCTGGAAAATTGCAGCTTATTCTGCTCTCAGCTGTTGCAATTTCTGCATCAGTGTGACTCTCCCAACTTCAGTGGCACCATGGATGGAAACAGCCTTCTTGTCAGCAATGCAAAAACCATTTAGCTTGTGAAAACACCAGTGGGAATGTGTTGTGGTTTTACCATCAAAGTAGCTTGTAATGGTTTCCTCACATTGTGGATGGTCTCCAGACACTGTGTGATCACAGTGGCCCCAGGCCTGTTTGCTGAGTGGAAGGACGTCCCTATGCCTCCTTCATTCCCATTCTCTGAGGGATTTTCCCAGCTCGTCTGACATGATTTGGATTCTGCCCTCACTTTTACCGAACTGCACAAAAGGACAACAGATCACCAGCACATGAGAATCCATGAGCGGAACAAAGAAGTCTTCATGCATGCTGTTTGAAATTCCCAGGATGCCAGCTGGGTCTCCTCATACTGCAACATGACAAACACCAACACAATGCCTGAAGTGTGAGATGTCACAGAACACCTCACAACCAGCCTGTCATCCTGGGTGAAGGGGTGGGAAATAGGAGGGTGCACTCAGCTTTCAGCAGTGCTGCTGGCAGGCTGGAATAAACCCCAGGGAATGACTCTGGATCTCTAACAGTGACCTGAGAATTTGGATCAGCACAGCAGAAGAGGCAAACAGAGAGAGGAGCTACTGGTGTAAGGGCTTCAGTATGTGTCAGGGGCAACAAGTCACATCAAAACCTCAAATCTGTTAGTGAATATTTTTAAAGAAAGGACTCACAGAGAGGCAGGAGGTCTAGAAAACTTTTCCTCAGGCAATGCTCTGCCTGGGTTCCCATTTAAGCCTGTTTTAAAGGGGACCTACAGCACTAATGCAGAGACTGTACTCTAACAGCTGTCAGGTGATGGTGGGGTAAGGAGGGGAGGGGGTCAAAGTCACAGGTTTGCCATGAGCTTCAGTGAACAGTGTCACGTTTCCAGGCTTTCTAGGCTTAGTATTTGTTTTTGTGAGGGGTGCATGCAACTGAAGATGCATGGCATGACAAGCGCATGCACCTGTCCCTGACAGTTATTCCTGATACCAGGTTGTGCTGTATGCTGCTGCTTTTGTCTCCTCATCCTCTGCTACAGGCTTCCATGGCAGGATTTCAAAGCTTGAGAGAACGGAGGCTCTCCTGGTTAATTTTCCATTAAATGTGTTAGGAAACAAGTCTCAGGAAGATGATGGTCATGATTTTTTATCAACAGCAATCACTAATTCAATGGCCCCAGTAAATTCCTCATTTCCTTTGTCACTCCAAACCCCATATTTGCTTAACTCAAACCCTGTGCTACTTTCCAACCCTGCTGGGTTTTATTCTGCTGCTTCCAGTACTGCCTGACTCCTGGCAGTAAGGGCAGCTGAAGGAGTTAAAGCAACCAGCTGACCAGGAGAATTCAGACATGCAGGAGCTGTCTAAACACACGTAGCAAGTTGGCTGGCTGGCACATGACCCACTGAACAGATCAAACAATGCTGCTAGGAGCCAAGAACAATTTCCAGTACCTGCTGCAGTGTCCGTATCTTCCCTGGGTCCGTCCCCCTCCTTCCTTTTATGGCCAAGTCAAAGTCATATCCTCCAACGTTACTAAAGTGACACGCACCTGGTTCTGAGCACATGGGTCTCACAAGGTGACAGCTGCTCCTGCTTAGGCAAAGTTTATGCTGCTTATGTCCATGACGGCATTTGAGTCAACAGATTCTGGTGTGAGCACGTGTGCATCCACTGAAACAAAAGTCCCTGAGCCACCAGGAGTAAAACAGTGCTTCATCTTGCTTTGCTTTATACCCCCTTCCCTTCCCCTTCTCTTCCCCTTCCCTTCCCTTTCCCCTTCCCCTTCCCCTTCCCCTTCCCCTTCCCCTTCCCCTTCCCCTTCCCCTTCCCTTCCCTTCCTTCCCCTTCCCCTTCCCTTCCTTTCCCTTCCCTTCCTTTCCCTTCCCTTCCCTTCCCTTCCCTTCCCTTCCCTTCCCTTCCCTTCCCTTCCCTTCCCTTCCCTTCCCTTCCCTTTCTCCTAATAGAAGATATGACTCACACTAAACATTGACAAAATAGACAAACACTTGGGGCAGCTGGTTTGCAGAGGCACCAAAATTACCCTAAGCTATTGCAGACCTTGTCAATGCCACAGCACAAAAGAACTATTGCTGATGTTCACTGTTGCTGAGTGTAGATTTGGGATGCTGGGGTGGGCAGCTGTTGAGAAGAGTTGGGAAGCATGTTTTCCTCAGCATTCCAGATGCAGAAAGAGCAGCAAAGTGAACTCCTCTCACCCATTTGTCCACACAGTTTTTTTCAGAAAAACAAAATTCCTATTTCCCTACCATGCTGGGAAGCTTTGAGATAGTTTTGTGGAGGGATCCTTACAACCCCTTCTTCATCCAGTTTCTGAACTGAGCAGCATGAGGACATGTATGGTTGTCAAAGGAAAGGTGGAATGTCTTGCTATGCTGAAGCTGGGGGGATGTTATTTTTCCTTTCACTTTTCATTTGTATCTTTGAAGGATGAAACAGGTCCTTTGTAAAAATTTCCTCACACTTGAAGTAGAAAGACAAGCAGTGAGTTCTTGTAGAAGCTCACACTCTATGCATGTGCCTGCAGCTGTTCCAGCCAGCTAGAGGAAGGTTCATCTTGCAGTTGAAATTTCCCAAGTGCTGAAGAAGTCAAGCTGTCAGCCATGATGTTAATCTCAAGAGCTAGCTGGTCTTTCTGTTATCCCAGCCTTTGCACTGGGACACCTCTGACCTCTAACTTAGCTGGGTGTAGTGTGGGAGTCCAGGCAAGAAAGGCCAAGGTCTCAACCATCCTGTGGACAGCCTGTCCTGTGGTGGGGGCTCTACACTGCAAGGAGCTTGAAAAAAATGCATAATACATTTAAAGTTTCATGCATTGCCACATTGCATAGGTTTGATCACTGCATCATCAAATCATGGTGACAAAGAAGACAGAGCAAGATTTTGCAGTCCACCCTGTTGTAAGAGCTGGTTCTGCTGGCTGCACTATATTTGCAACTCCACACAGTCCAACGTCACTGCACACTTCGCTTTCCAAAGGTAGTGGAAATATTTTCAGTGATTTTTCATGAAGCTCTGAGGAAACTGGAACCTTACAGCTACCCTTTGTAGTAGTTAGGAGTTGCTCCTTTTTCCTAAGCAGTGGCATTGAGAAGGAAATTCTGCTGGGACTGAAGACCATTCTAAAGGGCAATGGGCTGCAGGGGCTAAATTCTACCCTTAGCTGCCTGCTCTGCTTGTTTCCACATATGGAAAATGGAAAAAACACAAATTGGCCATTTGTGCATTGCCATCCTCTGCCTGCCCCTTCGAGTCTGGTTCTGGCAGTGTGATGGGTGAAACCGGAGAACCGGGATCAGATTGCAGGAGGGATTTTTACTATGGCCAGAGCTGGTTGCTGGGAGGCGCTGGGCAGCTCCACGTGTCCTGGCATTACTGAAGTCAATGGGATTTTGGCCATAGTCTTCAACGGAGCTAGGATTTCGCTGCACATGCCTAAGAAAGCACTGTATCCTACAGTTGTGTTGTCTGCCGTGACATTTACTGCTAATGAAATCTCTCTGCTCCATCTTACTTGGCTCCTTGTCTATCTTTATAGGTCTTCACCTGTGGTTCCCCCCCCTCCCTGCCACTCCTCTCTCTCTCTCCCTCTCTCTCTCTCCCCCTCTCTCTCTTTCTCTCTCTCTCCCCCTCCCCTCATCTATCCTTTCTTATGTTTCTGTCTGCTTGCTGCCCTCCTTTGCTGTCTTCTCAGCTTGCTTTCTCGTGCACTCTGCAAGGAATGTGCCCACAAGAGGTATTTTTATTTGGCAGCCTGAGTAAGCTTTCTGTTTTGGCTGCAGGTGCTGAGATGAGCAGCCAGTGGAGCTGACATCTCCTGTGTCATGTTTTTAGCTCCTTCCATCTGATAGAGAAGATGACCTCATTGGCTGACTGTGTTGAGGAGGTCTGGTTGCAAGGGCAAAAAAATTAGAGTTAACCTTGAAAGAAGCAACAGAATGCCTCGCATAGGTTTTTGGGATGTTTTGCTGTAATGCAGGGGTGTCACAAGGGATTCAGACCTTACTTCAACACAGAGGGTGTGCAAAGACAGTGAGCAATCCAGATACCGGTGAGCAAAATATTTTTGCTGGGACTTTAGCAATAGGAAGAGGCTGCCAAAGGGGTTTTCATCAGCTTCTGAGGAATGTTCTCCTTGGAGCAAGTTGTTCTCTGACCAACCTAGAGGTGATATGAGGTGCTGTATGGTTTTTCTCTCATCTGTTAAAGAAAGAGGAGCTGTCATGTGTCAGGGGTACAACTGATATGCTGTTCTGCAGCATCATATTAAGTCACAGTGGCCCAGTATAAATCAGGATAACACAGTTCATGATTGCCACGGAGGCGTGAGCCCTCAGAACAGTGTGCCATGAGCAAGACCATTACAATGTAATCCAAGACAAATTTAATATCGACCTGATTTAAAGAAATGTAGGAAAATACTCCAGGCACAGATGTTAAAATCTGCTCCTGCACTGATCTTTGAAAGGGCAACACTGGCAACCTGAGAGGACATTTTCAAGACATACAATTTGTTGCTGCAAAATCAGGGAAGAGCTAAGAGGAAATTGTGCCTGAGCTATCATGAACCAGGATCCAGGCAGGCCTGGGGAAAAGACTGGATTGTATTGCTTCAGTTGATGAAGTTTCTGAAAGCCTATTTTCTTATTACACAGCAAGAGAGAGTATCAAAACTGTCTGCAAGTGTAAAAAGCCACCTGGTGTTCTTGAGACTTTGCTTTGCACACTATCCTACCACCCTTCCCAGCTTTCCAACATCTGATGCTGGGAAGGAGCTGCTCTCCAGAGCAGGGCCGTGGTGACCAAGCTGTTATAGCAGCATGATGGGGGAGTGATCTGTGTGTATTTTGGGCAAGAAAGGTCCCCCATGAACAGCTCACATGTCACTCCTGGAGACATGAACTCATTTTTGCCTCTCAGTGCGACACAAAGGAAACCATGATGCTTTCCCAACAAGACGTGTGCGTGTGCATACACAAACCCAGCTAATTCTGGTCTACGCAGGTGCTACGTCAGGCTGTGCATCCTTGCACGTAGTAACAATGGGGCAGATGGGGGTGTGTGCTGAGACAGCTAAACTGCTATGCTCTGACAGCTCCTTTGCATGTGTTAAAATAACATCACCCTTACTTGTTGTCTCTCCTCTTCCACTCCATCCCCTCACTCAAAAAAATCTAAAGGGAACAAGCTCTAGGTATTAAAATAGCTCCAGTCTAGCTTGTTCAGTCTATTTCAGGAGGCTGGTTCCATCCTGACACAGATAGAACACAGAGACGTTGTGGAAACCACAGCCACAAGAGGCCATCAGCCAAAACTAAATGCTTTCCCAGCGTTTGCCGAGTGGTTCATTCCCCCCACTCCCTCCCTCCATCCCCTCTCCTGGCTTAAAATAACAGCTGGAAGCTGTTTGGCTTTGTTTTGTTGGATTCTTCTGCTTGCTGTGCTCAGTCTGGTGCTATTGAGAGGGAAAGCTGGAGGCAGTTTTGTGGAAGCAGGGGTTCATTGCCTTCTGGACTTTTAGGTGACACCTTCAGAACCATCAGGGAAAGGAGAGTCCCACAGGTATTTCTGGGACGTGTTTTCAAGGAGAAGGCAATCATCTGGGGCTATGGCAGTGATAATGCATGGATTTACCAGTTTAGACCATGTATTTTGTCTCGTAGCCTTAGATTGTCTAAAAAGGCAGTGGAAATAGGTTAGGGGAATAGGTTAGGGGAAATGTGGCTGAGGAATAGTGAAAGTCCAATGAAGCAATCTGTAGGGAAGGACTCATTTTCTGGTTTCTGTGACCCTTCTGTTGCTAAATTAGGGCTTGTGACACGGAGATGCACTGCTTCACACCAGCTGAGGGTTTGGCCCAAAATATCCCTCAGCTGAGGATCTGGATGATAAGACTGTTATGAAAACACCATGAACAAGACACAAATGCCTCATCTGGTATAAATGCCTTCCTGCCTCATCTACATCCAGTGTTCCACTTGTCTGCTTGGAACATCAATATTTTCTGCATTTCCTCACCTTCAGATTTGTAGGTGTCCTTCCAGTTCCTGCTTCTCCCTGGTGTTATCTGTTGCTCCTTGGAGAACAACAAATGACACCAGGCCCATTCCTCACAGGGATCAAAATTAGGGGTCTACTTAAACCTCCATTCTTCAGTCTAAACAGCACCAGGGTTTGTGAATATTTCCAAATACCTGTTTTGAATTTGAAGGTGCTCTTAACCCTCAAGGAGAAGAGTCATGAACTCTCAGATCTTTACAAAAATACTAGCCTTATTTTCCCAAGAGATGTCAAATTGTGGGCATGCAAATTACAGTGGGAAACTGCAAACATGAACTGAGCCTTGGGACCAGATGGCTCAGCATCAGAACAGTTCACAGGCAGCCTGGCCTCAGGGATGAACCTTGGTGCTTGGCAAGTGAACTCCCAGGGCTTGCTCTCAACAGTACTAAACTCCAAAGTTTAATATCATTCTGTCATTCTGCAAATCTTTTGACCTGAGGTCTTCTCTGCCTCATCCCAGTGGTTTCATTCATTGTAAAAAGAAAATTTGTTTTAGCAGCATTCAGTGAGCACTTTTGGCATTGCAAGCAGTAACAGTGCACAGATGCAATATTCAACCTCAAGCAGCAAAAGTTTCTAAGACTCATTTAAAGGTTGTAAACACAGTGTAAGCATGTAAGTTATGAGTTTGTCATGTCAGACACACTGTTTATTTTACATAATAGCAAATCTGCTCTATAACTTAATAACTTGAGCTAGAAAAAGATTACCTTTTTTGTGTGTGTGTGCTTGCTGTTACACAGAAGGAAAGCAGAATATAAATGAGAATTTGTATTTTATGAAATAGATGCTTCAGCATTTGTTTTATGGCAAACATTGAATGTACATTTGAAATACAGAAGGGTATTTGAATGAAAAAGTCTAAAGCATTTACATCTGTAAATTGCTTCTATTGACATTTCTGAGGGGAACTGACTATTTGACTTTTCAAGGTGGCAATGTTCTGAGTCATTTCATTCATTTAGCAGAAATTGCTTTCTTTAGCATTCCTTCAGTATTACAAGGAATATTTGTATGGGGGCACATAACTCCCATACAAAAAAACCTACCAAACCTACCAAAACCTACCAAATGGTAGCCCCGTTTCCTTATGTGAACCAGAAGATTGTTGTATTATGGGAAAGAAATGCAAACACTTAGGAGACATTGCATCACAGTATGCAAATGCACTTGAGAATATTTTGGGCCAGGTCAACAACATATATATAGTCAGTCACACTGAATTTTCTGATTTAAAATATACAGGTTTGATTTTCCTAGTAGAAAGCTTTAAGACAAAAAAGCCCTTGGGAAATAGAACCTGCTGATATTTGTATAAAGTCCATTACCCTCAGCCAAAGATTACAGCAGAAATTACCTGACTAGATCTATTTTAAGGTACATAGAGTTTATCTATTATCTATCTATCTATCTATCTATCTGTCTATCTATCTATCTATCTATCTATCTCTTTCCACCTTTCCACAGTTCCATCTTTATATATGTTGGAGTTTAATCAAGGTTTAATAATTTTGCTCATAAGAACAATCTGTCCTTAGACTTTGGATCAAGTCTGAAGTCACTGGCATGTGTCAAATTATAAATTATTTGTCATGTCCCTCTCTATGTGCAAATCCACAGACATAACACAGCAGACTATTGTCAGTAGTTGAGTAATTACCTTAATTTAAGCAAAAAGGTCAATGGGACCAAAAGTAGCTGTAGCCCTGTGGTTGGGGTATTACATACCAACCCACCCACACATGTTATTATTTGTTCAGTGTTCTTTTTTTTCCTCTTTATTTTTTTTTCTGCTGGGCTTTTCTTGTTGGTTTTGTTTTTTTTTTTTTTACAAACCATAAAAATAAATTGTAAGTTCCTGAAATATTATATGTCAAATTAGCTTGTGTAAAAATGCTTTCCACTTACATAAGTTCTAAACACTGCTAGGACAGCCTGCTCTCATTGAGCCAGACATGCAGATCCCTATTCCAGGAAACATGGCACAGGAGGTGTAACCCAGCCAGGCCAAGGCAAAGTCAATGAGGCCACCTTGATTTGCACTAGCAGAGTGTCTGCTCTGATGATTTCTCCCTGAGTCCTCCCTTCATGCCTCTGCTTCACACCAAGACCAGCAGAAGCCCTCACTCCCTCCCCCATGAGTACCCATGTTTTTTCAACTGTATTTGTCTCTGCTTTGCAGCAGTGAGGAAAGAGTCCCTGAGTGCTTGAAGGGGTTGCCCAGGGCCAGAGGGTGCTCAGCTGAATCTTCCTGATTTGTGATGGGCAGTTTGGCAGCTGAGTGGGTATTTAACCAGAGCTGCAGCAGAAAATTAGTATGTCTCAGGGACCCCACTTCTTGGGGCTCTCAGTGAGAGAGGTATTATGTGTGGAGTCTTTGAGAAACAGAAGCTTCGTAGTGAACAGTTTCCTAGGTATATGGAACATATTTTCTAGAGTGCTTTTATCTGGCACACTGGGAGTCACAATCCAACATTTTGAGCCTAAAAGGGGAGAGAAGCCTAGGGCTGGCAGGCTGCTCACATTCACCATCAGAAGTGACAAGGGGGGTGAGAGAGTCCCACTCCATCAGATAACACCTCTGACTGCCAGGGTAACAACCCCAACAGGATCTCTGTGAGCTGCCACCAGAGGAGCTGCAGGCACCAGCCCACCCATCTCCTCCCTGCTGTACTTGTCTCTTTCCTCAGGCCAGCCCCAGGAATGCTGGGCATGATATTCTTTTCATTGAGTAGAGGCTGCTTTGACACAGCCTACTGGCTGCCACAGTGTGCTGGGATGTCCCTCTCCCGAGGGCTAGATTAGCTGGTCCTAGTGTTGAGAGCACCTGGGCAAGAACCTGAATGCCAGTGGGACAGGTCCTTAAGAGCCATGAGTAGAACAGTGAACCGCAGACAATCCCATTTCCAGAAAGGGAATTGGAGCACAGGCAGCTGAAATTGTTTCCTGTGTGTCACAGAGGAAATATGTGTCTCAGTGTCATACAGGGCCTCTGCAATAGGATTTATATTCCATTTTATTCCTATATGCCCAGTACCAGTCTGCTGATTTCTCCTTAAGACATTCCTCCAGCCCCTGCCTGGACCAGGACACATTTCTCCTGTTTTTCTGCCTTTCTTCCCTTGCTGCCTGATGTGCCAGTGTTCTTTGTCTTCAGCTGTGGAAGAAGAAAAAGCAGAGTCTTAGCAGTATTCCTTTTCTAAAGAAACTTCTTTAGAAAGTCTTTCATGGGATACCGAGTGGGGTTCTTGCTTCATTTTAGATGTTAAGGACACCTGTCAGACTCCAGCACAAGGGGCCATAGCAGACAGTCCAAGTGTGCTTGTTTTCTTTGTGGCTTGCAAGACAGCAGAAGCAAAGCCACAACTTTAAGGCAGCAAGCGCTCGATGGAGGCCGGGCTCCTACAGGGGAAGGGAGTCACTGCTGGGGGTCCTTGCCAGCACACAAACACTGCTCTGCATACCTAAATTGCCTGGCAAAAATCTGGCTGCAGGCTGCTGCTCTCAGACCTCCACTACTACAGTAGAGCAACTAAAGTCCATGCTTTCTATGCCACCCCTAGGTCTGTTTGTGGTGCCCCAGCTCAGGTAGGAAATGTTTACCAAGTGCTGATCTCTGTTGAAGTCATTGTTTAACTACCTGGGCAGATGTTGGATTGGGATGAGACACTCCCTGAAGCTACATGGGTAATGGGTGAGATGTTCCTCTTGCATGGCCTTGCTTGTTACCATCTTATTATTGACAGTACAACTGTCAATCCTTTGTTATCTTTTAAAATAAATACTTCTCTTGGATCTAAACCTACAGTAGAAATGCTGTGTCTTTCCTAATTTGAGAGGGCACCTGATAGCCTTCCATATGTTGTCAAACTGGCCCTTTTCCTCTGTCTGCTTCCATGGTTTGAAAGTGCTGAATGTCCTCCCCTGTCACACAGTCACAGTGGCTGTGTCTGGTACTGGACATTTATTTATACTTGTATGAAAGGAAATGTATTGTCCCCTGCCTATAAATGAGGGTGCAAAGCAGGATGGGAAATAGGACTCTACATCAGACGTAATTCAGTTTACTTTGACAGTTTTAACTCCTTGTGGTCATTTCTGTATTCATCTGAGTCTGCCTGAGATTGGGTTGTACAGAGTACAGAAGGGAAAATGCGGGGAAACTGAAGAGCTGGGAATGTTCCCACTGCACCCACCTTTTCCCAGGGAAGAAATGCCCATGGTATCACTCTTTGCTCTGTTTAGTTATACTAAACACTTTTAAAGGGTTTCAGCCACAGACTTTCTCCTTGTGTGCCTCCGGTAGCATTTTGTAAGCCAGACTTCTCTTCTTGGGTGGTTTTAGTTCCACTCCTTCCCTGCACAGGTTTATCCCTGCAGTCACCAGGGATAAAGATATGGCCATGGACAAAGAGAAAGCAAAGATTTGTTCCCTGTGGACGGTTTTTTCAGAGACATCATGGATGACCGTTGAGGTTCTGCAAAATCGCGGTGTGGCAACAGCAAAGAGAGCCGTTGTTATTTTGCACTGTACTGACGTGACAGTGATCAGTAACTGGCATTCACTGGGGCTCTCGACACTGCATGATTGTGAGAGATGTTCTTATCTGGCAGTGACATTCATCTGACTACACACACCCTACATATTCACAATCTGGCTCCAAAGAAGGAGGGGTTGGTTTATTTTAATATGTCAGAGCGAATATTTCATCTCTTGTCCTAGGGGAACCTGGTTCTCACGCTTAAGGATGTCCTCACGTGGCTTCTGCTCCCTGACAGATCACACAGATAACACGGGAAATAGTAGGGGCAGTGTCTGATGTGGCAGTGGTTAATGTCCCCAAAGCTTGCGAGACTGAGATCTCTGCTTCACAGTGCAAGGCACAGGTGTAGTGTCTAGGTAATGCTGGTGCTGAATTCATCCCATGCAAGGGAATTCTGTGGTGAGAGTAATAAATATCTGCTGCGTCATCTGCATTCAGCAGCCTAAGCGGGAATGTGGTGGGATTGGGCTCTGGGAGTGGAGCTGGTGTGAGGGTAACTGTTGTGAGCTTGCTGTGCTGGAGGAACATGATGTGCTACAGCATGGGACCTTGATGCTTTGTGTTGTAGAGCATACTTCTGTCTATAGAGAGGCTTTAGACCTCTTATTCCTAGGCTCGCTGAGCCTCTATGACAGCAAGGAAAGTACCCTCACCTCTGCAGACCCTATTGTTCCATCCCTTCCGGGGTATGAGAACAGAAACCCCTTCAACCTGCAAGGTGGCATTGACCTGAGGTGCTAGGTGGGCTCTGAGCAGTGGTGGGCAGAGGCAGCCCCTTCATGAGCAGCCACACACTTGAGAATGAAAGCAGTGAGAGGCTGTGAAAGCCTAGAAAGCTGCTGTAGTCCTTAAACAGCCCATCCAAGTCATAGGCTCATTTCTAGAGCAAAGTGCTCCTCAGCAGGAACGAGGTGATCAGATGCTAATATATAATAAAATTACTTCATGGATGTATCTCAGTTGGGAGCTGAACTAGAGGCAGGATATGGCTGGGCTGTGGACTGGAACCTAGGAACGGGGTCTGGCAGTTGTTCTGAAAGGCCAAAATATGTGTTACAGTGAGTCTCAGCTCTCTTTGAAGGCTGATGGGCACCTTCAGAGAGTGTCTGATTCAGATTCAAGTTCCCCATGGTGGTATTTGCCTCACTCCACATGTGGGTGACTGACCTGTTAAATACTTGTGTGAAGTGCATACCATCAAATGGATGTAATGCCTCACTGAGCAGTGATGGGGCTTGGGCTCCTAGGTCATTTGCTCACTTTTGAAAATATTTTCCTTTACTGAAAAGGGGTGACACAGAGATCAGGAGTAAGTATGCCAAACTGGCAAGGTGTCAAGTGCAGAGGGAGTGGTGTATCGTCATTTACCGTACACAGCGCATGGCACTTGATCAAAGTGATGCTGGTTTCCTTCTCTGTGCCTTAGAAGTGTGAAATCTATCTGGGGAAGGCGCCACTCACACTCCCTGTTTCTATGCCTGTTCTTCTGCTGGGAGTCTGCAGCAGAAGGAATCTTGTGGGAAGTAAAAAATACTAGGCAACATGGTGAGAAAGTTGTTGGAACTTGCTGGTCGCTGCACATTATGTCCTGAGCCTCCCTCCTGTACCATATAACCTTGCTATGAGCTGCTGGGGGTAGAGGAGCATGACTGCAGGGTTAGGGAAAGGGATGGGAACTGTGCCATGGGCTTTGGCAATACCTGGTTGAACTGAAAGGATACTTAATACAGGCCCATATAGTCAGGCTTGAGGGTCAGTCACCACCGTTGGATTTGTTTTCTGCAACTATCATGAAAAGCTTTCCTCTTCATCCTCCCAATGTGGCCTCTTTTTTCCCATGGCACCCTTCTCTGAGTTGTCTTCATGGTGATCACCCATGGGTTTTGCTGCAAAGGTGCAAGTGTAATTTAGATGGCATGCCTTTAAGATGTAAAAATGGGTAGGGAAATGAGTAAGAACTGATTCCATATGAGCAGGACACAAATGTTCTCTCTGGCAGAAACTACTTAACATAGATAGCACTTTCTCAGTCACCAGCACCTGGAAGAGGCAGGGAATCCAATGGCAGTCACCAAAGCCAAATGTGAGTTCCTCTTTTATCATGCTTAGCACGGGTGATCTGCACATATCCATGCAGGAGCCCGGCACATCTCCTGCCAATGGCCTGGTGGATGTGGTGCTATCTTTCCCTGCTTCTTCTGACTGAACAGTTGGGTTGGTAGACATGACTCTGCCATAGTGCATCCTGGAACTGATAATTTTCCAATGCAAAGACTTCTACCCCACTTCTGGGGACAAATCTATACAGGGATATTACAGCCTGGGGCTACTGGTTTGATGTTTCCTTCCTCAATTAAGAGGGATAGTCTCTTTACACCCCTCCAAGTGTCACCGTTGAATTCTTCCTCAAGCATCTTATTATGACAATTTTGCCATCTGCCTGTGAAGGAGAAGATGTTGGCAGTTCTGCAGTGAGGTCCCAACTCTCTATTTTGTAATTCAGAGTTGTACTTTGCTGTTTAGATTTGCACGAAAATCAGCTTCTTGTCATGAAGGGTGTGCAGTCTGAGAGCAGGCATGCGTGCGTGTACCACAAGATCCATGGTGCATTACCGAGCAGATCAGTTATGCTCACAGACCAACAGGTTGTTAACTGCTATCTTTTTTTTTTTTTTTTTAACTTTCCACACATGTGACTGACCCTTGGATAAATAGTCTTGTGACTAATCTGTGCCAGGAACATCTTGATGGACTTCCCGATCTCGTGTGCCTTGGGCTTCCTGACTGACAAGGAAGTACAGTCCTTGTGAGATACAACACTCTGTGCTGTTGCCCTTTCTTATTTCTTATTACATGATTTTATCACGTAACATTACAAGCCCATACTCAATATTTTTCTTAGCCTTTATTAAGGTAAAAGTCTCGCTAAGTTGGTACTCACATGACCACATTGTTAAATTTGACAGGAGAGGTGTTGCTGTTGTGGGAAGGCCATCTGTCTCTTAGGGGTAGTGACAGGTAAAATTAGGCAGCACTTTGTCTCATTCTGCCTTTTTTTTTTTTCCCTTGAAGTTGCTTATAATATTGCCAGTCATTATTTTACTAAAAATTTTCCATTCTGGAAAAATCTTGCTTCAGCATGATTAATTAATGAATGAGTTGATTGAAAAACAGTTTTTGTTAAAATGATTCATTGGTTTCTGAGAATAAGTTTTAAAAAATGACATTTCTTTGCCCTGCAATAATCTTTCCTTTTTTGTGGTATTTTTCCAAAGTCCCAAAATAGGCTGAAAAGGGAAACTCTACCTGCAGCCAGCAAGGTGATTGTAGTCACTCACTGAGGGGTTTCTAACTCTGCCACTATGTATAGAGGTGACATTAGGCTGTCAGTTTCCCACCATAGAGACCCTAGGGGGCACAGGGGGAGCCCAGGTTGAGCACTAGCCAAACCTGCTGGATGATCCAGACGTTGGAAGCTTAATCTCATCACGTTAGCCTTAATCTCATTAGTGTTTGTGAAGGAGCAGGTACAATGGGAAAAGTACCACAGCAGGAAATGAATAATAGTGTGTTCAGGGCATAGATTGGCTAGAGAGTGGTTAATAAACACAGATAAAGCAAGAGGGAATGATGAATTTGTGTAGATTGCATATTACAGTTTGTTCTTTGTGGACAGGAAACCTGTGGGGTAAAAGTAGAGTGTCTTTTCCATGTAAAGTGTCATAGTGTTGGGACCAGGGGGAGGAAAAATAGGGTTATAAAAAAAAGTCTAACTTAGGCTCTTCCTAATCTAGTGGTTCTTGACTTTGCAAATTTACCTGGCTCTGAGAAGAGCAAAAATGGTGAGCTGAGGGTGTGGTCTGCTTTAGGGGGCTGGGGCTCCCTCACACATAAAAAGTCAGAGTAGGCTGTAGCCTCCTTGAGCAGGGGAAGAACTGGTGGCAATGGGGGCATGAGTTTGCTTAGGGAGATCTTGGCTGAGTTTCTTTCCTCTCCCAGACCATGGAAAGAGTAATAGAATCAGGGAATCTTAGAATGCTTTGGGTTGGAAGGGACATTTGAAAGCCATATAGTCCAACCCTGCTGCAACAAGCAGGGACATCTTTAATTAGATCAGGCTGCTCAGAGCCCTGTTCAATCTGATCTTGAATGTTTCCAGGGATGAGGCATCCACCACCTCTCTGGGAAACCTCTTCCAGTATTTTACCAGAATTGCATTGGAGAACTTTTTGGGGAAGGCAGAGGCACAGTAGGCTGCCATTTTTAATGCTGCCTCGGAGTGTGTCTGTGGCCCCTTCCCAAACCCTGACAGTCTGGCCTCATGCAACGAAAGCCACCCTTGTGCAGCGGGCCCACGGGAGGCCTGTGTCCTGCTGATGTCTAAAATTAATGCAGCTGGACTGACAGATCCCTTTCCATCTTACCCCCTTTGACATCTCCCCCAGATGAGGGTGGGAAGGGATCAGCAGGCAGTTTCACAGCACAGCTCATTAACAGAATTACTGCAGTGTTACCCTTTATGGAAAATACTACATCGAGGGCTGAGTCTTCAGGGAAAATGTTAGATGAAGATGCATGTGTCAGCTCAGTCAGACAACTTGGGGGTCAACAGGTTCTCAGACTACATGTCCCCAGGTGCCCAAGTCCTTACAGGGAGCCACTGTATCTGGGTTCTCTCTATAAAAAAATCTGGAAGAAGGCCAGGGGAATTAATGCAGTGAAACACTTACCAGGAAGCTGAAGATAAATATTCATGTCTGGATTTGTTTCCCATTGACTTTTTTAATTACATAAGGAAGAGATGATGTCTGTGAAAGAATTCCCCTTTTCCTCCCACAGGATATGTAGTGCTTTGATGCATGTCCTTTCCAGCAACAGGAATCCTCCTGAAGTGAGTTCCTAGAAAGTCCCTGAGGAAAAGATTTTCCTATTTTCTATGGCTCAGCTGCCAGCTCTGAAGAATAGGATGGCTAAGATTCCCCCTGTTGAGCAGTGGAGCTGAAGGCCTGTTCATTGTCTGTGTGACACACAGCCCTCTGCTCTGAGCTGACACAAGGGAGCCGAGGGTCCTGCTCTACCATGAGGTAGCATTCACCTTTTTATTACTCTATTAATAATTATTCCTGCATTTCTTGTGCAATTTGTAAAAAACTCTCTTTGGCTCTCTCTGCACAAAAATATTTCAGGTGGGAGTTAATGCCAGTATTTTGGGGGCCAATACTTCCCTGCTGTCTCACACGTGGGTGGTTGCTTCCCTCCTCATCTCCTCTCGGCTATGTGGCATCCCACTCCCCATTCACTGTTTTGTTTGGGAGGGCATTGTGTTCTTCAGATGGCAGCCCTGTTTTGTGACAAGCCCAGGTTTGCACACTGACACCTACAGCTTGCTTGTACTTTGATGGGAAGTCCACTAGTTTTGGGCTTCTGTAGACAGAATCATCTGGGTGCAACATGACACCAGCTGCAGGATTGCTGAGTCTGTCAGGTAAAATGAGCTGGAGGAACTCAGGAGTAAAGTTCTGTGGGGAGCTAGGCTGCAAGTTTGTCATAGAGAGAACTACATCCAGGACATGGTGGCCAACAGGGCAGAGACCTGGACAAGAGGAGACTTCCTTGGTACATGTAGGGTTCTCTTACATGCCACATGCAAAGAAAACCATGGAACTGGTCCTCAAACCCAGCCAGACACAATCCGTCCATGCTGGGAGCAAGCCCCTTCCTGGAAAGATGACCACAGCTGCTGCCTGGGTGGTGAGGAGCCTCAGCTTCTGTGCCATGCTGATGCCTCCCTACCTCTGCTGCTGGCTTCACAGAAAAACTGAAATGCCAGAACATTTTATTCGTGTTAGGCATCAAATCATATGACCACTGGCCAGTAACGCTCTCTCATTCTCCCTACCTTTTTCTCTTCAGCCACCTGTTCCCACTTCTCCCACACTGATGTTCCCACCCTACTGCAGTCTGGCAGAGCCTTAAACAGGAAAAGGGAGGTTCCCCGTTTGATCAAGGCCTTCATTTTCAGCTTATACTTAGCTGCTGCAAGGCAAATTGCCCAAATCAAATTGACAGAGATCTTCAGCTTTGGCAAAACGTTCCTACTTATTTTAATTGCTTTTGATGAGAATACTGACTGCAAAAATACTTTGTCATGCAATTGGTGTTTGCGTGCAGGCAAATACAGAAGAGTTTCTGGTAGACATATTTGTTTTTGTCATGCACACTAAAGCAGTATAATCCTGCTGAGGCCATCAAGTAGGCACTAGCTTATTTTATTCTTTCACTTCTTACTATTTAAAAAACCAGTAAGAGTAAAAAACTATTCTCTGCCTTTGAAGGACTAGCCTAGTAAGTCCTCAGATAGCTGGTCAGTGGGCTCCTGTTGCCCTTCCTAACTTATCTTCCTTCCTAGCCAGCTGAAAACTGACAGGGTGTTCTACAGGAGAGGGAGCCTTCTTCTCCTCAGTTATAGTCTCCCTCACCCCAGGAGAAGGGAGTTCTGAGGAGACCATAGCTATTGGGGATAGGCTTCTCCTTCACATCTTTTTCCTTCAAGACACCAAGACTCACCTCAACCTTTCCACTACTTATGACCCCAGGTGAAGCCAAAGCTTGTGGGGAGCTGAAGGGTGGCTGGAGCAAGGGCAGTGGTGGTGGTTCTTGCAGCTCTTCACAAAGCAGAAGTGGGACTGCTGGAGGCAACAGGCTTGAGCATGCTGGTACCATGGGTTTTTCCAGAGTCTTCCTTGTCAACATGGATAAAGCTGTATGATGAACAACCAGAATTCTCAGAGCTGCTCCTGTGTCTGGTTCAACACTGTGGCTTGAGGTGGAGAGCAAAGAAAAGGCAATTGAGTCCAATGGATGGTGACAATTCAAGTCAGGAACCTCGGCTGTGTAAATATATCAGTAACTGCTTTGTTTATGTTGGCCAAAGTACTTGTTTCCCTGAATTGTGGCATTCACCCAGTATTGTGCTTCTCTCAAAACAAACACCCCACTGCCTGGGCAGATGTCCCATGGTACTGCCACCATGCTCTGGGCATGCTGGCAATGTCATACCGTTGCTATGTCAACAGGCGTCTCTAAATAGAGCCCTTCCTTGGCTTTGGGGTGCTGTTCCCATAAGCTTTCCTACTGGAGGTGTGCTTAGTGCAAAGGTAGACCTTGTCCCAGTCTGCATGTGATTGCTGCTTACTCAGATGCTACTGCCATGGGGCTAAGCATCCCATCATCCACCGGCTGGTAAAAACACACCATAAATTCTGCCAATGACCATGTGGTCGTCCATATTTTCCTAGCTAACTGCCATCTAACTGGGGTGGTCAGGAGCAGCCAGGGCCTGGCTGACAATGGCTATATTCACTGTCCCAGCTCATCGGTCTACAGGTTTTGGAGGGCTAAAGTGAATACCCCACAGGTTTCTAGGAGGGGGGCATTTGTTCTGCTCAAGCTCTACTTACAATCTTAACAGATACAGTTGTGCTCTGTCCCACCAGCCCTATCACACTGGAGTCCATAAGAAAAGTCTATTCCTGGACAATTAGTTTTCTGACTTGAGTTGATTTGCCTTCCCCACCACCCCTGTGCTGGTGGGACTGGCAGTCAGAGCCTTTTGTGAGAACAGCACTTTGCATGGAAAAGTAGGTTTTTAAAGGCTGCAAGGGTGACAGGTCCCCTCTTGGGAGAAGCACATGCTTTGTGAGCAGCGGGCACCTGAGTCTTGGAAAGGTGAAAGAAACTTAGCGAATCCAAATGTCTCTCCCAGGCAGATGAGTTGTCACATTCAGCTGGAGGCAGTAGTCATTCAGCCCGCACTACCTGTGGTCATGGAGCAGAGAGGGTAGCAGAATAGTGCATCTGGCCCCTGTGCCGCCGAGAGGCAGCGTTTACACTACAGTAACCTTCCCGTTTGCCACCTGACCTTTCCAGTCTCATCCCCTCTCCTTTCTGCTTGACTTTTGGCTGTCCTCAGTTAATCTCTCGCCATGCCCTTTCCTTTCCCCTTTCTAGCATATTTGCTATTCAGCAGGTTCACACAGCAATAAATGATTAACGAGCAGATTTGTTGTTTCAGTCCCCTATTGGAATGCAGCAAAGATCTCCACTAATTTGTACATGAGGTGTAACAGAGAGGCAGGGCTTCTGCCACAGCGTCAAACAAGCCTTGGCCTGTGCATTAAAGGTAAGCAATAATGATAGGAAAACACTTTAAAAAAAATCACATCGACTTGAGCAGGGAGCCAGCCAACCCCAGGCCTGCTGGAGACAGCTTCATGCATGTGCCTTCCTGACACATAGCAGGGACGTGCGGAATAGCTGGGCAAACTTCCGACCACCTCCACTGAAACTAGCAAGCACATTTCTCATCAGGGACCCACACCTCCATGCCAGCCCCACAGGAGCCAGCCATGGGGAAGGGCTTGGCTTGGTTGCTCAAGGCTGGGGCTTGGGCTGACACAGCAGCCGGCTGAGCACCACTGATGCAGGAACATGATGCAGGTGCCACAAGAGTGAGTGAAGATCTGGCAACACAGAGAGAAGACCTTCTTTCTCCAAGGTGACCTCCCTTCCTTCAGAGGCAGCCAGAACACAGCTGGTGGGAAGCGGAAGGCACCAAGCTGCTGGTGCCATTGCACCCCGCAGGCGAGAAAGGGCTGGGGAGAGAGAAAACTTCCCCTTGCAGGGTGCTTTCCTCCCTCTAACAAGACAAGCCAGAAAATGATTCAATTATATATCAAAGAACAATGAATTAAATGTTTACAAGGTGCCTTTTTAAATGCCAAGAGTTATAAACCAGTGAGAAGAAAGCAGGACTCAAGATTCCCCAGTGCCCAATTCAGGCAATGCTTAACTACTAGACTGTGAGGTATTGGAAAGGCTCCAGTTCCTCTTCTGGCAGCTCTTCTCCCAAATCACAAGCACAATTTTTCTTTTCATTCAAAAAAATAAATAAATACCATCCTCAATGATGTTCAGTGCAAGCGCCTTGAATGGAGAAGAGAAGGAGAAGGAGACATAGCAGTTTCTCCTCTCATGTCTGTCTTTCCAGGCTCTTCCAGGCACTGGCACGTACACAGGCCTTTCCCTGGTTACAGGCATATATATAATTAGCACAGCAGGTTACACATTGCCTCCCTATTTGCCAGCATAGTTCACCTCTGTGCAGAAAGGCACAAAGCCTGAGTGCCACTTATGTGGTATCTCCAGCCTAGATGTCCCATGAACCTGGGTCAGACTCCTGGAGGATTGCTTTAAAGAGCACAGGCACTGAGAAAAAGGCAATCAGGGCAGGAGGATTTATTGGCCTTTCCGTTTTCAAGCCGTTACCTTTTTCATTGTCAAGTCTTTCTCATCAGTGTGGGTGTCTGGAAACCAGATTTCTGTAAAAGTTAAAATTGCTGAATTACAGCAGAGCTTCTGGAGCTGGAGTTGGCAGGAAACCCAGATCCTTTCCACCCAAACAGGGGAGCACTAGCAAGGTCCCTCCTCTGCTGCCTGTGATATTTACCTGTGACTGCAGAGGGGAGATGGAAGCAGAAAGAGATCCCCTGGGCAGCAGTGGGCAAAGCTCTGCAGATGCATGACCTTGCCTGCCCGTGTGTGTAATTCCTGAGCAGGGGGTGGGGGGGTCCTGCCCTCTTACCCTTCTCTCCCTGGAATAGTGAATCAGGTCATAACACCAGCAGGTGTTTCTGGTGGGTGTGTGGGTCCATGCTGAAATGTGTCAGAAAGATTTTTCCAAGGAGGTTTCATAAGCCAGATGACTTTAGCAGGGACAGAGAGTATGAGAGGTTTAAACATCTGCACAAAAGCATGTGTTACCCAAATAAAGAGGAATGATAACACAACTGAAGAGACAAAGGAAAAAGAGAAAAGGAGACAAACATATGATCAGGGTCTTTGAATGACTCAGAAACCCCAACAGGTTCTTTCAGGACATGGACTCTCCTGCTCAAGTTTGCCTGAGCAGCACCCTGAGGATTTGCTGACTGGGGACTATCACAGCTAAACAAACAGTGGAAGATGCAAATGTGTTCTCTGTGGGGTAAGGAATTTGGTGCCCCTCTTTACTTCTTCCTCTAACCACTGGCCATGTATCAGAGGAACAGCTTGAGAAGGTTTTACTACCAATACAGGCAGATGATGAAAGCAGGCTATTTCTTTCCCAGCCACCAAAACTGTAGGTTACTGCAAGGGGTGGTACCTGCTCTTCTGGAGTAGTGCAGGGCTAGCATCAGCCTTGAAACTATTCAGAAATTCAGGACAGAAGAGAGGCATGAGCCTTGGAGAGAGAGGGGACGGCACTGGAGTTTCTGGACGTGTCTGCTGTTTACACTGCTACTGTATTTGCTGACTGAATCTAATAACTCAGACTCTGCTCACTGGCCGACTTTGCTCTAATATCTTAGGAATGATACACAAAGAGCAGGGCAAAAGGGCTGCTGCAGATGCCTGGTGGGATCACAGTGCCAGCATAACTCTGTGAAGGAATGGAAGCAGGGAACAAACATGGATGTGGGAGTGGGAACTTCTGCAGATTTGAAAAGTGGGCATTAGTGTGTTTCGACACTTAATATGTTTAAATATTTAAGGACCCAAGAGTTATTTTCAAAAGCTGATCAGCCTTACAAACCTCGCCTGCTGAAAGCCCTCCACAGAATCCACTTCTGAAATGAATGTTTAGGGCTCGAGGTCACTTTGTTACCCTTGGGTATGGGTCCTCTTCCATGGTTGCTTGCCTTCTGTAGGGGAAGGAAAGACCGAAAGAAAATAGAGACCTCTGTTTCCTGATTTTCATCCCTAATGTAGGGATTTCACCAGTCCCCTCACAAGATGAAATGTTTATACTCATTTCTGGGTCTCTCAGCATTGAACACGCTTCTTAATGTGCAGATTGCGGTTGTAGGAAATAATTCTTACTTATTCTGCTGCCAATGCAGCTCTGTTTATTCAAAAAGAAATCAAGGGCACCAGCCAAGCAGTGGCAGGTAGTAAAAGACTTTGGAACAGTTTTACTGGCACAGCTACCTACTTGTGCTACTCCTACCACAAACTGCAGATCTTCCCTGCCTCCCCTTCCTACACTTGGGCTAGCTGGCTTGGCTTTTGCATGTGGTGAAGCACCAAGCAAAAATAACTGCACACCTTTGCATGGCAGAGACTCCTTCTATCAGGATGACTCAGCAGGATAGCCATGCACTCCTATGCAATGTCCTCAAACAGACTGCCTCTTCTTTAGACTGGGTTTGGGGTGGGACTTGGGCCTCCTGAGCAAGGTTGATGCCAGAGAACAGCTTATCCTTAATTACATTTCCATGATAGGATTTGACTGCGGAAGAACAAACACCAGTGAATTCAAGGTGATGGAGCCGTTTTCCAGGCAAAATAAATCAGATAACTGGGAACCTGAAATTGAGCATAAGTTCTCCAGAGATAGAGATTTCATCATCTCAGAAATAGCCCTGGCAAAGCCACAGGAGACAATGTAGCTGAGTTATTCTGTGGCTTTTATGTCCTTTCATGTGGCTCCTGGATAGCTAAAGCCTAACCACAATTACAGTAATTTTATTTTAGGGAATCACACAATGGCATGGCCATCTACTCAGACATTTTGGGTGGCCCCTAAGAGAGCTATATTGGTGGCATTTTCGATCTTTGGCATTGTGGGATGGCATGTTCCTTGCAGAACTATGGAATGCAAAGCCAATACTTTTTAAAAATTCTTATATTCAAATCTCCGTCTTCTTTTATTCTCAATAAACTTTCCAAATTCATTATTTCTATCCTTTCATAGGTGCTGGGGCAGTGCTTCAAGGCCCTAGAGGCTAGACAGCATTTGGGGTGCAGAAGCATTTGTTAAAAGCCTATCTGGAGGGTGTTTGGGTGCCTGGTAGAAGGCAGGAAGTGTCCAGGAGTTCGTTTTTCGGAATTGCTCTCCAATGGCGCCAGTCTGCCTGTTTGCAACATTTCACCCAGTTTTGCAAATCTGACAGCCCTCTGGCCAGCGTTACATGTTCTGCCACAAAGTTTTGCGAAACATCCTCTGTCTTATCGAAACAACAGGGTAGAGTTCTGCTTGTGGTAAAAGTTCACAACACTGAAGCAGCCAAAAATAAAATTTTTGGGACAGATCAGCGCCTAATTTTGGAGTGAAGTTGCACTAGTTTGCACCACCTGAGGATACTGTGGTGTGGTAGTAAGGCCATTCCACAGGCTTCTGTGCCCCCCTAACTTCAGGGCTGACTTTAAGGGGTTGTGCCCCCTCAGAACAGTGATGAACTGAAGATCTGATATCTCCTGTCTGTCTTGTTATGGACATCAGGGCACTGCAGCCTTCCTAATGATTAGTCAACTCTCAATGGCTCATCCTAAGCATTCCTGCTCCAGACCTCCCTGTGGGTTTTTTTAACCATCTCTCAACTTGCCAGACCAATTTCATCAGTATGTGTTTGCCTGCCTTGGCAGACATTCTCTTAGGCCCTGGTTAGGACATTGACATAGATGTGAACATGGTAAGCCCCAAACACCCATGTCCCGCTTTCTCTTTCACCTTGACCTTAGTGTGATCTGAGTTTCACTTCCAGTAGGTGACATGGTGAGAGGTGAAGAAAGGAGAAGACAATGGAGGTGAAGCTGGGCTGTTATTCATAGGGACAGATCACACGAGTTATGCACCATCAGACAAATTCTGCTTTTGACACCACTGTGCCGACTCCTTTATCATCCAACTATTCTGACCTTCCTGATTTACCCCCTCCCCCCCTCATTCCCCATGCCGTGATTTATGTCCTTGCTCCATTGTGTCTATCTATTCTTTGGGACAGGTTTGTACAGCTGATGCAGAGTTTATTGCAACTAGGTCTTAATCTTCACCTCATGTTTGCAAATTCCTCCTGAAAAATAATAACAAGCATGCTAAGAAACTTCACAGCACTTGTGAGGGTGTAGAGGTAGGTATGTTCTTGCAGTATACAAACCTGCTCTAGAGAGGAGGGTGCTGCTTATGGAAGAAGTCATGTTCTGCCTTGTCAGGTTCCTCACTGACACTCCTCACCCATTGCATGGCTTGCCTGAAGTTCCCCAGTGTTCCAAGACAGAGAGTCTCCTTAGAACTCCTACACCACACCCCCTCCTCCTTGAACCAACCTCTAAAGAAATGTCAGACCACAATCAGACAAGGAAGCTTGGGAGCCTAAAGGTTTTGGGCTTACCCAACCACGGCTCATGTTTGCAGTGCACAAGCATGCCCTTGATGCCCTTGGGCAGAGGAAGGCTGGGTCCGCCAGAGCAATCCCATTCCTGGTAACTGTTTTCTGCTTTCCCAGAGACCTGAAACATTTGTGCAGCAGAACAGGTGGTGTTTTGCTCTTTGGCTAAATCTAGAAGTCTATCTTCAGCAAAGCCAAAGACTTCTAAAGAGCAAGGGAAACATGGACTGCTTTTTTTCTAGAAAACCCATCTGCTTTCTCAGTGGCTGGAGCTGCTGGTTTGCCTTGGCCTTTGCATGGAGTGCTTTAGAGAGGTTTGTGGACAGGGTACATCCGACAGAACTGTCCTGCAGAGGTGTTCTCAGAGGCCCCCTGTGGTGTGTCAGGACTTTGAGATGGACCTGTGTTCTGTCTTAAACTCATGAAAGGGACACAGAGGACTTAAATAGCATTTATTCAATTTCTTTGTGGGTATTTTTTTTTCTTGAAATAAAGCCCTTTTCTCTTTTGTTTTACTGGAAGCACAACCACAGCAGGGTGTCCAGAATCAGGCAGCATTGTGCTTGGCAGGAGCCCAATGGGAAGCAGCGTGCAGTCCAACAGGGTTGCACCTCAGGTACATTCTGTGGTTCTCCATCCCCCACTCCAACTAGTTCATGACTCACATTCACCAGGTACCAAATGACTCTCAGACCATCCTGGCTAACTCTGCCTCTCTCTGTCATGCCAGCTGCCATGAGGTAGGTGTAGGTCTAATTCCGGCCCTGAACCATGTGCTAATAGGCCACACCAGGTCACCATCCCCTCAAGCTTCTTTGAACACACGAAATTTCCACTGAGCAGAATTCACTGAAGTGGTTTCCCTCTCTGCAGGGCCACAGGAGGTGCCAAGCTACCATAAAACAGTGGCTGAGGTAGTGCCCATAGCCACACTGTAGCCAGAGGATCCTGATCTGAGTGAGATCAGTCCCTCTCGCACTGGGCTTTAGATATATGAAATATTCTATATATTTTATGTATGATTTTTTGTGTATATATTATATTAAAATGTTCATTAAAATACAATGAATACTTATATTTGTTTTTATATGTATTAGATATAGATATAGCTATAGACATATAAATATATAAAAGACAATCTTTGACATGTGTGTGAACAGCTGTTGGGAAATCTTTTGACTCCTAAATAGTATACTTCTTCTGCAATCTAGTTATATTTAGTAGGGAAATGCAGAGCACTTATGCAGTGTCCAGCTACATCCCATCCTTCCCTTGCTCCATGGAGAAATGTTTGAGGTCCCTCTCCTGCACCATTCCTGCACCTCCATCTTTGCAAGTGATTTGGTAACAAAAAGCTGTCTGTGGGAGAGGGAAGCAGCTCTGCTAGGATGTTGTGCAGTTTTCTAATGAGGAGGTACCACTCCTGCTGCAAGAGGAGATGAAAGCATGCACTCATCTAGCATGATCATCCCTTGAAAACTCAGTTTGTGTCAAAAGCAAACCTCAGAGCAATCCAGCAAGGGTGAGGCCCCAAAAAGATGATAGGTGGCATTCTTTTGCCATGCAAACAACAAGAAAACAAGCAGCCAAAAGCTAAATCTCTGCTGTATCATTGATGGCTGTCATTCAGGCTTAACGTGGTGTCTGGATCAAGGCAAGCTGGCTCTTCAGAGCGGTATGAGAGCTGTCTCTGGCAGCACAGTGGACAGCCTGCTAGCTCCTTACCGCTAATTCTGGTGGTGAGCGCAATGCAGCTGAGTAAGATTCTGCAGGGCATCAGCAAGGGGATGGATGCAAAAGTTGTGTTTGTTGTTGGAAGTGGTGTTGAGGTCAGGGAGTACCAACAGGGAGCCTTGCAGTGATTTAATTCTGTGGACACTGGATGGACAGCCCCTCCTCGTTTTGCTAATGTTCCTGAAGAACTTACAGCTGGAGCAGGATGTGAGACCCTGGAGCTTCAGCACTTTTGTGCAATGAGTGAGATGGAGCTGTGTGGTTCCTGCGGTGATGAATTAGCACCAAGCAGCTAGCTGCTGTTCTGGGAAATAATTCAGAGGTACTGAGGTGTAAACAATCTCTTCCTGAAGGAGGAGCCAGGAAAGAAGCTAGGTGTCTTGTCTTGTTCTTCCCTCGGAATTAGGACTGGCCCACACAGGGATGTGAAAGCCAACTGAGAGTGGCTAAGTTGAGATAAGGCATTTGTGAGGCTTATTGGAAAGGCAAGCATTAGTGGGACACAACAAGCACTGTCTGCTGTGGGTACCTGTCTCCCTCCTGCAGATATAGGTGTATTTATTTAGATTTGTTAATATACACTGCTGTAGGAAAAGCAGCCCAACCTGAATGCTCAGTCATCACCTCCTGCAGGGAAAGCATACATGCAAGAGAAATCTGAAGGGACTTCTGGCTGCCAAGGAAAGATGAAAGGATTTTAGGAAGAGAGATTGTAAAAACAAGTAGTACTGGAGAGCTTATCCATGCGTAAATGAGATGGAGCCTGAAGTGATGGAGAGTCCCCATTGCTTCTTAAAAAAATTAAGGGCAAAATAAAAGATTGGCTGAACAGGGTGTAAGGCAGGAAACAAGATCTTTTAAAACTGCTAGCAGTCAGGAAGGGAAGGCAGAATCTGTATGTGTGCAAATCAACTTTGATTTGATGCCCACCCCAATGTCCTGCTGCAGAGGGATAAGGTTACAACCCTCCCCCAAAAAAAGAAATGGAGCATGCTCCCAGCTCTCTGGGTCCATGCCAAACTGTGAAGTTCAATTTCAAAGGCAAAGCTGACATAGAGACATTTGACAGGACTCATGCTTCTAAGTCACGTGGACGCTTTTGTAAACATTACTTCTGGGTGTACTTAATATCTCCACTATTAATCAGGTTGCGGGGAGTTAAAAGCCCATTAATGGCATTAACAAATGCTATTTAACTGGACTGAATTGCAAATGCAAGTTTAGACAGAGAACAAATACAATGTGACTTTGGAGGAGCAGAAAGCCAGCCAAAAAACCCCACAATTCATCTTGAAAAAAACCCACAAAACAAACGCCAGTGAATCAACCCAAAACACACAGACTATGAGAAGGGAGGAAAAGCCTTGGCAGATGTGATATTGGAAGGACTTGTGAGTATGTTGGTTAAAGCCAGACGTGAGGCTCAACAAATGGGAGGTGGTAGATGGGCCAATACATGGAGCAGATTTGATAAGATCTTGGCATGCAGTGTGACCTAAGGACGCTCAGTGGAGTTTGGTCTTGCTGGCACAAAGAGCACTCAAAACAGGACCAGGAAGTTGATCTTTCTGTGAAATCAGTGGCCTACCAAACGAGGGAGGTGGTGATAACCCGGATGGTCTTCAAAGCAAAGCAATAGCAAGGACTGAGGGTTTGGAGAAATGATCCAAGTCTTTTTGGGTTTTTGAAGAGTGCAACGGGAGAATGACTCAAACATGCTTGGTTTGGTTGGCTGTTTTTGTAGGGGCATGTTAGTACCTGTATACATTTACTGTTTCTGAGCAGTAAGGACAATGAATCTTTAATGCTGTGCTTGCCTGTATGTAAAAATATAAAAAGGGGAGGAAATTGGTTAAGGGAAAATGTAACCTGAATATTGTGGGGAAATATTAAATAGCAAAATGCACAAAAATATGAGTATCTCTCCAAAGTCTTTGCCTGGGGCTTTCAAAAGTAGACAATAAAATGTATCCTATGAAGTCCAGTTCTATACTCTGTTGCAGAGCACAAACACCTAATGAAGTAATTATTTTCTAAATGTGCTAACTGCTTAATATTTGAGCTAGATTGGCACCTATTTTTATATTGTCTGTCCTTATTATATTTTTTAAATTACATTAAAAACCACTGAGGTTGGAAACATGAATTGCTCAGAAATAAGATATTAAAATCATGATAGTTCTTCATTTTTCAATTTAAACTTCTATATGCATCTGCTTTGTTTCACAGTCACAGGATTATCGCTGTATAGGACAGATCCTCACTGTGCTCACTGGGTAACTGCTCAGAATTTCTTCTTACCCTCATCACTTGACCCCAGGCCTTATTTACTAAACACCACTTAAGCTCTGCCTAGAACACAAACTGATTACATTTCCTCATGGGCTTTCCTGTGACACTTTCACTCTAAATCTGAGCAGTTCAGAAACATGAATAGATTTCCCCTTACCACAGCCCTTATGAAAAGAGGAAGGAGCTCGTAGCACTTCCATTTAACCAAAGTGGAACTAAGATAAAGACATTAGAGTTGTGACCACTGACTCTTGCTATTCACTTTACAGCTGCACAAGTTTGCTTTTTTTTTCTTCTGGCTGTCTGTGCTGTATATGTTTAGATGTTGGTGTGTTACTTAACTTTGCAGAGACTTTACCCTCCACATGACTCTTATGAAAGACAAAATTGCAGATATATAACAAAACCAATTGTTTTCTGTAAATATGAGAGCTGGGCACCTACTGAGAGAAAAGAACAGGAACAAGATAAATACAAAGTTTTGCAAGGATCAGGGCAGAGAGCAGGGAGGGAGAATGATGTATAGACAAGAACATCTACTATTGTGGAAGGTTCCTGAATAAACCAAATGAATACTTGAGTACCGTTTTGGGCAGGACATGGAGCTGAGATGTCAGAAAAAAGGTGAGCTAAGTAGTGCCTCGAATACCCTTGTTAGCAAGTTTTGATAGCGAAGCCACCCAAAGGGAATCTCTGGCAAACCTATGATGGCCTGCTATGAACGATTTCTAGGGGCAAAACACATCCTTGGCTGAAGAGTGGGAGTACAGGGCAGGGAATTTCTAAGAGTGGTCAGGATTTCTTGAATCTGTAATGCCAGAAACTCTCATAATTTCATGTTGAAGACACAGCTCCCGGCAACTTTGCTTGCAATGCAGAACGCTCAGCACTTTTGCCAGTCTGGCCCCAGGTGTCCGTAGCTTGGCAAACAAAATGGGAGGTAGTGGCCAACTTAGAAAATGCTTATTTAAGTGACTTGCCAGTAGCACACAAGGGCTCAGTCCTAGGAGCAGGGCTAGGCAGTGTTCAGTTGCATTAATGATCAGATCATCTCTTCTCCCCCTCCAATCCCCTTCCTCATTTCCTACACTCCCCTCCATCTTGGCAATAAAACATGCAGGGGTCCTGTGGGAAAAACCCAACAAAACACTGTGTGATCATGTAATTAAAGGCTGTACTATAACACACAGGCACAAAGGAGATGAATTAATGCTTTATGGAAAGCCTCCAGATTAGCTTTTCCTCACTCCACAGTGCAGCCTGTTCCTTTAACAGAGCTCTCCGTGTGCTATTGCACAGACTTATGGGGGGAACCACAACAAAGTTTCAGAGCTTCCTTTCTTACCCCTTAGAGAGAGAGTGGTGTGTAGATGGGCTGACCCTGGCACAGGTCACCAGGGACCAGGGAGCTGGAGATCTGCAGCCCTTTGCCACCTGAGGTGATGGGAGAGCAGCAGCCCCCCAGCCATGAAGACCACAGGGACAGGAGCATGCTGGCTTCAGTGTTGGAGCCTGGGCTGCCATGGGACTGTACAGACACAGACTGTCCAAAGCAGAAATTTATGGCTTTAACAATTCTACTATATCACTTAAATCCTGAATGATGTACCCCCACGTGCTGTGGTATTCCTGACCTCTGTCTTGCTTCTCTCACTCATACCACATCTCCTCTCAGCTCTGGCTGGCACCTTATGTGATTTTTTCATTCCTACACCCCAACTTTTTCCAGTTTATGTCTCAGTTTACCTTTGCCTTTGAAGGCAGGGTGGGTACAGTCCTCTCACAACCAGAGATCTCAGCAGCAGTGGTGGCAGAGGCAACCGTGTTTGATTGTTTTGTCCCGATACAGGGACCTACACCAACTGCACCTACAGAGGAACCAGAAAAGATGAAGCACAAACCCATAAGAGATATCCAAGAAACCTTCAGAGAAAACAAGTGCTTGACTTGTCTCTTTTTCAGACAAAATGCAAATGTTGGCTTTTCTGAGCCCTATAAGGCGTCCAAATGGGAAGATTTTAATGAGGTTTCCAAGAGCACATCCTTGACACGAAGGGCAGCCCCTGCTTGGGTGCCCACTCCGAGACATGGGAGTCACAAACCAGTATGAATGTTTCACCATGAGGGAAACAATGCATTTTTCTTCTCCTTGTTCTCAGAAATAGCTGTGCCACTTAAGCAGAAATGCAAAAACAAATGAACAAAACAAATTCAGCTTGAGGCAGACACCCAGCATGGGGAATTGCAGACCAGATGGTTAGTGTGACAAAGTTAGAAGCAACTGAAAACAGCCTTTCAATAAGAAGTGTTAGGCAACTTCAGGGTTAGGTGGTACCACCTCGACTGAACCCCCTTCCTCTTTTTAAAGATGACTTTTCTAAAGTCAGCACAGCAGCAAATTTGCTGAAGAAGCACAATGATGGCACGAGAAAGGCCGCACTGTTGCTGTTGCTGTTGCTGTTACATCATCAATGTGTCAGAGGACAGCAAAACCTTTCTACCACTTGTCCTGCTGCTGGGTCCTGTTCCCTTCTCCTCCTCTTGGCCCCGTTCCCTGGACCCACTCTCTTCTCACCCACCCTGCAGCTAGTCCCTTGGTGCCTGTCTCTTTCCCCTTGTGGCAGATACCCACTCAGCCTTCTGAGCCTTCTCTTCTTTGCCCATCCCACTGCTGGCTCTGGCAGCATCAGCTTGGAGTCCAGCAAAGCTCCTTATCTTGGCTCCCTGCCTCACTTCCCCTCCCCTCTGCTGTCAATTCGCCTCACTGGTCTTTTGGAAAAATCTCTGTCTTCCTAATCTACTGTAAAACAAAAGGGAGGGAGCCAAAATCTCAGCTCCTGATGATTGCTGCTGTTCTGTTGACTTTTTCCAGAGCCAAGGCTGTGTTACACTGCTTCACATCACCGAAGGATGAGCCCTGCTTTTGTCAGGGGACAGATGCCAACTTGCTTCAGCAAAGAATCTGTCATGTTGGCTTAGGTTTCAGTGTGGCTGGACCGATTGGTGTTGGAGGATGAGCTGACCCCTGACTCCAAATGAATGCAGAAATAGCTAGACACAGCTATGTATGCCCTCCTCATCTGCTTCACCTGCCTTCTGCTTCTTTCGTTGCAGAAGCATGTGCACATACAGACACTAAGCATGTACAGGAGTTTTCAGTTGTTCTGCGCACTGAGGCTCGCTCTCTTTAGTTCTTGGAGGAGTCCCCTGCTCTCAGGAGATGCAGCACACGATGCCTTGACAGTGTTTGCATGAGTTGTTCCTGCTTGTTCCACATCATCAGGCTGTGTACTGACAAGTGGAGCATATGCTCTCAACAGCATGTCTGCTGTGACTAAATCATATCCTGGGTCATCAACTCAAGGCTCGCAGAGTGTTCTTCCAGTTCCAGAGAGAACTGTTGTCTGCTTGCATTGTTTATAACCCTTGGGAGACTTGGGCAAATCAGGACAACCATGTGCAAGACCCAGCATTGTTTTCTTAAGCTGCACAAGCATTTGCTTTCTTATCTCCATTGCTCTCTGCATGCACTATGGGCATCTACTTAGTTGTGCAACATCTTGGGTGAAGTAGAGCTCCTAAGTCACCACTTGACACATCTGTGCAGAACTTGGTTGCTTTTAATAGGACCCTAAAAAGGCAGCCTAGATGGATATCAGTACATACTACAAGTGGTTAAACTTCCTGTGTTGTCACTGCCTTGGCAGCATTTGGGAAGTCATTTCACACAAGTTGTGGAAATCTTGCCATGAATTTAAAACTCAACATGTATGAGACACAGAACTTCAGCTGTATCATTTTAAGGTCAGCATCTGTAACAACTGGGACATTTTTTTCCTTCTCTCTTTCTTTCTTCTTTCTTTTTTTTTTTTATTTAGCTGAAATTTTATTTTGTTTAATTGGAACCTTTCCCCACTTGCAACTTCAGCAAGCACATGCTGAAACAATTCCTGATGTTCAATGACAGTTCTGTCCTAGACAATTATATCATCAGTAGACACTTACATTTTTTACAGTTTGTAGCATCTGTGCACTGAAATGTTTTGGAACCTGCCCAATAAATATATCGAAGTTGCTCAACCCTTGGCTTTCCATGCCAAAGGAGATCTGAAAAACCTTATCAGTCTATCTAATTTTCTCAAGAATTTGGCTTCCATCGAGCAAAAATTTCAGTCCAAGTGGAAATTTTCTCTTTGCATGTTCCTGTTCCAGAGGCCATTTAAGGCTGAATCAACTATGCTGTCCTCCATAATTAGAAAGGAGCAGGCTTGCTTGCGTCTCCTTCTGTTTTGCAAATACTGCCACTTACTGTTATGCAGTATCTCCAGGCCTTCCACTGCAAGGCTGGAGGAATGTTTCAGATTGTCCAGATCCAATTTTCCATGACATCTTCATCTTCACTTGGATTCCAGAAGTGCTTTGCCATGACTAGAGGTTTCACTCTCCCAGACGCTGTCCAAAAGTGTAATGAGAGACTATCTTGACTCCCATTACATTACAGATCACAAAGAGAAATTAACTATTCCTGTTTCTGTTTCTGTGGAAAGAGCAAGCATTGGCTCACTGTGTCCTGAGTTGTCCTGTAACCATTTTTGGATCCTGTTTCATTGAGCTTACTCAATGAAAACCATTATTTCCTTCTTTGAGTCAATCACAATCAGCTTTTCGCGGCTCGGGGATATCAAAAAGGTCAAGCACTCTTTCTATTTTCCTTGCTTTCTTCCTTATGTTTCACATTCTCTCTCCCTCTCTTATTCCCCCACCTCCTTCCTCCTTCTCTCATTAGAAGGCAGAGCATGACTGTGGACATCACATCAACCCCACCGGTGCACCCTCTGTTTTCTACTTCCAGCTTAATGCACAGCTTGTAATTATTACAAAACAATGGGGTATCTTCTGGGTGATTGTTAGAGGGAATTTCATTCTGGCAGCCTGTGAAGGCATGTGGATGCTCTGATATTTGATATTCTTTTACTTTCTGTCTGCTATATCTATTTCCCTTCTCTTTGCAGGGCATTTCTTTCTTCACAACTGCTCGTGTCTATAGCCTACTGAGTTCCCAGTCTGAGATTATCTCTTGTAGTTGTTGAAACTCCTGTTGGAAGCTGGTGGACTTATTGCAGATTGACAGTTCTGTCACTACAAACAACATTTGAGCCAAAACTTTGTCCTGTGTAATCTCCATATCTCAAGGTGAACTCCTTGTTCATTTTTTTTCTTTTGTTTCACTAGCTCATGAGGTGAGATTCCCAACTGGTCAAAGGATGTGTATTGATTTATACCATCCAAAGATGCCAGGGAAGGCATCTGTCCCATATTGAACTCAAAACACTGGCGTGTTCACACACTGGCGTGTGTGAAATTCCTCTTTGTTTCTTTTTATGTGTGTTTTATTTTCCTCATCCTTTTCTTTTTTCTTTTTTCTTTTTTCTCTTTTCTTTTCTTTTCTTTTCTTTTCTTTTCTTTTCTTTTCTTTTCTTTTCTTTTCTTTTCTTTTCTTTTCTTTTCTTTTCTTTTCTTTTCTTTTCTTTTCTTTTCTTTTTTCTCTCCTCTCCTCTCCTCTCCTCTCCTCTCCTCTCCTCTCCTCTCCTCTCCTCTCCTCACCTCACCTCTCCTCTCCTGAAAAAGCAAAACCAAAAGGCTGAAAAAATGCTGCTGTGTCTCATTTTCCCTCAGGTTGAGGCTCTCCTAGCACCTCCTGCATGCAGCAAGCTGAGGAGGAGGAAGGATACACTGGTGTTAAAGGTAACACAGGGGAGTTCATATTGCCTCCTACCACCACTTATTTACCATTCTCTGAATCAACATCCCCCTTCCTTGGCTCCAAAATTAAGCCACAACTTTGAACTCAGAATGTTTAAAGAAACAAGGGGGGAGAAAAAGTGTCTGGGCCATTCTTCAGAAGCCCCGTGTAAACACTGGGTGACCCATTCCTTGTTCTTTTCCTAACCTGGCTGAACTCTGGAAGCAAGCAATAAACAGCAAAGGTTAATTAAATCCATTTCTAAGTTTAACACCCCTGCTCCCCACCCTGTCCTAACCGGACTTTGGGGTCTGTGTGTTTTGGGCAAATATAACCTGGTTTGAATTTCAAAACATGATTTCAAGCTTCCTTTAGAGACAAAGAAAACTGATTCCTGTATGCCAAATGAGTCATTCAAGACAGGGAAACAAATTAGGGTTGCAGCAGCAGCTAATTTCACCACCAAAAAGAAATTTTGTGCACTAGAGAATGAAGTGCTAGTTCCGGGCAGCAGCACCAGACACTCAGTATAATTATAATTTATATGGCCCTCACTGCTGTAGTAGTTAAGTGCTTGACAAGAACCAAGGGATTTACTCTGAGGTAGGGAAAAGTTTTCTTCTCTTTTACAGCCAGGGAATCAGAGATGAAATGACCTGCCCCACGCTATTCAGTGGATTTGGCCAAGCTGAACTCAGGTGTCCCCAAGTGTCTCTTTAAGGCTTTCAGCAGGAGTTTCACACCCTTCTTTTTCTCTTGCCTCTGCCCTGCCTGTAGCCATGAGAAATTTGGATCCTGTTTTTAAGTAGGGTAGTGAAGGGAAAGGAGCAGCTTTCCCCTCTGCTGCAGAGCCATGTGTCCCAAGTTCAAACCACAGATTATTTGAGTAACAAAATTCCCAACAAGACATAGAAAAATATTTCCCAGACATCAGAAGGTGAAGAGCTCAGCTTCCAATTCTCCAAGGACACCAGGCTGATTTAGCTGTATCACACCCCTTTTCTGGAGAACTCACACCTGACCCTTACCTGTCACCA
Organism: Corvus moneduloides; assembly: GCF_009650955.1. Taxonomy (NCBI): domain Eukaryota; kingdom Metazoa; phylum Chordata; class Aves; order Passeriformes; family Corvidae; genus Corvus; species Corvus moneduloides. The sequence goes on from NC_045478.1 coordinate 89,760,676, forward strand.
TTCAGATGCATCACCAGGATGCCAGGTGCCCAAGCAGGGTTAGATTTGAGTACACCGGACTTACAGAACTACACTACTGCCCTGTGTCCATTTTTGGCTCTCTGAGAATTGTGCAATTCAAAGTTTCTCTACAGGCCCAAGAGAACGTATTTTCTTGCAACAAAAAAAGGAGCAGTATAGAGCTGGGTTATCATTGGGAGTGGTTTAGAAATGTTTCTTTGCTCTAATGAAACCTCTTCTTTAGGAAAGCAAAAGACAGCTTGCAAACCTACAAAAGAAAGTACTTTTTTTCTGAAACTGAGACACTTGGTGTCTATGCTGAGGTGGCAGTACTGGCCAGAATTCCTTTCAGGCTGGCAAAAGCTGGAGAGAGTGCCCCTGCCCCTGGAACTACATTTTGAGTCAAGTGGAAAATGGGAAAAGATCCACAGCTCAGCAGTGAGGCTAAAGCGCCACCAATTCCAGCCTCTGGGCTGGTGTGGGAGGGCTGGGAGCCTTGCAGCAGGGCTGGGGGCTCATGTCCAGCAGCTCAGGTCTAGCTGGGAAATGTGCAAAATGCAACCTTGACACTGATGCTCCTGTCAGCCAAGGAGCTCAGTGCTGCCTGGGGCTTTTGTCTGAGCCCCAAATCCTCCTCCTGTCTTGGGGGCTTTGTTCAGTTCTGGAGGCCAGCCTAGAGCAGCTATATATGGTTTCACTTTTGCTGTCAGAGGATATCTGTGTTGCAGGAAGCTCTTACAATAACTCTGTAAACATGAATGAACATGTTTCCCTGATAACGTCAAGTGAAAAATCCCATATTTTTCTCTTCTTTAATGAGCAATTCTTGCCCTTCAATATCTCTGACCTGAAACATATGTTTTTACTACTGGGTGACAGTGCTGTAATCCCATTCTTATACTTGATTTATGAAGGCAGGGCCCGGAGCTGTGTAGGGTCGAGGCCCCATTACACTAGACACTGTATGGGCTCTTAATGAGGGAGTCTGTACCCACAAGAGGATGGACAAGAGGTGGGAGGGAAAGAGAAGGCATGGCATGGGGGCCATACCTGGAAGGGAGCTGATGTCTCCTGAATCCTGGAGTAGCAGCCCAGCTGCCGACATTGTTGCCCCTATAAATATTCCAGAATTTCCATCAGCTTTGCTGTGGCTCTAGCTCTGGCATCAGAAGAGCCCAGTGTTCTGCAGTTGCTTCACCTCATGGCTCAAGTAGCAGTTACAGGATGCACAAACACAATAGTGGATTTAAGTGACACATCTGAACATGATTATGGTTTCCCAGGAGGAAAGAACCATGTCTTCCACTGTGCTTCAGGCATCATTCAGGGGATACTTTTTTCCAGCTCCTCAGGTTGGGAGTGCCTGCATGAACATAACCACAGTGACACACAGAACCAAAGGATGGATGGGTCCAGCAATTAAATAGAAAAATCTGCTTAAGTAAATAAACAGCCCTTATTAAAGACCTCAGGACAGCTGCTGATGAGCTCTGCATGGAGCCCCACAGATTAACACTGTCTACTTCTTACATGTCTCACATGGACAGGAAACTGGAGCAGATGACAGAGCGCAGAGCACATTTACTGGGATCTTCCTCCTCTCCAAGAGGAACAGCACAACAAGCAAATGGACCATCCAGCACTGGCTGCAGCTCACCTGCAGTCTGTGTGGGCAACAATGTGTGGACCTTGTAAGGACTCCTGCTTGAGGGGTGGCTTCTGCAAAGCATTTCAGTGGACATGAGAGCAGCCATGCTGAGCATGGGTGGAGAGCAGCACCCCAGCTGCCTCCTGCCACATGGGAGCTGTCACAACAATGTTGGCCTGCAAGTAATTCTTGATAAGCTGTGGGGACTGTGGTGCAAGGAAGGAGATAGCGCTAATTGCCCACCCCCAAACAAGAGCTGGAGATTTCTGTCTTTCCCCTTCCAAGAGCAAGCCTAACCCCCACTCAATCCCCTTGGAGAATCTTCCCTGTGCTGTCTGTAACACACAGATCTGCAGCAGAATACAGATGACCCATGCCAGTCTTCTCTCTGACCAACCTCCTTCACGTACCTGTTTCTAGAGGGCAGAGGGATGAAGAAAGAACAAGTACTCTTTTAGTCTACGATGTGAACACATGTTTTCTATTCTCTTACTTATTCTAAACTCTCCCACTTCACTCCTTTACCATGTCCTTATTAATTCCAATAAATGTCAGGTCCAATCTCACTTAATGGAATATACACCTATTAAATGAATGAAGTGGAAAAACGGCTCTGACTTCTTGCCTTGGATCTGAGCTGCAATACATGTTTTTTTTCCATGCAATCAGATTTTTTTTACCAGGTCCCTAGGAAATTTCCAATAACACAAACAAACTTAAAAAAATCCTGTGAGATCCCCAGTCCACTTCGAAGAGGAACCCTGAGATGTTATTCAATCCTTGGAGCCATTTGTTTCTCATGTGATCCCAAACACTAACTAAAGGCAACATAATATGATAGGTATTTACAACATATTCATTATCTTATCAGAGCTTCAGGTACAGCTGTAAATAGCCTGTTCCAGCTGGGCAGTCTGCTGAGTTAAATGGGCTCTACTTTTAAAAGCAGGAACTGGAAAACATGTCCCGTTTAATCTGAGATTCACTTGCACCCAAGGAATGGAAACTCAAACAGCAGACCTCAGCTGCAGAGGAGGTCCATATTCCATGAAAAGCCTCTCCCTCTATCTGATGCAAAAGGCTGGGCTCGCAATCATCATGCCGCTCATCCAGGCGCGTTGTTGACAGAGCCCTGTTAGCAGCTCCCCAGGCACAGAGAATTGCTGCTCCCTGGATGGAAGGCAATTTTGCACAGTCAGCCAAAGACAAAAGGAAATGTAAGGCTGAGGGTGGAGAGGAAAGAGACCACATTGGAAGTTGTGAGAGGAAAGGGAGGGGGCAGAGAGCTGGTGGCTGGAGGAAAGGGGAAAATATGAAAAACAAGACCAGAGAAAGTGCAATTGTTAGAGAAAACCTTTTCCACTGCTTCCCTGGCTACAACCAGTCTGAACAGGACATAGTGTTTACTCTTTGCATGCTGCCATGCACTGTGTACCAAGTGAGAATGGCTGCTCTTCCACTACAGGACCCCTGGCAGCAACTCGATCAGTGTCAGAAGGAAACAAATCTGCTAAATCCCCATTCAGTCCATAGACTTTTGAAACTCTTTTTAAGAGCCTGGTGAAGAGTCAGAATTGGGTTGCATTGAGTCTGAGCTTATGTAGAGGCAAATGGTATTTCAAAGAAACAGAAGTAAGGAAGTTTTATCTCTGAGGCATGAGAAATCAGCAGCCGATTCCATCATGACAGAGAAATTATTCTCTGGCACTTCAGAAACATCCCAGAGGCAACTGTACAAGAGACCTACTGTCAGGAGATGCTGTTGACCATTTTTATCGGCTTGCTGGCTAAAACTGAACCTTGCTCATTAATGGCTGGTTGGCAGCTGACCAGAGAGTGAGTGACTCATGGTGACTGACCACAAGAGGAGGTTACTTCTGTAAGTGGACTTAATTTGTCAATTTGCACCAGAGATTTGGGAATTTAGTGAAACCAGCACTTGGAAGTGTTAACAAGCAGTGAGCCAGTGGCAGCGAATCTACTTAAGGATGCATACCAGGGCACAAAAACCAGTGCCAGAGTAAACAGAAAGCAGAGAACAGATTGGTTTGCAATAAACGTGGAAGCAGCTGCAAGGGTAAACAATGAGTCTGACAAAGGAGATTTAGTTACAAACCCTCAATAAAAGCATCTCATCTAACAAAAGTATGCTGCTTTTGGCGGGCAACAAAGACATCCAAAACCAAAGTGCAGTACTGCACATATGGCTGAGGGGACAAAGACTTCAAACTCATCAATTTGATGATGAGACAAAACCAGTAGTTCTTCAGGTACCCAACCTGGCAGGAGGAGAGGCTGCTTTGTGATTGTGGAGTGGAGCAGATGCCCTCGAATTCTGAAATACTGTCAGTACCAGAGAAGACTTTCTACTTTTATGATTAAGACAAGATGGTAACGAACCCAAGTGTGATCACAGAGGACACAAAGAATCTATGTTGCCAAGCTGTATTGGGTGTTTACGGAAGGGCAAATGCTAATCAGGACACAGAGAGTGGAGAAAGCCCAAGTCACGTGAGTATCTGTAACTTCACACATAACTGATGCAGGATCTCCTTTTAAAGAGCCGGTGGGTGGCTTTTAATGCTCTGAGATGGATTAAAAACAACATACTCATTGATGGGAATACCCATGTTGCTGACACACTGTGTACAAGAATTGCCCACCAAGGACGGAGATAGATGGTAAAGATTACCTTAATTTTGAGTGTTTGCTGAGTGAATAGATAGCATTCACTATGTCTTGGCAAAGAGACACCTGCAAAAAACAAACCAAACATTTCCTCCTCTGTTTGAGATAGTGAGGGTTGAAAATGGCCCATAGCTGGATGTGGTGGTCTAATGCATAGCAAGTAGCTGAGGAAAGAGAGTGACAGAGACCTCCATGAGAAACACAAGCAGAGCTGCTTATCAGGAGTAAGCCTCTCACAAAGTGAGATTATTGTGCAAAGGGAGGAAACAAAGATTTTTCTGGAAGAGGAAATGGGTCACCTCTAAAATTCAGGCATGTGGGAGGAAGGCATTTTAGGAGCTCAGGTACCATGGGAGGTGACCTCTTGCCATTCATTTTGCTTCTTATGTATGATAAAATGACATCACTGCAGGGACAAACAGCTGTTGTACTGTGTGGCAATGTCATTTATGCAGCCAGCGCCTGCTGCCCACAGCAGACACTTGGGATTTGAATTCACGATTGCTGGTGAAAGGTCTGGATTGAGAACACCGGTTTTCCACAATGGTCCTTAGTAGGAGGTACAAAGCTGGATCCCTCCCATGACATATATACTGAGTGAAAGGTTTTCCCTCAGCAAAGGTGGCTCATGCCTCTGAGGTCAGTTGCAGAGCAGGGTGGGTGGTCAAATGGGAAAAACAGGAAGGTGAGCTGTCATATTTCACCTCCATCATCCCCTTCCTGGGGCTAGCAGGGTCATTGGCTGTCCTGTGGCGTGGGTCTAACCTTAAGCTTGTCCCTTGTAAAAGGGTTTGAGGGGCTTTCTTGAAGTCTGCAGGGGTTAAACAAGATAGTGTGGCACTTGGGGTTGGACAGATATGAATATACACCTGTCAGGACTGTGTCTGAGTGAGGGTATTGTGGGGTGATGGTATGGCCTTGATCTAGAGTTGCGTCTGGAGTGGAAGGATCTCTCACTCCTCTCTGAGAGAAGGAAGAAGGTTTGTGCATGCAGGGCATGGCAGGGAGAGGCACTAAGGTAATTTGCAAAGGGTGGCCAAAGCATGAAAAGGGAGCTGTGTGGTGGAGCCAGGATGACGTGAGCCTAAATAGTGAACATCAGCACGTAACACAGTCAGGTCCTTCATGGGGTAACACAGGGAGCTCTTTTAAACACACACATACATGCAAGCACAGAAAGAACAATTTATGGTTGTGTCAGACTCACGTCTGGGCTTCTCATTAAAATTAATGAGGTAACGTCTCTGAGGCATTCTGAAACGGATGCTGCCCAGAGAGTACAGGAAAGACTTCTATCACTTTGAAATAGCTACTTAGCAAAATCAATTGCAAATTTTATTTTCCACAACCATGCATCAAACTCATGCCAGGAGTATCAAAGACTACTGTCTAAACTTATATGCAACTGACCTTTCTTCAGACACTTTCGTCACCATGACCAAGGTTCAATGGCCAGAAGTGAGTGATGATGTAACAGCAGAATGGTGTTCAGTGGCTCATCCTGATGACTACCTGCACCCTGGAACTGAACCTATGAGTCCTCAGTCTTCCTATTTGTCTGCTGTCTGCAAATAGCTGTGAAACTCGCAGCCAAAATGGGTGCTCTGCTCCATTCCCTCCTTTCCCTTCTTTCCTTTAGTGAGAAGCTTCTCTATGAAGAAAAGAACAGCTTGTTTTATGCAGCAATCTGCAGTGCAGACCTTTAGTACTTGACTGAAAATAATAATTCTTCTATGGCAGCCCAAATGGGTGATCAATATAAATCCATGTGACAAAATATTTTTACCATTTTTTGTCTAAAAGATTCATTTTTTTTTGTTGCAGTGCCTTATGTTAAAGTTGCGGAGTTGCTCACTCAGTGAGGAGATGCCAAGCATAAAGAATGTCTCTGCCTTGTGCTCAAGAGACATTCTGCTGCTCTCTGGTTACGTGAGCGCATACTGTATTTTTGGTATGACCTCTGCCTCCTTCAGCACACAGGGCTGGCTCATCTGGGAAGGAATTGGGCTCTGGAGAAGAAAGCTGCTCTGGGTCATCTGCCAGCAATGTCACTGGTGTGGCTGTCATGGCAGGAGCAGCAAATGTCTGGTAGACAAGACAGAGAGATGTTTTGCTGGAGAAACAGATGCTCTCTTCCCTGTCTGGGCAACAGCAGAGCCCACTCAAACTCCTCTGTCTGTCACTCGCTGTGTGTTGTGTTTTTTGCTGTAGACCGTATTTGTGGCAGTGCTGAGCACACATACCTGGAGGGGAAATCAGTGGGAGCTACACACTGAATACCTAAAATGCTGTAATCTTGCCCACAGCTTTGGGAAATTAAGCCCTGAGTGCCTTCATTTTGGCATCCACAATTAGTGAGAAGCTTCTGGCAACTTTGATCTCTCTCTTTTTGTGGAGCAGGATCATCCCCTCTCCCATGCATGCTTTGAAGAGACATGCATCGATTTTTTGAAGCTCTCTGACTCGAGGGTAAGACTTGAGGTAATTCGGTAATGATGTTTACAGGGCTGCTTGTGGAAAACAGGCCAGCCGGCCACACACCAGCTCAGGAGGACAAATAATCTGTTCTGAATAAACACGCACACAGTTACAGCAGCAGGAGCCCTATGGAAAGAGAGTGCGTGTTCATGAGATCAAGTGCTGTACAATGCCGTATGCTCAAGGTTGGGAATGCAGATTGTACAGTCAGCAGGAAGTGCATAGACCCCAACTTTGGATGGCCAGGCTTCGCTGGATGCCTGTTTGTTTACTGCAGTTGTTTGAAAGCCAGACTCTAAGTGGGCAAAGGTTAGACTTCCATGCTGGAAAGATATTGCCTTTCCCATCAGCTGAACATCTTCCCTATGTCTTCTCCCTATTTCAGGTGCTACATTATTTATTGTTACTTGAATCATAGAATAATTGGCTTTGTAATGGAAGTCCTTAATCAAGATATCCTGTTCTGTATTTAATAATTAGGCTTAACTCTTCTTGTCCCTGCAGATTGGCTTGTTGACTACTTGCTAGTTTGTTTCTTCTGTCTCAATCTCCATTTTACTGTATAAAAGGAACAGATTTTGAATCTTGTACTTTCCCAATCCATGTATTTCAGGAAATGGAAGATGCTAGTCTCTCACTTCCTGCATATTTTTGAAGATAGCTCAGGGCCTCTTCAACATGATATATCAGAGATTCCATTTAAGCTGGAGAATTACCTTGAAATATTTATCATCAATATATATGAGTTTTATTTTGTACTAAACAGGTTGATAAAATTAAATTGGATCTGCTTTCTGGAAGTGTCCTGGGTAGTCCTGGGGTGGGCAAGGGAGGACATTGCACTGCTCTGTTCTGGGCTGGGGCAGTCTCATCTTCAGTCCCTGTTCAGTTTTGTGTGCCACAATATAAGATATTAAACTATTAGAGAGCATTCAAAGGAGAGCAATGAAGATGGTGAAGGGCCTTGAGGGGAAGCCGTGTGAGGAGCAGCTGAGGTCACTGGGTCTGTTCAGCCTGGAGGAGACTGAGAGGAGACCTCATTGCAGTTACAGCTTCCTCATGAGGAGAAGAGGAAGGCAGGCACAGATCTCTGCTCTGTAGTGACCAGCGACAGGACCCAAGGGAATGGCCTGAAGTTGGGTCAGGGAGGGTTAGGGTAGATATCAGAGAAAGGCTCTTCACCCAGAGGATGGTTGGGCACTGGAACAGGCTCCCCAGGGAAGCGGTCATAGCACCAGCCTGGCAGAGTTCAGGAAGCTTTTGGGAAGTACTCTTGGGCACAAGGAGTGACTCTTGTGGATGGTCCTGTGCAGGGCCAGGAGCTGGACTCAGTGATCCTTATGTGTCCCTTTCAACTCAGCTTATTCTGTGATTCTCTGATTCTGTGATTTTCCATTCCTGTTGTGAGTGTAACATCTATTTATTGAACATTAAAAAAGAGGCAAGAGAGAAATCTCTGCTACCCCCTGTAGTCTGAATGTCACTGAACCTTATCCTGCTTCTCCAAGCTTATGAAGAGATTAATAGTATCCGACACATGGAAGCCTACAGTCTTCTGATTAATAACCCATAAAAATGCAATAATGTTTGATAAACAGAAGCATTTCCTGATTTCCTAACCCAAGTCAGTACAAATAAAATTTCTGGATGACATGAAATGATGAAGAGATAAAAGTGGTCCATCTTCCCAACCCAAATCAGACAGTTCTTGTCCTGGCTCTGGTGTTCACAGCATCAGAGGGTTTGTGCCTCTTTCTGTTTCCACTGCTTCTGTTCTCATGTGAGCAGCTGGTCAAGTCCTCAGTACCCCCCTTCCCTCTGGGAAACCTATTCTTCATACTCCACTGGCTGATGTTTTCCTCAGTCTCTTCTTCAGGTGTCCTTCACCCTCCTCATCCAAAGATCTGTCTACCAACCAAACTTGATGCATATGTCTGTAAATCTTGTGTTGTGTGAGAACACCTTCCTTCCCTTCCTCATCAGACCCATGTATTCACTGTAGGAATTTCTAGCATACTGTTTTCCTCTTCCCTGAGCTGTGAAAGGTGGCATTTCACGGCAGCAGCCATGCCACTGTGTCAGCTTTGAGGACGACATTATCTCCAAGGCAGCTCATGGTGTCATCCTCTTTCGGTTTCTCACTACTGCTGTCCTCATCTCCTCCTCTCCATCCTTCAAGCAAATAGAACTTCCTTCTCCTGTTCTTTTTCAGTCTTTCCTCTGGGCTCAGCATTTCCCTGTCTGTCAGATGTGACCAAAGGCAGGATGTATCCATCCACAGTCTTTGACCATGTCACAGCACACGGTGCCTTGCCTGCTGCAGCAAGACCACATGCCATGCAGGTGACACACTGCCCTCAGACCCCCTGCGCAGTCCCCGTTGAGCACATGGGATTGCTCACCTGCCTTGAGCCTGGACTTGCCCTCCAGAAGCAATCTGCACGTGGGGAGTTACCAGCATCACTGCATGGCTCCTGCTCAAACCTGGTGAGATGCTGAAGACAGCTACCCTGGCCACGCTCATCCCTCAGTCCTGCTGTCTGTTTTGGGACTGGACTTGTCTGCTCTTCTCCCTTTGACCCGCCCTCAGACATATTCCCCTACCACAGAGTGCCCAGTTGCCCTGGCCTATTTGATCTGATGAAAGAATCAGGACTTGTTTTCAGAGCCAGAGGGAAGGAGGAGGAAAAATGAGGGGATCAGTACTCAGATTTTGTTCCTGTGTTCTTTAAGAGAAACCTTCAGCCCCTATCTGCAGAGCAGCAGATCTACACCTCGGCAACAGCCCAGGACCCATTATTTCCTATTTGAATAAGAGCTCTGGCATAAGGGTGTGGATGCTGGCAAGACATCTGGGGAAGGATCTTGGATACAACAGCAGCCCAGATTCCCAGGGAGAAAAAGCGTGCGGACTGTTGTATGGCAGAGCCACAGGCTACAGAGAGCACTTGTGGCTTTGAGTTCAAGACAAACAGACCCTAAACAGCATTCTGGCTGCTGTGTCCACATTACTAGGTCAGCACCACAGGCAGGGGAGCCAAAGAGCAGAAATCATGTCTTGGTTGTATTGTCACTGCCATTGCCATGGTACCCAGACACCTCACGCGTTCCAAGGTAGAGGACTGGAGGCAACACGGGGAGTGAACCCTGCTTTCCCTGAGGAGAAGATGATTTGCCTGTCAGTCAGCTCCTGCTAGTGTTCCTGCGGCTCGAGTTCCCCAAGACTCAGGCTCTGAACTCAGGTCATAGTAGGGCTCAAACCCTGTTAGACTGCCCACTGCCCCTCTCCTCACTCCTGGAAAAAGGTGTTAGTGGGAGTGAGGATGACAGGCAGTGGCTGTAAGTACTGCCTGGTCACACCACAGCTCTGGTCCTGGTGGTGGGCACTAGGGATCAGTGTATGCCACAGAGACCTATTAATCCGCTCAGCTGTTTCTGGGATGACCTGCACAAGTGCATAGGCAATGGTCAGCAGAGATCACGAGACACCCTCTGGACTGAGACACACTGCCGGAACAATGAAGCATACTAAGGTTAGTGACTTTCTCAAGCCAGTGGCTGGGAGACATCCAAGGAATGCAATGAGAATAGGACTCTTCTGGGAAGCTGCCAGCAGCTTAGTATCACATGCCTACATGATGTTTAATATTCCATGCAGTGCCTCTGGCCATCCAATGCCAAGCAAGGCCTTCAACTTGGGGTTCAGGTGCTGCACAATGTAGAATTCAGAGTGGGGAGCCAGCGTGGGGCAAGTAGCCTATCAGGGGCTGGGGCTGGGCACTCTGGCTTCATCTTCTCCACCTCCCCTCTCCAAGGGCTTCCTTCTGTGCAGTGCTTCTGAGTTTCTCTGGGCACCCTGGTGTGGTCCTTCATGAAGTTGTGGGGTCATCTCTGTCCTTTAAACATCATGCAGGACCACTTGTGGTTGTGCCCAGTGACCACCATTTCTTTTGTCTCAGAGTATTTCAAATAAGATGCGGTTCTCTTGGGGATGTAACATGACCATGGAGCTAGAGCTACATTACTGTGACCAGGAATTGGAAGAAATCCTTCTGCCTTGCTACCTGTTCAGAGGCTGAAAGGACTTGTTCCACTTCGTTTCCCTCAACCCTCAGGAGAGATTTTGTCTGCAGAGAGTCTGGGCTATTATCAATTTTGTTGAATGCATCTTACCTGAGGCTGACAGCTCCTTCTGCCATTCCTCTAGTAGTTCCTTTTGCACCCTCAGAAGGCAATGGATGCATTATTGGGCAATGGTTTTGCTAAATCATGAGATTATGTCAACTTAAGTGTTTTTGGTGTCCGAAGCTCCAGAAGAAAGTTTAATACTTTGATGCTGATGTACCTGAATTCTTGATATCTGCATCAGAATGAAAAAAATTCTTGCCTTTCAAACCTGCCCAGACTTCTGTTTTTGAGTGCCTGAACTGTGTTTTTTATGTTTGTGTGTGGCAGGAGCAGAGATTTCCAGGAAATAAGCCTCAATAAACAAAGGAAAACCTTATCCATTACATGATGGTCCTGGTAAATGCTTGTAAACATAGAATATTATTTAATACAGGCTAGGTGAGGCATTTGCTTCCTTTTGTTAGGCTGTAAATGATAGGCTGTACTTCTGACAGCCCCAAGACATTCAGGATTATGAAATTGTGATCTCTACTAAATACAGAGACAGGAGATGCCCAGAGAAATGCCTCTAGTGGAAGCTTTTGGTCTGGTCACACTCATTTACTTTTTAAGTACTTTCAAGGCATTAAAGCATAGCATGATCCAAAAAAAAAAGAAAAGAAAAGAAAAAAAAAATTAGAAAAAAATCTTAGCTGTCTTGGATCAGGGACTACTGTTCCAGATGGTTTTTATGCAGGTCTCAGCACCACAGGGTCCAAACTCCAAAAGTTCCTGTCACAGAAAGAATACAGATAAGAAAGCCTGCCTAATGGGCTGAGATTATAATATCCAGGAAAGCTGGTGGCTGCCGGAAAGAATCACTGGCAAAATCATGGCTACAGTGAAGAAGGATTAGAACAGCAAGTTTTATAAGATTATATGTTTTTCTAGATCTGTGATAAGAAAGGTCTTAAACATAGAGGTTAATTCCCACAAAAAGAGTTAAATAAGCTCTGCCAGAGACAACAGAGAAAGAGGAAACCATGACAAAGTGTTGTTGTTAGCTTCAACAGTCAACATGTCATTAAAAGGGTGAAGTATTTGTAAAATTCTCAATGACAGAAGTCCACAAGGTGTGTCATTTTAAAACAGACACAGGAGCACAAACAGAGCCCTGCACAATGTTAACAGAGTTTACAGAAAATAAATGGAGTAAAATCCCATTGCACAATAGCAGGGTATCCAGAGTGTGCAGTCCTGTCAGCCTGCCAGCGGTGTGGCATTTGGGTATGGTACTGACAAAGAAGCCATGCCCTATACATGTGTGTGGATGCTGCTTCTGTGTGGGTAGCCAGCTCTAAAACAAGGCAAGGATCGGGCACAATTAAAGGAACAAAGGAAAATGGGCTTAACAAAACCTTTTTTATAACAGACCACAGGCAAGTTTTCTCAGGTTCAGGATTATCGCACTCAGTTGCAAAACAACACTCTTGTATTAATACCTAGGAAAGCTCCAGTGATGGTCCTGGCTGGACTATGGGGCAAAAAAGAGATTAAGCAAGTGGGAGAAATCAGAAAAATTCCAGAGACTTGGGAAATTACAGAAAAACAGTTTTCACAAAGGACTTCAAGAGAACTGAGTTTATGCTTAAATCTGAGATAATTCAATGCTATAACATCATGACACTGTACCCCCACGGTGCAGCTCCTGTGAAGCCAGCCCAGCAGGCAAATCCTCAGGCTGGCTACTGTTGTGCTTGCTTTAGTGATGCGAGTGCTTCTCAGCATGGGGTCACAATGAAGCTCTGGGAGAGATATGCCAGCTCACAGATCCCATCTGTCCAAACCCCACTACCTCCTATTGCTAAAATTATAATCTGGCTGCTAGTGAAGAAGACTTGTGAATAAGCAAGTATTTGGTTGTTTCCTTTGGGTTGTTCACTTCTTGCATTTAGCAGGACTTCATGTGTATTATTGTCATTGTTTTGGATGCACAGTTTCCCCTTTCAGCAAGTTTTGCTGTGAAGGCAAGAGGAAACCAGGAAAGCTGTTCTCAGATTCTGCTTAAAAGAATTCTTAGTCCAGGACAAACAGCTAGAAGGAAAATATGTTAGAATGTTGATTTTAAGAAAATCAGTCCGTGTCAAATTCCAATACAAAAGGACAGATGCTTTGGTGTTGGTAAACCAGTTCTTGGTCCCTAGATGGATGGAACTACAGGAATACACAACATTATTATTAATGTAAACAGTGAGTTATTCAGAGGCACAAATCAATGAATTATAAAGGGGGACGCCTAGAACCTTCCTTGCAAAAGCACACCAGTGCATCACTTCTGAATGTGCTGAGAAGGCTGTTGACCTTCTCAGCCATGGGTAGGCTGATGCAGTTCACATGAGTGTTCCTTAGCTCAAGGGCTATTTATCCAAAACACTGAATTTACAAGCCACTTCCCAATAAAGAGAATAGGACTTGTGTGAGACTTCCTAGTTGAGAAAACGAACAAAACCAAGAGGAAAGAAAAAGAAGAAAGAGACCTCTGACTTCTTTATCACTTTCTGCTTTAGGACTTGTGCTGTGGTCTTTAAAATTATGTTGCAAATATCTGTGCACCTCTGGACTGTCTTAGCAGTCCTGTGCATCTGTTGGGACTCCAGCAAAACTGAAATAATGCTGGGAGACCTGTTCACTACCTTTCAACCCCTCCGTCTACCATGCCCTTTTGCTCAGTGGCTCACCTTTGAGCACATCAGTAACAGGGAGCGTGCACACAAATCCTCACTGCAAATCCAGGGAAATCCACACACCAGTGTCACACTCAAGTTTGTGAAATGCCGGGGTCCCATTTGTTCTTCTGACACTTCACAGCTTCCTGGGAGCCTGTCCAGGAGGTTCCTGATAGGGACCGGAGAACCTGTCACCAGAAAACACTTCCCAGCCTATGCTAGAGGTACTGGGATTTTTCCCCTGCTTGCACTATGGTGTTCACAGTGCAATTTGCACGCTTCTCTGAGCTATTAGTAGTACAGTTGATAAGCCAGGGAACATTACAGAAGCTGCTCCCTGCATCTGTGATTTATGTTTCTTGCTAAATATAAAGCTTCCAAGGCTCAGCACATCAATATTTTGGAATGGAACACATGGAAATATTTGGTGGACTGGACAGAACAGATCCCTGTGGCCAGTCACTCACACTTGCCCTTTCGTGAGCAATCCGTCTTTCCCTGCAACAGGCAGTGGGATTTGGGCACAACAGCTGGAGTTTCAGTATCCCCGCATGCTTTATTCATGAGGGAGCCTGGATTCAAGCCATCCAGACACTGACCCTCCACAGATGCAACTGTAACATCAGCAATGCAAGAGCCTCTCTAAGCTCTGACAGGCTGTGCAGAGCACATACCTCCTGCCCGGCTCCATGTGCTGCACCATAGCCTCAACGTGTTTCTTGGGAAACAAGTTGTCCTACAGGGACTCCAGGTCTTCTCCTGGCTGTGCACTGGGATGGTGCCTGCTTAGCTGAGAGACTAATGTTCCCAGTGTGGCTCTTTGGGCTGCATCTCTGTAAGAGTAGTAAAAAGCCCAGGAATTCGCAGTCCTCTTAACAATGGTGTAAATCTGGGACATGGGGCGGTGAGATGTATCCGTTCAGAGAAAGGAAGAGTGGCCAGGGAATAACTGCCAATGGGAAAGGCTCCCTGGATGGTGGACAAGCAGACCATCCAGTGTGTGCACACACCTTTTTGTGTGCTGTGCCTTTATATCCCAGCTGCTGTAAATCCTTTTAGCTCTACTGCAGTCAAGGGATTTTTTCCAGCTGAGAATCTGCTTTTGGGTGGAGCCATGCCAGGTCTGCATCACCCTGGACATGGATCTAACAAGCAATGTTTCACATCTACCACAGAGGTATCCATTATTTTGGACAAATCTCTCAACGCAACGCTCATTTTATCAGTCCAGGGTATGTTGTTTTCGTCAGAGGAGGAATGCAGCAGAGGAAAGGCGTGTGGCATTTTTAGCGTAGCAGGTCGATCTGTGTGGTAGATGTCCTCTGACCTATCAGACAGTCTGGCTGAACCACGATTTGTGAACCTCAGTTGAACACAGTAGAGTGTACTGTGGAAAACACACAAAAGCTGTCAAAATTAGCAAAAAAACTCAAAACAGCAACCCTTTTCAGAAATGCTTTCACAGTTCCTTTTTGTGTGTTTTTTAGGATCTAACATTTATTTTGGAGTGGGACAGAGAGGTGGATTGGCTGCTTGCCTGCCTTCTGGGATGGAGAGCTTTGCATAAAAGGGAGGAGAAAGAGAACATCAAAACCAGATTGAGGGGAGAACAAAGTCACCTCTTTGCAGTGAAAGCTTATGGTTTTGTGCAAGTTCAGGATATAATAGGTATTTTCCAGCTATTGCTGTTCCAAATTTGTCCTACTGAACTGCCTAGTGGAGTGGCCATGACAAAGTAAGAATGCATGTGCTTGTTCTCACAGAAGGCAGATTGAATTTTACCATGAAGTGGGAAACAAAAGATGTGTGTAGCTCGTTCTGTTGTGTGTAAACCACCAGGTACTGGTTTCCTTGCGTGAATCTCCACAATACTATGTATGGATCACTGCTTCCTAACACACAGGTTCAAGCCAGCAATACAAACCTATTGTTCTGGCTGATTGAATTCCTCTGATGCATTTGATTCTGCAGCATACCAGAGTGTCTCTGAGATAAGGGCTGGTTCAGCAACCACCCTGGCAGGGGAAATTCAGAATGCAGCTTGGAATGATAGCCCTGGGAAGGGGGTGGGGGGGGCCTCGCCAGAGTGCTGGAGCATAATAGCCTCTTTCTGGTCATCAAGCCTAGTGTTTGGTGGCCAGACAACTGTCGCCTTCTCTGTCAGGAACATGTGCCCTCTGTGGCTGCATCAGACATACTATGACTATGGGACACCTCCTCACATCCTAAAACTAACATCCTGGCTTTTGAAAAGCAGCTGTCACTAAGGTGAAAAAGGACCAAAAGCCACAAGCACAATGTACAAGAAAGCAAAACTCGTGCAAGCTATGGCTCAGTCCGTATTCTCTCACACAAGCAAGTGATTTGCTAAGCAAAACTCCAGTAAGGCTCAATCTTTCTCTTGGAGAGTTGTACCAAATCCTTGTAGTGAGCCTTCACTGGAGGAGTTCTTAGAGACACTTCCTGTTTGTTGAGTAGGAAATACAAGGCCAGGGAATCAATTAGAAGAGCTCTAAACTTTGATACAAAATGCCTGGCTTCCTCCTACCATGCCTACAGCCTGCATTTTGGCCTGGGTGATTGTTGCTCTACAGTTTGATGAAGCCTCCGGTTCCCTTTTCCCAGACAGCAATCTGCCAGACAAAGTTGAAGGTGCAACTTCATCTCAAAAATCTCAGACAGAAAATCATACTACAGACAATGTCAAATTGGTGTGTTCATACAGCCACGTCTGTTTCTAGTCACTGTGACTAGATAAAAAGATGCCCTCTTCATGAATTGACTTTGCCTGCCAGGTCACGAGGAACAGCCAGCAGTCGCACTCTTACCTCTTCAGCAAAAAGTGCAGAAGAAGGAGATCCCTTCTGGCCCCAAGAACTTCATAGCATGCAGGTGTGACATAGAAAAGACACGCAGGATTTTAAGGGCAGAAGGGGATAATTTCGTTTTAATGCATACATGCCACAGGCTACTGAGCAACCTTGAATTTGCATGCTTAGATTGCAAAGGAGCTTTTAGACAGCAGACAGCCCTGGTCAAAAAATTTTCCACGGAGGAGAATCCATGACAATCTCAGCCCAGTGCCCCAGTTGCTAGCTGACTGCTGCCTTACTTCTGGTTTGACTCTTTCTATGCCAAATATAGGATCTCACTTTGTCTTCACAGGCTTTTCACCCTAGTGGATAATGGTCACATTTCTTTTCCCCTAAAGACATCAATCAAAATTTTTTTTGTGCAGCTCACCATAAGCGTCAGCTCAATGTCTAAGTGTGAGATCCATCTAGCATAATCAGCTACCTAAATTTAAACATCTGGTCTGACCCAGTTTTCTGGCTTGCCTCTAAGCTTTGGAGAAGTATAGGCTTTTTAAGATAGTAATTTGTCATGCCTAGAACAAATGTCACACCTCTCTAAGGATGGGTGAGACTTTATTATTAATGGACTTACGTCTCCTTCCAGGCTATCAATAAAAATGTTAAATAGCAGAGGGTTTAGGGCTGGTATCTGAAGGAATTCTCAGGAAATAGGTGAGAAACAGAACCCCTTTTAGAATGACACTCCAAACCCTACCTATTATTTGGCTGTTAATCCTTTTAAGGGTGCCTTATATTAGGTATTTCCTTAATAAAAATACTGTGGGATACCAAGCCAAATGCATCACAGAAGCTTAGGTGAATCACATCAACTCTTCCTTCCACTGACTGAGCCTATAAATCTCCTAAATCTGAGATTATATCCTAAACTGACAGGTATTCCCTTCATGGCCCCGTGGGTGAGCAGCAAAGGAAGGTACTCCTTTTAGGAAGTTGTCTCCTGAGCACTGAATATTCCATCTTTAACTTTTGAACGAAGACTAATGGTGTTCAAAATCTGTGTGCAAAGCATACCTCTGTGTACTTCCATCTATTATACATCCCTGAAAAGACCAACTGTGGCCTCCAGTCAATCATACGCTTCTGATTAGAGAAGATAGTACTTTTATGGAACTGGAATGACTTGGGCAGCTGGTCCTTAGCGACAAAGGATGTTCAGCTGCAGGATCTTCTTCTGAGAGGCCAAGAAAACCCCCTGAAACACAAGTCTGAAGCGCAGTGGGTGTCCCACCAGGCAAAACTCAGTCCGGGACATTCACTATTACAAACTTCTTTCTCTTATCCAATATACTGTATATTTGCTTTCTTCTTTGCTTCTCTTATTTCTCCCATGATTGGTTGGTTGGTTGGTTTTTGTGCATTTACATTTGTTGGGGCCTTGAATGCGCTATTCTGAAAACAATTCATAGTTTGGGGAAAGCTGAGTCCTGCAGTTCACATATCGTCAACTCACAATTTTACATCTTGTTAGCCTTGCCTTAAGCCCAGGAATGATTGTGCTGTTAGACTGAAGAATCATGTCCAGAGAAGCATCTGGCCTTGACTTGAAGATATCAAGACACAGACAATCCAGAACCTGCACTGGCTGCTTAGTAGCTAGGCACCCACAATGTAATCCAATTTATCTGGCTTCAGCTTTCGGTTCCTTGATCTTCCTTTCCTTATGGTTTACAGAGGCCTCGTGTCTTTAAATCTTCTCTCACTCTGGCTTTAGATAGGCAAAACAAATGGAGCTCTATAAGAAAGATACTGGCAAACTGGCGAGAGTCCAGCAGAGGACCATTGAAATATCTGGGACATATACGGTGTGTGAGGAGAGGTTGAGGGGACTGGGATCACTCAGCTTGAAGAAGGGAAAGCTGAAAGGGAGTTGCTTGCTGTTTTCTGCTCTCTAATGGCTGGTGGAGACAGACTTCTCATGGAGGGTCACAATAGCAGAATGAGAAGCAATGCTGCAAGTTGCAGCAAGGGCATTTTCTGTCTGGACATAAAGCTTTTGTCGTGGGGGAGGTAAAGAACTGGAGATTACCAGAGGTTTTCAAACCAGGGGCAGACAAGGCCTCAAGAAACCTGCAGACCCCTGCAGCATTGATTTTCTAAGTCATACTATATAAGGAAATTTTCTACACCCATAAAGACCTCTATGTGATTCTTTTACAAGCACCCTCCCTCAAGGTTTAAGCATCTTCTAAAAACTGCAAGCAAAACTGACTGCAGCATTCTGACATTTTTTAAGCAGAGCCACAGAAAGATCACCTTCTATGAGTCTTTTTATATCTTAAGGGATTGTATTAGCCATAAGAGAGCCCTTGACTGAGGACATTCAGTTGTCCTCTTCTCACCTTTAACCATTTTCAGAATCATCCCTTGCCAGAATTTCATCTCCAGGCTGTTATGAGCAGCTTGTGCTCTCTAGATGAACATATTAGCATTTGCTTCACTAAACATGTGTTGCTTGAAGGGCCTAATTTATCAAGTGATAGAGTCAGGCAGTGTGATTGCCATGCTTTCCACACTATTTACCCATCTGCCAATCTTTGTGTCATTAACAAATGATTACCAGTGGTAATTTCAAGCTTCCGGCTCATTGACAAAAACGTTGACTACCACTCTCACCAGTGATACATCCTCCTTCAGCAAGAGCTCTCTGCTGACAGCTGCTTTAAATCTGTCAGTCACTTTGTCCTTCATGCCATTTCACCTGCGCTTTCCTGATGTTTGGTTATGCTAATTTGTCATCAGACTGTTACATGGTGCTAAGGGAGACACCTCATCAGGGACTATCATGCAATAGTTGACTTTACTGGCCATACCTGTGAACTCATCAGAAGAGCACTACTATATTTATTCAATGAGACATACTTTCCACAAAGCCATGTTATAGGAATTAATTGCTTTTTGTTGTCCTTTTATGCTTTATCAGTTGAGTCCCATGTCAGTTTTTCCATTTTGCTTGGACTGCGGTTCAGGTAAGTTATCTGCAGTTACCTTGCTCATCCAGATTGCCCTGTTTGAACTGGCATTGTGCTAATGTTCCTTCCATTTTCTGGACTCTCACATTTCACAAGATGGTTTCAAAATTAATCCCAACAGGCCTCAGCTAACAATTTTGTGATTCCTGAATGCAGATTATTTGGTCTTCTGGTTTGCAAATGCTTTGTCTATAAGAGACATTTAACTTCTAAAGACAGGAATATTTACTGAACTGCTTCTGGTTCTTCATGTTATCACTCCTGCTTTTGCTATCTTCTTCCAGTAATGAGCCTGGGTGGTTGCTGCAGTTTCCTTTGTTCGGAATGCCCTTTTGAAAACATCCTTCTGTTGCCTTGGGTCCTACTGGCCACGTATTTTCCTCCAGATACTCTTACCATTTTAAACTTTCAGTTTTAAAATTTGGAAGTTTGAAAAAGCTATTCTTTTCTCATCTGTTTACTGAAAATTCTATTTTTTCCATATTACTGTCCTCAACCTTACCACAAAGCTTTTGACTAATCTTGTGCTAGTTCTTTTTTTGTAGGCTTGCAGATATTTGTCATCTAAATACAATTTTCCTGGGCATATCTACTTTTATTCAGTTTTTTCCTGTCTGAGTTATTCTTCACAATCTGGTTAATTCCTGGTTTTCTTTGAGTTTGAAAAATCAGCTCTTTTGAAGTCGTGGTGCACATATAACTGTTAAGGACATCCCGTTATTTGCCCATATTGAATATAATCAGGTCATACTCACTGTTCCCTAGACAACTGTCAGCTTTCAGCTCAGTAATTAATTCATCTTTGTCAGAACAAAGTCCAGAAAGGTTACAACATGATGGCCCCTTGTGCTACAAAAGAGACTATAGTTTCCCCCAAATCAGGGCGCTTTCTCAGTGGCTGTTTGGAGCTTACAGTGTACGGAAGTCCCCTGGAGGATCGTCTTTCTTTCCTTGCATTTCTCATGGAGACTGTGGAGTAATTCCTATTCTATGGCCTCCTTTTATGGCATGATTCACACAGTCCATTTTCACGGACTCTATCTTTCCTAAGCAGGTCATAACCAGTTATTTTAACATTCCGATCATGCAAATTGACACCAGCAGATTTGAGTAATGCTGATTATATCACATTTCTTCTCACTAATGAGAATTTCCAATTCTTCTTGCCTCCTACCCAGACGACTAATGGCTACATAAAATCAAATGGAAAACCTCTTCTGTTCACATTCTTTGTCACATGATTAAATCATTTTGCAACATGCCAAGCTTGTTTGTAGTTCCTTAACCCCCAGTTCTTGCATTGTGTAATGCCTTGACTGCTGCTAGATTCAGGCTAGGAAGATTAATTCTCGCTCCTCACCAGCAATACGCCTGTCATCCTGTTTATACAGGGGATGTGACCTAGTGCCCCTCAAAACCCAGGCCTTCAATGTCACCTCCCTCAGCTAAACAGTAGTTAGTTGATCCTTGTGTTCTGTCACTGATGGGGCTAAAGGGATTGTCAGTAGGTTATGTGAACCTTGCTCTTCTTTGGCTCTGTTCCAAAGGTTCCTCAAACCTTCTGTTGTCTGTGCTTCTTCACATGATGTTAAATCAGGAATTTCCCCATTTATAGTCACCAGTGTGACTTGCTGAAAGAATGCACAATCTGGTACCTATTGTACTGTTATCCCTGTTATTTTCTCTAGGGATATGACTTCCCACCCCATTTTCTTCATGCCAATGTCCTCATCCATTTCGCAACTAGATTTCCTTGGTGAGTTCAAGAATCCTCTTCATTCTTTTCACAGTTACCATCAGCATGTCCCTGAACAAGTTCTTGGCTATTATTTTTTTCTGTTTGAAATTCTTTCTTCTAACCAGACTCAGTTCATATAACTTGTCCTAAGCATCCACACACTTAATGCAATCCACGTGTAGCTGAGTTTGGATTTATTTTGCACAAACTTAGCAAGTTTGCGCAAAATCATGATTACTTGCATGTAAGCAACCACTAAACTGGTCACTGATCAGTTTCTCTTCTCTGTCAATATCAGGTCATATGTGAAATGCATAAAGGATGTAACTCTTCCTGAATCCAGAGACTGTCACTTGTAGTTTTGAATGGCACATGGACAGCTAGGCTAGCACCCTATGTTAATCTGATTGAAACACCCTGAAGCATTTACTAGGATTATTGGTTAGTGTTATGAGAACCTCACATTTCCAAAGAAAGTTTAGGTAAGTTCATTTTCGGGTAAGCGGCTCCATTCCCCTTTAAGGAGGTGTGATTTCCAGACTGTAATAGAGCCAGACTGTGCTGGAAGCAGTTCAGTCTGGTCAGGCTGGAGTGTTTGTTTAAAATCAGAATTGTTTCCTGAACCATTTGTTAAAAGCTGTATCATCACACTCTTCACTGGACTTCTGCCTCTCCTGGGATCTGTAATGTCCATACCAAGTTTGACTTAATGGTGATCCCTCCTCTCTGCCCACCCAGCACTAGATGTGGGATGCCATCCATAGGGGAAGGGGGTGAGTATCTGCTGGATCTCTCTGATCTCAGCCAGCAGGGCTGGTTTCCTGTCTCTGTCTCTGGTCATTTTATGACCCAGATTCAGACGTCCTCAGACAAATCAGGGGAAAAATCCTTACCCTGAAACCCAGTCCATCCTTGGAGTAAGCCATTAGATGACTTGGGATGTCTGCTGCCTGTCTCCAGCAGAGAGTGGGATAGTTCAGGGCTTTCTTTGAAGTTTCAGCACAAGAGATCCTGTATTTGCCTTCTGTGGAGCAGTTTTGCTATCCATAGTGGAATAACCAATAATGGTCATGGTGCCCGCACACTGCGTTTCTGCATCCTTTCCTTGCAGAACCTAGTCCCTCTGTGTGACAGGAATGTAGTGAATCGTGTTAAGTATGGGTCACTAGGACTGCTGGGACAGAAGTCCAGCTCATATATTTAAATAATTGTGATCTGAAGGGCCCATCCATATTGCCTGAGAATATCGTCCCTTGGGTAGTGGCAACAAGATCGGATCATGAGGGAATTTTCTCTGTTCCATTCTGGCTCTCCTGCCCAGAATGTAACATGACAGTAACACTTTCATGTCAAAAAGTCCTTCCTGGAGATTTTCTTCCACTGTCCTGCTAAATCAGTGGCATCTGAAGATGTGCTATGAAGACCTGATTTGAAAAAAAATAAAAGCCAGATTTGAAAGATAAGTTTGTTTCAGTTGGGCATTTTCTGGTGATTCTGGAGGCCATGTAAGACTGGGCTAACCTCAGGTGTGGAGTAAGACTATTGAAATGTAATTGCACTTCCAAGTTTGAATAGATCTTCAAGGCCCTTGTCTTCAAGCTGCAACATATGTATACAGTGACCCTAGGAGGACCTGGATCCTGGCTGTTGATAAATGGCATTATTTTATTTATTTCTTTTCTGCCAGTTGAAACCTTGGCCAGGGAAACCTGCCCCACCAGTTTTGCCATTACAATTCTCCCACTCATTTTTGGCTTCCAGCCACACTACAAAGTCAAGAGTAGTCAATGAAACAATAATGGGAGAGGAGGACCAGAATTAAAGACAGAGCCCGTCTCTCACCAGTAGACATGTGACTCCAAGGCTAAGTGTTGGCTTATAATTATTATTAACAAAAGCAACCTGGGAAGGAAATGTGATCTTCCCTTTGTGGCATGTGCATGGTCAAATCTTGAACATGCCTCCTGGGAAAAAGAAACAACCTTCTGCACAGTGGAGAAAGGCAAGGACTCTCTGCTGAACTTGTGGTTTTCATTTGTCTGGTTTCTGGGTGATTGCATTACGTTATGGAAAGTTTTTTGTAGTTTCTAAGTCCTTTTGTGAAGATCAGAAATGTACGCTGGATGAAGAAAAATAAATCAAAATTGTTGCCATTATCCCTTCCCCAACCTTACAGTTTGCTCCAGCTAGGATGTGATTTATGAGAAATTCCCTGGCTTTATTGTGGAAAGTATCAAATGGAAGAGTATATCCATTTCATTCAGCATAGCTTAAGATGATATAGCTGGGAGTTGACTGAGTTGAAATCCCAGGGTATATACTGCCAGAACTCAAGTGGCCTAAAAATACACACAGTGATTTCCTGATGTCCTCCACACTCACCAGAACAGTGCTAATGTGCTGGTCATGGCACAAAATGCTGCATACAGCAGACTGCTAGGAGAAAAAAACACATTAAGTTCTAACTTTTCAGCGTAAGGTCTGCTTCAAAGCAGTTTGACCACTCTGAATGTTCTGTGCCAGGAGGGGCTTTGCCACAGTCCTTAGAAACCACCTCTTTCTCAGGTACCACTGCAACATTTGACCAGATGACTCATTACTGTACACTTCAGTGTCTGGGGTGAGGCCTTTTTTTGCAAAGAATCCTTTCTTCTCTCATCAAAACTCTCCAGGGCAAGGATTAACTTTTGTTCTGCTGTGTTTGTACAGCACCACGCACAATCTTGCATGGTCCCCTATAGCTCAACCCTTCACAGTCCTCTGACAGGCTGCTGCTCCTGGTTACAGCTGACTGCAGAACTCAAGTTTCCTTAGATGTTCCTGACAGAACTGCTAACTTCCTACAGATTCGAGGTCAGATATGGATGCCCTAAAACCTAGACACCACTCTAAAACACCACCTCATGCTGGGTAGCAGTCTTCGTCCCTAAGAGTTGTAAGTGTGTGTGACCATGTGGTTCTTTGGTGGGGCCTAAGTACTTTTCGGCAGCTGATGCCAGTACCCAGGAGGTTTAACCTCCCACTTTGCCCATGGATGAGGAAGCCTTGATGAAGAGCACATGGAGCATAACTCCTGTTTGCCACAGACAGCTTTCTGTACCATACGCTTCATGGGATTCTTATAATAGGCCAAAGCTTTCAGAAGCAAGACATTAAGTGGAGAAAAATAGGATCTAGAAGGACATTAACAATTTGAGAAATGCCCTTTTTAAACAATGTTTTAGGTTATGCACTTTGATGGGATGGTATCTACTGCGTATGCAAAAGCCTCTTTCAAAGATAGGCCTTCCTGAGAGAAACACAGAATAATTGTGAAGGTTACCAGCACAAACATGAGGAAATAGATATAAAGTTGAGACTGGAGATGGTTTATGGATAGGAGAAGGACAGAAGATACCAGATGAAGAGCTTGCCAGGCTTTTAGTTACATGCTCAGTTCAGCAGAAATGAGAAGGAAAAGCCTTCTACTTTTCCTCTTAGCATGCTATCCTCATGGCCTATATTTGTCATCTAGGACTTGAACAGCAGAGAAAAAATTTGCATTGCAGTAAAAATAAACTGGCTTTTTTGTTATTGACTATTTTTATCAAATGTTTAAAATGAAGCATTGCAAAAAAATGAAAATCATACCCACTCTTTTGCCAATTTCAATAGATAGAGATGGGCTGAACTATTTTTAACAAAAAATAAATACCCCTCTTTGAGGTCTTCCTCTGAATTTCATACCAGGACCCTTTGTGTTCCCTGGCGTGAGTGTTTGATCCAAAAATACGCAAAGATCTGCCAAACCACTAACTACAACCGAGACAAAGTTGAGTAAAAATGGAGCCAAAAAAAGTTGTGTGTGTGGCTTTTCTTGAGAGGCTAGATCACTTCTATGTTTTTGAAATATGTAAATATATAAATGTATATTTATAAATTACTTATTGCTGCTCATCAGGGGAAACTGTGCAGGCAAATAGAAAAATACAGAAAAGACCATTACAACAGGCACAGGAGAGAGATTAGAGATTAGAGAATAGAGAATGGGTCAGGGAAGTTAAACTCAGCTCTTCCATCTTCAAACGGAGAAAAATGATGGTTTTGTGATTCTTGGTGGAATTATCATGCAAAACCCCATGACACGATATGCAAGCAAACCACAAATTTTGGAGAATTACTAAAAGGAGCTGACAGTTCTGGTGCTGATGTAAACTGCAAGAGTTGAGATGGGAAGGACTGGAAAAGTATGTTTTGGGAGGGGGTACAAAGCCTCTGACACCTAACACAGCTGTTCCTAAACCAAAGGTCTTGACCCCAAGGTAGTTTGCAAGAGTGCACCCAGCTGGCAAAATTCCAACTGTAGAAGCAAGGCTTTTAAGCAGAAATGGGGCTGCAGGCTGGGAAAAGAGGCTGGCACCTAGGAACTGGGACTCCTAATGCTGGAAGTAGGAAGGTGTTGCTCAGCAGATCATTTTGTTCTGTCCCTAGCTGGAAAAACAGGAGGCTGACCAAGGAGTACCACAGCTCTGAGGAATTATGACTGCTATATACCACCAGTACATTTAACAGCTGAGAGGGATCCCAAAAGGACAATCACAAAATTTTCTTAGAGAGTGGGCTATGTGCAGAAGTGGGGTGTTACCTTAAGTGATAGCAAAGCTTCCTTGTGAAAGATGTGGCCATGTGGATTTACACCACCTAAGCCCAGTATTCAGGACAAAATAAATTTTAAAGTGCATACATGTCTTTTTTTTGTGTACATATATTTGACTTTTAATCACCTGGAATAAAATAAGTGAAGCTGGTATTTCTTCTTTGTGGCACACTAGAAGGTCCTGAAAGGAGCCAGAAGAGGTGGCTGTCTTCCAGAAAACATTTCCAGAGTATGGTACTTTTCTTTCATTCTTTTACCTAAAGGCAACTTTTTTTACTTACATTGAGAGGTTTGTGTTATATTTTGTCTCAATGACCCAAATACTGCTTTGTGTCACAATTGGGACCTGACAATCCAGGGATTATATCTTCCCAAACAGCTTCAATGGTGTCTTGTCCTCATTCAGCTGACAAAGAGCTAGAGGAAGGATCTTTCACGCAAAAGTAACACAAAGGATGCTTTACTATTTATAGAGAGAAGAGCTTTTAAGCACAAAATTTTGTGATAGGTACATAACTTGCACAGACTTTCACTGGAATTGGGAGGCCTGTCTTCTGTTTGCATTTTAAAATGTGTCCTGTCTCAAACATACTCAGCTAAAGCATTACAAACAGAGAGAAAAGAAAATCAAGACAGGGAGGCAAGCTTATTTTCTGGTACAGTAGGAACGCCAGCTTTATCTGGATGAAACAAGCCAGAGATTAAATTTAGTTCCTCAAAAGGATGGTGAATATCAAACATTACTGCAAGGTTTGGATAAGCCTTGTTTGTTTGGATTCTTATCCATTCCGCAGGCAAGAATAATTTTCTCTCCACAAACAGAAAAGTTTCCAAACCAGTCCCTCTTTACCAAACAAAAGTGTTAGACCTAGAGACAGCAAACGTTCCCCAGCCTCTCTGTTTCCTCCACACAGTTTCCCTATCAGCCCCAAAATCTGAGTTCTCCCAAGCTTCCTGTTTTCCACAGTTGCATTCTCACTTTCATGGTATTTTCTGAAGCATACCCCACCACAGCTGGTGTAGTTTCTACTTGGGAAAATATTATTTTCCTATGGTGCTGCTGAATCCCCAGAAAAGCTCTGCACAGACTCCTGCACAAAGAACTCCTCTGAGAACACTACCATGGTCAATCAGTCCTATAAATACTTATCAAGGCCAGACATCCAGTCTTCAAAGCCTAGAAATTGTTTGATATTCCAGGAGAAAGTCATTTCAAATTGCTTCACACCTCCCTTGCCCAGTTGTAGGAAAAGACATAACACAGGGGGAAGTAGAAATTGTTCCTTGTCTGTTCCATGCCCCTGCTTGCAAATAGCTTAATCCTGAAAGCAGATTTCATTCCTATGTTGCCACTGTAATGGGCGACATCTATTTTTACAAACACCTTAAAAAAACAAACAAAAACCTCCAATGAAAAATGGCTTTTAATCTGAATGAAGAAACGTTTTCTGAAAAAGTCTGCTTTGGTAAGTAATGTTCGGGGTTTGTTTTGCTTTTCAAATGCTGCCTTTTCAGAACAAGGGACCTGATGGGACCCTGGTGGGTGGTAGGCACATGGATGCAGTGACAAACAGCGGGATTTGCCAAACACTGACACCATTGTCTACGAATAGGTACTTTATGATTGGGTCCTTGCTAGCAGGTGATGGCAGGAATGGTAGATCCCTGGGGTTATTTTACCAGGGCCAGATTCCTCTGGCAAATAGCCTGGTGGACAAACAACCTCTAAGCTGGTGCCCCAAACCCTGCAAGGAAAATAAGATGCATTCTGGTGATGGCTCCTCCTGATCCAAGCTCCTGTCAATGGATGATGGTCACCTGAGACAGCTCCTGGAAAAACCTAGGGTAGTGAAGGACATGGGAGCACTACCAGATAAATCCCAGTCAGTCGGGGTGTGGGGTGCTCCTGGATAAGACCTGCTCAAAGGAGATGACTCCAGGTTGTGGTTTCCACCTCCAGTCGCTGAGGCTGCTGTGTCTTGGCTGAGGTGTTTGCCTCTCTCTCCTCTCCCCAGTCCCTGCTCTCCTGTCTGGCTCATCCTCCCTTTGTTTACTCACCTGTGAGATATATTGTCTCAAGGCCAGACTGCTCGCTTCCCAGAGCAGGCAGCCTGGGAAGCACAGCTGCCTGGGTTGTGTGTTAGTACAGTTATGTGCCAATCCTTTTTAGGGTAGATGCACATGAATGCAGGGCTTGTAATAAAAAGCGAACAACAAAACACAGGGGTGAGCAAAGACATGACAGGCGGTGCCCTGATGAAGAGCAAGGACCCGGAGGCAAAGAGCCCTGGAGAGAAATAATGGGCAGCCCTGCCCCCTTGTCCTCTCCACTCTGCCACCCTACTCTAGCCCACCACTACCCACACCTCACTCTTTGGTTAGGCTGCTAGAGCAGGAGAACAAGGAGGTGAAGGAAAAGTGGTGCCTCACCACCTGAGAAGACCCCAAGTGTTCAGCCAGGAAGGACACAGAGAGGACTTCTGCTCTCCCTCCTGCTTCCACCCTACCTCCTGACCCTCCCAACCACTGAAGGGTTGCCTGACTGCTGCCTGGAGT
Source organism: Corvus moneduloides (assembly GCF_009650955.1). Classification (NCBI taxonomy): domain Eukaryota; kingdom Metazoa; phylum Chordata; class Aves; order Passeriformes; family Corvidae; genus Corvus; species Corvus moneduloides. The sequence continues at coordinate 89,789,098 of NC_045478.1, forward strand.
CTCATTTCTGGTGCATGTTTCACTTCTGGTTCAGTTCAAATAGTGCAGACATTATGCTCATCTGCCCTTCTGCTTCCTTATGATCCCAGAGGAGTAACGGGATGGGCACTTTGATCATCCATACTGCTGTTAGGTGTGTGCAGGTCTGTTGGGGGTGGGGACATGCACACTTAAGTACAGAGAAATCAATGACCTTCATTCTGGCTGAAAGAGGGAGAGTGAAGTGAGGTCCTGGGAGCCAGGTATGGAGATAATAATGCATCATTTTAGGGCACAAATAGAGCTTTCAGACATCATCTCTGAGTTTTTATGAACTGGGTTCACACAGTGTGGCCCACCACTGGAGTGAGGGCTTTCCAGAGTCAGCTTGTGCCCTGTGCCACAGCTGATCTGTCCTCTGGTGAATGTTGTGTGGAAAGCTCCTGTCACATAGGTGACAATTTCGGAGAGGGTCTGTGGAGAACAGACAATGACATTGTTCTGCCTTGGCCCGCCAGGGAGCCACTCTGCTGCACAGGTACTGTATATAACATACGGGATGTTAATTCCATTTTCATGTACATTTTGGAGGAGCTGAATGTGGCCTTTGTCTAATGCTTTGGCTTACAAGGGCTTTTTCATAAGAAATTCTATTTAAATGAAATAGAAAACTTTCTGATAGTTACCAAACACCAGGAGACAATGGCAGGCTATATCTGTTCAACATCATCAGCCATTCATTTATCCTAGGAAGGAATTTCTTGGTGATAATCCTGAGTGAAGGCTTGCTTGTTTGCATGACTGGATGAGATCCAGCATTGACAGCACCTTGCTGAACCCTTTGGAGTGTCAAGCTGAAATTACAGGAGAGACATAGTAAAGCTTGGGAAGCACTAACAAAAAAATCCATTCTCAGCTGCACCATAAGCATCTTTCCATCCTGGCATATGAGGATATGAAGAACAAGAACAGATGGGCAAAACACAGACATTACTCCAGCAAGAGGTACTGTAAAGACCAAAACACATAAATTTAGAAAGGATGAACAGGAACGTGTTAGAGGGATAATGGGAAGCAATGAGTTGGTGGAAAGTGTTTGTGGTAAGAGTGGGGTGCAGGAGGGCAGCACCACAGCAAATCAGGAACCTGAAAGCCCACCTAGTGCTGCTGACCCTGCAGCTTGGGCTCACCTGCCCCGTACAGGTATGTGCATCACCTCCCCTTAAATACACCTTACCGTCTTCCCAGGCACTGTGTGCTGCTGCCTCACACCTTTAGCACCAGAAAGCAATCCCCAGTCCCTAACTTGGCTCTTCCTTCCTCTGCTTAAGCTCATTAATTATTATACTGCCCCTGGAGATGTGATAATTAGCTCATTAGGGGATACTTTTGCCTGCCTAGAAAGCAACAGTTGCAGCCATCATCAGGAGAGAGGAGAGAGGAGAGTGTCTGCGTGCAGCCATCTCAGTGCCAGATGGAGTCCAGGTTTCAGGTGAAATTCTGCCTAAAAGAATTGACTGAGAAAGGAAGGCTTTTTTTCTTAATGATGTTGGATGTGTTCCAGGACCTTGCAGAGAAAACTCGAGTTAGATCCCAAAGGAATTAATGCATCAGTTAGCTCCAACTAAAGCTTCTAGGGAAGTGATAAGAAGGCATAGTAAATATTTCACCAGGGGCTAGGCCGAAATATCTGAACCACTCTGGGGCAAATTAGTGGCTGAGCTCCTATCAAGAGCACCTAGCAGAGCACAGCTCCCAGGAGGACGCACAACCTCGTTTAACCCCGAGGAGGTGTCAGTGCTTCTGTGGCAAGTTTCCATCCTGCCTCGGGCAAGCAGCTGGGCACGGTCCAAGACTGCTTGTGCTTTCCTCCACCAGTACCACAATGAATAGCATTCCCCTCTCCCACACTCACCCGCGGTTCCAGAAGAGCTCACATTCTCCATTTGCATTTCAGGTGATTTCAAAAATGTGAGCACTTTGTCACCTCTTGATGGGAGCTGAGACCTCTGTGTCTCTACTGTGGGGAGCCAGTTGTGGAACCAGGGGGCTGAAGATGTGAAAATGGCTTTACCTGCTGCTTTCAAGCAAAGGGTGCGGTGCAGGAGATGAACTGTGGGAACTAGATTAGTGCATCCTGCGTAAAGGCCATGGGGTCAACAGGCAACTAATGAACACCAGAACTATTATTTGTCTAAGTGATTGCAACAGGGTGGGCTCCAACGAACCCAATCTTCACTAGGGGAAGCTGGACCTTGTCGGTCTGCCAGAGTGCCTCCAAATGAGGCAGCAAACTGGTAGCTAAAGTGATTCAGATGATTTACTAAGGGATTGTCAAACATTACTGGCAAAAAGCTGGCAGAGAAAAAAAAGTGTGAAGGAGTTAGGCAAATGACTACTCTTAGGTTAGTCCGGGGGCTATGGGCATGCCTATGAGGTGTTTTGCAGCCAGATACTGATACACTGTCTGAACTCTGAACTGATCAGACACCATAGGATAGCACTGACCCTAAAGTAACCCAAGCTTGGGTTTTTCAAGGTGATAACTCCTTTAAAGCAGCTTCCATTCAACTCTGCACACAGACAGATCTTGAGCATGCTTGCTCAGTGCCTGGGCAGAGTACAAAGTCGTGGATAGATGTAGCTTGAGAGAGAAGCTTAATTAATAGATGCAGGCAAGGTCCTAGAAGGCTTTATCCTGAGCCAGAACACAGGGAAAAGGGCATACTCAAAAATGTGAAAACCAAAAAAATATGTAATGTCGAGAAGAGGAACACTAGTACACAGTTATTTGCAGCAGTGAGTCCCACTCACCCCTCGCTTAGCAGGCTGAATTTCTCATGTCAGTGGAATTAATGCAAATGGTTGAAGATACAGTAGCAATGGTTGAATCAAAAAAAGTGGGAAAGCTGCTGAAAGCTTCACAGAAATTTGCTTCAGTGCCTGAGACAGCCTGCATTAGGGATGAAAAGGCAGATACCTCACTGCTCCCTACAATCAAGGTTTCTGGATTGTCCTATGGGGCAGGAAGGACACCAGTACCTGTGGGACTTGGTCAACATTTGGAGAAATACGGTGTTCAATACTGTGTACTGCTCTTTGCACTCGGTTTGTGTCCTGGCAGGATGGGGTTCCTCACCTTGCTGGACCCTGGTAGGCAGCTGCCCATGGTGATGCAAACTCTGCTGCTGGTTCTGCCTGGCATGGATGCTGGCAGACAGGCTTCAGGGCAAACAGCCACTTGGATGGACTCCCTCTGGGCCGGCTTGGGAAGGGCAGAGCCTGGGGCCACCATCAGGGTAGGCAAGAGGCAAAAAGAGCCACTGCTAACATTCTACCTGGTTTTGGGCTTAAATTTAACTCTTGGGTCAACCAGAGCTGCCAGCATGGCACCTTCTGCCAGCATAAAATGGCCTTTAAAGTGGGAAGGGAAATGAGTATGTAACACAAACAAACAAAAATTGGTTGACCAAGAATTCAGGGAGGGCAGTATAACTGCACACAAAATTGAGTTTTGCCTCAACCACCAATTTACCTTGTCTTGAGGGCACTGGAATATGTTAAGAGGCATCCAGAGGCCACAGACGTCTGCTGCTCACAGCCAGGGCCCGGCAAGCGGCGCCAGCACTTGCTCCTCCTTGAGCTCTTCCCAGCCGGCAGAGGTGGTGCCCTTCAGTTCTGCATCCCAGGCCTAAATGTGGCCCCAGCAGCCCCTGGGATGGCCTTCACCACTCCTTGCTGAACACCTTGTAGGTATGTCCGGTGAAGGGTCCTGGGACTCCCAGGGGAAATCCCACTGGAGCTCTGGAAGGTGTGAGGAATTGGGAATGCACATCCGGCACGAAGCAGTGGCCACTGAGCATGGCACTTGCAAAGCACGGCAGGAAAGCTGGAGAAGAGTAATATATTTAACTCCCCTACCTGGAGGGGATGTTTTATGGTGGCTACACTGCAGGCTAAGTAATCATGAGACCGTAAGGGAAGAAATGCTCTCTTTTTGCAGTGGCAAGTCCCAGACAGAGGACTAGGGCAGCTCTGCCACTCTTAGCTGTCTGAAACATGTTTCCCTCTTTAACAATGTTAAATACAGATGCATTTAGAGGACAGAGTTACAGAACTGAGCTTCAGCTTTTGGTTGTGTGATTTCTGATGTTGTTTTGGGGGTTTTTTTCATTTCCTTTATTTGTACAGAATTGCATCATTTTCCCTCATGCTGTCCTCTGCCAGAGCTGCCCCGAGGAGCAGACTGACCTGTGTGAAGCTCCTTGGACTGTGCTGCACATCCAGTTTGATGCAGCATTGCTAAACAAAAGAGGGGCCCCAAGGGAGCCATGAACCCCGTGGTGGGGGTGGCAGTGTTCTCCAAACCCAGCTTCTGCAGAAAACTCAGTGCCCATGATGTCCCCTCCTCTGCCTACAGGGATATCTCTGCGGTGCTGGGAGCTAATTTTAAGTGCTTTGTTGGTGGCTGTCGAGCTGACTGCAAAGAAGGACTCAGAGGTGTTCAGTGAATTTGTCAGAGATCTGGCATTTTCAACCCTTTTTCCAACTAGTTCAGGCTGGAGCCTCTTAAAGACACAGCTGTCCCCAAAACTAGTGAGGAAATGTTGCTAAGCCTGAATGGCCAAATGGGGGAAGCTACGGGTCATTGCAGCCCCCAGCTACAGATCGTTAGCTTTTTAACCCAGGCTATCTTATCTCACGCTTTAGACTTCGCAGAGGCTGGGTTCAACTCCTGGCGCCTCAGCCAGGAAGCTGCCTGCCTTGGATGCTCTCCAAAGCTTATTTACAACATACATATGCAGTGTGGCCATTGATTTTTACTCCAGGCAGCCTCCACCCCAAAGAGGCAGATTTAGAAGCAGTGTCTCTTCAAAGCGAGAACGAGCTCCACTTTACTTCCCCCTCAGCTAAGCTTCATCCTATCTGGATGCTCAAACACAGGTAGTGGTGCTGGAATTTTTGGCAGAGCCCCCCAGCAGGATTAGGCACCCAAGTAGGGGCAGAAATTTCCAGTCACTTACATCAGTGTCTTGGTTCTCCACAAGCACTGAGGCTCTCCAGGCTTCTTAAGGGAGTCTAACGGTGCTCCTGGACAGATTTAGGTTCCTAACTTTAGACCCCCCCTTTGAAAAAGCTGGCCTTTATGTTCTGGGCCCAAAGTATTTATGCACAGTGGCAACACTGTCATCCCTTCTGTTCTGGCACCCTACCACCTATTCAAGCACGCCATCCATACTAAAACAGCCAGATCAAATAAGTTGTCTTTTCTTCCTCCTTTTTCCATGCTCCACATGTGGACACTTTCTGTCCTGAATCACCTGGTCTCCTCTTGAAATGAGGCTCTCACACCTAAAAGGAAAAATGTCCTGTTTATTGCAAGAAGGGGGAAGTCGGTGCTGAGGCTGGGCAAGTTTTAGCTAGCTGATCTCTGCCCCACAGCTGCAGCTGAGCATCCCACTCTGCTGAGCTCTTCTCCCAGCACCCCCAGCCTTATGGCTCCACTCCACCGGCCAAAGCCTGGCTAGAGGCAGCCTCACACCTGCTTTTCTTCAGCAGATCTCCCTTTTCTTGGGCACATGAATCATTCTGTGACATTTTCAAGGATCTGCCTGGCGCTCAGGATCAAAGTCTCAGCACCTTCCTTGCGTGTGAACTTGTGCCAGCATTTTCATAAAAAAAATAATTGTGTGCCTCGTTCAACAGACCTGGCTAATGGCAGGTTCTGAGAAGCACCTAAGTACCTGGTAGTGGAGATGTAATAAAACCTGCTATACTTAGGCCCTTGCAGGCACTTCCAATTATAATAATCTATTTTTGTACCTTTAGAACCATCCTTTTTTAAAACTGTTCTTAACAAAGAGCCTCAGCCTTTGAGCTATATATTTTTCTTACATTAAAAAAGCCTGCATATTGTTTTGCCCATTTTGAGCTGAGCATTTGGAAAAAAACCAAACAGGTTTGCTGGTGGGAGAGCTATTTTTCATGTTTGTGCAAATAATGAATGGTGTGGTTGATAAAAATGAAAGTCCACAAAGGATGCAAAATTTCCCTTTCCAAAAGACAGTTCTAAGCATGTTTTCTGAGGTGTTTTTGGGAGGAAGCTGCAGGGCTTGTGGTCTTACTCACAGACAGAAAGGGCTCTCTAAGGTAGGAAAAAACTCTCAGAAGAATCACTGAAGACATCCTACGCCTTGTCTGGCTCCACGCTCACTTCAAGGCAATGCAAGAGACAATTACCGGTGGGGAACAATTTCCTCCTCACTTGATCATTTGGGAGTATGACCTATGAAAGACCAGAAAGAAAGAACAACACCTTCTGACTTCAGTAGGAGAATGGATACAGAAAGTCTGGAGCGTTTTAGCTGCCTTCTAAATAAGAAAGATAGAGGAATTTCACTATGTTTTTTTTTCCCTTTCTTTTCAACCTAACAAGTGAAACTGGAAAATACAAAGACCAGCTCTGCACTGAGAGTCACTGAGCCAATTCTGTAACAAGAGTGCAATTCAGGCATAAACGTCAAATGTAAATTTATATTTCTTTTAAATTGGTCACGTCCTCTCCTACTACATTATAATTTAGTGGGAAGGATGCTGTATTTGGGATGGACATGAAAGAGCAAGAAGTGCAGCCTGATGCGCAGGCTGGGATGCAGTTCATGGGGTCCAACGCCTCACCCCCTGCCTCGCCCCTTCTCATAGGAGACGTGAATAGCAGGGGAGCCTCAGCTGCTCAGGGGGCTCCAAGCCCAGGCACTGCACAAAGCCATATGCATCGAGGCAGCTTTTTGCACGGCTTGGTGTGCAGCTCTGGCTGGGCACCCCTGGGCAGGCGGGGTGGGGAGGGTGGCTGAGTCAGCGGGGCAGTGAGGATGTCTCCGGGCAGTGAGGAGAGAAGGGTTCTGTGTTTCTGCCTGCTTGATGCAGCACAGTGCTCTGAGCGGCCTGCAAGCTCAGGGCCATGGACAGAGCAGCCCGCTTGTTTTCCCATCATGTCCATGTTCATGTGCCTTGCCCCGTGGGCTTCTGGAGTCTGTACAGACAGAGTCAGCTCCAGACTGTCTTTGCCAGTACATGCCAGTCTGAACCACTTGTGTGTCTTGGTATAGAAACAAACAGTTGATGTGAGGGACAAGGGTCGTGGCTTGGTGACTAACCTTGGTAAGGTGCTGTTGCCCATACAGATGGAAGGCTGTGCTGGAACAGGATGCTGATGGGGCCAGAAGAATAGAGAACAGTGTACCTTGGTTTTCGAAGGGTTTTTAGAGGTAGCACCAAAAGTGGTTGATTTAACCAAGAGGTGATGATTGATTCAGCACATATGGGTGGAGAGACCTCTGGAAGAGCTTTATCCCATCACCTTTCATTCCTTGGCTGCTGACCTTTCAACAGCACACTAAGGAGTCAGGGATAGATTAGTACAGGGGGCTCTATCCAGTCTTTGCATGGTATGAGGCTGTTTGTAGGTTCCCCAGAGACAACCAAACCAGGAGAGACACCAAGCAAAAGCAAGACCAACGCCAAAGGCATTACCCATGTGTGCTTTTAGATGCTCTGTATCAGCCTGGGGCAGGGAAGAGCAGCATCAGTACACAGATTTTGGGGTGGCTTGATTCCATGTGTGGATAAGATGGATGTGGGCTCCTGGTTTTCTGGCTATTTCTCAAAGTGCTCCTTTGTCCTGGGAAACCTCTCCCCAGGCCAGCTGTGAGTCTGTGTGCAAGGTGTCCTGCCCAAACCCATGGCAGATCCAGCAATCCTGCAAAAGGGTAAGAGACTTGCTCTGGCACTGCAGACTTTGGGTATCTCTTGGGAATTGGGAACTGTCGTGGTGTTGTGGTAGGTTTTGGACATAACTGAGGGAGGAGACATGGGGAGAACAACAGCTTTTACTGGATCAGATGTTATGGGTGGGGAAAAACAAGTGAACTTTTGTCCATATATGTCCTCCTGAGGGGTGCCTGACTGCTTGCCTGTTTTTTCTGCCCATATCTGTAAGTCCAACGAAAGCTGGTACTGGCCCCTTCGAAACTTGCTGTGGGAGCCGAAAGGCAGTTTGAAAAACCAAACCGAAGCAACAATGTGTAATTGTCTGTAATCAGAGACAATGTTCTCTTAGCTCAGTTTTTCAGTCAAGCAGGATAAACGCTGACATGTTTCCCACAGCTGAATTCAACTTTTGGCAACAGAATGTGGCAAAGCAAAGAGCACCTTACAGTGTCTATGGCTGGTACTGCTAAAGCTGCTCTTGCACTGGTCTTCTCCTCAGCTCTGCTTAACCGAGTACAGGGCAGCACACTGTAAAGTGCTGCTTCCAAGAGCATGCAGTAGAGAGTGCCTCCAGGCAACAGCTCTGGGTTTATATTTGACCAACAGCGATGTCACCTTCTGCTGTTCCTAGGCAGACTAAGGGGCATCTCGGCCGGAGGAAGAGAGGAGGAAGGAGACCAGAAACAAGAGATGCAAGGGGAATCCAGACAGAGAGAGGCCGGCTCAGCTGAGCTAAGATCTTCTTGACTTGGCAGATGCCTGACCTGCCAGGGGAGGGTCAGCATGCGCAGAATGAGGAGGACGGCTGCAAGCACTCACACTGTCTGGCCCGGCAGCGAGGAGGTGACCTTGACAGACTGCTCCAAGTGCCAGGGTAGCCGGAGGCAGAAGGGCACTTGGAACCATGTCAAGGAGCATGGATCACTCCAGAGGGAGAAGGAAGCATGAGCCGTAGCAACTGAACTTGTTTATAACTCGTGTTTCTTGGTATGTGAGTGACAGGAAGGCAGGAGGTGTCTGAGGCAAGGAGCTCCTGCCTGCACACAAGAGTATCTGGTTTAGCAAATTAGCCTCCTTGTTGCCTAAAATACCCTCACATGTATGTGCTTTACTATCATCTCTAGTCATTATAAATACTCATAGATATATAGATGTATAGATATATAGATGATATAGATAGATATGGATATAGATATAGATGATATAAATATAGATATAGATATAGATATAGATATAGATAGTCAGTTTCACTGTTCTGTGGGCTGCATCCAGTCACATTTCTGCCTTACTCTTTGGCTTTCCCAGGGCTCTGCGGCCAGTCTTCAGTGCGCAGGTCCCTGCATCTATTTTCCCTGGGGTTAACATGTTGAAAGCCTAGGAGCTGCAGGCTCTAATTTCCATCCCAAAGACTATGATGAAAACCTGGAGGGGAGTAAAATCCGGGTTGCATTGCAGCAGTACAATTTCAGCTGTGTGTTGCAAAGGTGGTCTGAAACTGTCTCACTTCTTGCAAGAAAGTGTACTCAAATTTAAACTATACCTTAAAACCAGAACTAAGGGCTTCTAGAAGGAAAAATGTTCTCTAAGTTCTATTTTAGCGTAGCTGGATATGGAGCTTGTTCTAATCACTCGGACTCTTTTAAGTGCACTCATGAATAACACCCACTTTCTTTATCCCTGGGACAATAGGGCAATAAATGGGAACATCTCTCCGGGACCCTCCATAACCTGGAGCAGCATTACTCGATCTGCAAACCAGGCAGCATCCAGGCCAAGCGACATGCAGAAAAACAAAAATGGAGGGAAATAAAAAAATGACAAAATAAAATGCATAGCTTTTCACCCAAATTTTCTTCAGCTGAATGTGAACATTATGGCTACACTGCAGGAAGCACTTGGTGTTGTTCAAAGAGGGTAGGTGACCAGGGGAGAAGGATACCCTTACAACTATCAATAAATCTGCAGCTCACACGATCAAGGGCTGCTTCATGAGACCGGGGAAGACCGTGGCTCCCATTTCTGCTCAAGGTTCAGCAATACCTTTATGAAATGCCTTATTCATAATACACTGAAGCCTTTACAAATATCTCCTACCCACCTGCTGTTGGTTGTTGGTTGTGGATCCATCCTGAAGCACTGAATCTGAGCCCTTTTCCTTGGTTTACCTGTGGCAACTCTGTACAAGCTTTTAGTAATAAAATGCTTTTTAAGTGTAATTCAGTCTGATTGAGAAGGGCTAGTGGCAAAACTGCCTCCTGCTCCAGAAGAGTTCTCCATTCTATTACTCATATGATTTAAAATATTTTACCTGTTAATTTTCTTGCTCCTTTTTTGGGGGGATTTTTTTTTTTTTTTTTGAGTGCTTGACAGTGCTGCTCCAGGCCATTCCCTCCACAGTGGAAATGAAGAGACATCCCAGACCTGCTCCTTGAGAGCCGACAGTTGAGCTGTGCCTGAAGTAGGCTGGAGTGAGAGACGTCAGTAATGCCAAGAAACACCAGCCAGGAGGCTGCTGTGGGACAACATCTGGTACCACTTCAAGGAGCTAGGGGATAGAAAAGACAGAGCTCTGTGAGCATTGTCTCATTCTCTTTTTTATTATTAGTGTTGTTTTATTGTGCTAAGCACAAGGCATCAGAAACAAAGCGTGACAGGCAAACAAAGAAAAAACCCAAGGCTCTGGAAAGCAGTACTCCTAATGAAAGCCACAACTCAAGTTATTGAGGTTGGGTGGGGATGGATGGCTGGTGTCTCTCAGACTTGGAGAGAAGAAACAGGTAAGGAGACCATGTCCCCCACCACAGCTCTCCTGCTTGCAGTGATGCAAGGGGAATGAAGGCAGCAATGAAGGGTGCTCTGCCCACAGGGAGGTGACACAGTGGAGGCCCCACAGCAGAGTCCCACCAGTTTCTGTAGGGCAGAGCTCTGCAGCCTTCAGCACTCTCCCAGGATGCTACAAGAGTCCTCTCAGCCTGAGATGAACCTTGCTATGGGGTATCACGGAGTGCAGGAGGTGTGGAGGAGGTCAGGATGCAGTTGGGGGTAGAAACCACAAGGCACTTGCTGCATTGCTCAACCCAGAAAAACCCTTTGGTCCTGTTTGCTGAAAGCTCAAAGAATATTTGAATAGAAAGATGACTCTTTTCGGTCTATACCTAATACACTTTCCCTAAGTATTTCCTGCCAGGGAGAAAATAATTAGCGGGGTAAATGAGCCACTAGCCTGATCCCATGCACCTAATAACTTTTGACAGTGTTAGAAAATAGCAAGGGATGACAAGAAGGCATCCAGTTCCTTTCTGACCTACAGGCAGATCAGCTCATTTCCATTCATGTTTCCCAGTGATCTCTGATCCCTTCCTACGTTGAAAGAGGACTGAACTCGGTCACCACTGGCACTAGTGTCCTAGCCCAGAAAACGACGTCTGGCAACGGGATGCTGCTGCCAGAGGAATTCAGCCAACCTACACTCTCTTCCTGAGTTGCTTCCAGTAAATAAGATGAGCAGGAACAGGCAACAACCCAAGTGATTCGATTTGGAGGCTGTAAAATATTCTTCAGAGAATAGAGGGGACAATCCTGATTTCACTCTTTTAGGACATCCTTCAGTAAGGTAAGGCACACATGCTCTACAGGCACATTGATACTCCCAAAAAGTAGAAGTGACCAACAGATCCAGGTAAAATGGCAATCACTCAGAAGTGATTTTTCTGTTCCCCTGGAGACCTTCATGTCTTTGGAACCTTTGGATTCCAATATCCTTGGCAGATGACAAAGCTCTTCCAGCAAACTTTCTTGTCTCTTCCTGTCTTTTGTCTCCCCTTGCTTAAGATATTCCATCTTAAAAGCAGACTTTGCATGTTGCTTCTCTTGTACTGGATTGTCACATTCTCTATTTCCATGTGGAAGAGCTATCAAGACTCAATTGATGTGCTGGAAACAATCGTGAGTTCTCAGCAGCATGGAGTTCTTCTAAACTGTCCCCACTTAACGATCTGTTCCTGTTTTCCAGATACTGTTTCGGAAAGAGGAGTCCTAATCCATTGCAAAAAATATAACCAAAAATGCTGGGTTTAGGTCGGTAAGGCAGAATTACCCAAAGACTCACAATCTTGTAACACCTCCTCCACAAGCAGGTATCGTCTCGACTCGTGCTCGGGGCATTGCGGTTTTTCCTACCTCAGCTGCATGGCAAAAGGGGATTTATCTGGGGGACAATTATACTGGTCCTTCCTTAAAACTCATCCTTTACTATGGTTTCTAGAGGGAAATAAGCCATTGTTTCTGGTAGTTCAGAGTCATACTGTCTGCTGAGATCCCTGTCCAACACATACCATTATTCCTGCAAGAGAACATCTCTGCTGCTGCTTTCTGCATTTCTATTTCCTGTTAGTCTTACCCATCCTCTGCCATGTAACAAGTCCACAAGCAAAAGACTTCAGCTTTTGGAAGGCTGCATGATGGTCAAATCATGGCACTGTAAATTGTTTGAAATCATGAACTTTTTACAGCATTTCTGCACAGGTCCTTGCACAAGAGGAGGCCATTGAGATATCCCTGCCAGCCAGGTGATGGCATACAACCTCGTGCCCATAAGACCAAACTCCACAGCTGTGTGGGAGAGGAATGGGCTTTAGCAGGGACTTGAATCAGCAGGTTCTTCTGTTCTCTCTTTCAGTTGTGCTTGTGGCCCTGCAGTGGTAATAGGGTCCATAGTTCCTCAGCCCAGAAGAGGTAACAGAAACTTCTATCAGTAGCTCTGGCCTCTGACAAATATTCCCTAAAAAATATAAATATCTTGGACTGTTACAGCAAAGCAGGTGAGCAAAGCCCTGCCCAAGATTTACTGCCCCACTTGAAACTCTTCTGATATGTATCTGTCTCTTGGGTGTGAAAAGGAAGGGCTGTGCATGTGATGTGTCTCTGGGGAATCAATGTGAGGAGACACAGACCAGCAAGAACTGTGTCTCCACCTTTCTTATTCCCTGTGGAGCCATTGGAGACCTGTGCCAGTCAGACCTGGTTATTGCTGGCCACTGAGTGCTGCTCCCTGGGAAAGTGGTGCTCCGATATCCTCGATACGGTCAGTGACAAGGTGTTGGTTCTCACAGTGTTTTCAAAGAAGGCACAAGTATTTCCAGCTTATTGAAACGTTTGTTTTGACTTTTATCACACTATATAAAAGTCTTTGAGTTTTGTCTATTAGGTTTCCATGCCATAATATTATGACGGGTCATGGCATAATAGTCTTACTGTTTTGACTCCAAAGCATGCTGTAACATGGGTCAAGCTGATGAAATCAAAATTAAATTAATGTTTTATTTTGACAAGATTGTGTTTCTCTTTCATTTGCCTGATAAAGTCAAAGCAAAAATGTCAGCAGGATTTTTCCACGGTGCAGTCTCAAAATTACATTTTCTCATTCAGGTGTGGTTTTTTGAATGGGCACCATAACCTTGTTTCATGCTCAGATCATAGTGGAAACATTGTACACATGGATAGTATCTCAGAGTAATAGACTCTACTTGACTCTTCAACAGTTTTAAAGAGCCTGTTTCAAAACAGGCTCGGACTTTCAGTTCCAAGTATTTTTTGAACTATGCCACCTTCTACTGTGTAGCTCCCAGTCCCCATCCCTTCTGTTCAGCCAGCAGGAACCCAGTCCAGAAACAGACTGAGAAGGAAGAGCTCCTGAAAAACTGGGGGTTGTGTCCTGTTGGGTCAGGAAGCCTCCAAAATATGGAATAAAATTGTCCTAGAACAGCAGGGCCCCCATAAGAGGCCAGTGATACAGATATGCTTTATGTGGCTATAAGCCTGATCCAGCTTTTATTCATGTAGCACTCAGAAAGCACAATCTCTTAATCCTGTTCCTAGTCCTTGCTGCTCACACACGATGGTAGACAAGTGTTTGTTCCTGCTTTCCCCTCCCCATCTTTGTCTAGTTGGACTGAAGTCTTTCTGAAACTGAGACTTAATTACTTTGTATACAGAGCACCTGGGGCACCATGGAGGTCTTGATCTCTGCTTCTGGTGACTGATAATGTACCCTTTCTATTGTGCAGTTTTCTACTCTGAGTACTGACTTTCATGGTAATATATTTATTTCCCTTGTTTATTCCATCTCTTTTTTTTTTACCCCAGAGCTTCCCTTTGTTTGCTTGGTTGTGCTCTGATGCACAGGTATTTATCTGAATGGGGTCTGCTGTATTTGTACCAGCCCAGGTGGCAGGTAAGATGCAAACATCAGACACCTCTTTACACATCCCCGGGTTTCCTGAATGATTGATTAATTGCTTTCTCCCTTATCAGCTTTTCTTTCTCATAACTGGGGGTCAGCTTGCATGGACTAACACCTTCAGGGAGGCCCTATTTCCTATATACATCAGCTTTACTGGCTTCTTATTATCTCAGCCCTATCTGTACCTTTGTTCAATTCAAGAGGTAATTAAACTCAAAGCCAAAGCAAATGTCAGGGTGATAATGAGACAGATAAGATTAAAAAGAAGTCTTTTTTTTTAAAGACCTTACACGTACCTGAAGTGCCTGTTGGCCCACAGCCAGTGGAAAGTTTTTCCTTTCTTGCCTGGATATAGTCAGAAAAGTGACCATGTAAAAAAAATGGCACCACCTCACTCCAGGTGTGTGCTGCTGAGAACAGCACCTACCTGGCAAAGCACTCAAGCATATAAGTATTTGCCCTGAAATTGTTTACTCATATGCTTAAATTTAAGCATGTGCTTGAGTGTTTTGTTCAAGCAGGGCCTCAACCCAATGCAGCTTGAGTGGGTGCAATTTGGGGGTGCGATTCCATTCATTTCAGTAATGCCATGGGAGTCACCCTGGGCTGCAGCCGTGTCCTTCGGTCTGCCACTCCTGCCCAAAGCCCACAGTGAGTGCCAGGGCTTTGCCATGCTGCCCAGTTTGCAGGAGAGCTCGGAATTTACATGGTCATTCCTTCGGGCTGCACAGTGCCATGCATCACCTGCTGGACTCCACCTTTCTCTGCGTTGTTCTGGGATGGAAAGATGGACATGCTGATCTCTCCTATGGGATAAGTTTTTCTCAGCAGGAGCCCCCAGTGGCTCAGGAACCACTTTTGGGGGAGATTTTACAGGGGATATTGTGGGTTCTCTCTGCCTCATGGACTGTCCACACTTCCTTATGCCTTTCTGCATTGAATGAGTTTATAATCTGAAGCAGACCTATGGTGTAATTTTCAGAGGTTGGGGTGGAGAAGCCACTAATCAAAAAGAGCTGCAGTTTTCCAAGGGAGCTTCAAAGCTCTCTGCAAGCAGGAGAGCCTGTGAAGGGTACACATGTTGCTGGCTAGGCAACCCCTGACGGTTAAAGTTTTACTTAAGCCCATGTGTTTTTCCACTGGGTATTTTTATCCTCTGAAGTCTACTGTACTTGGCTATGTACTGTAAACACACCCCTGTTGTTCTCTCACATGTGTTTACTTTGCAGCTGGGGGAGCAAAGCTCACCATGCTGGCTGTTGGTAGGTGGCTGAAAGTGAAAATGAAGCACCAAAGCACCAAATCACCCCAGAAAGCCCCGATGCATCCTGCCTATCTTGTCCTGTGGCCTCCCTACCTTGGAAGCCTGTTCTCTGCCTCCCTCCCTGGGCACAGGGCAGATGCACCTGAAAGCCATGCTCTCCTCAGCGTCCCTCAGCAGTCTGGCTCCCATTCTGCTCTGTTGCCTCAGCACGAATGGATTCTCACCTGCCAAGAAAAAGAAGTTGTCCAAATAAGCTTCTCATAGAATGAGTGAGAAGTAGATTTATTATATCTTACCTGAATGCTGAGTAGAGGCAGGAAGAGAAATATCTCTGTGCTGACATCATGCAAAGATCCTGTGATGGAGTCAGGAGCTAAAGCTCTGCATCAGTGCAGGACCTCACATGGCCTTTCAGCAGCTTTCAGTGTTTTGAGGTGGATGCTAGCTGCCAACAGAATGATTCCACAGGACTCTGCATCCTGAAGAAAGATATTGAAAGTGATGACACCAAGGTCAAGTAATTATGTAAGCAGTAAATTTTATTAGTCTCTTTTCCATGGCTCTGTCCTCTGGGGACTCTTTGATATTTACCAATATGTCCAAGTACCTCCCAGAACCTTCACCCTGAGAAAGATGAGCAATTTTTTTTTTATTTCTTCCTTAACTAAATGCCAATTTTGACAAAGCAGGTAGCAATGCAAGGTCTCTTGAAGTTCCCTTTTCTTTGCTGCTGGGCTCAGAAGCTGGGAGGGTGTGGAGATGCTAGGCACCAATAGTTGCATGAACATTGTTCTGTCAAGATACCAAGCTAAAAGATATATTCATGGAGCTCTGAAAATAAGCAAGCAAATAGGAAGCAAGGGAAGAAACTGGTTGGGAGAGGTCAAGCTCAGTACAAAGTGCTGCTGTTACAACCACACTTCACCCTGAGAAGAGGCTTTGTGCTTTGGGTGAAGCTTTGGTCTGCCTAAATAGCAGTCTGTCTCCTCCCCAACATTGTGGGGAGTTTTGACTGAAAAACATTGTGTTACACCTATGGGTGCTTCTCTCCTGCTGTAATATGAGTTATAATAATTTTTTTAGTTCTCTGAAAAAAATTCTTTATTCTTTATTCCATCAGCCTTCCATTATTTATTGACTGCCTTACTTTGAAAGACAGCTAGAATAGAAAAGTTTAATATAGAGGCATGAAGAAATATGTATGTAATTTTGAATACATGATGTGAATACATATTTAACTGTATTATATTATACATATTAGGTTGAATATATAAAGGGTTTTATAAAGCCCCGGCAGAAAGGGCCCAGATTCCAGATTGAAATCTTTTGAAATAGTTGCGACATATTTATTACTCATAAGGATAACCTCTTTTTCTAAAT
The DNA here is from genome assembly GCF_009650955.1 of Corvus moneduloides. Taxonomy (NCBI): domain Eukaryota; kingdom Metazoa; phylum Chordata; class Aves; order Passeriformes; family Corvidae; genus Corvus; species Corvus moneduloides. The sequence goes on from NC_045478.1 coordinate 89,805,732, forward strand.
GGTTTAAAAAAGAACTGTGGTCAAATAGAAGAGAATCATTCCTTCAAATAAACAATTAAGCCCACACATTTAGGAGATGTGGTTCTTGTCATGTCTGGGACAATACTGGAGAAGCAAAAGAAAATTTGCCCGGACATTTGCTACTTGAAACCTTCTCCCTGCACCCAGGGTAAAAGACAAGCAGACTTCACTCACAAAGGTGGGAAAGGCCTTTAGGTTTCTGCTGCCTGTCTTTGAAAGGGTTGACCAAGGGATTGCTTGGCTCTCATGGGTGTGCTAAGAGGCAGCATTACCGATGTGAAGGAAGCCCCCACTGTGGAGAAGGTGATGGGGTCTCTCCCAACTCCCAGCATCTTGATGCCACCCAGAGCAGATCCTGGAGCTCCTGAGGTCAGGGCACAAACCACAGTCTCCCCAGGAGAGGTGACTCACAGCGAGACGTTGCATGCTGAGAGGCAAAGCTAACAAATGCCACTCTGGGAAAGGCGGGCGGATGTGCAGTGGGTGGCAGACCCCAAGCAGCCCACCTCCCTCTGGGGGCAAGAGACAGGGACTGAGGTGGCTGCAGTGTTTCCAACACCACAAGGACACCCACTCACCACCACAACCAGGGGCTCTGCAGAGGTGGGTAAAATGTCTCCCCGGGATCGGGACTTGCTTTCACCAAATGCTAAAGCCCAGACGGAAAATTCCATTATTTTTCTATGACTGTGCTTCATGGCTGCTGCTGCAGCTGAGCAGGTTCCTGAGCAGTGGGTGCATTGCAGCAAAGCTCTCCTTCTAGCTCCAGCTTTAGTCTGCTTCCAGCCTCTGTGCAATGGCTCAAAAATGGTGGACCAGCCAGAAGTCACGTCTGTTTGGTGTGTTCCCTTGCTCCTAGACCCTGCCTAGTGTGGTGCTGGGAGAGTGCCCCCAGGATAGCTGGACTGAGTTCGTTGTTGGTGTCAAGGAGGTCTGTCTGGCCCAATTAAACACCAGCCCCCAACAGATGCTGTAGAAACAGGGGAGCTCAAGACTGTAGAGAAGAGCAGAGTAACATGAAAGCCCAAAAGTAGAAGTTTCTGTAGATCCTTCTGCCTGTTTTTTCTGCTTTTCTGTCATAAAAACTCAGCAAGAGGATGTTTAAAATGCCGGTCATGCACTTACTCATTCAGTTTGTGATGCCTGGTACTTCAGAACAATGGGATCCAGCTCACACTGTTGCAGTGTGAGCTGCAACTTCAACCCTTCCACTTCAACCCTTGTTCTGCACAAGAAATGTACATTGTACATCTCATACAAAACTACAAGAAATTATTTACTTCCTGAGAAATCAGGAGCTGAAGATCGAGGCAACCAGCTGATTACACCTGGTACTGCAAAATTGGAAATAGGAAACTGCTGATGTGTTTTGAGGAGTATCTCCTGGACTTTTCAGCATGGGACCACCCATTTTCAGGTGAGGGCAAGATCCTGAGTACCAAGCTGTAAAATGTGCACTTGCCTTTCCCTTGGTGCATGTATAGGGGAGGTTAGCTACGAGCACTGTGAGATCTGGTCATGCAGCTGCTGATACATATAGACAGAAAAGAAGATGCAAATTTCTGCAACAGAAATGGTGGGATCAACACACAGTTGAAAAACTGAGACAGGCAGCATGCCCATGACATCCATGGATTGAAAGTTATAATCAGAATGAGGCACTGCATGAAATCTGCCTTTCACCTCATGAGCTGCCAAGAGTGGTATTAAAAAAATGCATGGGCTTGAACATGTTATGGGGCTTGGGATCAGATTTTCTAGGTTCCCGTGGAAAATCAAACTGGCATTAGTTTGATTTTCCAGCCCATCTAGGGTTTGGTTAAAGAAGCATTTTCCATGGCTCTATTCTCTGGCCAGGAGCAGAGCAGCAGATGTGCAAAGCTGCAAAGCTGCAAAGCATTTTCCAAGGTATCTCCGGAATACAGCATCCAGTTGGCAGCCCTTAACACAGATATCGCTTCATTTCCCTCACATTGCTCAACTCTTGAAGGAGTCACACTCCCCTTGAGGCATCTTTCTAGGACTGCTGTAAAAAGCTTGAGTAAAGAAATAGGCAGTGCATAACCCCTGTATTTTACTTTTTGGTAGCACATCAGGACAAATCTCAGCTGTTCAGAAATGAATGCTGGTCCCTTGTGGTGGACAGAGCAGGGTAGGGAGAGGAGTGCTGAGAGAAAGGGCTGATCTAGGGGAATAGAAAAAGTTTTTAAGCCCTTCTTCCCTCATCTTATTTTGACACACTTATTTTTCATGTAATGGGCCACATCTCTTCCCTGATTTCAACTGCTCCAAAGTCTGGCACATCATCTCCATGCTGATCTCATTTCACTGGGCACTTAACAGTTCCAGTTTTACTTTACTTATGGGGTGAGTCAACTCTTTTCACCAAGATCTTTTATTTAAGATCACCCTGTCAAAGAAAGAGAAAATAGAAACCTGCTTCAATGACTGTGGACAACTTTCCTTCCTGAGAACTCTGAGCCTGGAAACTTAGTGGAGGTTGCACTGACAAAAAGTTGTTTTCCCCAGGCCTGAGCCCTGGGGTCACCTGCTGTTTCTGGTGGCTTTGGGGACAGGAAACATCACCTCACGCTTCTGCTCCCATGGCTTGGTATCCTTGAAACCATTTTGGTTTTCAATTTTTAACAGTGATAAAAGCTATTGATCTCTTAGGATGAATTGGTAGGATTGGTTCATTTATCCAATGTCTCAGCAGAGACATTAGTTTGACACTTGGGAAAATGAAGAATGGAAGTCTTTTCCTATTTGTGTCACCAAGAAGGAGCTCAGAGAGGATGGGAAGAGCCCATGGCAGCGCATCGGTGGTTTCTTGCATGGTGGGGTGTCATATGCATGGACCAGGAATCCCTGGTACTGACAGAGGGAAGTATGAGGGGGAGTTCCACAATCTCCTTTAACCTGAAGTGTGAGGGGACACTGGAAACTCAAAAATACATTCTCCCTTTAAAGTGACACCAGGGCCTACTGCAGTAGCAATGGATCTGTACAGTATTCATGTGCTGGTCCCTGTTGGTATCCAAGACAGCTTCCCGTAACGGGAACAAACCTTGCTCTTAAACCCTTGAGGGTGTACTGTGTAGCCAGACTCTTCCTGGGACTTGCACCTGGTCTTAACACAACCTCAGAATCCACCTCTGTCAGTGCCAGAGGATGTCACTTCTGGCTCAGGCCTACAGGAGTATTTCTGAAGCCAGTGTTACTCTGCCAGATTTCTCTTTTCTTTGTTATTTTAATCAATGACAAGAAAGTTTTGAGGAAAGGTTTCATTCTTTTCCACTCCTTGGAACTTTTGTAACTAGTCACAATGCCAAGTCAGTCTCCTTGTTTGCACAGCCTAACCAGAATCACTGAGAAGCTAAATACAATCAAAAAGAGGACCGTGAGAATATTCCATTCAGTCTGATGATCCTTTCTGCAAGAAATGTAGGAGTGAGCCTCCTAGCCAGACCTGCAGTTCTGCTGGGTCATCATCCCCAGTACAGACCAATACAGATGTTTCACAGGAAGGAATTATTTTCTTCAGCAAACCCATTAAGAAGACTTTGGCTTGAGCTCAGAAGGTTTTATATCCTTTCTGTGCCTCTTAGATGCCTATGTTCTTTGCCTAACAGATATACTGGTGAATCCTGGGGAGAGGTAAACAGAAGAGATAAAGACTCTGAAGCTCAGAGCTTGTTTGCCTGGTGTCTGTTTAAATGACACACAACAAAGCTTTATTAGCACAAAGCAGCAAGGTCTGCATGTGGCCAGAAATCTCTCCTGCCTGTTGTCTCTTGCATAGCCCATGCACTCACTCCTTATCCCTGGTTTATACAGCTGGTCTGAGGACCACCCCAGGTAACAAAGAAAACATCAGCTCTTGAAGGATCTGCTGGGAATAGAAAGATGTCGTATTATTTACCCGTCTAGATTTATGCATGTGTGTGTGTGTTTAACAAGGAGCCCGGTGCCTGCTGGACTCCTGAGGCTGGAATTTATACAGGCCAGCATTTGGCTGCTGCAGTTTATCTTGAATGCAAGAATAATAAACTCAGCTGACAGGATGATGTATGCAAAGCATCTTCTCCTCCCACGGCGTGTGGAAGAGGTGTCTGGTTTGCAGGGAGTCCTATTATTAAGTGATTAGCCTTGCGACATTATCAATATCAGATTGCTTAGGGGCTTTGTGGGATCAGCAATACAGTAGGACTTGGTGTCCATCTGTCATGGTGGCAGTCAGATACAGATGGTGGTGTGACAGCATTACCTGTGTAGGTGAAACAGATGTGTGGGTTCATCACATGAAGACTCACAGAGATATTTGCAAAAGAAAACAAAGTTGCACCTTCCTTATCATAGTTCCGTTATGAGATAATTTCTGCTACATTGTTTTAATGGCCCTCTTTGTCTTATCCTTCCTTGTCCTGCTACTGACTCTCATTCAGCAAGAGCAAAACCAAAAACATCCCAAGCACCACTGAATATAGTATTTTCTTGACTTTTCAAGCAAGGCTGATTTATTCACTCCTAATTAAGTTTCAGCATCTGGGCAGCTTCAATCTCCTCTTTGTGCTTCTGCCAGTTCAGATGGTAATTCTGAGATCCTAGGAAGCCTCAATCCTTGGATATTTTTTCATCACCAAAAAAAGATCCTGAAAAGACCATAAAAAACCAACAGCTTGCTGTACTGAGTGTGTTTCACCCTGAATAATCATTAAGGCCCACATGGCCAAAGGCAGATCAAGTACCTTGGGGGATTTGATTGCAACTGTTTAAATGGTATTCTGCTCACATCATAAATAATGCTCACCCATTGTACAGTGCAAAAAGTCCTTCACGGCCACACCTCACCGTGTTTCCTCTTGTCGATAGTTTTATCTTAGCTGTGACACCAAAATCTCATAGGTAAGGGCCTGCTGTTGCAGTTCATTATATAAATTTACAGTGTTGTATACTTGAGTGATTACAGTGGATCGTATATCTGTGGGAATTATTAGTCCCTGAAGTGCAACTGTGCCCATGATACAGCATGACACTCAGAAGAGGGAACGCTGGGCCAAGTACAATCAGGCCAGACTGCCGCTTGTAAGAAAATTTGGGTCTAATCCACCATGTCCACATGGAGCGGGCTGGAGCCTAGATTCTAAAGCCTTTCTAATTCCCTTACCTCCCAGTAAGTCTTTGGTGTCCTGTGGGACAGACTAAGATTTGATCATGTGTTCCTGGGAGGTAGAGCTTTTAATCCTGTGATTTGGACATGTAAGCAGACACTTCCCTGATCCCACCCATGTCAAAAGTGAAGAAAGAAATGGTTGCAAAGAATCCAGGCCACTCCTGACTAAAATGTTGTTGTGCTGGCTGTCTGTACTGAAGGCCAAGTCTCTCTAAGCATTGTTTTCAAGCTTGGAGCAGCTTGCAGAAATTCATAAGCAGTTGTGGAGAGATGCAATAAGACCACAGACCTACACTACTCCAGAAGAGAAAGGCTTGAAAACTTGAACACTGACCCCCACTTCACGAGGGTAGTTTCACCCAAACAGTGACACTGGCTTGCTTGTTACTGCTGTCTGACACCTCTCTAAGTGGGCACACTGGCTTGCTCCTTTATGTGGATCCATTGCTGAAGCTCTAAAGTCAGGGCACTGGTTTGGCTTGTCCAGGACTTCACAATCCATAGATAGTGTTTGAGTATGGAAACTTTCCTGCAGGGACAAGAAGACACTGCTACCTAACATAGAATATTGCATTGCCTAGAAAACTGGAAGGTCAGTTCAGGTATCTGAAATCCCTTGCTCTCCGTGTTGCTTTGCACTTCTCAAATATGTGGGACATCCTACAGTACCACCTTTCCTCTGCCTAGGAGAACATATTTTTTGGGAAACAGGGACCTGGTCCACTGAGGTCAGTGGGAAGTCATTCATCGATTCTAATCAGCTCTGAAGTGGGTCCTGGAGGGGCATCATGCAACTCAGTGATGTTACCCAGATCCTTCATTTGCATTTTGTCTTGTCCTCTGTTTCCTGTTGTCTGTTTTCCCTCGTGGAGACAGATTTATCCTAGCAATTTAGAAAACATCTTCTGCTTCTTTTTTCTTTTTCTTTTTTTTTTTTTTGTGAAATCCCTTGTACTATTTCTTCATCCTCTGACTTCCTCTGCACAAAAACCACCTTTGCTTTTCCTTCAGCATGTTTGCCCCTAAGCCACCCAAGTTTCAAACCATCATTTTCAAATAACCAGCTTCCTAAGCAAGTCACAGTGTTGTTTTTTCCACAGTAACTCCAAAGAGCAGAAGTTAGCTGGTGGGGCAGCATCAGCACCAATTCCCTGTTGGTTTGGGTTTGTGCCATCATGTATCATACTTGGCCCTGAGTGTGGCATCACACTCCCCACATCGCCCACCCCACATCTTGCAGAGATGGAAAATGGAGCAGAAGTTTTATCTGAGCTTTCAAATATTTTGCATTGTGGGCAGCTTGGAGCAGATCGCATCCTAATGGACTGTTAGGCCAAATTGGGCTTGCTAACTGCTTTTGTAAGGATAAGAAATGAGCTGGGACAGAGAGGAGCAAAATGCTTTGGAATATATATTTCATTCTCTGCTAGCACTTCTGCGGAAGAGCCAAAACGGATATCGCTGTCACTCAAATTTTCCTCCTGTTGTTTACTTTATCATCCCTGCCCCGCAGGGCCACGCTCACAGTGAGTGTGCAAGCGTCCCACTCTGCTGACCTCATGGAGATATGGTAGCAGGCACCCAGCAAGGCTGTGGGCCTCCAGTTTCCATGGGGCACACATCCCAGGGAGTGGATGGGGATTTGGGCTGACACTGTTTTCTTCAGCCAGTGAAGTGGAGACCAAGCATGGCCTCTGTGGGCAGAAATGAAGCTTTGCTCCTTGTACCTACAGGAAATAATCTATGTCAATAGAGCACAAGGAAGGGTGGGATATAAACGCAGACATTTTGCTCTATGGCTCCCAGGTTATGCCCACCAAGTGAAAATTTCACTGTAGTCAGCTGAAGGGACCCCATACTGTTAGTAGCCCAAATCCCACAGTACATGGTCACAGAAGGGAGCAGGCAGTGGCAGAAACAAAACATGGACAAAAACATCGTGTGGTGTGTAGCAGGAAGACAGGATGAGAAGCCTGTAGGAGGATATCTGTGGAGCTGGGTTGATGGCCATATTATGCAGGGTCTAGTTGGAGCACCTTCAGGGAGAAGGAGTAGAAGGGAAATATAGCCTTACTCCCTAGCATTGCAGTCACAGAATGTGATTTTGCTTTGCAAAGGGCCGTGAGGTGCCTGTTGATAACTTTTCAGCCTTGTGAACTTTTCTTCCCTTTTTCCACCATGACTTTTTTCAGCATCTTGATCACCACATAGTCTGAGGAAAAGGTACCATGCATATCCAGAAGGGTATTACCTCCTGAAAGCAGGAAAACTGTCTCCTCTGCTCAGTCAAAGGGAACAGGTGGGTGTAAAATAGTGCTCATGGTTCCAGATTTCAGCCTGGCCAGCCATGAGATGTGTGACTGCAGCACAACCACATCCTTATTTGACAGCATTCCCTATTCCAATTGTTCTGAGTTCTAAGAAGAAAAGAATTCATGTAGCTTCCTGTTTCTCCTACTTTTGGAAATATTTTCCCTTCTTGGAGCTGATTTAGCATGCTGGACTGCTCCTGCACAGGCCAGCACAATACAGAGAGAAGCAGGCAGACACAAAGAAATGGAAAGAAGTTCTCTCCTAGGCAGATTCTAATTCTCACTTGCCCTAGGCAGCACTAAGGTTTTGGAGACCTCCACTGGAAACCCAGTAGAGGAGATACAAGAATGCTTTACCCAGGCTGATCCATGTTCAAATAATTTACTGAGTATTAAAAACATTTTGGAAAACGCCATTCTGAGCCTCTTAATGCATACAATAGCTCCAAAATATACTTGCAGTGTTCTGCGGTCATGGAAACAACATTCTTTCCTTAAGTTTCTGGGTGTGCTGGATATTACTGGGTCCATGCTGTGCAGAGAGCAAGCACAGGTAGTGCTGGATACATCACTGATCTTCATGGTGCACCAGTCACCACCAGCTGCACAGTCAGGGAGGTGAAGAACAAGCAGCTGATGGGCTCCAAAAATTTCTGCTAGTCTGCTGCTGCCTTACAGGTGGTCTGGCAGAAACTCAGGTCGGAATCCACCTCTTGGTGCCTGCCCATCTTGTTCTTCCAAGGAAACCTCTTTTAAATAGGTGTTTTCCCTTCTCCATCATTAGAGAGACATCTGAAGAGTTGCACTTACCTTGCAGGAAGACTTGAAAATCAGTAGCTTGCACTCTTGACTGCTCTTGCCATGTTTCAGATAGGGGATTGTCTGGGGACAACCTGCTGCTGAAGATCCTGAATTGTGCTTTGGATTCTGTTTTGTTCTGTTCTTGCCACCTCTGCTTTCTTCATAACAATTGCTTAATGCACGGTATATTCCCAGTGGTGAATCAAAAGATGGGGACCAAGGCCTTCCACCCTCCTGTCTACTAGGCAGACTACCCTAAAGCTTGGCAGCTAGGCTTCACTCCAGATGCTGGAAGGCATGGGGTTAAACCTTCCCATGGAAGACAGACAACAACATGCAGCTCTCTCCCTTGCACACTCATCACTGTTATAAACCTCCATTACAGTATGGGCAGCCTCCCCTCCCAGTTGTTCCGTTGAATGAACTGTTCAGCACATTTATCCTCTGAGCAGAAGTGAATGGGAAGTTCTGGGTCCATCTCCTAGGCTGGGCGATTTGAAGTCCATCCTCAGGAGATAGGAAAATGCATAATCAAGGCAAAAGCTTGCTGACCCACTGTCCTTCTGTCCTTCTCTCTGAAACCAGGCACACGGGCCAGTGCCAATTCTGCCCTTCGCTGCTACTTGCTCTGAGTCAATCAGTGGCTGGGTACCTTCTCAGTGACCTTTCGAAGATGGTCACTCTCCCACTGTCTCTGTAAGCACCAGAAGTCCATCTCTCCTCAAAGCAGGGAAAATGAGTCAGCTGAGGATCCCAAGGAGAAGCTACCCATCTCCTGTCTAAAATCAACACCTCTCCCTATTCTCTGCATCTTTTGTGCATGACTCTACACTCTTGCTGGGCATAAAAGCCTTCCTGTACGCACTGTCTGGGGTGAGCTCATTGCCCACTTCCCTTCCTTGGGTGGCCTTTTGCTTCTAGCTGCTTGCAGTACTGTAGCTGACAGAACGCCTCCAGCACACTCTCTTCTTGCAAGCCTGCAACTCCCTTGCTTGGAGGCAAGCAAGGGAAATCACACAGTCATAGTGTGAACGTTTGAAAAACATTTATAGAAAAGGGAGGGAAAGGCAAGTCAATATTAATAAATAACAGAAAGATAGAACATCTGCACTAAATTATTGCAAACTCAAGTGAGAGTGGAAAGCTAAATAAATAAAGAGAAAATCATGTTAAGTTGGAAGATGAGTAATAGAAAAATTCTCCTTCAAAGTGCCACCAGTTAGCCTTTTTGTACAGTACTATATACAAACAAAACTAATGGAGATATAACAGGAGTCAAAAAGCTTGATGCAGCTGTCTAACAGCTGTCTGCCCTGTTTATTTTGCTCCCTTCTGACTCTACACTATTTTATGGCTTGGATAAGTGCAGTGCAAAGAGAGAGGCCCTGAAGTTTGGGTTGTCTTGCCCTATCAAGGTGGTCAGAGGACGGACTAGATGAAGGCAGAGGTCCTGTGCAGGCAAGGATAATGAAATTGGTACCTCAACGCAGCAAGGGTTTAGGAATGGTCTTGGAGAAACCATGTGGCAGTCAGGAAATTTGAATTCCAAGGAGCTCAGCAGCTCCTGGCCTATGTAAAGAACACCATTTTCTTTTGTTCTTCTAGTTCTGTTGCCACATCTACTCCCAGTTGCATGTGATAGGGCACAGAGGTGGAAGTAGACAACTTTCAAGTGTCCTTTGCAGGCATGGGACTTGATGCCTCGTATTGCCTTTGCTCAGGGACGTGACAGAACAAGAAGTTCAAGTTATTCAAGTTAACATATATACCAGTGGGAGAGAGGCTCAAAATGTGATACACTGTTTTTCTCTGTCCTAAAGCAAGATCAATCATACCATTGCTAATAAAGGTACGTGGTTATTGGTCCTAAAGACATTCTGAGATAGATCCTTTATATCTTCCTCAAGCAACCTATACTTGTTACTGGAAAATTTTTTTGAATGCATAAATTGCTTTTCTTGTAGTAATGTAGACCCAAGGATTCACTATGTCTGTACAATTAAAACAGTAGATCCCTTTTATTTTCAACAACCATCTGCTTCATTTCTCCTTCAGTTTTCCTTAAACAACCCTGACCCTTTTAGTCTTTTTTCATAGACAGCATTTTCTACATTTTGAGCAGTCCTTGCTCTTCATTTTTGTGGAAGTGCCTCCTTAAATTTAAGGAATAAAATTTCACTGAAGGCTTTCCCACTACTAAGTTGAGTTCAGTATGACTTTTCATGATTTTAAGGCTTGAATTTCTGTTTGCACACTCCCATGTGATAATTTGCCTTTTCCACACCAGCCTGTCATTGCTGTTTCTGGTTCAGCTAACCCACAAATCCTTTTGTCCAAGAGACTCCTTTCTAATCAAAATGTCCTTCTGCATTTTTAACATCATAAAATTTACTATGTATGCAATCTCCAGAGTCTACCTGAACTTAATCCATTGATCTTGCTCTTTCATCCCTCACACCTTTTTCAGACTATTTCTTCAACATGTTAGAATCATCTGGAGTCAGATGTTTTGTTGAGATGTATGGTAATGCAATAGCTTTTCCTCTGTGTGTAAAGTCTTGTTTTCCTATATACTCCCAAGGCTGTGCTTTTCCCACTTAGCCTTAAACCTCACCTATTTTTCCTTGGATTGGCTGTGCTAATTGCATCCTCACATTTGGCCATTTTAGATGCAATTTAAAGAGATGTGAAACACTTTGATCTTCTCATTGTAATCTCCCCATTATCTTCCCTCTTCATGGAGTAATGAGCTAACATTTTCCTCCATCTTCTTTTTAGTCAATGATTGAATTCTGTTACCTTTGTTGTCTCTTGCTAATTTAATTTCAAGTTTCCAGACCTTGTTTTACATGGCTATGTTCATACTTATCCTTGGACATCTGGTTTTGTTTCTACTTGTTGTGGTTCCTTATTGTCTTTGAGATCAATGAAGAGAAGTCAGTGTTTTTCATTTCTAGACTTTTTTCTGCATCTGAACTTCTGCCTTTAACATTGTTTCTTTGGGAAACTACTAACTCTCTCTAAGCCCTCTGTTTCTTGTCAGTTTCCCAAGCTTATTGAAGTCTGTCTGTCTGAAACCCATTGGGTTGGGTTTCTTCTCTTCTGACTTGCTTCTCCAAGGACCATGAAATCTACCTTTCATGGTAACGCCCATCCACAGTGCCTTCCACCTTCCCTTTCCTACACTGCTCCTTCCTTGTGCTAAGACTCAAACCCAGAGGACCTTTCCCTTTAATTCCTTTCTGGGTCTTCTGAATACAAACAAAAAGTTTGATAATCTGTGCTATAAAAGTGCTGAAGAATTTTTAAGCTGATGAATTCCATTTGTTCAACAAGTGCCTCTAAACATAGCTAAAACCTTGCAGTTCCCACAAGACCTGTGCTTCAGACATGTCTGTTAGTTACTCTCAAAGAGCCTCATACACCTAATCTTCATTAATGGATGCCCTTTAACAGACTCCAATAAACTCTGACAATGGTATCCTATCTCCACCTTTGCATAACTTCAGCAAGGCTAACTCCATCTGTCTTCTGGATTTCAGAAGAAGCTTATACCTACAAGACTCACAAAGCAGCACCTCTTTTATGTCTCTGCTATCCATTCTTGAACAAGCAGCATCCTTTCCTGTCAAGCATTCCAGTCATATGAGTGATCCGACCATGTCTCTGTGATTCAGCAAAGCTGTAATCTTGACCCTATATTAAAACTCCCAGATAGAATAAAGAGAATGTTTATTAAATGCTGATTTCACCATGCTGCTTTCATTACTATGCCAAGATCTAAGACTGATGCATTATTCTCGTTTCTTCTGTGGCATTGTGACAAAAAGCATTTTCCTTCTTCGTTTTAAGGTCTTCCTCTAGTTTGCTATGCTGTCTGTGTGAGCACACACTGATCATATGGTTTTGACTCCCTGTACATTGTCTTTTTCCTGAAACATCATGCCATAGATAAAAACCAGAGGTTTTTTGAGGCTCAAACATTATTTTACTCTTTTTGTGGGTACTGGTGCTTAGGACACTACTCTGAAGTCTTTCAACCCAGCATTTGCTCTCAGAAATCATGAGTAGTGACTCTTTCTCTAAAAGCAGTTGCCTTAAAATTACATTTGTCTCAGTTCAAGAATGAGATTTCAATAACAGGAATGAGTTGAGGACATAAATACATCACTAGGAATAAGTGAAAATGAGGGGGAAGTGCCTATCTTACTAAGCAGAATTTGATCTGTTTCCTATAGACTAGAAATATAGACAGCTCTTTCCATTCCTTAAGTTGGATGGGGATGTAGCATGCCGTGCCAGCAGGAATGCTCACTTCATCTACATGCAAGAGTTTTTCCTCACCTTGGTGACCACACAGCCCAAACTCAAAGTTCTCAGCAATAACACAAATGGAGGGAATTGTCAGTCATGGGAATACTTCAACACATTCTGTGTTGCCCAGAAATGTAAGACGCCATCTGGAATTAGTGTTGAATATTTTTGCTAATGACCTCATGATGGAATATTGAGAATGTTTATTAAATTTGCAGATGACACCAGGCAGGGATTAGTTGTGAGTCTGGTAAAGGACAGGATTAGAATTCAAAATGATCTTGCTGAACTGGAGGAATAGTTTGAAAAAAAAATTAAATAGAATGCAATTCAATAAGAACCCACGCAATACATACACTTAGACAGGAATACTCATCAGCAGCATAAGCCCATAATGACAATTTTTAGAAAGTTTGCGCAAAAAAGATTGAGAAGAATTCTGGCAGCTCACAGAAGCTGTCAAATGAGCCAACTGTATCATACTTCTGTGAAAATGTCAAATATTATCCTGGAATATATACATGAGAATAGGTAGATACATTAGATGATACATTCTACTCAGCACTGGTAGGGCCTCAGAGGCAATATATGGTCCTGTTTTGGGCACTGCACTTATGAAAAGATACAGGGTGTTTAGAAGAAGGCAGGACAGGACCAACACAGTAATTCAGGAGTCTGGAAAAATGGGAATTGCAGAAAAAGTTTGCATGGAGGCTGTTTAACAGTGGAAGAGGCACAAAATAAATTTTAGATAAACCAAGCTTCCACAGAGCAGAAGGAAACTGCCCGTTCTCTCGGCCTGAGAACTGAAAGACAGAAATGGAGCAGGAAAAAAGCAGATCAGGCATTACTAAAAAACTTACCTGCTGGTCAGAAAATTAGAAGGAGTTTTCCTGGAAAGAGATCTCTACTCTGCAAAGTCTATAGACATGGATCTTCAGCTAAGGAGAATTGTTGGTACAGAAAGATTTGGACAGCCTCCCCAAAAGGTGTGGCTAGGTGAATGCACAGCTGTGGCCTACAAACTGGAGATAAAGCAATATTTTGAACAAGGAAGCTTAAGGGAGTTACCCATTTCCATTCTGTCTTGAATCTAAGCAACTTTGGGCCATGCCCCCTCTTTAAAAAAAATCAGACATTGTTCCTACATGCTCACAGTGGGTATTCCCACTGCACCAGGAGCTTGTTGTTTTCTGTCACTTGGGGATGTTTGACAATGTCTTGTTCGACAGCTCCTGAGTGCCTCAGGTGTGCCTGGGTGGAAGGCACCCCCTGGGCTGCAGTTCACTGGGGCAGACTGCAGCTTTCTGTTCTCTCCCTGAAATGCTGATGTGAGCAGGGATCAGGGCAGGAGTGAGACATAGGGCAGCATATCAGCGCCTGCTTCCACCTGTGTGTAAGCACACAGGCCCCTCATTTCACCCTTCTCCCACCTTCCTGTCTCCAGGTGGACTGAACAAGCAGGGGCTCAGCACAGGTTGCAGAGGAGCACATCCCCTAGTGCTGAGGAACCATCTTTCCTTAGGCCTTACCCACTGTGGAAGGCAGCAAGGAGGGGTAATGCTACTCTGCCAGCGAGGCACACCACTAGAAAGGTCATGATCTTGGGAATCAAGAGAGCAAGCAGTAGCCTGATCACCTTTAATTGAGTAAGACCTGCATTTAGGGCACTGGTGATTCAGAGATGGTGTCATTCCCGATGGAGTTTAGGTTTGCCTTTAAATAAAGTTATCACCTCTGCATTGGTTCTGTTTGGCTTTCAATGATGTTCCAAGTAAGTAATTTTAAATTCCTGTGATTCATATTATCCCTGACTAATGGTGCCCACAGTGGAAAATTCTAGGAGTTTCGTGATGAAAACCATATTTAGAGTTAGTAGTATCCATATATAGTAGGGACTGGCAGTAATAAAGTGAACGAAAAGAAATATGCTGGTAAAGATCGGAAGTGGAACCTCTAGAATGAGACTTTTTCATGTGACATTTAAAGGGCATGCTAGAAATATTTTGGTGGGAGATCAAATACCACCATTCTCCACATTTTGGTTTGATGTCTAATCGTTCTTCTTGGTCAGGTTCTAGTGAGGAAAACCACAAACACACACAAAACATCTTCTGTTCATCTTCTGGTTTTGTACTTGAGGCTTCTCCTCCCACTTCAGTGCCAACCCCTCCCAGCTTCCACATCACCACGGGGTTATTAATCAATTGTGATATCCACATGACCTCCAGTTTCAGCTCTCTTTGGTCCCTCTACTCCACTAGCTGAACTATTTCTAATTGGCTAATCAGCTTATCCGGTTTGGCCCTTGATGCAAGCCAGGTCTAGACATGATCTATTCCTGGGAGGCCCCTGGGTTCAAGGGGCCAATCTCACACCCTGTCCATCACCATTGCCAGCACGGTACCCTATCTCAAAGACATGCCAATGAACATTAGTGAGAGATTAAAATGACAGCCTTGGTTTTCTTACATGCCTTTTAATCATCGTAACATGCAGTCTAATGTTTCACTCTGTCTTCCTTTCCCTGCAAGAGCATGTTCTCAAGGAAGAAACCAGGAGGGACGAGAGTGGGTCAAAGACCACAGCAGGGTGAAAGCAGTGGAAAGGAATTAAAATGGAGGTGGGGGAGGAGGAGACGAGACAAAACCCGAGTCGGAATCTGGCAGCCAGACACAGAGAAACAAGGCTGGAATATAAATTCTTTCATATGGCTCCTTTAGGCTGACGTCTTACAGGTACCACTCACATCACACCAACATGTGCCAATGCTGGTGTCTGCTGCAGGCTGCCTGACACCCACAGCTACACACCTGAAAGGTGGTTTTCACAAAGGCTGCACATCTGAACTAGTTCTGAGAAGAGCTGGGAGGCTTGGCTGCTCTGGAAACCAAGCTGCCTTTTTGAAGTGTCTGCATATGGATTTAGTAGTTGGCTTTTAGACCTTTGAGTTCTTGAAAAAGTCTTAGCCTGGTCATTTAGCTGTGACTTTATGCAATTATTGACCATTTACACAAACAACAATCAGAGGGCTGCACGCAATAGGGTCATGTCTGAATTCCTTCTTGGTCTCTCCGGCAGTGAATAGTTGGCGGCTCTTAAACAAAGCCCCATTCTCTCTGCAAAGAAGTGTCAGCATAAAAGGCGGATGCTCCTAGATGAATATCTGCTACACAGGCAGGCATAAAGAAGGTCTCCCTGTGCCCCAGCTGAAGAGCTGTGTGGCTGTGTTAACCGCATGCACAACCAAAGTTAATGACCTCACTTGTCCAAGACTTCCTTGTGCTCAGCCAGCTCTGAATGCAGGCAGAGCAAGTTCACACCTGCCTGCAAAATACCATATGGACATCATCTGTAACAAACTTGCTCAGATGGTTCATTTCTAAGGGGCATTCAAACTTTTCCTGGACGTGTGTGTTTTTTCCTCTCTTAGTCATGCCTTTACTGAAAATTTTAGCTCATGTAATACTGACTCCTTAGCTTTTCAGCTCCTTGGTCCAAAACTATTTGGCTGGTGGGATGTGTGAATTCCTTTAGCCAACCAGTGGAGCATGTAATTAGCTCTATATGCACGAATGAATTACGCATATGTTTCGCTATGTGGCTTCAGCCGGTAACTAAGCATGAGAAGTTTCCAGCTAGAAAAGGAAACCAGTGAGAAAGTTAGGAAAGGCTGTGAAGTGGGCAGTGCACAGGACATCTCTGGTTTTCCTTGCTCCCTTTCTGCTACATACATGATTCTGCCTGCATCCTCATTTTTTAGGCTGTGCTTTCCATGGAATACACATTCTTCAGAGGATGCTGGGAGCATACTGCAGGATGCGCTCTGTTTTCCATGCATCACATTCTGCTTTCACTCAGCATTGAGTCGAGATGACTTTTGCTGATCCAGTAAGGATTAAGCTTGGCCAGCTGCAGAGGTTAGCATGAATCTTGCTCACCCATCCCAGACTACCTGAGCAGGAGATGGAAGCAGACCCTTGCAATCACACCTGTCCAGCTTATGAAGTTCCTGTCTCTTGGCTGAGATGAGGTGTCAGGCTCTGTGTGGATGTTGCTGAGGCTGTTGCAATACACAGTTAAACATGTTTGCTTGAAAAGCTTCACAGTCCAGCTACATCGCATACTTGCAGAAAGACCCTCCTGCAAAGACAGCTGTCTTACTGAACTGTTGTGCTGCTTTGCTCCTTTTCGCCACCTGTTTAGCAATTCTTTAAGGATTCAAGCCTTAAAGCAGGTCAGAGTTGAGAGAAGTTTCATAGCTGTAAGTCTTTTCTCAGTCCTTTAGTGCAGTACTCAGATCATGTTGAGTTGGCCTTCCCTGAACAAGGGGAATGTAACCCTGCTGGTAGCACCATTATATTATTTATATAGCAAGTTACAGTGCAGAGTTCAGACTTCTTTTTTACATTTCTGGGTGGAAAAAATGCTTAGAATGTTTTGCATAAGCAAAATTTATCCTGTCCATTTCAATACTCAATTTTTGTAAAGCACCCTGGCATGTTATAGCTATTATTTCTTGATATAAATAATAACCTAGTACACAGACTTCCCTCCTGTTGAAATCCTTCCTAGTTTTTAAAGCAATAACATGCCCAGATGGAGTAGGATGGATAGAAACTAATATTTTCAAAGAGAGGATCTTTTAGCAGACTATCAGATCTCATTTAATTTTATGGTGAGAGAAAGCCAGAAGTGGATTCAATGTAAATGCTGATGTGTTTCACTAGTGTTTCATACTGAGCTGTGGCATCCAAGGACCAAACCAGGGCTTCCTGAAGCCAGCAGAAGTCATTGCACCATTTCTCTGGTTCTCAGGCATCCAAATGAAAGCTATCCAGCGAGCCAGCACACTCGGCGCCTTTTCCTCTGACCTCCCTCTGAAGCTACGCTCAAGGCCACACATTTGGCAGATGAGGAAAGGCTGAACAGCAAGCATTTCGGCCTCTTACAGATGTGGTTAAATTATCTTAATGTGTTTAAACAAAGTGCAATGTCAAAGTAGCATAAATACCATATTTCAGCAAAATGGCTGCTTCTCCAGTGTTCTGCTTGCCGATGCCAAATGAAATACTTCTCACTGTTTATTCACTAAATTCTTTCTTGTCCACTGAATTTTCATATTGCTGGGCTGGGCCAAATAATCGGTTTCCTTTTAAAATAGAATAACCATTAGTGCATTCCAATAGGCTTTTCATGTTATGCTGGAAACCCTTGGGAATGCAGTGTGATTAGCTTTTTTTGGTCTTAATTATTGCTGATGGGAGTCTACCTGTGGGGAAACTCTGAAAGGCACACAACAGCCAGCCACGCACACCGAGCAGCTAAAGGAGGAAGCTCGAAATGTGTGGCAGCCGGTTGGTGTACTAGTGGCAATTCCAGCCTTCTTAAATAGGATACCCTTTGTGTTAAGAAACACACCTGCACCACTTCAGAGATTAATGGGCAATTTCTTGGCAGTACTTGTGGACACTTCAGTTGTCCATTAGGATGATATAAAACCAGAGGAGAAATTTTTTGATCAGCTTTAATTGAATGGTAATCTCTTCTCCTTAAAGTAACTTAGGTTTCTTGGGAAACTCATAAGCCTCCTTGACTGCCCGGACAAAGAGTAAAGGAATGACAGAGGCCCCCTAAAGTATAAATCCTCCTCCATCCTCCCCAATTAGTCATGTCTCTTCTGTGAATGAGTTAACTTTAAAAAAAAATCATATTACTAAGTATTTTATCAAAGCAAACATTTAATCAAAGTGAAAGGAAGAGATACTAGTCCCCTTCTGGAATGGGATGGAGACTGCCAAGATGTGTTCTAATTTCCTAAGAAAACAAACTATGTCAAACACTGGGTTTTAAGCAAGCAGATGCTCATTTATCATTTGTTTTGTCTGTGCACACACTTGGGATCCTGCTGAACACAAGTTTTCTGAGATGGAAATGACCATATGGCCAATACCTTAAAAATTAATTAAACATGCCCTGCCTCTCGTGCGCATCACATCCTTTAATGGTGCTTTTCTTCTTTTTTTTCAGTGTTGGACAATGGAAACAGAACAACCGCCTTTGTGAGAGTCTGGTTCATTGCAGAGACAATCTATGACTGATGCTGTATGCTACCAGCAGAGTTTGGACACTTTGCAAAGGCTGTGCTTTCACGGCCCCACTTCTTTCAGGGGTTATCTCACAAAAAACCCAAACAAAAAAACAGCTTTGTTACTGTTTTAGGTGTTGTGAGAGGGCCCACAAGGAGTGGCCTGCAGCTGCCCCAGAGCTGTGCTGGTGTGCTCCAAGCGGAGCACTGGGTGTGTGGCATGCCAGAGACATCTGGGGATGACAGTAGTTCCTGCACTCACCAGGTGTTGTGTGCACTCCTCATACATCACAAAACAGCTAAAGTTTGCTGACTAAGGAAAATGCGAGCAAATAAAATAGGGTAGCTTTATGAACTCAAACTCCTAACTTGCAGGTACAGTTACCACTGTCACTGAAGATTTACATGGTAAAGGCCACTTTGATTTCAGACAGGTCGTTTGTGAGCAAAATTAATGCAAGTGCAATTATGGCCATGGGTCCTGATGCAGTAAAAAGACATCCAATTGAACCCAACTGATGGCCGTGTATGTCGTTGGAGACTGTAGTTTTCACCTTCCTCATAAAGACTCAAGTGGCAGCCAGGAACCTGAAACATAGCTCAGTGACATCATTTATAGATACCCACTTTATCTTAGCCAGGGCAGGGTGTTTCCCTGGTCAGCAGAGTATAAGTTCGTCTGTCTGTTGGTATCATCCCTGTCCTGTTCCCTCTGCTGCTTTGTTCCTCTCCCTCCCCTCTGCCAGTGATCACTATTCACCCACTCATTTGCAAAGAACTGCCCTAAAACTCCACAAGCAAGAAGAGACACTGACAGGCACTAGGGATGAATACTATCAGCATGGTGTACTGTGACTGGTCACACTACTGACATCTTTGATGCCTCGTAAACCCAAACTTGAAACCATCACATCCCAGAAAAATAATTTGCCGACCCGTGCTGATGCAAACAGCAACAGCAGAAGTTCCTTGAGTCTGCATACACAGCTCACAGGTTTGATGGTCTATATTATTAGATGCCACAGTACCAGTTAGCTGTAAATACCATGCACCCTGCATGTGACACAGCTGCTCACCTGGGCCTGAGCCCTGAGTTAAGGGAGCAAGGATGACAGGAATGAGAAAGGAAGAGTACCTGTGTTTCAGCTCTCCTCTTGCCTGCTTCCTGAGGACGTGAGCCTCAGTTTCTTCAGATCCAAATATCTGAAGAAATACCTGCTGTCTGGAACATTCCCAGAGAACTTCCTACCAGGGAAGTAACCAGACATTTGTCTTCCAAAGAGCACTGAAAGCCCTAACTGTGGCTCCAATAAGGACATGAGTCATAATACTAGGGAATAAGGGAATAGACTATTTCAGTTGGAAGGGGCCTGCAATGATCGTCTAGTTCAACTGCCTGATTAATTCAGGGCTAAACAAGTTAAACCATGTTAAGGGCATTGCTCAAATGCTTCTTGAATTGCATCGGCCACCTCTCTAGAAATCTTGTTCAGTATTTGACAATTCTCTCAGTAAAGAAATCTTCTTAATATCCAATCTAAACCTCCCCTGATGTAGTTTTGAACCACTTCCATGCATCTTATCACTGGATCCCAAGGAGAAGAGCTCAGTGTCTCCCTTCCTAATTTCCCTTCTCAGGGAGCTGTAGAGATCACCCCTCAGACTTCTTCTCTCCAAACTAGACAAGTCCTCATAGAGCATTCCTTACAGTCTTTTCACCAGCTTTGTTGCCCTTATCTGGATCCAAGGACTTTCACACCCTTCTTAACCTGTGGGGCCCAGAACTGCACACAGTGCTCGAGGTTAGAAGAGCAAACAGCAGTATAATCACCTCTTTTGATCTGCTGGTTGTGCTGTGTTTGATGCATGCCAGGATGTGGTGCCTCTTGGCTGCCAAGGCTCACTGCTGGCTCACACTGAGCCTGCTGCTGACCAGCACCACCAGATTGCTCTCTCAAGCCACTCGTCTCCCAATTTTTACTTGTGCTCAGCATTACTCTGGCATTCCAGCTTGTTAAATTTCATCCCATTTACCACAGGCCAATGCTTCAATCTATCTAGATCCCTCTGCAAGGCCTCTTGACTCTCAAGAGAGTCAACAGCATCTCCCAGTTTGGCATCATCAGCAAACTTGCTAATGGTGCACTCAGCTTATACATATCAGACCTTATAGTGTCCTCTGCAAATAAAGGTACTGATATTCATTATATTACTCTCTTTCTTCCTCTTTTTTCTTCTGTTATTTTTTGTGTGAATTTTACATTTGATTAACCATTGTAATTTTAGAAAACAAATCATTGAGGTGTGGCCACACGTCACATCTCACTGAAAGCCTTTTGAACTGCAACCTTCTCTAAGGAAATTGGGTTTGCACATTGAATTACCTAGAAATCACATTCATATATCTGATGGGTTTTTTTCTGGTAATGTCATATTATTGTCTACACTCAGGAAGGTTCACTAACTGATAGGGATGGAAAATGCAGCCCATCATTAGAAACAAAGACTCTGTGTGCTGATGATCAGTAAGAAATCTTCCCTAAAGCCTTCAGCTGTGTATTTTCCTGCTTTCTGCAATAGTTACTCTGTTTGTCAACTGTCTGCTCTTCTCTTCAGAGAGGCTTTGATTTTTCAGCCAATGGGAATAGACTTTGGAAAAAGAAGCTGGAGTTGTCAAAACCAACAGCCAAACCTCACCAATCCTCATAAGAAGAAACCTAGATATACCCAAGGAAGAGCTCATTCATGGAAAAACCAAGATGGGTTTGTGGAGAAGTATTTTAGCAAGATTAGTATTTAGCAACAAGTGATTGTTTCAAAAGTCAGTAGCAAGTTCCCAGATAGATGGTAAATATTTATTTTGAATAATAATATTTTAAATTCAGAGCTGGTCCATAGACAAGCATCCTATCCAACACGCCCATGAGTCAGTGATAGATCAGAGGAGGATCCAGGTCTTCTACTGGCTCCTATCACGCTCTGTGCACGTCAGACCATGCACTCCTCCTTGGCAGGTTGCCATTTCTCTCCCAAGACAGAAGTGTCCCTTATCTGCACTGCTTTATATAAACAAGTCACCTGATTTCACTGCTAAGGGGACATCTGTAGGATCAACATCAAACTCCATCTCCAAACCTCTGATTGCCTGCATTGGTCATAGTCTGGCTCACACGTAGGCTGATCCCACCGATCTGCAGGCCAGGGACACACAGGCACAAGGAGAGTACTGACCAGGACGTGGATCCTGCCCCCATGGGCAATGTGGGTCCTAGGAAGCTGGGCCATGCCCTCCACTGAATTCTCTAGCCCAGAAGTGGGTTCCAGTAGCCCTGTAATAAGCCGAAGGCTGAGTTTCAACATTGACTATACAGAGAAGATCCTGGAGACAACCTGGCTCACACATTCGTTTATGAGAGTTTGGCCATCTTCTACATGTCTCAGAGTATTTCTCCAGGAAATTTTATTTTTTCCTTATCTCATGATTTGGTGTTTGTTTGTTTAAAGTTCCTGAAACACAGTCCAAGCAGGTTGAACCTTGTGACTTGTGGCTGACTGAATGCTGCTTTGCAAACAAATGTGCCATGACCACAAACTGAAAACAGTGGGCTTCAGTCCCAGGGAGATCTCCTTTTGCTCTCCTTGCAAGCCTAGTAGCTTCCATAGTGGAATCTATGTCTGCACACATCCAGAGGTCTCTCCTGGAGAGGCAGGCTGCTCTTTGATCTGATACCCCAGCTGCCTGCTAATCTCCAGTCTTTCACAGCTACATCATCAACCCTACAGCATGAACAGTCCCATGCCCTGTGCCTCAGTGAAAAGGCAAACATGAACCATGGGGAAGAAATTACTGCTCTGTTTTGGTTGTCCTTTCTGGCAGCTGGTGGCATTCCCACCATGTCCCCTTGAAAGTCCTGATCATTCTTGTCAGACTGCCTCCGTGCTGATAATTCAGTACAGCAGCAGCACCTGTTACCCCAGTCTCCTCCCTCAGGGCTGGCTGCCTTGGGCTCGTACAGCAGGAACTTCCTGCAGCACATCCTGCCTCGCAGGAAAGGCATGGCTGGAAGTGTCTGCTGGTCAACGAGCACATTCAGCATGTCAGCTCATGCTCTGTTCCATGCAACCTTTCCATGGCTACATTTCAGCAATTTGATCTCTGGGTAGAGCCCATGATGTGGCAAAGCCTGGAATCTCCCTCTGCCCAAGGATTGTCTCCAGCTGTGGTAAGACAGGCAGATTGCCTAGGCCAGCTGGTGCCCTTCTGAGACCTGTGCAGCGCTGCTCTTCTGTGCTGACCTGTGCTGTCAGTGCACCTGCTCAGGAAGGCCCACAGACCCTCCTGGCTGCACCGCAGTGATGTGCAGTCTCCCTCAGCATTGTCCTCAGTTCTGCAGCCCAAGATTTTTAACTTCCTGGAGATACGGCAGAGGAAGAACATAAGACAGGAATATAAGCAGACAGCAGTTTTAAACTGTCCCCTTTCCTGAATTTATATGTTTATTTCAGAGAAAATTTCTATCTCAGAAGTGATATTTATCTTATTTTCCCCTCTTAAATAACTCACCAGCAATTCCCATCCTCTCAACAAGTGATGGGGGTGAATGTAAATGTGTTTGTGTACATGACCTCGATGCTGACCATGGGATCTCTGTGCACCCCAAGCTTGCTGTTATCTTGAGACAGTCACCTTGGCAAATCAGCAGTGGTGAAGATATTCTGTGCGCATTTTGGCTTCCCAAGATACAGTCATGTCACTGTTCTTGGAACAGATGTTGAGACACATTTTATATATATACATTTATTTATTTTTAATAAATTATATAAATTCATATATGTTCAATATAAATGAATTATTATTATTATTATTATTATTATTCCTTTCCTAATGCGTCAATAAACCTATTTTTCGGAAGTCCTCTGACATTTGAAAAGTTGGTTTCTCAGCCCCATCTGTCCCATGTATGTTCCCTGAAGTGGGGGAATGCAAATCATCAGCCCCATGACCGCTGTAAATTAAATTATTTAGGTAATACAGAAGTCCTTTGCTCTATCATCCACCCTGACAGTAAGTGTCAATAGTCCAGTGAATGGGTTATGCAGGGTTACCTTGCTCCCAGCTGATTCATTTTCTCACCTGGGGAGGGGAGGCCTAGGAGCAAATATCTGGGGGTTTCTAGTTCCTGGGCTGAAAGGGAACTTGATGGTGTCTTGCACCCTGAAGTTTGTTTGTTTGGGAAGTTTGTCTTTGCAGAGACTACAGACCCTGATTAATGTGATGTTGTTGCTATGGTCATTGCTCTATCCTGCAATGTTTTCGGTTTCCGTCTTTGCTGACAAGGCCTTTAGCACCAGTCTAAGGGCAACGAGTAATAACAGAGAGGAACAGAGTCATAATGACTGTCCTCTGAGCAAACAATTGATATGCTAATGACGTTGGTGGGAACGCAGCTCCTATCTACAAAGAGAGGGACTGGAGAATGAAAATAGGACAGGGCAAAGAACAGAGGAGATTAAAAAAATGAAGAAGACTCTTTTGGCATTTTTCCAAGGACCTAGAATAATCTTTGTGGAGGAAAGGGAAGGATCCACTGTGATTTCGTACCAGGAGGAAGTCTGCTTTATCAGCAGAGCTAGCAGAGGAACTGATTCAAATTTAATATTACCCCACCACAGAGAGGATATTGAAATACAGAAATCTGTGCAGAGCTTTTTATTTGAATTTTATCTTCTGTGCACTTCTGGTACTGAGTAAAGAGCTCAGTTGTTCCTGAATCCCATCTCAGCCCACGTGTTCAAAACAACAATGACATGCTCTAAACACTTAAAAAGAAGCACCAGATTTCCCAGTACCTGTGGTCCCGAAGAATGCAGTGCTTTGCAAGTGGCAGCTGGAATACAAAGCCCAAAAGTTATGTTTGAGCTGAGTTGTTGTTTCGTCTCTACACAGGACAGCAACCAAAGCCAGTGGCCTAGATGTGTTTTGAGACAGGCCATGGAGAAAAGGAAGCTGCGGTCAGCCGCAGTGTGTGACGGCCCTGGGAACAGTTCTGTGCCTGCCTAAAGAGGGGATCTGCTCTAGCCAAGTCATGGGCAGCTGCATTTCACACTATCATTCTTTTCTTATTTGCCCCCACAAATAATCTATGACTGAACCAGATGTATTTTTAGAAAAAAGTCCATTCTTGGCCAAAGACTTCAAACAATGAAAAATCTGGAAGTCTCATGAGAATCTACTCCAGTGCTAACACCCTCACTATTAGAGGCTTATTTCTGCTCTTGTTTTTTACAGTTCAGTTTCCACATTTCAGAGTAAAGAACCTCTCAATCTAGATACTTTCTTGTGCAGACACTTTTTAACCCCAATCAAGTTGTCTCCTAGCTGTCTCTTTGATCGGCTGAATAGATAGAATTTCTTTAAATCTCTGTTTGTAGAGTGCAATTTTCTTACCATGAACCATTTTCATGCAGTCTGGGATCTGAGCTGAACAACACTGAGGGAAAAACTTTGGCCAGACTGTGTTTTGAGAAAAGACTTAGGAGATAGACTTCATTATCTGATTACATTTGGTGTTAATAAAAACTTGATTATACAGCAATAAATTCTGCAGTTTGTATTGTTTTGGAATGACAAAGACTTGAGTTATCTATTGCACTTCTCAGTTAACTTCTTCCCTTTGAAACTATTAAAACAAGTATGATTATATTGCATCAATGTAAATCAACAGGGATGCCCTGTCCTGGTTACAATATATTGAGTTTTATTCACAACATCATGAGTTTTCTTTTTAGGCATTTTCAAAAGTATAAGTCTCCCTTTCAGGGTGCTCAGTAGCAAAATTAGCATTTGCTTTTTGTCCCTGTGCTCCCAATTTTTTCATGGTTGTCAGTCCAAATATTTGGCCTTCAGAGCTGTCTGAGGGGAAGCATAAATCAGGCATATAAAAATCCAGTATATAAAAATGTAGTTTCTCTTACATGCAAGACAAAAGTTCCTTTTTGCAGGTGCAAATATGGAAGTAAATCTCTGTTCAAAGGTGTGGTCACTGCTTTTTCACTGCAGAAAGCTTTGCAGCATTATGTTACTACGGTGAGAAAATTGTTATTGGTCAGCTAAAGGCCAGTAAATCGTAACATGCTACTGCGTCTGCCATAGAAAAAATCATGATCTCATGATGGAAATGTTCACTGGGCTATATTATTACTGCAATTTGTCCTCTAAGAACAAGGGCAGAAGCTCGAAATGGATATGGTGCCGGCACAGTTACAAATGAGAGTACTCTGCTATCCACATGCCTCTGCACCACTTCTCCTCCCACAGAAAGGTCAATGACATAGAGGTGAGAGGATTTATGTACCTGGTGCCCTAGTAAGAAGTGCTTTTAGGTGGGCTGGGCCTGGGCTGTAAACAGCCCCACCAATTTCAGCTAAACATTATTAAGGTCATAAAATGTCTCAAGATTCACGTAAACTTTGTGCCAGCTTGGCTGCAGCCCAGGTGCATCTGCTGTGAAAGCCCCCTGAGAATGGTTGGGGAGCTTGGGACTATGCTAAGTCAGAGCGTGAAAGGCTTTGCTTTGGGAGGTTTTGTGTCTGGTTTTGGCAGTCCAGCTTTCTATGGGATAAAAACACAGCAAAAAGAAAATGCAACAAGGAAGTCTTATGGCCTCCTGAGGCCCTCTGTGGCTGTGAGTGGCATCTCCAAGTCAGTGGCTGGGGCATCCTGGTATTTGGGTTCATCTGAAAGTGCAGGTGTATTGCTTTAGAAAACAATGGGGACTGTGGCATTGCGAGGTGAGGTGAGGTTTTGCAGTGCTGCTGGCTTCCACGCTCCAGTGTAGGAGGTTTGCCCAGTAATTCTCACTAATTATTTATTGTGTAGGCTTTCTTTTGAAGGCAGTGGCTTTTCCTTCTCAGGAAGGTAACAGCTTGTTCCTCTCCCTTTGCAAAATCACTGACTGCCACATTTAGCTAGTGGTGGGGCTCAGTGCTTGCCCTCCTTTTCCTCATCCAGTGGCAGGGTACAGATATGAGGGGAGGCTCAACAGTGTAGCCCAAAGTCTGCATTTGCAGCGTGGGGATGGGGATGTCCTACCTGGACATCCATACTGGGATGGCAGCTGGGATGAAGTCAGAGGACTGAGGGATGCCGGAGCCAGGTGTGCCAGTGATCTCCCACACACCCATGGGGTTGTCAGCTCTGACATCCCATAGCACCTACAGGGCACCCTGTAACACAAGAAAGGATGGGAGGCCCTCCCAGGCCCAGGGAAGGGCTGTGCTCCAGTGACAGGAGACTAATCAGGCTGTGGCAGCCTGGTGCTGCCTGATTGGTCTACAGTGACATGAAGATATGCTTCCAGTTCCAGGGGACATCTTCCCGAAAGAGATTTTGTATGCTAATCCCTTCTGCCCTCATCAGCCAGGCCTCAGGCTGCCAGCTGCTGAGCTGCCAAGTTCCCAGCAGGAGTAACCTCTGGTGCACTGATAAGATGGGATAAAAGCCAACCTCTCCAGGCTCCCTTGGCTGCGGTGGGCTCTCCCCAGAGACCCCTGCAGCCAGCCCTCACTGGATGCTGCTCTCCTCCCTGTGAGGGTGATGCAGTCACCAGTGAGGAAGGTGCCTGGATCCGGGTGAGCATGGACCACCAGTCCACAGATGGGGTCACCCCAGACCCTGGGGAGCAGGGAGAGGGTTCTCTAGCCCACCACCCCTGTCTTGGTGAATCTGTCCTCTTTTCTGTGCAGGTCAGATTGTGAAGCAAAACTGGGCACACCGATGATGGAAAAGGCTCTTATCCAAGGGATTACCATGGCCTGAAATACAGGCAGCTCTTTGCTCTAAAGCTCAGAGAGCAGAAGAGGGTCTGCTCTCCCCCATGGTGATCTCTGAAATTAGCTTTGCACTGCCCATGACCCCTGGGGCTGTCACAAATATATCCCACTGCTCAGAGCACCTTCAGGGTTGCTCATGATGTCAGGAAAAGCCTCCTTTTGGCAGCTGGGAATGGCTGGAGTAGACCATAGATTGTGTCATGGACATTTGCCCAACCTCTCTGCAAAGAGGATTATAAGAGCAAGTAATACACACCTCTCTTGCTGATATTCCTGCCCCATAGGGAATTCAACAGTGACAAAAGACTCAGGTGTATGAACTCCTCTGCTTTGCTGCAAAAGTTCTGAAATACAGTCAGGTTTTGGGCTCCTGGTATTTTGACTGGTTTTGCTGTCATATCTTGAGAGATAGCTCTTAAATTACATGGCACCAGCCAAGCAGCATCCTGCTAAACAGCAGAAAAACCCATGTTGCAGCGAAATGTTCTATGACTAACTGCATTAACAGGTTTGTCTCTCCTTCCTGAAAGCTGTTTTAAGAAAATTAGGTTGGTTATGCAGACAAATCATGTCTCTTTAGTAGATCTATACTCT
This sequence comes from Corvus moneduloides, assembly GCF_009650955.1. Taxonomy (NCBI): domain Eukaryota; kingdom Metazoa; phylum Chordata; class Aves; order Passeriformes; family Corvidae; genus Corvus; species Corvus moneduloides. The sequence goes on from NC_045478.1 coordinate 89,833,867, forward strand.
AATCAGGTGAGATAAATACCCAGAGACTAGTTATGGGGGCTGTATAAATACCTCCATAGATAGAGGCATCAAGAGATGAAATGCAATGATATTTATTATTTTATGAGGCTCATTCCTTTCTCTATGATGTAAAGAGACATGCTTCATTGAGTGTCAGTAAAGTGTCTTTGATGTAGAGAAAACTCTAGTAGTTTTGATAGATTTGATCTTTTAAAAAATAACTGTATATTAAAGTATTTTCTATGAAGCTGGTGACCTTTAATGTCACATTACTGAGTCTCAAGTGGCCATACATGGCTGTGACAGAGCAAGGGCTCTATGTGACTCAGGGAGTCCCATAACACAGGAGCTCTCCAAAAGTATTAAGTGTTCGGCACAAAGTCAAGACACTGTAAACCCTACACAGCGTGTTTCATATCCAAATGCTTTCTGCCATTTAGCTTTTTGGTGATTGATTGACAGCACTGCAGGTACCAGGAATATTTTCTGAGCCTATTTTCTCTGAAGGATGCTGCTGCCTGTTTCAGTAGTTGTACATAAATTGGCAATCCAACCCTTTGGGCTGCTGAGGCAGACAATGCTAATACATGGAGCCAATGAGAATTATGTTTGCCAGGGCTGGCCCTGGTAATGGGCAGCCAGCCAAGGTTTCACAGCCTTGGTGATATCCTCAGAGATGAAGGTGAGGGGGTAGCCCCAGTTGCTTATTTTAGGTGACTCATAGATAGTTGCTTTCAGAGAAAGGCAGATAGACACAGCTGTTGATCAGAAATATGTCCTGCTTGCACAGCAGTTTATGAAAGAGATAAAAAAGGACCATGCTGAAAATACCTGTGAGAGTGTTTTCACAGGTGTTTTCACAGTCCAGATTGGCCCAGGAGCTAGGTGGAGGAGACTTGAAGATCAGACAGGCAGAAAACCTCCCTCTGACAGTCCTTTCTGCAAGAAGTGAGAAGGAGGTGGCGAAACATCCAAGCCCCTCAATGCTGCTTGCAGGTGAAATCATGCAGAGAGAGTTTGTTCCTTCTTCTCAGGATTTTAATCAAGGTTGTATTCTCAGAGGGAATATTACACTTTTTTTCTGTGTGGGAATACTCTACTTCAATTATAATGTCCTGCTTTGGACCCTTTGGCCAGTTCAGGGCCATCAGATACCATTCAGTGCTAGGGATCTCTTTAGGAACAGAAATAGTTGATGTATGAAGTTCTTGCCTCTTAGTGGAGGACATGTCAGAAGCCCCGCAACTGGAAATGAGACAGCGTGTTTGTTAAAGGTTTATTTTAGTCATGGTCTTCACCCTCCTTCCTATCCTTGGGTTAAAGAAAGTGCTGGTTTCCCTTCATTGTATTTGTTTCAGTTGCTGGTTGCTCTTAATGACTGCAAAGCCCCACCCTTCTATGAACGGGTCAGTGCCCAAAACATGCCCCCATTCAGATCTGCCGAGTTTAAACAGGTGCTTTTTCTAACCTACAGTAAATATGAGCTGACTTTTTAAAGTCAAGTTGTCCTTCTCAGAGCCTAGAAGCAGATCTCACCTTTGCGATTACCCTCAATGACTGTGAATTTAAGTTACACCTACCCTGAAAAACTAGGATCTTGGGACATGGTCCCTGGCTGATGCTGAACCTGTTGCTTCTGATGAATGGTCTAGTAAACTCTCACATGACAAAGACACCTGAATCTAAGGCTGTTGGCAAGCAGAGAAATTACCGTCTGCCACTGCACAATGCAATGTGAATGGGGTTTTGTCCATTTCAAACTCTTATCCTAAAGTTGTATTTATAGCAGGGGCGGGGAGTGCAGCACTCCTCCCACGTATTCTGCCTGGTGTGGAATGTGCTTTCTGGTACTGTGGCAGGTGAGTGGCCACCCCACATTACTGCTGCTGAAGGCTGTGGGTGAAATGCGTTCAGCAAACTCCAGCAATACGATAAGCAGTTGATCTTCACATCTGCCCACCACCAAGAGGAGGAGGGAGGTGCAGTACTCAAGGAATTGGAGAAGGACTCAGGAGATTCATTTTCACTCTGCTATCCTTGCTTGGAAACAGCCAAATCCCTTTTCCCCAAGGATGCTGCTTAGGACAATGGGAAGAGTCCTGGGGGGATGACTTTGGGAGCTAAGTGCACAGGGCAAGCTAATATGTGTCATCAGGTGGCACACATTTCGTCCCCAGCCAGAGCCAAAATCCGTCACTACTCTCCAAGATAAGACACATTTGCATTTGCTCTTTTTACTAATGATAATGGAGAAGAGGGCACAGCCAGTGGTCCCAAGATACAACCTCAAGTACTTCTTTGTGATGGTACTGTTACATAGATTCTGCCAAGGTGGGGTTGGAGGGACAATGTTCCCTGGTGTGACCAGAAGTCCTTTAGATTACATTTGCTTTCCTGCCAAAAGTAGCACAAAAATGCCCCAAAGAAGGAAGACCAGCACCCTGTCCCTTCACAGCTGTCCCCAAATCAAGATGGAGACCTGTCTGTCCCCCAGTGCTTATGCAGCTCATTGAGAGGGATCAGTAATTTTGTGGGAGATCAGGTGTCAATCCATGCAGACCCAAGCTGAGTTACAGGGTGCTTGTCAGCCCAGGATAGCACAAGTTCCCCCCAAGACAAGGAGGGACAGAGGCCTGTGCTCCTTTGCAGCACAGTTTCCCCTTTATATGCTACAAGTGCCAGGGTATGGGGCTGTAGGCAAGGCAGGGTGAGGATAGGCTGGAGAAGACAGCAGTGGGCTGAGGGTGAGAACCAGCATGCACGGAAAATTGCTGCCCTGCACTCCCAGGCATGTCGGCTGAAACATGGCATGGACAGATCAGTCCAGCTGAGGAGCAAAATGGCACTGTAGGTGCACAGACATGTAACACCCTTCACTAATATTTGGCAGCTCACATCTGCCTGCAGGGCAGAGGGGCAGGGGGAGCCAGGGCACCTTCTGAGCAGGAGGCGGGCAGCAGCATGACAGAGTGTCCCAGAGCAGCGGGCACGCAAGGGCTGAGCGTGGGGATTAGCGAGGGAGTGGGGCATTTTCCAGAATTCATATTCAGTGTGCTTAGCTTAATCCACTGTTTTGCTCTGTTCCCTTTCAAGCACCATATCCCACCAGATATGATGACTTTTCAAAGCCCTTTTTGGGGTGAGTTCTCTGTTTGTTTTTGTGGGTTTTTTCCAAAATACTGCAGAGGCAATATAACACAGCCCAGCCCTGCGTACGTGCTGCACCATTCTGGAAGACGGAAAACAAAAGCTAAAAGAGGATGGTTAACCTTTTCTAATTGTCACAGCACAGGACTAGTTGCCAGGAGGAACTTGAGTGCTAATCCTACTTTACTCACCATGTGACCTTTGGGTAAGTTACCTAATTAACTTGTCCTTCAGTCTGAGGAGCCTGCAAAGAGCAGGTGTTCCAGTGAAATCCGGCATTGCTGAGCCAACCTGTGGCCTTAGGAAATAACCAGGGAATAAAACCTGCTGCACTTTTTTAAAGGTGGTATTAATACACAGAATTCAAATGTCCTGCTGTAAATTTAAGCTTGCTCTTTAATTTTTTGATGGGGTACAGGATTGAGCCCAGACTATTTGGCTGAACAGAAGGTCATTCTGTATGGCATTTGGTATTTGTGGAGGAGTGATACAGAGTGATCTGATCAAATTATTACTGAGTCAGTTCTGTTCTCTGGAATTCATTTCCTTCCACTGGAGGTACACAGATCCTGATTTTCCCTGACCACCCTGTGCTGTACTGTTGCTGTTAGAAGTGCTCTCCAAATATCACTGTGGCTGCCCTCTAGGAGGATGTGGGATTAACCCTCTTTTCCCTTGCATTTGAAAGAAGTTTTCAGGCTGACTTAAAAACGCTCGGCGCAAAAAGGTATAGTTATCCCTTGAGTCCAAGCTTTTTCCCATTCAGTTTCTCTCCCTTCCTGCATATGTCTTTTCTATTGACTCACTTTAGCCGTAGCTGAATCTCTTTCTTTCCTGAAATTATTTGGTATTAGGTACATAAACACAGTTGGATTCTTCATGCTAATGGGAATGAAAAGCTACTAACAACCATCCCCAGAGATCATCCTCTCTCTGGTGAAAGATCTTTCACCCTGCACTGGAAAAAGCATTTTACAGAAGTATTCACTCCCTCTTTAGCATTTGATGTCAAGGAAAATGCCATTGCATCTCTGCTATCGATTACAGACACAACATTTATTATTATCTGGCACTCAGGAGGCAAACCTGCCTCCTGCGTTAGGTATGGCTTGTTTTCCAGGTTTGATCTCTCATTTAAAGAGGGAGCTTTTCGTGGAGATTTTTTTTTGCAAAGAGCCAGTCTACACCTTCTCTTTCAAGAAGTTTGGTCTTCGCTGTCTTTTGCTACAATGATCCAATACAGTCTTTATTTAAATCTTCCCTTTTTATGACATGCTGTGGACTGAACAGCTGAAATGCAACCTTGGTTTGAATGAATGGATTCTACAACCAGGTTTTTAGAATAAGGTTTTGATCCCTTCCTATTCAAAAGTGCCTGTAACCGTGAATGGTCTAATTGAAACCGGAGGCGCTTGCTGCAGACTAAGGAACAATTCAATGGGATTAAGGCGATGTCGCATCTGGGCTGTTGTGATTAAATTTTGCAAATATTAACTGAAAAAATCTTGGCTCAAATCCTAGCCAATATGTATTTGAGCAGCTCCCCAGAAAAGAGTGGAGCTGAGCCTTGCCTGAGGTGTAGCAGTGTTGCTGTTTTAACACGTCCTTCCATTGTCTTCACTTGACAGAATCCAAGGATTTTGGCTCAAAAAGGGCAAGCTCTTTGAGGGATGTTAAGGTTAGAGTTTAGAAAGAGCAATTTCCAGGGGAAAAAAGTTTGCAACATGACAATGAAACTAGACAGAAACCCCGCTGCCTTGAAAAATAACTCTGGGAGTGAGAATCTTTCCCACAAACCCAACAAGCTCCTTGGGGCACGTCCGCAGCATGCAGTGAAACATGCTGCAAAGATCCCAGTGCTGGCCACTGAGATAATGGCAGGACCAGGAGCAGAACAACTGTGTCAGTGTCTTGTCTGCTCAGAGAGCAATATGCCATGATTTCAGGAGAGAGCTCTCAGTCCTTCAGCTTTTGTGCTGTACGCAATTTACAGACTAGTCTGGGGGTTGCTCTGGAATTTTGGCAAAGGCAGTATAGGCACACTAGCATATTCCCTCACCCAGAGAGTAAGACTTGAGACATGAAAAGGACAAATTTCCTTTTCTGGGACAACAGGACAATGTCACTTGTCCCTGAATTCATTGCTAACAGACTGTTTTGTTCTTCGCATGCTCTTCAGAGGAACTCATTGTAAATCTATCCAGAAACTGAAGCAGAAATAAATTTAACTGTGCATTTATCACAAAGAATATCATGCAGTGAGTCCACTATGGCAGTTCTAGTGGTGGGATTTTCTGTGTTGGGTTTTTTTTGTTTCCTTTCTATGGCTGCCCATTAGGTTCCAGGTGCTGAGATGCTGATATCCATCTGTGAATCTGCTGCTTCTCTGTGAGACTGCCAGGCTGACTCAGAGCCAAGTTTTGCAGAGCTGCCACAACTAGAGTGAATAGGTCATTCACAGTCAGGATCTCCCAGCTTTGAAACTACTCCCCTCTCTCCTTTGGCCTGAAGTAACCTGTTGAATCAATCTACATCCACTTGTGAGCACCAAACTTCAGGAATAATTTTGACCAACTGGAGAGAGTCCAGCAGGCAGGAATAAGAGTGATTAGAGGGCTAGAAAACATGAGCTATGAGGAAAGACTGAGAGTTGGGTTTGTTTAGTCTGGGGAATTGAAGACGGGTAGATGTGCTAACACCCTTCAAGTATGTGAAAGGCTACTGCAAAGAGGAAGGATAAGCTGTTCTTCATGTCTGCTGAGGACAGGAAAGGAAGTGACTGGCTTAAAGTGAAACAAAGGGAATTCAGGTGAGATGTTAAAAGTCATTTTCCAATTGTGAGACTTGTGCACCCCTGGGATTGTCTGCTATCTGCAAGTGCTCTTTTGGAAAGGCTTTAGCAGCAGCTGAGATAAGTATCTCATCACCTTCAGCGCGGATGATCCTATCTGGAGGCTGGTGGAAGGGCAAGATAACCTTGAAAAGTTTCTTCCAGCTCTGTTTTGTGTGATTTCTGCTATGGATGCAAAAAGTCACAAAGCCGATTCTTAATTCTCTGGTAGGTGTTTTGTGATCAGGCCACCATCTGGTTTTACAGACTGCTGTCTGATGGGAGAAAAGATTAGTTGTTCATCCTAAAATCGTGCAGAAGAATATCCTCAAAACACCACAGGGGCTCCTCTTCAAGGGAGTTACAGATGCAAACAACCATGAAGGGCAGGACTCACCTGATGTAAAAATGTGTCTCCTTGGTGGACCAGCTGCCCTGGGCAATGTCCTAAACCATTTCTCCAGTAGTGACTGGAATGGTGGGCTTGCAGTGAGGTACACCTAGGTGCCCAAGCAAACTGAATCAGACAGACACCCAAGCAGCCAGGACCTGCTGAGTTTCTTTATGTAACTCAATAAAAGGAATAGAAACAAAACAAAAGCAAAACCTGACGCACACAACAAGCAGCACACAACAATCCCTTCTTCTCCGGTTTCACAGGGAAACAAGTTCCAACACTGTAAACTCAAAGATTAAATAAAAGTAAAAAGCCAAGGGCACCCTGGCATGCATGTATCAGACCTGGGTAAAACAGCAGTGTGCACACCCTCACAGATTTAAACACCATGAGGTGAGCAGGGCCTTAGGACCCAACAAAGAAGCTGCTTTTTCAGCAGGTTCATTGTGCCTGTATTTTTAGCACTTCCTTTTCTGTAACCCTGTCCATTTTTAATGAGGGAACATTATGCAACTGGCGTTCACCCGCAGGACGGCCCAGTCATGGGCCAGCACAGGAGGAGGGGAGGCTTGGGTGGCAGTGGTGGCTGAGGGCACCCCAGGCTGTGACTGCCCATGATGCTGCTCTCTAAAGAGGCTGGAGCTCATCTTTGCTGCCACGAGCCAGGGACTGCTGGGCAGAATTCTTCCATGCAGCTAAGCCAGCACAATTATCAGTGACTAGTTTAGAAGTAAAAGGCATCTCAGACATACCCATGGAGAGCAACTCTCCTCCGGTTGTGAGTTCAGCTCCTTTCTGTTGTACTTCTGTGTCCTTTTGTCCTCTCTTGTGACTCTTCTGGTATTTAGATTCAAGACGCACACACCAGCCAAGGGCCAGCTAGCTCCTTCGACCTTCCACTTCATCTGCAACAGACCCATTTCTAAGTAGGAATAATGATAGATGATGATGAGGTGCAAGATTTGACATTCATCTGGGAGTGCAGAGGCATGCAATTTCTAATTTCACCAAAAACTAGAAATGGGTGGATATTTTTCTCTTTCGTTTCCACAGTTTTAAAGGTCAGCAATTCAGTTGAATTTCCATAGGTTTCAAAAGTGTTTATTTTTGCATGGATTTGCTAGTTGCTCAGATTTTTTAATTCATCTTTCTCAACTTGAAAAAATATGAATATTAAATTCTTAACTTCAAATTTAAAATTTTCTTTCAAGAAAAAAATTCTTTTTAATTGTTACCTTTGAAAAACTGATCATGCTGATCAAGGGAAATGGTAATTGAAAAATCTAGAATAAATGCTAGAGAAAAAGACAATGGAAAAAAATGGAAATACTTCCAAAAATACTTGCAGAGGAACAGGCATGTCGTTCTTTAACTCTTTTAAAATTGTTAGCAAGCTTAATATAAATGATGCACAACCTTGGTTCTATCATTGCATCTAAAAGAGTGGAGAAAGTTTACCAAGGAGAAAGTTTCCATTGCAGATGGAGGGATTTTTTGGTTTATATAGTGAACCTCTTGAAAATTAGGAAACCATTTTCAAATGATGCGCATCAGTTCTTTTATCCCCCCCCCCCGCCCGAAACATCTGAAAACATACAGGTCTGGTAGAATAATGCTCCCAAGATGGCAACACTTCGAGGATTTTTTCTGCTTCCACTCCTCTCCTCAGGCAGCTGGAAGGCTTTCTGTGCTTGGAGGACCTGTGGCTGGGGCTCTCAGTAGCTCAGTACTTGGGATGTGCATGTGGCTTCTGAACACAGTTGCTGGCAAGCACCGAGGGAGGAGGAAGTTGTCTTTCTGACTAGTCTAGTTCTGGTACCAAGTCAGGGCTGGGATAATAATGCCATCAGATGCTTTAGAAATACTGAGCAGGACAGAGAAGTGTGTGTCCTGGACAAAAGGATTGTGACCTTCATGCGCTGTCCAATGAAATAAGTCAAATAATTTTGCTGATCACATTCAGTATTTAGGTTTTTTTGCTATTTTGTGTCTAGAGGGGTCTTTGACAGGGTGCCAAAGCATTCAGTTATTTTTATATTTGGGAGTATTTCTCCCCATGAGACCCAGACACCTACTTCCTGTGCATTTGCTCACACACACAACGGATGTGATTACAAGTCACACTGTGTGTGCCCAAGTTGTCTCTGGGAGCATGAAGCGCCTGGATCCCAGATGGCCAGGAGCCATGCAGGGGCAGGGCCAGGGCTGGAGCAGGGTGCATCTGGTGCAGCTGGGGTGCAGGAGCCATGCACACGGGGTAGGGCCAGGGCTGGAGCAGGGTGCATCTGGTGCAGCTGGGGTGCAGGAGCCATGCACACGGGGCAGGGCCAGGGCTGGAGCAGGGTGCATCTGGTGCAGCTGGGGTGCAGGAGCCATGCACACGGGGTAGGGCCAGGGCTGGAGCAGGGTGCATCTGGTGCAGCTGGGGTGCAGGAGCCATGCACACGGGGCAGGGCCAGGGCTGGAGCAGGGTGCATCTGGTGCAGCTAGGGTGCAGGAGCCATGCACACGGGGTAGGGCCAGGGCTGGAGCAGGGTGCATCTGGTGCAGCTGGGGTGCAGGAGCCATGCACACGGGGCAGGGCCAGGGCTGGAGCAGGGTGCATCTGGTGCAGCTGGGGTGCAGGAGCCATGCACACGGGGCAGGGCCAGGGCTGGAGCAGGGTGCATCTGGTGCAGCTGGGGTGCAGGAGCCATGCACACGGGGTAGGGCCAGGGCTGGAGCAGGGTGCATCTGGTGCAGCTGGGGTGCAGGAGCCATGCACACGGGGTAGGGCCAGGGCTGGAGCAGGGTGCATCTGGTGCAGCTGGGGTGCAGGCTCTGTATGAGCGCCTGGTTGTTCTTCCCAGCGTTGCTTGGGGCAAAGGTTACCGAGTTCAGGTCTACCCTCTGCTTCATGTATGCAGGATGTACTAATGCTTTAAAATGCTGCTGAATGGAAGGTGTTTTATGTAGAGACGGTATTAAGCCTTTGTACAGCACTGTGGTTCATGTATTTACTTTGGGTCCTGAACACCCAGCCCGAGTTACTGGAGCAAGTAATCTCCACATGCATGTTGTCGCATGCACCACGAACTGCTGTGACCCAGGCAGCTGCCTCATGAATCCAGCTCAGGGTTTTAGCCTCATGGCACTGCTTCAGATGCCAGTCAGAGGGACCTCCTCTCCTCTTATGCAATGGTGTTTGGGTAAGGTTCTTTGTCTGGAAAATATCCTGCAGGGGAATCCCAAGCTAGATCTTTCCTCGACTGCCACTCCTGCCAGCTGCACACCTAGTACTGCAGACCATGCCGAGACTAAACAACAACTTTTAAGGTTGTTGAGGAATTCTGCCTGAATGAATGTAGCTAAATCTGCACACCTCAGCAGGAAGAACTCTTCACACAGTACAATTGTGGTGGATTGTAGCACTCAATGCACTATGGAGTAAGCTGTGGTACAAGAACAAAGCATTCTGGCTGCTCTCATATCCCACTGGGACCTGTCAAACTGGAATACCCCTCTATGAAGCCCTTGACTTTAGGCAAATGGCAGGGCTGCAGTCCTCCGGGAGACAAAATTTTCTTGTGCCTATGGCAGAGGTCAAGAGACAATGAGGCCAGGCTAGGCAGTAATATCTGAGGGACCCAAAATGGAAGGAAACATGATTAAACTGATAAAATGTGTCACGCCTACATAATCCTGTGCAGCAGAGGTAGGCACAAAATCCCACCCCTACCGCTTAGTTGCAGATAGCAGCGTCTGTTAAACACTTCTTATTGTAGCTACCAAGATGCTGGTATCTGTGTTATTTCCTGGCAAAAGGGTGTCATTTTTGCTTTGCTGAAGCATGACAAAGCAGGAATGGTCAGTGTTTGGCCTGTGCTTAAGTGTCAAGGTGTCTTATAACTGCAACGCACAGTGTCTGTATTTTCGTGAAACTCGTGAAGTGGAGGAAGTATGAGGAAATCAGAAGGATGAGGCCAGTAGTCATACCCTTTGTTTGTGCATATTTCCACAGGCAAGACTTAAGTCATTAAAGTAGCTGCAGCTGCTTTTGGAACAGCCACAGAAGGACAGGATAAGTGCACTGTTAAAGAAGATAAACTGCCTTAAAGTTGGTTTGACACTGCTGCTAGAGGATCTGTGGACAAGTTTATGAGGCTGCAAGAACTTGATGTGTCATGACATCCTCAGTCTATTCAGGTAGAAGTGGAAACTGACCTCATCTAAAACCAAGTATTTCAAAGGCCACCAAAGTAGATTCAGTGGTTTCACAAACAGGACATCAATTAGGATTGTTTGGTGTCTGGTTTAGAGCTCTATGTGCGTGACATGGGACAAGTCCCATCACTCTCATATGCTCTCTTTTTCCTATTTATCTTTTCTCTTCCTTGCTTACACTCACCAAATATTCAGGCCATGCACAGGCCATTACTAAGTGTTCTTACAAGGGTTCATGTGCCCTCTGATGCCTCTAAGTATGAAGTTACCAGTTTAGTTTCCAAATACTGTCAAATGTTTCTAATACATAGAGCTGTTTCTTTCCGCTGTCTCTTTACTAAGCAGTAAAAGTACTGGAAAGCCTTTGTGTTCTCCTGTGAAGACAAATGGGCAACTAATTCCCACACAGTCACCTTTTCATCTGACAGAGGGACAGGCACACCTCCCCAGGGCTGGTCCAGGGATTTCATTTCCCTAAAACTATGATGATGAACATGAAGGCTGTGTTCATCACCAGCTTTTATGTCACTTTTCCAAATGTGACATAATCAAGAGAAGAGTGCCTCTTTGGGAGCAAGAAGGGTTTAAAGAGGAGATCGCTAGCTCAGCTGATGGACCATTTACTAATATTTGTTGGCTATTTCAAGGCTGATGGGCAAGGAAAGCTGGGCTGACATCTTGAATGGCTTCCCTCAGGCCAGGCCTTTGCTTCAGAGAGGAAACTGCAGACCCGGGAGATCTATCTCTCTGTGTCTAGCCAGTGCATGCACGTGCCACGAGCAAAACAAGCCTAGGTGAGGTCCCTCAAATGTAAATAGCCATCCCAGAACATCTCTGAGGATTCCAACCAGCTACCTCAGGTATGTCTACACATGCTGTGCTTGCTTTTCCCAGCTGCAGCCTGCATAGCTGGAGAGCTAACACAGATGGAGAATCCAGCTCCCTCGCTCCCAAGTGTCCAAGGAATGACCCAGCCATCTGCAGGAATCATTACCATCCTCCATGAGAGGGGACAAGGTCAAACCAATTGAATGTTGTCTAAAGAGGATCTTGGGGAGGGAATGTTTTCATTACAACAGTTCATCTTTCTTTTCACAGTTCATCAAAAGCAGCCCTTCTGCATACACACGCAAGACAAATAGGACCGAGGGGTGATGACGGATACTGTAGGCCCGCGGTGATTGGGATGACCCTCTACTCACACAGTTGATCAAAGGCAAGTAAAACAATCAGCCAGCCATCAGCAAAGATGTAATATTAAACTCCCCAAACACCTCATTTAATTAAGTCTTTATGATCAAAATCTCCATACCAGATCTTTTAAGTTAAACACTCTTAGACCTTGCCCTAAGATAGCAGAAAAGGACTTCCGGAGGGAAAACATCTGTAAAAAAATTATTCCTAAAATAGTGTCTCTTCCCTCTACCCTCCCAAATAATTTGCTCTCTGAGAAGATACACTTCTGTCTGATTTGCTCTGGTAGAAAGTTGGGGTGCCTCATGCCCAGCACTTGTCCCTGGTTATTCTGCTGCAAACAAAAAGCAGGAAACAACAAAGCTGCCATTTATGATGTGGTATTTTTGTTGTGGTGATGACTAGGGTGTGATAAACCCTACCTCTGTGAACCAGCTGCTGGCTTCACAAGTCTGAGCCAAAGCTGACTGAAAAATGTCAGGCCTGGGCAGGTGCAGTGCCAGTGCAGGAGGGGAAGAGAGATGGAGGGGAACAGGCATACACCAGGAATACTTCAGTGTGGAGGGTGCCTGCATTGTTCAGCCTGGTCCCCAGAGCATAAACATTTCTGAGCCAAACTCTAGTCAAGAACAAGATGGAATGTGAAATGCAGATGTCCTGGAGGTGGAGCTGGAATTTATAGTAAAGAGTACCTAAGCTGTTAGAGCAGGTCCAGGGGTGGGGCACAAAAAATTATCAAGGTGTTCGAGCAACTGTCCTAGAAAGAAAGGCTGAGAGAGTTGGGGTTATTCAGCCTGCAGAAAAGAAGGCTCCAGGAAGACCTAAATGTTGCCTTTCAGTATTTAAAGGAAGCTCTTAAGACTTTTTACCAAGACCTACAGCGACAGGAAAAAGGGTGACAGTTTTAAAGTGAAAGATGATAGATTCACAGAATCATGGACTCAGCAAAGTTGTAAGAGACCTTCAACATCATGTAGTCCAACCCACAATGCAACACTGACATTATTTCCTCTAAACCGTATCTCCAAGTGCCACATCCAGGTGCCTCTTGAGCACTTCCACTACACCACCTCTCTGAGCAACTTATTCCAATGCCTAACTGCTCTTTCAGTGAAAAAATGTTTTCTATTATCTAATCTGAACTACCCCAGCACAACTTAAGGCCATTTCTTCTTGCCTTTCACGTGAGACATGGCAGAAGAGACCAACCCCCACCTCACTGCAACCTCTCAGGTAGTTATAAAGAGCCAAGATGTCCCACCCACCCTCCTCTTTTCTTTATGATGAGGATGATGAGACACAGAAACCAATAGCCCGGAGATGATGTGGATGCCACATCACTGGAAGTGCTCATGGTGAGCTGAACAGGGCCTTGAGCACCCTGATCTAGTGCAAAGTGTCCTCGTCCATGGCCAAGGGATTGGATTAGATGACCTTTAAGGTCCATTCCAATACAAACCATTCTATGATTCTTTGATCTCCAGGTGTCTCAGATCCCTGAAACACCCATCTTTGTTTGAAATACATCCTGCTTTGGAAGCTTCTCTCTCCACTGGCCAGAGGAATCTGCAAAACTGGCTTCAACTAGCTGGATCCATGACCAGAGATGAGCCCCATCCTTTAGTATTGCAGTAATTATTGTAAAGACATCAGACATTGTAATGATGGCAAATGGGTATTCTTTTAATTCCTACATGAAAAGGGTTTTTTTTAAATTTTCTCTCTGTTTTCATCATTGCTTAAGCAATTGGACTACACCTGAAAGGAATAACTCAACCCTGCATCATGTGTTCCCACCTCACCACCTGTGTTCCTTGGTTATCATGTCAATCTGTCAGACAGATTGGGGATTTGGATGAGGGAACACTTCCCTTTTCTTCCTGTTTTCTGCTGGGTGGAGCATTTATCTGGCTCAGCCTGATGTGCTCCATTTCCCAGATGCATGAGCCCTACGGCTGGCACAAAGGAAGGGATGGGAAATTACGGACGGGCTGTCATAGGTTGCATAGAAACAATTCTACACATTTTGGCAAAATCCAGATTTGGAGGGGTTCAGGGTGGTCATGAAGCCACACCTAACTCACACATGGTCTGGTAACCTAGTGAGAGATTCTCTATCTTGTTACTGGTTTCCAGAGTCATCTGAGCACTGCTATTCTTTTCCACTTCTTTATAGAAAGACAAGACAATTAAGCACAGTAAAGCTTGCCATACATGAGTTCATCAAGCACCTGAAATGAAACCTGTCAAGGTGTTGTGTGGCATCAGGCAGCCAACTTCTGCGCTTGTAGTAAGCACGGTTGCATTTTCCAGGACTAAATAGGGAAGGAAGCTGCATGGGAAGAAGCAAGCGTGGTTACCCTGGAAGTTGTGAGACAAAGGAAAACCAGGATTCCTGGAGTAGCAGTTAGTGCAACAAAGACCTTTTGGACAGGCTAAGGATGTGATCCTGTCCCTTCTGATTGGGAGAGGGGAGGGGAGGGGAGGGGAGGGGAGGGGAGGGGAGGGGAGGGGAGGGGAGGGGAGGGGAGGGGAGGGGAGGGGAGGGGAGGGGAGGGGAGGGGAGGGGAGGGGAGAGGAGAGGAGGGGAGAGGAGAGGAGAGGAGGGGAGAGGAGAGGAGAGGAGGGGAGAGGAGAGAATTAGCTATTCAGGAGGAACCCCAAAGCCTGTGGTTATGTTTTATTTTGTTAAAACACATGCATTAGTTAAATTTTCCAGGGTTGAGTTCCAAATCCCTCACAGTATGTTTGGTAAAGGTAACAGTAGCCTAAGACCTGAGTCACTAAAATTAAACCACCTTTATCTGCTCTACACCACTATCCACTTATTTACACCTCTATCCACTTTAATAAACCACCAGGTGACTTAAGTGCTTTGACAGGTTTATACAGTTAGGTTACTCCTAAAACTGACTCCTTTAGACACTGTGAAGCACTATTTTTGTCTGTTTGTTTGTTTGCTTTCCACCTTCCCCTAATTGCTATGCTATGCGGAGATCTGTTTCCCCGGGCAGTACACACTGCGACGTAGACCCTCGCTACCAGATCAGCTGTACCTGGAGATTTTTTCATGCGTGTATTACCATGGCATAGCCATGAAAGGCAGAATTGTTTGTAGCTGGAATGGGACTCATGAAGCAGAGCAAAACGTGAGGTTGCAACTACATCTGGTGATCCATGAGCTAAACTCTTGGTGGTGGTGTCAGTGGAAGAGCTTTCTTTCATGACAATTTGGTGAGGAGCCATTGCCATGTAGCTGAAGCTGGAATTGGTGACTACCCTAGATATGTTTCCTGCCTTCAGACTGACCAACCTAATGTCAGCCCAGAGCAAAGGAATGTGGGGAGGAGGAGCAGAAGTTAAAAGGAAAGAGCCCTCTCAACGTTATCATTAAGTCTTCCTCTGGGGCTTGGGTTTCAAGCAGACTCTCCGAGAGTTGCGTAAGTAAGACCAGAGAAACTCTGGACTGTGTGTGCGAAAGTAACACAATGAAAGCCTAAAGGCAGACAGCAGGATGGAGGACACAAATTATCCTTCAGCAGCCTCTGTATTGGTGAAACCTGTCCAGTGAAAGACTCACTGCTAAGGAAAAGGGATGTTCTATAGGACCATGTAACAGTGAACTGGAGTCTCTCCCTTGTCAAGCAGCCACAGAGCTAAAGGGTATCCAAGTTGGCATTTCTGTTTTACCTCATTAGAGCAGTTCAAGCTTTGCTAATATAGCAAGGGCCTACTTCTCTGGCTCAGTGGTTAGAGCATGCTGGGATTGAACGGGGAGTTACCTGATGTATAAGCTCTGATCCAGGGAGGAGCTCATTAATTTTGCAAAATTGAGCCCCATCAGCAGAAGTCCTAGAGAGCCACTCACCACTGGGGTGAGTGCTTGGGGGTGTGAGCCCAGATCTGGGAGGTGGCCAAGATGTCAGCTTAAGATGGCACTCACTCATCACCATATGGTACTTCCAGTTGACTTAAAGATTTCCAGTGACTGGACTAAATTTTAAAAGTGTTTCAGCAACAAAACAGAGAAGCAAAAGAAGAGATTTGTTTCTATCCAAACCAAAACATTTGGAGATTTTTTTTTTTTCTTTCTTTTCATTTGGCTGACGAACAAGTAACTTCTGCATTATTAAAGGAAATGAACTAAGTCTTCTGTGGTAGTAAGTCGTTCCCCTCCCCCCTTTGGTTCCAGGGGTTCAGGAAGGTCAGCAAAGGCTCTGACCCCATAGTTCACAGAAACCAAAAGGTCGTGTTCTCCAGAACAACAGCTGAGTACTCTGCTTCAGGACTGACTTTGTTTTATCCAAGGTGTTTGTTTGGGCTGTCTCCCGCTCCCTGAAAAGTCCCATTCATAGACACTAGGTATCTGCAACCACTTTTTGGCACAAAAAAAAGGATGGGTGAATCACAATTCTGGTAAAAGGAGTGATGTCTCCTCTCCATGGACAGGGATAAATGAGGACACTGGCAAAAAGGAATTTGTCCAGCTACTTGCCTTCTCCTGAGAACTGAGGCACAGCCTCCAACCAGTTCATATATTTATATTTGTTCACTCTTCTGTCATCCATCTTGTCTCATGACAGATGAGCATGAAAAGGTCTAAACTCTGCCAAGTCCTCAACAAAAATATTAATATAATTCACCTTCCAGAACTCTGCTCCAGCTGCTCCACACTACATCTTTTGTTAGATACTTGTATGAATAATAATATCTGCAGTTAGTCTAGCTAAGACTGCAACAGAAAAAGAAGTTAACCCTCCTACTTCAGGGCACAAACCAATTTAGATTCTGGCAGGTTTGCCAGGCCTGAGGGTAGGAGCTCATACAAGCTTCTCCACAGGAGCCAGCACCACCTGCATCCCTCCCTCCTCTCCTCCTTCCTGGCCTGTTTTCTTGACCTCTTGCACTACCTGTCAGGATTTTTGCTTGCTGCCAGCTTTTGCCCCTGCCTGGAGAGGCAGACTGTTCATCCTGTTGCATGCACTTTCTCCAAATGCAGCTGGTTCCAGCTCTCCGCTGTTCATCCTGGGTTTTGTCAATCATCTCTTGCTACAACTTAAAGTGAAAATTTCTGGTTTTCTTTCCCTGTCACTGCTGCTCTTTTCTCCTCAGCCTTAGCCATCCCCACTTTCCTTGATGCCTTTTCCTACTCCCTTTCTCCCTCTCTCCAAGCAGAGACTTTAGAGACCAGGCAAGGCATAGACATGGGGCTGGACCTGATGGAGCTGAGTCCACACACACCTGCAGAGGCACCTCCACCTGGATGCACATGCTGCCTGCAGGAAAGAAGTGGGGGTCTCCTTACCCACCTTGGATTTCTCTTCCTGCATCCTGAGAGGGAAAAGCATGACACTGGGGGTCTCCCCAGCTCCCTGCTCCCACCAAGAAGAGCCCATCGGCCCCTTATGCCTGTCTACAGTTCCATGCTGAGGTGTGGCCCATGGCATTGATATCCATTTCCTCATTATCAGCTGCCTTCTTCCCCCCTACTGAGGTTGGGTTATGAAAGATGTCCCCATTTGCTTCAAAACACTGAGTTACAGAGGGATGAAGATTTTTGTAGCATGCTTGTCTCTGTTTTTCACTGATGCATGGCAAGATGAGGGGGGAAAATACCCTTAATCCCTCCTTCATATCAATCATACAAACCCCCCTTTGCCTACAGGGTGCTGGATAAAGATGAGAGCTACTGTCTAGTGTGCTAGCCAGAAAAGTCTCATTTTCTACACATTCTCCCTGAACTGCTGACTTTTATTTATATTTGGATCGCAATTTTCCAGGAGCTGGGACCATCCTCCCACTCTGTTTTTATAGCACCAAACACAAGGATCTTACTGGGTTAGTAGGGTCTGTAGTCACCGCCCAGGTACAATGCTGACTTTGCTGGCTGGTTATATTGGAGTATGTGAGTAAGACAGGGCTGGAAGAGGAGTGACAAGACAGTCCATCATCCAGTCCTCCAAGCTGGGACACTTCTTCCGTCCCTTCTCGCTGTTGCTACAGAAAACATATTGTTACCTGCTGCAAGAGTTTTGCTTGGGTTTGGCCCAATTCTGCTGGTACGTGTGCCATGCAGAAGGACTAAGGGCAGATGCCCTCTCAGGACTTGCTGTTCCCATTTTGAGGTAGGAGACACAATGACAAATACTAAGCAAAGAAGCAAATACTAAGCATCTCAATGCAGAAAACAGACTTCAAGCCACAGAGTTTGGTGCCTCCCACCACATATTCTCCTAACCTGCTCTCACCTTGCCCTCTCCCTTCTTTTTTTCCCCTCTAATCTTTCTCTTATCGTAATCAGGAAAATATATCAAAGCAGAAGATGGACTCCTTCCAAACCTTGTCCCTATCTGCTTACATTCTGTGTTTTTATTTCTCCTCTCTCCCATTGAGACCATTTACCCAGAAAATAGTCAGAAAAATGTAGTAGGTGCTAATGGAAGCCTATCACTGACCGTGGTTCACCATGCACATAGTTGTAGGCCTGGGAGAGTGTGATCATATACCCTAGAAGTGAGGAGTTTATAATGGCCTGCTCCAAATCCCTGTAATGTAAATGGCATCCTTTTCATTGGCTTCAAGGGGCTTTGGGTAACGCTGTAAATAGTCCAGCAAGATACTGTACATGGATATGATAACTATTTATAGGCGTTATGATAGATAAGATGTGTACTCACCATCTAAATCTAGCCACTGTGTCATCTGAGGAGAGACAAATCAGGACTGATGCTTAGTGGAATGAGAGATATCAGTGACAATGATGGACCACTGAATGATGTGTCACCTGCTTCCCCAAAGCAGAAGCACCTGAGATCCTTCACCATCTACTGCAAATGCCCTTTGTAACTGATAGTTTTGTTCTAAAGGACAGCTTTGTCAAATATAGCAAGGTAATAGCCTTCAGATTTATGACATTTTTCTGCAGCAAATGCTCCTAGAGCATCTCATGGTGATCCAAGCCCTGTGAGAGACCTGTAGTCTTATATCTTCCTTTGACTGGATCTCTTTAACTGTGGCCAATGACCCCACAATCATTGAAAAGCCATGCTTGGTGATGGTGCAAGTTAATGTGGATGACCTTGGTACCCAGGATTACATGTGGAATACAGGCTTGATTGCTATCATCAGTACCCAAGGTTACCAGCCCTAACAACATCAGAGTTGAGTTACCTGCATGGAACAACCTATTCATATTCATATCTGTGAGCAAGCTCCTCACTGGCATTCATAAGCATGCTTCTCCCTCTGAGCAGAACACAGTGTGCAGATGTTATCATGCAAATGAATTTTTTCAGATAAAGATGTCCTAACTTTTGATGTTGGAGGAGAGTGATGTTTCACATTAGAGAGGGATCGACAGCAGATATTTTACAAATCTTCACGTCAAAGTGCAGGTGAGAGCAGGTTGTCCATACTGCTGTCACTATGGTGGTGCCTAATGAACAACCCCATTGCCTTTGGCACTGTATAAACACACAGAGAGAAGTAGAAAATCTCTGATTACAAGAGTTTACAGCTCAAAAAAAAAAAAAAAAAAGAAAAAAGAAAATGCAGGCTTGAATTGGTTGAAATGCTAAAGGTTTTAGCACAAAAACCTCATGAGTGATACAGATGGCATTCATAAATGGGTGGAGAGACCTTCAGTAAAATCATCAATGGAGCATTAATCTACAGTCCTGTTTCTCCATCATGAAGGAGAGAATAAAGGAACAGAAGAGAAAAAGAGGAGGGGTTCTACTACTTTTAATAGTTGATGTTGGTTTTACTTCCTCAAGAATGTCACTGGCAGACATTCACATCAGATATGATCAGAAAAGATTTTAAAGGCCTCTTTCCACACACAAAAAGCTCTAGAGCCTTATTTAGCAAGTGCAGTCACAAGAGAAGTCAATCTGGCTTGTTTGAGGCTTAGCACTGATCCCAAAATATAGGAAAGACATGGACATTATGCTAGGCTTTGAGGAAACATACATGCAATTCCTCAGCCTGTGGCACAGAAACAAGAAATATTTGTGGAGTGTAGAAGAGCATCTCCTTTCTTTGAATTGCCAGATGGAATCTGGGAGACTTGCACAGTGCTTGACTGGATCTTCCATCATACCTACATGGCTGGCAGATGGGCAGTGCCGGCTGGTTGTGCTTGAGTCCCAGGTAGCAAGTTCCAGGCACCAATACCCAGGGGTTTGTGTCAGTGTGGTTCCTCTGTCACGCTGAGTTCTGCAATCCCATTTCTGCAAAGCCTCTCTTTCATTTCAGGGATCTGCTCACATCCATTAGTGTTCATGAAAATACTGGGGGCCATATTGTTAATCTCCAGTAAGACTCATATGCAAGTCCTCTGCTGAACAGAAACTTCTGGTTCCTGGACAACAGAGAGAGCCATGCTGGAAACTGTAGAAAAGAAGGGTGTACAGAAGTCAGCTGTCTCACACTGACAGCAGCACTGGCACATACGGATTTTGGGTTCTTATGTCCTAAAGAATGCAGTAAGTCACCACTGTCTGCATACACACTGTTACGGAGTGGTAGGATAGATCGGTTTGTTCATTTTATTCTTGATCCATTGAGGCTTTCTAGTCATTCTGTGCTGGCATTTTTCTGTTGACTTAGTCATATAAACTTCCTCTAATGCAAGAATAAGTGTCTTTTGCGCTGTAACCCTAAGATCCTCTGCAAAGGATTCTGTATGGACTGCAAACTGTCTCAGATATTGTGACCATGTAGTGACCGCTCAACTACAGTTGTCTGAAGAGCTCTCAGACTTTAAGAACAGCCACATGAATTGCAACCTCAACAGTTTCTGCAAGTTTAGTCCAGAAAAGTCTATACTAAATCTTTTAAGTAGAAGTATTTTAGGTTTTTGTTGAGCAACCTGAAGAAAAATTACTTTGGTTGCAAAGAAAAGTTTTCCAGTGTTGGGTTGCAATTTTCAGTACCCAGCCCCTAAAAAATGTAATTGCATTTGGCTTTCAACAACTGAAAACCAAAAAAAAAAAAATTTTTGCTTGACATAATCCCCCAAAGTCTAACGTGTTTCTTCTGGAAATGTTAGTTCTGTCCACAAAAATGTGCCAGTTTTTGGTATCTTCTATTGTTGTTGTCATTCAAATAAAATCCTGGAATAACTTTACTCACTCTTTTTTTTAATGATCCTTCCTCTATCTGAATTTTTTCTTTTCTAAATGCATGCATCTAGTTAAGTTCTGAATTCCTTTGCAGTGACAGGCCACGTCACAGAAGGAGGTATGTTCTTCCCCACAAGCAAGACAGGGAACCCCTTCTCATCCCGTCACTGTGTGAAGAAGCAGATACTGTGTCTCTCATTTCTTCCAGTTACTCACCATTCCAAAAGCTTCTGTGACAAACACTGATTGCGAATGTTCACTACAAAGGGGAGTGTTTTCTTGGTGAGTTCCCATGTGTCTTCTTCACAGTGAAACCAAGAGCATTACCCTGGGCGGCTTGTTACAAAACCATCATATGCCTCCAGTGCATCTGCTCTAGATACTGACTTAGCACTAAGCTGGAAAATGACAGTATATGATGTATACCTCCCAGACACATAATATTGGTGGCATTTATTTGTGGCTGGTTACACTATTTTATGGCTTAATTTTCTGTTGGCCAATTAGAAACTGTCCACTAAACTGACTGCATTTGAAAAGCTAAGTCAATGTGGATATTCCAACAGTGTAATTCCCTAGAAAGTTATAGGAATTTCAAGCTGTGGTGGCCAGAGGTCTGGGCACTTCCAAAACCTAAAAGCATGAACAGGTCAGGCAAGTTCTGAGCTTCTGGGGCTGTTTCACAGCCTGTGTCTCACACCTTCCTTGATTGTAGATAAATTCTTCTCTCTTATCTGCTTTCTAGAAACTTTCCCCGACATGAAAAGCCATGGAGAATTAGCAAGCACTGATTTATGGTGCATTAGCACGTGCAGCATATGTTTCTCTAACTCCAGAGAAAGTCTGGCTCTGCAGTGCTTGGAAATGGTCTTTAAAAGCCCAAGGCAGAGTGCTACACACATAAGAATGTGCTCTCTATGGGTGAAATTCAGCGCTCCATAGTGACATACCACAATGCTGAGGTAGTTGCTAAGTTCTGTTCAAATGCCAGGATGCATTCATCCTTTATTGATATATTAGAGAGCAGATAGAAGTCATGTACCTTGGCATTGATTTGGTATTGGGACTAAATCAACATCAGCTCTGATTGCTCCAAATTACTCTGTATATTACCAGGCTCCGAATGCTCTCCCAGGGGATGAATCACCAACAACAAAGAATTAACTATGTGCCAAAGTTATAAAAGGAGGGGTTTTAAGAAGTCATCTCTTTATCCGTCTTTGTGAAAACAAAGCAATGTGCAATGAGAGATGTACAAATAATCAGAACACCCAAGGGGGAGGAGCAGAGGTGCAGAACAAGTTTCCAGCAAGACAACCTGCTAAAAAGGTTACTTTAAAAGCTTTTTGATGATGGAGCTTATTGTATTTATGAAAGATGTGACAGGACACACTTGCCTGTAATAGCAAGGGATTGGAATTGTCAACTGGGGACAGCCCTTCTGGCCCTTTTCCTATCATGTGCTGTCTGAGGCATTGCAATTAAACTCAGCACAACAGCTGTAAGTAGGGAGAGCTGCAAAAGTACAGTCAGGTGAAACTCTTATCAATTAAATAATAAAAGCGGCCAGTGTAGTGTGAAGAAAGAGGGTATCAGGATAGAGAATGGCTGCACAGTAAGAGAGGGGAAGCCAGCAGGTCAGTTTATGGACACAGACCAGTATCTTGTGATGCATTGTGTTGTGAAGTCAAGCATTTCATTAAGTCTAGGACTTGTATCTCAGGAAAAGATCGTTTTGAGTTCAAATGTCTGTCATCACAGCTAGGTTTGCAATGCCTTTCCAAGAGCTGAAATAATAGCTGAAAAGGCTCATCTGTGTACAAAATCAAATAAAAGATAAAAAGACAGATTTGTCTCCACTGGAAGGTCAGTGAAATTTATCAAACCATTAAAACCACTTTATTTCTTCAGAAATCCTCCAAAAACAGCCTCTCCAACTCTGTGTTGTTTCCAGACTGCTTACCACTTCCTCTCGTCTTTATAATACAAGAATGACCCTCCTACGTTTCAGACTTGGCTTTGCTGAAGTTTATATTCTGCTAAATAAATACTATATTGTGCAGCTCTTAGCACTAAAAAAATATCAGCCCATCCAGGTTTTTTTCCCCTCTTGATGAAAAGTATCTTCAAGGAAGACTGCATATCTGTGTCCTGAAGGATGGGGCCAGGCAGTAAATCCTATCCATTATGAAAACCATGTTCTGTATTTCATCTTTTTATTCTTGATTATACGTGTACACATACTTACCTTTTGCTATTTCTCCATCTTGAGCACTGTGCAGACCTTAGGCACATCAGGGTCACGGTTGAAAACACTGCTCTGGAGTCTGACTGGTGGCGAATTTGTGGGGATGGATCCTGATAACTGACTGGTGACCAGCTCTGTTGGGGTCCCTCCCCTGCCATGTAGCCCTGGGAGAGGGGCCCTGAGGGCACAGACACGGGGCTTCCCTGCCCCTGCTCAGCCTCGTTCCCATTGGTTGGTTTGTGTTCCCTGCGCGGGCAGAAGGACCCTTGGTCCCGTGACTGGAACAGTTCCTCAGCAGAGCTCCGGCCATGCGGCTGGAGAAATAAACATCTCTGAAACAGCTATCAAGAATCTGTCTGTCCATATATATTTCCTTTCCACGGGACTCCTGGTTTGATATATGCGTGTTGCAGGATCCCCACTGCAACAAATGGTGGAGAATTGAGAGCAGAACGGTCCCCGATCCCTAAGCGACTGATTTGTGTGAGTAAACCCTGGAAACTTTGGATTCCTCTTCTTGGTTTTGCTTTGCTATTCCGTATCTAAACTATGGAGGAACCGTGGGAAGACTCTTGGCTCTCAGAGCCGCATATGGACATTTATCTTAAACTTAAAACGATTCTTGAACAACGATTTGTAAATTTTAGCTTGATTCAAGCTCAGAAAGAACTGAAACACTTCCTGGCATGGTTGTTTAAGAACTTTTTCTATGTTTCTTGGGATTTAATTCTTACCAAGGGCTTTTGGAAAACCGTTTGGACACAGTTAATACTGGAGTCAAAATATATGCTGATGGAAGAATATTTTCGTGAATATTATTTAGTTACCGAGACTGTTGAGCAATGTCAGCTGTGTCCTGGCGAAGGGAAGCCTGGCGCAGGGACCGTGCGGCCCAGGCCACGTGCACCGAGCGCTCTGCGAGCAGCAGCGAGGCAGTTCCCGCGTGCGGGCGGAGCCACGCGAGCCGCAGTGTCGGTGGCGGAGCGAGGCGCGGCGGGACCCGGCGGTGCCCGCCCGGCTCCGCACAGCGCGTGGTGGAGCGAGCCCCGTGAACGCCCGACGGAGAGGGGCGGCGCGTGGGCGGCGGCTGGCGGCGGTGGCGGTGGAACGGAGCCGCCCCCAGCCGAGACGCGCGCTGGAGCGGAGCGCGGGGGGGTCATCGCTCGGGGGCCCGGCCGAGACGTGGGTGCAGCGCCCGGCATTGGCAGCGAAGCTGCGACCAGAGGAGGCGACGCACGGAGAACTGAGCGGCGCGGCCCGGCCCGGCCCGCACAGCCCCGAACGCGACCCCGGGAAGAGCGCGCAGGCACCAGCAGCCCCGACAATTCCAACACGGGAGCGACCGAAGGAGAGAGCAAAGACGCAGCGAGACAAAAAACAGCAGCCACTCGGAAAAAGATCATAGTAACTAAGACCTTAGGGATAGTAAAATGGTATAATGTTAAGCAAAATTATGGTTTTATAACAAGGTGTGACAACCAGCAAGACATATTCGTGCATAGAACTGCTATTAAAAAGAATAACCCTGAAAAATGCATCCCAAGCTTGGGAGATGGAGAGGTGGTGGAATTTAATATTGTACTAGGGAGAAAAGGGTTACAAGCATCGCAGGTCACTGGGCCTGATGGTGTTCCTGTAAAAGGCAGTATATATGCAAAAAATCGTAGTCATGTTAGACAATATCTCCATTGTAAGCCCCCCCTACAGTTTCCCTTTCCTAATCCCACCTTTCCCTTTTACCCTATGTCCTATTACCCCCAGTGTATTCCCAATCCGTTTTTTCATCCATGGTTTCCCTCACAAAACCATGCTTTTGCCAGTTGTTTCCCCAAAAATCCCTTTCCAATGCCGAGTGGGGGATGAAAAGGGGGAGGGAAGAAGTTAAACCCTCTCTTGCCTCAGTTTCCCCACAAAGCATGCTCAGAGAATTCTGTCTCCCTTCTGTCAGCCCTAAGATGTTCCAGAGAATCTGTTTGGACATTTAAAGACTCAGGAGGGTGGCTTGTTTTGTTTTGAAACTGTTCTTGTTATGTTTATCCAGTTGTTTTCATTTTCCTTTTATAAAAATAAAACGGGTGAGGTGTTGGGGTCCCTCCCCTGCCGTGTAGCCCTGGCAGAGGGGCCCTGAGGGCACAGACACGGGGCTTCCCTGCCCCTGCTCAGCCTCGTTCCCATTGGTTGGTTTGTGTTCCCTGCGCGGGCAGAAGGACCCTTGGTCCCGTGACTGGAACAGTTCCTCAGCAGAGCTCCGGCCATGCGGCTGGAGAAATAAACATCTCTGAAACAGCTATCAAGAATCTGTCTGTCCATATATATTTCCTTTCCACGGGACTCCTGGTTTGATATATGCGTGTTGCAGTATCCCCACTGCAACACAGCTCATCATTACCACTGAGGACATCACGAGCTACCTTTCCTTCAGTCCTTTTCCACCATCCCCTCCTGTGGTACCAATGAAAATGAAGCCAACAGATGGGCTGGGCTCTGGCCGCCTCCTGATCTGTGAGCATCACCTGCTGCTGTGTCCGGGTCACCCAACCCTGGAAGCAATGGCCGCTGTCTTCTACTAACACCTCGTCTCTGCAGCACAGGCATCCAAGGGCAAGTGTGCCTAGAATAGCATGAAATGGTCTCCTGAGGCCCCCACCATTGGCAGATCAGGTACATCATAGCGGGAAGAGCTGAGGGCAGGATGGGCACAGGTAGAGGGACAGCTCCAGCTGGGATCCAGGCTGGGGGCAAGCCCGCCCACCTCCCCAGCAGTGACAGGGGTAATGCAGAGCAGAACCCAAAAATGTCCCCTTTAATAGTCGCTTGAGTATCTTGCTTATTCCAGTATGGTTGGTCTATGGCAGACCACAGGCATCTAATACTTCTTGAGACCTTTTGTGGCAACAGAAAGAGCAAAGTAGTTCCCTGCTCCCTGGTGAAATAACGTCAGTGTTTGGGTGATGCAGACATTGTTTCCTTCATGTGCCTAGAAGTATGAGAGAGAGTGGGGCCAGAGAAGCTACAAGTGACCTGGCCAGTGAGAATAAAATGCCAAGGAAGAGAGACAAACCCAGAGCAGACAACCAGATCTGAGGAGAGAGTGCTGTCTTCCATTTAATGAGGTGCATCTCTGATTTGTATATCAATAGCCATGGACTAAGCAAAGGAATTCACCTGCCAAGAGGTTCAGAGAGCAGTGTCTCCTCCTCAAGAACCTAAGATGAAAGGCAGGTCTTGCATGCTGAAGTGTCCCATCAGGCTGACTTGATTTCTGACGAGTCTGGAGAGGCAGCTTTTTGTTCTCTCCGATTTGTCCTCTGCGTTAACATTTGCTTTAGATTCTTGTCAAAACAAGAACAGCCTCTTGAAGTGCAGAACACACTCTGTCCTGTTTAGTTCTGTAATGTTTTGTTTGGCTGCTAGCAACTTGTTCATCAGAAGAAACAATATATCCTTGGTCCATGCCCTAAGAAATTCCCTCCTGTAACAGCAGAAATTTAACAAAGCCCACCCTGTCCATCAGACTTCAACAGAAATAAAATAGCCAACCACATCAGCCTTCTTGACAAAATGTTATCAGAAATCCACTTGGGTTAAGCTGCACAGAAAGTTCCTGGGATCAGCTTATTGGGGAACAGAAAGTGACAGAAAGGGACTGCTGCATTAGGAAAAACTGTCCGCATGGTCCAATGCCAAAACTACTGCTAACAGTAGTGGATGCTTGAAGGACAAGTGCAAAACCCTTCCTCATTTACCTAAATTCCACGCTAGTAGGGATGTCTTACTCTGCCCCTTTCATGGCTGATTATCTCACACCCCGATCCTGGGCACTGACAGTGCTTGTGATTTCATCCTGGCCAGCCTGGACTTTGAAGGCACATGTATGGCTGGTGTACTGTAGGTGCAGATGCCATTATTCATGCTTTATTAGGACACGGTCCATCCCCTTTACCTAACAGCAAAGGTAAATTTAGTCCCACATCTATCACATGTTCAATCTAAACCCTCTGTCTCAATAGCACCCTGCAGCATAGAGCCCTCTGAAAGTACTACATGCATTTCCAGAAAAAAGTATTTCCCTTTATCCTTTCAAGTCTATCTTCTTAAAGTAAAAGGAGATTCCTGGTCTTGTGTTATTGGAAAGTGAAGTAGCAGTGGTGGTTGGACTCATCTGCATTACTCTGTACTCCTGCTTTCCCTCCTCATGATCTCACCTGAGTTTAATTGCCCTGACAATATTTTCTCCTTGTATCAAATCTCTTCTTCCCTTCACACCTCCTGCATTTTTGTAGCTCTCTGGGTAGACATATTTTGTTAGCACTGCTCAGTTCTCTCAGGAGCAAGGTGATTTGTGGCCCACACATACTCAAGCCTTTCACACTGGCAGTCATCCAGACTCCCTGCACTGACTTATTTGCTGCCTCATATCCCATCATGAACTGCCTGTTTGTCTTTCCATCACCTGGTGCCTCTGGTTCTAACTTCGCTTGGGAGCTCTTTGAGGACAGAGCCTACACTTAAACACACTCAGCGCCACAGATCCCATCATGAATCCCACACCACAGGCTGAGTGGATTCCCTTGCCAATATAACACGGGCAAAGACAGCTCTTTAATAGGCAGCACATCCTCTTCACATAAGCAAGACCACTGGCAAATACAATAGGATCAGGAAGAAGCTTGGTGAATGAAGTTGTGTTTCAGTTAATATCAATGAGGTTGACACCAATGCAAATAACATTTTCTTCGGTAGCTTCTAAGCACTTCCAGTTGTGTCTCATCCTATTTTTCTGATCAGTTTTTTACAACCAACAGTAGCTCTGTTTCAAAAGAGGATTTGAAAATATTCCTTCACAGATATATGGAACTAATTCTGCAAGTGTCTGTTCACTAATAGACCTGAACAATTGTTATTTTTGCAGAGAATAATACATACTCTGTGAATGTGGTTTTAGTTGTCCTGAAACTGTTCACATATTATTACTACTGTGTTTCATGAATGATGCTAGCTGAGAAGGAAAAGAGAAAAAAAATGGAATTAACTTCACAAATAGGAAAGAGGAGGTAGTGCTCTTCAAACTGTACCTCTATGTCTAGTCTCAAGAGTGTGGAACAACCAAATTAAACTCCCACACAGCAAGGGAAGATGCAACCCTGCCTCTCAGCGTAGCTGTGGGCAGCAGGACACAGAGTGTCCTGTCCAGGCCACCCTAGGATGTGAGAGTGGCTCTCAGCCTCCAGTCTCCTGTTGGCGTTTCCTGACATAAAGCTCATAGTCCCTCCCAAAAGGAGGGGAATCTGTGCATCTCATCTTGTGGGACAGTACTCCTGTCTGGAAGGATGAAGAGGGCTGTCTTCTGGCCCAATCAGTATTTAAACAGGAATGTCTTCAATAGGAAAGGTGGAGAGATAAAGATCAGCCAGCCCAGAATCCTTTAGAGACTGGGACTCTTGGGCAAGGAGGTGTCAGAGCCCCATGCTCAGGGCAGCTGCTTTACTCCAAGCAGGGACTTCAGCATGAACTAGCCTTGCACCAGGCACCAGGGCCTTTGGAGACAGAGAATCTCTTACAGCCCCCTCTATAACAGATAAAAGGCTGCAATTGCAATAACTGCTCCTTCTTTACACAGTTGCATAACCCACCCCCTCTTTGCCTTTGTTCACATGTGTCCATTGCAAAGCATTTCATTTTGGATTACATGGAACATTTTGTGTCAACTGAAAACAATAAGACTGATCCCCTTCCTCTGCCTGTGAGTTAAACCCCCAAAAATTTACATTTGTTTTTTTTCTCTGAATCTAAATTATTTTCCAGTGAGGCTGCCAAGCTCAAAATCACTTCATCATGCAGCTCCAGAGATGAAATAAATGCATCCTCTCCCATACCTACCTGATTCCCAATGAGAAACAGGAAAAGAGACCTCAAAAACAACACAGTCTGGCTTAGCAGGGAAAATTGTTGCTGGTGTCCACACAATAGGCATGAAGAAGAATTTCAGGTATGTTGGAGCAAACAATGTGTGGTCTTTTGGAGCAAGATTTTGCTGCAGATCCAAGGACCCTGACTGAATTCATAGTCAATACAGCTGGGAGGATGGAAATTATTTGGAACTAGATAGAAAAATGAGGATTTACACAAAGGGCAGCATCTCCTTCCCTTTGCTCCACTCAGATGAAATAGAAGATCCCAATGCCACCTCCACTTTCTTCTTCTGTCACAGCAAAATAAGACCCCCAAAGAGCAACTGTTGAGCGCAATTCCTCAAGCTCACTCCCCAGCTCTTTTGATCGGGCATGCAACAGAGGTTGCATGTCTCCATAAAGCTGATGGGCTGTGCTATCATGAGGTTTTTATTATAACTTTTGACAAGCAGATGCAATCTTTGCCATTTTTACTTTTCAGGGCAGAGCTGTACTTTACAGAGGAGAAGGACTATGCAATCAACAGGCTGAAGTGGCTGAAGAGACAAATAACACTCTAAACCAAAGGACAGATACAGTTACTTTCTGTGTTCTAATCAACGCCCCCGACATGGGACATCAAAGCAGGGCAAAGCAAGCACAGAATTCAACATGTCCCTGAACTCAAGGCTGTGACAGGGACAGCATAGAAATGTCCGGATTATGTTTCACTAGCTCGCAAGTCTTAGACCCGTCCTCAGAGGAAGACTGGCCCTGAACGCAGGAAGATGCAGTGGGACAGGCTGTTCTGTGTGACTCCAAAGAGAATCTGTGATATCCCTGCTTTCATAAGGCACACTCTCCTGTGAAATCTCCAGTGAAGATGATAAAAGCCTTTAGAGTGGGACACTCTCTTTTGGTGGGCTTTCCATGGGTGAGCTGAAAGCTGATGGCAGAAGGCACTGGAAAGTGAGGATGAGTGGGAGTACTCTTCCTCGACAGTGTTGGTCGAGACCTGACCCCACCACTGAATGGGAGAGCTTGGAAATAAGCCTGTTCCATTGACATGGCTCAGAGGGATTATCTCCTCCTTGACCTTACAACCCTATGGCTGATGAGCTTACCAGGTGCTTTTATCTAGCCCCAGCTGACACTGCCAAGGGGTTTTGTCAGATCTGCTGCTGTTGAGCAGAATACCGTCGGATGGATTCTCCATGCCCATTCTGTTTTATAAATGACTTGGACAATGAGGCTTTCACACCAAGCAATGGGGCTTTCAGGCTGAGAGTCGGGGCAG
This sequence comes from Corvus moneduloides, assembly GCF_009650955.1. NCBI lineage: Eukaryota > Metazoa > Chordata > Aves > Passeriformes > Corvidae > Corvus > Corvus moneduloides. Next base: position 89,864,199 of record NC_045478.1, read on the forward strand.
GAGGACTGAATGAACCCACACTCACGGTCCAATCTGGTGTCCAACAGGAGCATGGATCTCAGCAGCTGAAAGGAGAGCATTTGTGCCTACTATATAACTCTATATGAGGGGTTTAAACACAAGCAAATGAACCAGCCATTCAGGGTTAAATGCAGTGCTCACGAACAGAGATGTGGCTCTAGTCAATCTACCTCTCACCTACCCATCACCAGTGCTTCCAAAGTAAAGGATGGACTGTCAGAGTGGCTGAAAAACGAGCACTGGCCACTGAAGTTTCTCAGTGCGCAGCACTGAAAGTGCATTTTCCTGCATCCATGTGGTCAGCAGACGCTATGTCTAGGCCAAAGAAAAGGTTGATGTGAAGACACATAAGCTAGTTTCTTGGACTCCTGTGTAGTTCAGGCAAACCATTGTCTTAACCTCACATACACATGAATAATAACAATAAATAAGTACGATATAACCATTCTTGCCAAACCACAGGCAATCTGCTGCTTTATAATTCATCACAGCAGCAGGTCCATTCTCTTTCCTATGTAACACTCACAGTGGAGCCGAAAAACATATTCCCTGGTTGGAGTGGGTTTAGATCATAATTCAAGATACATGTAGAGCCTGTCTGGAAGTGACACATGCCTGTATGTATTGCATATGCATTGCTAGTGTTTCCCTTTGAATGCCACAGGCACAATTTAATCCTAATGAGCTAGTTCAGTCTTTTAAGGAGCACTTCAGCCATGAAGACAACTCCTAAAATGAAGTCAATCCTCATGAAAGTGGATTTTTAACACAGACAGGGTTACAATGATTATTGCTTTCATTACAGTAACTTTAGTGCTGGCAGCCTGTTGTGCTGAACAGGCAGCCCTGGAGCCTTAAATCCTCTTCATCTCCCAGAGCACTACAACACGAGCATTTGCTTCCACTACAGCGACCTGTCAAGTCGCCTCAGCCTCGGCTCAGCAGGGTCACTTCCAGGAACAAGGAGATAATTCAGCCATTATGACCCTGTCCGGCTCTCCCGTTCTTTGATAAGCCTCCTAACAAAGGTACCAATTAGTGACAAGTGTGATGGGGAATTTTGCAAGGCAGGCACCTGGGAGCTGAGCTGAGACAAAGTGCTGGTGGCCATCGGCGCTGCACTGGGAGATGCTTCCCCTTGGCTCTCACAGGCACAGGGTTTAGGGGTGATTTCTGGGGAAAGCCCCACTGCTGCAGGAGATGCAGGGTGTGCTCCAACTGCAGGCATTTGTACTCCAGGCTGGTACTGAGTCCTTGTTCTCTTGCTGTGTCTGAGACAGTTTGTTTCAGATAAAAATCAGGCTCAGAGCACTTTTCTGTCACAAAGGGTCCCATAGAATATTTATGGCCTATTTCAGGAAAGAATAAGATGGTAGCTCTTACATCCTTACCACATGTCCCTCTCATCTTTCTAAATCTCCTCTGCACTGTTTTATTTGGATAATGCAGCATTCACAACATGCTCTCCATTATTATATGCTGCTGTCCAGCTGTTCAGTGTCAGGCTTTGCTTCAGGCTTCTTTTCTCTCCAGTCATGTGTCTTTCTTTGCACGTTTGATTCACTGATGTGCAGCGTATGCTCCAGGGCAGTTCTCTTTCATGGGCAAGCACCGGACTAATAGATGATCTCAGGAATGATCAGATCAATTCATTAACCTCCTGAATAAAGTTCTCTATTGATACAGCCCCTCTTATCAGGGAAGCCTTGGGTATTATTTATTCCACAAAATGGAAACGCTGCTCTCCCCCTCTCCCACCCTGCCAAGGTTACGGCCTTACGTCAGCCTGTGCTGCAGTGACCTTGAGGGTACTAACCCTTTGGAAGCGCTAGGCTTTTTCCCCGTCGGTGCGTGCATGGGCACGGCTCCCACACTGCGTGGTGATCTGCACGTCTCACTGCACTTTGCATACACAGGGCTCTTAGCATATATTTGCATGAGGGTTATTGGCCTTCTCTTGCTGTAGCACCTGCAAGATGTTTGGCGTCAGAGCAGCCTTGTTGCAGTGATTATTAGTACACGGCTTGCAAGCTAGGGGCTGAAAAGGCTTGGATTTGTCAATAAGGGAGAGCTGGAAACTGGCTGACCAAAGAGGTTATGGAGTTTCCATCCATCATGGTAGCTGTTTAAGAAACAACTGGGCATGGCCCTGAAGAACCTGCTCCAGATGACCCTGCTGTCAGCAGGTGGGTTGGACTAGGTTTCTCCAGAGGTGCCTGCCCAAGCCAACCACACTGTAGATGTGTGTGATTCAGTGACCTTGCTGAGTGTGTTTTCAGGTGAGGAGAACTAGAGGCAGCAGGAATAAGGAGATTTAGAGGGTTAGAAAAGGCAAAGCAGCCTCAGTCCAGAAGTGAATCCACACTGTTCCTCCCTGAAAACACATCCCTGGGAGAGAGGAGACTGCAGCACGAAGCCAAAAAGCTCAGGGCAATGTTCTTGTGAGGCCTAGAGACACATACATTTGCAAGCCAGCCCTGTCTGACTACCTCTCCTCTTAAATCCATCAGTTTAATAGCTCGCAAAAGGCTACAGATTTCTTGTTGCTCTTATTCTAGTTACTTGGGTTAGCACTGAATCATCTTTTTCAGCTGTAACATGTGAGAGACACATGAGGTTTTGTTCTGTGGCTATTTGTTCTTCTATTTATTCAATACCTGCAGCCCATTAGCTAGATCATTGTTCACTATGCTCTTTCTTCTTATCCCAACTCTCATAATCTCCAAATGTAATTTTTAACATTTTGGTTACAGTTACCAGTTGTCAGGCTCCTGGAAAGTTCTTGGCACTTCTCAACTAGCAAAAGTAAGCACGTCCCAGCTTCCCCTGTATCCTTTTGAATAAATTTAAAAGTTTGTATCACAACAACACAACTCTCTCTTCCTGGCACGTTTGCCTCCCCAGTCAGTGTGGTTGTTGGGGGAAGGGGGAAGGAAGCCTGTTCTCATTGCTGCCCTTCTGGGGTATGAATGAGGAGGTTTTTTTCCTTTGCCATAATTTTAGCATGAAAGAGAAAGGCATTTTTATGGTGCAAAAGGTAACATTTCTGGTAACATTAGCCAGCTTTTACCTGCTACATTTTCGTGGAAATTTCCTCAGGAAATTAAATATCTTGTTTGCTTTGCTATGGAAAGCTACTGGTAGCAACTGTCAAAGAAAATTGCAAGTACCCACAAATATTGTCATTTTCAAAGGCAAATATTTGCAGAGCATGAAGTCAAGTCATGAAGTTAAGCCATCCCTTTGGAAGGGTTCCTGTTGGCTAAGGCACTTCTGCTAGTGCCACTACTCACACCTTTTCTCTGTATGACATACGTATTTTTCCCTCCTTCACATTATGGTTACTGTAGTGACTGCAGTCCCAAAACAAGTGCAGGGCCCTACCTGTCCATTGTACAAGTACGGATAAACTCACCTTTTTTCAACTCTTATTCTTCTATTCACTCCCCTTTGGATTTTCACCTGGAGTATGTTTGGGGACATGTTTTATTTCCTCTTTGAGTGTTTTTTTTTTTCTTTGTAATAACAAGTTATAACCCATTCACCCTCAAACCAGAAGTGGTGTTTGCCTTCAGCTTTCAGCATTCATCAGTTGCAATTTGAGCTAGAGCAGCCTTCTCTGCTGCACACACCCCCACCCCACACAAACCTTTAAATAAAACAAGCCATCCTTGAGCAAGAACCTGATTTCAGCACCTACAAATGGGAAATACTGTGGAATGTTGACAGTATGCCTTTGCTAGCCGATGACCTACACCCCAGGTGTAGGGTTTGCCAGTGTGCTTCAGGTCAGCACACTGACGTACCAGAACTCATCTGAATCCCTGGTACCTCAGCCCCCCACCCACATGAACACACTTCGGTAGTCCCATGTGAACACAGTCTCCAAGGCAAATCAGCAAAATTAGCAGGAATTTTCTCAGTTGCTTTAAGAGCTCTACAGTCTATGCAGTGATGGATTCCAGCAGATGATGGATATAGGCTCACCAAAGGTCCACCATAAGTTCCTCACGAGTGTCCTAACCTGTAATTTATGCTCATGGTGTGAGAAAACAAAGATCCGTCACATATTGAGGCTTGTGTGAATGATGGAGAGAGAGGGATTTGGGAAGGTGGGAGGAGAGAGCTTTCTGTGTCAGAGCCCTGTAGGATAGCTGTATAATGTCCCCTCTGAGAAGCTGCAAAAGTCCTTAATGAGCTTCTCTGCTTTCTCCTGGGCAGCCATCATCTCCTGGCCTGCCAAGATAGCAGAACACAGGCTGTGTGCCTTGGGTCTGAGGGGTGTTTTTTTTAAATCCAACCACTCTAGTCGCACATGTTTTTACTGTGGTACTGTATAAGTACACAGTCTCCGGGCAGGAATGTGTCCAGGAACAAACAGGTGGAAAACCTCAGTGTTTCTAAGAAGATAGGGGTTATCATTATATGAGGGACACTCCCTTCGATGTTGTCATAGTAAGGATAACATGTGACTGTAAACACCATAGGCTAAACATCTCTGCATGAAATCAAAGGGCTGTGCATTATCTGGTAAAGAACAGCTGAGAAATTCAGCTGGGTTGGCAAAGAATGGCATTCAAATTATGAGCTCCAGCCTTAATCCTCCCTTTTGGATGGGCAGCTGAAGTCTTTCAGGATGGTACTGGAATCCAAAACCATTAGAAAGATAAAACTGTGCCTGAGGAGAGAGCAATTTCTGGCTGCTGCAGTGCTTGTGAGCTCCCATCCACAACACAGGTGGGGAGCACAAAACTGATGGAGCACCTGGAGGCGATGGAGTCAATGGCTTCAAGGATACCATTACCATACAGAGATGAAGATACTTTTTGTAGGGGAGGGGTTGCCAGAAGTGGAGTTGGAGAAAGGTAGACTCCTGACAGCCTGAAGTGTATTTCAAGTACAGTGTCACCAGCTGGCCTGAAATAACTATATCCCATGGCAGTCTCCATGGGAGGAGCACCAAGGGGCTACAAGGGTGGTCTCTGTTTATTACATAGCACTGATGGGAGGCCACACCATTGGGACAGTCCTGCTGAGGTCTGAGCTGAAGCTGGAACCTGTGGTGACTGCTAAACATTCCAGCTTACTACCCATACAGACACCAAAGGAAATGTCACCACCTTTAACCCTTTCACCAGCATCATGAGGAGCAATCCCGTCTTTGTGGAGCAGGAATGCTGGCAACTCTGGGAAAAACTGTTCAACTTCTCCATTAGAAATACATTTATCTTTCCTCCTGCTAGTGTGGCAAAGGGACACTTTTGTTCTAGGACTTACGGGTAAAACCTAGTAAACAACAACATTTTAACAAGAGTAAGAGAAAACACTTTTGGCAGTCCTGGGGCATTTGCTGTAGCAGGATTTACTATTCACTTACTAAGATTAAAAGGGATCAGACGTGTTGTATGAGAAAAAAAGCAATATAAACTTTAAAGTTCTTTAATGCTTTAGCCCTCCTGCCTCAGGTATAAGCCTGCTGGAGTCTTCAAAGATGCCTTTCCATTACTCCTGTCACCCATCCTACAAATTGCAGTGGCATCCCAGTGTGGGCAGGGAGGGACAGCACTAGTGATGCATCTGGGCTGGCAGCTGCCAGGCACATAGATGCCAGCCAACGGCTGTGTAGACTATGGGCTCCCTCCCTAGTTACTCCTGCAATTTCCAAGAGGACCAGAGTTTCAGAGGATCTCAAGTGAGCCCATGCAGGGAGACATCGTTCCTCTTCCCCCCCGCGAGCTGGCTGCAGGCACGTCCATCCTGCTGCGATATGCACATTTCAGATTATCTGACCTTCTGCAGTCTGGTTGTTTTGGCTGTGCAGCCTTGGTTTATATTTGGTCTGGGCTGGCTTTTGCTTTGCAGATCAGGTGGGAGGGTTTAACATTGTATTTCTGGGGATTTGGGTATTTCTTCTTGCTCCCTCTCCCTCTCTCTTATTTCTCAATGATTTCTCCGGCTGGGTCAGGTTGATCTGTGTGGGATCCTGGCAGAGCACCAGAGTGTAGCATAAGCAGTGCTTGTAACATTGATTGCATTGTATACTCAGTCACTGGGCTGCTTGGGAGCCGGACAACCTTTTACAAAACAGCAGATTTGTCCCCATTGAGCACACTTACAGCAAGTGAAATGAATAAAAAGCCAACCACAGGCAAACCTCCAGGTATCTCTTGGGCAGAAAATGTACCAGGATATATCCTGTCACACTGCAGCCTTCTCACACTCGTGGGAGATCAATGCCAATTGTATTAGGCAGTACTGCTTCTTTCAACAACTGCTTTAGCTGAATTTTGTAGACATCAATTCATCCTGTCATACACAGAGATCAAAGTGATCTTTGCAAGGTCTGCTCAGTCCTGATTTCCCTCCCACTTTCTAACAACTCTGTTTTGCTACATTATGGCCTCTTCTAGACCTCTAGACCACTGCTCCTACCAGCAGTGCCGGGTGATCTAGCAGAGCAGTGGCAGCAGCTGGGCAATCCCACAAAGGATGATCCAGCAGAGCAGTGAGGGCAGCTGAGAAATCCCATGATGACTGCTTGGTTCCTCTTGAACACATCCCAAAGTTCTCCCCAGGAGCAGGCTTCATGGGGAAGCCTTTGAGCTGAGAAATTATTTTCCTTGTGATGCTTCTGTGAATTGCTGCGTGCCATTGCCTGCTCCCTTCCTCACTGGGAAGGCCAGCGTGAGCACTCCGCACTTGCAGGTCTTCTGGGAGCTTCTCCAAAGCATCCATGAGGTATCCAAGGCAGCACTATAGTGTCTGCAGAGAGGTGGAGGCCAAGGTCAGAGGAAAAGTGGGTCTGTGCCTAGCAGAAAAAAGTTACCCAGGTTAACCTGGTGCTGGTGCCCGAAGAGAGTCAGAGAGCGATGGGGGGTGTAGCATGCCAAGGCTGCCTTTCCCAAAGGTTAGACAAATGCAGGACAGAGCTTGCCAGGCACTGCACACACCCAAAAGTCAGTTTCTAATTTGAGAAATTTTCTAATGCCCACTGTACTCTGGGGAACGCAGCCTGGCAGAAGTCATGAGCTGAATGTGGAGTCCTCCTGCCGCGCAGCTCCGTACCTCTGTCCCCAGCAGAGAAAAGGGACATTGTGATGGCTGGGAGCACCATGCCAGGGAGGAAGCAGCCTGGCCAGTGCACAGCAGGCAGCCTGCGGCCAATGCCATGAACCCTCTGGGACACCTATGGATGTGGTCAGAAGGGAATAGCACAGTAGGGAGCTCCTCACACACCTCTGTGACAGCTTCCACATTGCATCTCAGCCTTTCTCCCTACCTCCTGAAAGTGACAGGAGATGGTGTGCAGGGAATGGGGTCCCAGCAGCCCCAGGGGGAAGGCGATCTGACATCAGGCTGGATGCAGCTTCGCTGTTGGACAGGCAGCAGCCTCACGAGAATTTTGCAGTCTCGTGGGCTTAGAGCTTTTCCGGTTTTGAAGCAAATGCTCTAAGCTGGGCTACACTTCCCTGCTGCTCTGACACCCGAAACCCAGCATTAGATTTATGAAGCTCGCAAGGCAGCCTTGTGAGATGTTTGCCAGGACATGAGGCTCATAATTTAATCAGGTGAATTCAGATGGGGTCCTGCGGCGGCTCAGGTTGCGTTATATAACAGCATCCATAGGAGACTTTGCTGGGTGATAAACTGGATGCTGCACAGCCTGCTCCGGGATGGCCATTAAAGAGAAAGTCTGCCTCCGTTTTGTACCCTGTCCCATGACATGAATTTTCACGAGGAGAGAAATGCATCTTCCTTTCCATAAAACTGCAGCAGGGCTTTGAAAATGAAAATGGTTTGGTTTTATAAGAGCAAATATTGTGTTGTGGCTGCCCACTTCCAAAGCAAGAGCCAGAAATGGTGCAATTCAGTCTAAGAGACTGCACACAGGTTTCCATCCAGCTTTTGACCGGGTTTAGCATCCAGCCAGCTGGCCCTTCTGAGGTGCTTCACCCTACAGACCTGCAAAGTCTATCGGCACATGCTATCAGGGGCCTGGGGCAGGTGGCTGGGTGAGAACTGCTGCTCTCATCAGGTACATGAGGTCTCCTGGTGCTGTGTCACACACTCACTGTCCTGTCCTTCCTTGGTGGGTTTGATTAGTATCTGGCCAACACTCAGTGTGTTCCCACCCTGCCACTGCGTGACACTGACTGTGTGACTGAGGGCACTGCTGCTGTGTGTGACAACATAACACACAGGACATGAGAGCAGGAAAGATTTAAAAACTGCAGGGGAGATTGTGCCTGCAGAGGCAACACAGAGATTTGCTTTGCAACAGACGGAGCATCAGGTGGGAAGGGACCATGGGAATCTCAGCTTTTTGGACCATTTGGACCCCACTCATCCTTCCCTTCCTTCCAGGTGCCCCACTAATTCCCCACTGGTCATATTGAAGTGCAGACCCAGCAGCCCTCGGAGATGAGTCAATCTCTAGGTGGGAATCCAGAGCTTACACTTAGGTTCATGATGTTATTTTAGTTTGTGGTGTTTGCTTCTCATTACGGTAAGCTCCTAGGAATGTCAGTACCAAAATAGCACAGAATCACAAGGTTACCTGACAAAGAATGAAGTAAACAAGAGGGATATTCTTTCTCTCTGCTTCTCTTTTATTATTTTTCATTTTCTTTTTATTTTCTTTCCTAAAAAGAGACATCTTGAGTACTGACACTGAACTCCAGGGTGGAGATTTCAGGTTTGGAGATTAGGTGTATCCAGACACAGGAGGTGTTTTGGACAGGCTTGGCCTAACCCCCTCTGGGCAGATGTGCAGCCAAGGCGCTATGGGTCTGCAGCAGCTGCAGAGATGCCATTACTGCTTGCCCACCCTTGCCGCACACAAAGGTGGGGCTCTGGCAGTTCTGGCGAGCACCAGTGCCCTGGTTGGTATCTGCCTACCTATCTCTGGTAACTGCTGCTGACATGCAGGATGATCCAACAAAGTAAAAGAGCCCTTTGGAAGAAGCTGAACATTAGGGATGTTTGAGTGGCAGCACTGCCTCTGATCCCCATTTCCCAGGGCTTATCCCAGAGGAATTATAAGCCCATGTAGTTCTGCGTTCAGGAGCTTCACCTGCAGCAGACAGCCCCTGGCCCTCTCTGAGAGGCACAAACAAGCACACAGCCTCTTTCCAGAACCACACTGAGGTCTCCCAGGATACCAGTGCACAGTCCAGAAGGGACTCAGAGCTGAGCTTCTCTGTTTAGACTCCATGAGAAATGAGAGCAGGCAAAAAACAACATCAGCATCTGGCAGACAGAGAAGGAGTGACTTCCCTGTTTCTAGGAAGGCAGTGCAGATGGTGGGGAATACTCCAGCCATGCAGTGGCAGCAGGGGTAACCTGGCACTAGGGCAGCCAGGGTCCAGTTCCCTCCTCTCCTGGGCTCTTTGTGTGACCTTGAACACTGGGCTTGTAGAGAGCCTGCATTGGTGTCCCCACTGCAAAGAGCCTCCACCCGCACAAGGACAAATGCATTCAGGACAGGAGGGGTGCGTGGTGACCTGAGGACCCCATTAGTATGTGGAGGGAACAGTCCCCTCCTTAAAGCCACAGCAGGAGACTGGGGTGGAGTCACCACCTCTGCTGCTGCTTCTCTGTGTGCCTTGGAAAGGACATTGCTTGGTCTAAGTTTCTGAAAGGGCACCTGGGAGGGAGGGTCACACAGAAACCTGGGCTCTCCATCTGCAAATTAACAGCTTAGACTGCCAGCCTAGGGATTGTGTTACGCTCCTTCTCTGCCTGGAGGATGCCTGGGGCAGCAGCAGGGACAAACAGCGGGGGTCCCCTCAGAACAGAAACCCCTTCATGGCTGAAGGGGACTGCTGAGGCAAACAACACTTTCCAGCAATAGCTGCTCTCTTCATTTCCCCTTCCACTTTTTCGGAAAGAAATCTACTATACACAAAACTGGTTAAAAAAAAAAGCAACAAAACATCCTTCTTACAAAACCAAAATAACCAGCATATAGCAAAAGTTAAAATGGCAGCTTCAGCTCCTGTACCTGGCTGGGAGCAGTGGTTCTGTGGGATCACCCATATGCCAGATAGTTAAGATAAGCCAGCAGCTGCGGCCTTTATCCCTTTCTGGTATACTAAAAAAATGATAAAAAAGCCACCAAGGTTTCACTGGCCACACTGCACGCATGGCTTGGGGCTCCATGATGGAATATTATGACAAAACTGGGGAGACTCTGGGCATGAGAACATGCGATGGCAGCTCCTTCTGTATCAGCAAGGAGGGACAAGCATGTGGGGCACTGCTGTGGGAAGATGTGCTACAGAAATTGCCTAACTGTTGCAAGGGCAGGGATGAAAGTTGGAATGTGGAGAAAGGTAGAGTAGAAAATAAGGTCCAGAAATGCTTCTTTGGCCTTTTCTCTTCCTAACCTTCAGCAGAGGAACCTGTGGGGACCACAGGAACAATTCCTTCAGACATGTTTGCACTGTGAATCACACTAAAAACTCTGCTGGAGTTCCAAATAAACCTGCAGCTGGACTGGGCAGGCAGAGGGCCACTGGTGCCTGATTTGGGGCTGCCTGGCCCTGTCTTCTTTCCCTTCACCCTTGCCACACTCAGACCTGAACATACTTTGGAAAGAAGGTGTCTGCTTCAAAACAGTGACAATCAGTGTATTTGGCCAGAGGCAGCCAAAAAGTGGAGGCAGGCAACAGCTGGGTGGAACACAAAGGAGCTGCGAAACAGTCAAGGTTAGCAAAAGGAGCAGCAGCCCCAGTAGACACCACCTGCATGAGAAACTTCCAGGCGTGGGCAGGCTTAAGTTTTTCTGCTAAATGTTGCAGGGGCTTCCCAAGGGAGAGAGGTGACTCATACCTCTGTGATGCTCATGGGCACAAACCAGCCACTTCACAAGCCAGCAAACTCAGGTTTTGTGCCTGCAATTAGGTAGCAGGATGAAGATGACTCATGAGATACTGCAGGACACAACCTAACAGATGTCCTGGCCAAGAGTGCTGCAGGGAGATGCAGATACCAGGAAAAGCTGAGCAAGAGATTTCGGTGTGAAGTGGCTTTGAACGGAGGAAGGTGCAGTTTCAGCTGCAAGGGCTGGGGACCTCACAGCTAAGCAGGGGAGGAAAGGTAAAACTCGGTGTGGGCTTCAGGGTCTACATAAGAAACATATCCTATCAGGCCAGCTGAGTCCTGGACTGCTACAACTGTGTGGTCATTGACATCTGGTTGAACTTGAGCATGGGAACATGCACTGACCATGGCAAGGGGCTCTATCGCTTCCGTATGGATAAATCTGATGTTAAAATGCTGGAGGAGTCAGTGGGTAGAAATGCAAGCTGTCATGTTACAGTTATAACCTATTTACAGGTAGTAGTGGGGCCCTTTGAAAGATAGAGCATGGTGCTAATAATGTCAAGGTCATGGGTTTGATCCCTGTATGGGCCATTAATGTAAGAGCTGGACTTGATGAACCTTCTGGGTCCCTTCCAACTTTGACAATTCTGTAACTCTGTAATATGATGAGTTTACACTTTGCACAAAGAAAGGGTCCCAACAACAACAAAAAAAAAGATATCTCTAAATTGAGAACTGAACTCCATGGAGAAACCCCATTAAAATGTTGTGGGTGATCCTGAATTGCTTTAGAGAGAAGCAGAAAAGCAGAGCAGGTGGGTAAGTATGGAGAGGTCATGTGCACAGGGAAGATGGAGAGGCAGGAACGGTGCAGACTCGCCTGTTGGAGTTTGTTTTACACAGAGCCTACCACTCTTTCAAGTGATTCCATTGCAGCACTGAGATGAAAGCAGAACAGAGATTTCACATCCATTTTAACCACTTCCTCTCCCTTTTGGTTGAATAGCTGAGCTCACAAGATCCCACAAAGGTCTCTCTACAACAGGATACCCATTCAAGCAACATGGAGAGATCTTGCTCCTCTTCTTTAACAGGCCATTCTCCTTCCATGGTGTTTTCCTCCTTTGGTGGCAGGGAGGGGAAGGATTTCACAAGGCCACAGAAGGAGTGAGTGGCAGCTAGTACACACCACCATGGAGGGCTTCCATGGTCCTCTGCCACAAAAAGGTCTGAACCCTATTTCCAATTTTCCTCTATGAGGAAGAAACACTGCACCAAATCCTTTTCAATGGCTCTCCTCAGCAAGTCCATAGCCTTCAGGATGCCTGAGAACATGGGCTGCTGTCTGCCTGCAGCTTCCTAGCTGGGAGGCAGCTTCGGTGGCTTCAGACATTATCCGGTAGCATCTGTTTCCATGCTCTCATTCACAGATGGTGCTGCTGCAGGAACCCCAGAGTTCAAACTTACACCCAGCTGCTGGATGTGCTTCTGCAAGGCCAGGGCAGCCACAGCCAGGCAAAGCAGAGTGTAACTTCCTTTATTACAGTATATAAAACCAAGGGATGTGTTTATGGAGGTCAGAAAGGGCTGGCTCAGAACTTGAGATATTCTTCAAAAGGACAAGAGCCAGCTGCTACAGAAAGCAACCTCCATCTTAGTCCTCAGTTGCATGTCAAATGTAACAGCAACCATTAAACAAGAGTTGATAATGCTCACAGCACTAACAGCCTTGAGACATTGTGCAAATGGTCACTCAGTTAAGTATTTGCAGTAAAATCTGCCTGCGAAGCATTTTTTTTTCTCCAAGTAGATGATATTTGGTCCATGTTGAATTTTTTCTTTCCTGTTTCAGTGCCTAGTTCCTCCCTATTCGGCAAGTCATCACTTTACTTCCAGGTGGGCAGAAGATGGATACTTGATAGAGATACTCATTTTTAGGTCTAAATTGGTTCTTATCGTTGCCAAATACCTGAAACTCCCCATAGTTTCCATTTTTATCCAAGTCTTGGACAACCCTAGCACAGCTTCAATCTTTTGCCTGGAATCAGGGTTTAAAGGTCGAAGACAACATCTGCAATAGTCTTGAGAGAGAGCCTGTGCAACACTGGATTTCACATTAAAATCTCTCTCATTTGCTTCATACACAAATCAGCTTTATATACCTTGTAAGAGTGCTCAGAAAACGCTTCAAGTTCCAGAGAACAAAGTGGAGGTATTATTAGCAGAGAGCAAAGAGCAGAGCTCTGTAAGCAGGCATCATGCTGAGCAGGAGGTTTTAAATAGTTTCCTCTGAGACAACTTTGGCTCCTTCTGTTACACAGTTTTACTCAAGTGTTCAACAAATTATCTCATGAAGGAAGCAAATATCACAAGAACAATGTCCCTCATATGTCTTGCAGGGGTTGAAAACCACAGCATGGAAAGAGCAGCCTCAGCTCCCTAAACAAGAAAGGAAAGGCACAGAGAGGGAAATCCTCTCTGACTTTGTTATGGAAATGTGATACAGTTTGACATTTTAATTGCGATTCTCCCCTTATTATCTGGCACACGTTCATAGTGCCCAAGATGTTGTTTAGTGAATCCAGCTGCCTCCTCCGCTCCGTTTGAAGTCCGGTGACTCCGCGTGATAGGGGAGTGTGAGAGTCAATGTGATTTGTGTATGAGGAAACATAAATATGTCACAGGAGTTTAGTCTTATAGGTCTGCAGAGTTTATACTCACAAAATCTGTTGTACCCTTGTTTACACACCCAGATCCAAAGGCCTGACACACCCTCGCTCTAACTCAAAGCTTTCATCATTTCTGCCTCCTTTCTAATGAGGCCATTGCAAAGCATGTGGATGATGTTTGACCACAGTTTAATATATCCAGGAAAATGTGCTCTCAAATGTTAAGAAGAGCTTTAATCAAAGTGATTCTTTGTCATTAGCTGAGATGAGCACACGCAAGGTTCTGCTGCCACATGTACAAACTCCTAGGCACAGGCCTCCTCACATGCCAAAAACTTCTCCACACCAAAAAAAAAGTGGAAGGCTTGCAGATATGTGAACTTTAGCACACCCCTGAGCATAGACACCTGAGTATAGAGATGCAGCTGTGCTTGAGTGTTGAACAATGCCCATGCTCCTCCTGCAGCTTACTTTTGCCAGCCAGAATTGTTGAGATAAACCCATCCTTTTGGCACTGCTTTTCACCTGACCTTCACTACTGCTGCCAGCCACAGGGGAAGGCTTGGCTTAAAATGGGCCCATGATTCTACATAGCAGAGGAATGGAAAGATTTACCAATGGGTGAATTTAAAAACAAACCATAGGAAGCCCAGGGGTCTAACTTAAGGGAAGAGGCTTTCAAGAACATCCTGTTAGAAGCAGATGTCCAAGTCACTGAGAGCGTCCTTCAAACCCCAGGTTGTAAAATCTGTGTTTCTGAAAATGAGAGATAGTAATAGCCTCCCTTTGGATAGGAGGTTCTTTGAGAGAAGAAACCATGTGAATACAAAGACTCAGCCTATTTCACCTTAGGACTACAACTGTCTCCATGAAGGCAGTAAGAACTCTGCCCTCCTTTGAGCGAGAGAAAACTGTTCAATAATTAGTATTGCTGGAATAAATGTCCAAGTAAAGGCTACCACAAAAAGGCTTGGTGACCTTCCTAACCCCAAGTCCAGTCATTTCTCCAGAACTGGGAGAGCAGGGAAGAGTATTGGCAGGACACACCTGAAGAATCTGGCTAGAGATGAGACCTATGGAGCCTTATGTAAAGGTGTCATCTGGGGAACATCCAGTTCTGTGCCATCTCACTCTAAATTGAGGTCTGAGCTTTTAAATGTCTCTGGCTTCTAACCTTTACTTCTACAGCCCTGATGAGTGAGTTGGTGTGATAAGAACCCATAAGTGAGTCACAGTTTGAGGAACAGGATTCAGAGTAACATTCTGTTCTGGATGCTCAGACAGAAGCTTTAATGAGTAGTAAGACAATCACCACATGGAAAATGTCAGCTGATTGCAGGACCAAATCACTGGAGCTTTGCCTTCATGGACACACAAAAGATAGCTCCAGTTTTTAAAGAGCAGGTTTAGAAAAAGCACAAAAAGGGGGCTTAGATGCAAAGGTCATAATTTTCAGGAGATCTGAACACATGGTTTCATGTGTTGGCATTTTCTGCTCAATTTCACAAGAAAGTATGGTTCTCAAGATGGAACAGAGGAGTATGGCTTAGGCATAGCATCTAATGATACTGTGATGATGTGGTTAGCATGGGAATTGAATAGAAGGTCACATTGCTCTTGTTACTTCTTTAACATCCATTCATCAATTAACTGCAAAGTGATGTGACCCCCAGATACATGGCTACAGGCTGCTGGTTACTCCAGAAGTGCAGTTAACACTGCAGAAATGACATCCTTTCCGCCAGCAGCCACCATGTCCTAGTCGCCAGCACATGGCACCGCACTTCACATAGGAGCCAGCTGAACTGGGGAGATGGCTGTGAGGAGAGGTGGAGAATAAGCAGGTGTGAGTAAAGTAGCCCTTAGAGAGCATTTCAGAGGGGCTCACAATTTTTTATCCCACCTGTGGCATCTTAGTAATCTCATTGTCCTGCTCTTACACATTATTTCTTACTTATGTCCAGAGTCTTGGCAAAGGGAGCCATTCAGTGGCCAGTGCCAGGCTGAAGCCAGGGGTTTGGTGATAAGGGAACATGGAAATGAAGCCAATACTTATTTTTGTCTCTAAAGCATGCGCCTGATACTGTAGCATGAGCTTTGTCAGGCCTTACTTGTCCTCACGCCAAATGCCCAAATCATGCGAGAGTGGGGGGCCATTCAGGAACATTTTGCAGAGTGGAAGCTCCTCAGGAGGATTTCCCTCTCCCCTGCCCTCACCCTTTTGTTTGAGGAAAGCTGGTCCCTGACCTGCCCAGAGCATGAACTCAGTTAACATTTGAGCCAGCTAGAGGCCAAGCAACTTACGAACCTCTCATCTCCCTGCAGATACTGCTGGGAAATTGCTCTTGTCCCAGGAGCAGACTCAGGGAACTAAATGCACAGCTGTGAATTTGCAGCTGACCTGGGTGAGAAGAGCCCTCACACTTTAGATGACCTCATATCTATTTCTACCAGCAGAAATATTGCCACCCTAGCCACTGAATCAGTGAGTTTGGGATTAAAAAGGGAGCAGAGTCCACCTGATAAAGATGATTTCCTCTTTTGCTTTAATTGTGGCGCTCAGAAGATCAACTGATTGTAAAAGCTTCATGAGCTCCAAGATATCAACTGAGTCACAGTACCTAGCCATGCCCAGGCTCCTCACCCACAGCAAAGGAGGACTTAAATGCATTTTGTGGCAGCGGGGAAACCTGCACCCCCCACCTCATACTTGTGAAGTGCTCACACACAGAATCCGTTCCTCTGTCCAGCTGACACAAGGCAATCTCCAATGACAGACCATATGTCTGGGCCTTCAGAAGTAATTTAGGCTGTTTGAGTGACTGATTTGTCCAGGGTAGAGAAAAACATCCTTTTGTGGTCCTAAAGAGAGCCAGCGAAGATATCACCCAGCCCAACTGCCAGTCACTCCCTGTTGGCTGATGGGAGCTCTCCCTCATCTGTTTTAGTGCAAAGGTTTTAGTGCAAACCAGTTTTAGCAGTAGGTTAAGCTAAACAAGGTGACTCTGTCCTTCTTCAACCAAGGAACACCACCCTAGCAGAGCTGTGGGATGTCGTACAAACTCCAGCAGAAGCATCATTGCAAGTAGGTATTGAGTGCAAACATCACAAAACTTTTCCTGGTCACTTGCAAAGGGAGTGTGCAACTTTGTGCTCAGTGGCAGTGATCATTTTGTGCACTGCATTGCCTGGGTCATTTACCTAAACCACAGGATCCTTCCTGGTTATTCTATATGAGAGACAGACATCCTCTGCATTCAATGGGAGCTGCCTTACAAAGCTTTGTTGGGTGCACTGCAGGAGAAGTAAGTTTCTGCAGCCAGCTACTGGCATTGAATAGCCCTGCTCCTTTTAGGAAACCACTAGTGAGACCTTTTAACTACCCATTCCCTTTTATCCCTGCCTAACACTGCTAGTTTCACTGACTCTCCTCATCTCCTCCTACCCCCATCTCTCCTTATGTGATCACCTAACCTCTCCAAAATTAGTAGTGCTATGTTTAGCCTGTTCTGGCACTCTGGGCACTCCTGTGGATTCTGAGATGGTCTCACAGGGACCCTACAAATTTCCACTGCTATTGGAAAGAGGAGTGTTTTCAAAACTGCTGACACCAGATCCCAGTGAGTGAACTAAACCAAGAGGCTGGAGCCTGTGACATGTTCTTAATATAACCGGGGCAAATGGCTCCCATCTTGTGTTACCGAAGCCCCACAGTCATGTGCCCCAGCAGCCCCGTGTCCCTGTCAAGCAGGAGGGCAAAAGCGTGAGGTCATTTCCAACAGCTCTGTTTCTGTGACATCATCACAGGAAAGCCAAGCATCTACTCGTTTTAGGCGTGTGAAGTCAGAGGAACGGGCAGGCGCAGGACTTAAGCTTTCCTTTCTGCTTCCATGTGAGCCAAACATAGTTTTGAAGGGTAGCGTGGGGTCATTTTCCTCCCCTTTCCTCCTTCTTGGAGGACACTGTAGCCGTATCGCTGTCAGCTGTTTAGGAGTGCTGGGCTGAGGCAGCTTTGCTCCAGCCCTACCGGAGTATGCAAGAGCCATCTACAGGTGATGGGAGATAAGGCGGTACAGCCCTACCTTCCCTTGCCAGCGGGAAGGCAAGATGCTAACCCCAGCTTGTCCTTCATTACAGCCAATCTCCAGGGTCACCGCCATCCCTCTCACAGGGCATCCATGCCTTCTGTGAGTGGCCACAACCTCTTCCAGCTCGCAGCTGCTGACTTCAAGACAGGGAACCACCATCTGAGCTTGCTGGGAAGGCTGGCAGTCCCTGGGGTGGTGAACCCTGTCTGGAGGGCCACAGGGAATGTGCCACGTGTAAGCCACCACGGGTGTGAGAGCCTCTTGGACACAACTCTGAAGCAGCCCTTCACATACCTCTAGTGAGGCAGCGCGAGGCCAGACCTGCGTGAGGCCAAGAGCCTGGAATCACAGAACAAGAAAGGGACCTTCACCTCTCAATCACCATCCTTGAGATCTAGCTAGACTTGGGCCATGTTCCAGAGAGATTTGCTGGCTGCTGCACGGTGCTTGCCTGTGACAACTGGCATGATCACTGTGCCAACACACAAGAGGAGGCAGAGCCCAGCTGGCTGCTGGAGAAAACGCAGTGGTCATGCACAGGCTACTAAGGAGGGCCAGTCTTGCATTGAAAAGAGAGGGCTCCAGAAGGAGAGCAGTGATTGCAAAACGTTTAGAAAACTATGGGAACTTCTCCTATTCAGAAAGGCTGGTGTGAATTGCTGTAGCAGTCAGGAGAAGGTCTAGACTGGAAGACCACTTTCATTCAGTAGTCCTTGAGAGATTTCATGTAAATCTATAAACTTTTATACATTTGCTATTTTCATCCAGTGTTAACCATAATAGCTCCTTCTTCCTCCCCCTTGCAATTCTACATGAACCAATGCTCACAAGAGACAGGAGGAGAGCTCTGGTCATACTCTGTGCCTAAAATTATACTGATCCCAAGAAAGGCATCTGGTGTTTCTCTACCACAGACATTTGCCTACCTCATTTTGTTTGCTTTCTTTTTACCCTCTTGCCTCCAATATCTCATCGTTCTCTTTGTTTCCATTCAGGGTCTTCCCTCACTACCCCCACCATCCGTCTGTCCTCTTCCATTTGTTTCCTACATATTACTCTCATTGAACCCAGCTCTGGCTTCTGAGTGCTGTAGCCCCCAAGGGCTCTGTCTGACTGACACGACATATTTTAAAGAGTGGGGACTTAGCCCCAGTGAGGTGAAAGAGCAGTAGTCAGCATGTATGAGCTGTGCAGCACAATAGAAAATAGAGATTTTAATTAAAACTGGTATTTCGGGACCTCTGCTGGTGGCAGCTCTGCTGAAATACAACACTGCTGAAGCCCCATGGGTTGTAGTGTGACCCCATCTCCAGGAGCTGCTGCTCCCACCATCAGGGCCAGCTCTTGGACTGATGGGAAGTGCTCTGTATAGAGGCTAAATACCCAGCTTGGGCTCAGAGAACTCCCATAACAGGATGGCAACAGCTTTGTAGCCTGGACTAATGGACCTGCGTGGCAAAGTGCAGGTCACAGCCATGGCACTCCTTTGCATATAGTTTCCAAAAATACCCATTTAAAATTACATGATATTGAAATGTTGTGGGATTGTGTCCCTGTTGTCACATACAGAAGTGGGACTAGATCCCAGGAGACTGGGAGCAAGGTCTTCCAGCACCAACCCTGTTTATTTGACACAGGACAGCACCCGCTCTTACACCTTGTTCTGCCAATATCTCATTTCATTTATTCCTTTCATTTTTGGCACCCACTGCAGATGACTCTCCAAAGCACTCTCTGCAAGGACAGCCCCATGGCTCTCCCAGCAGGATGCAGCACCCCAGCTCTCTGTTTGCTCCTCAGCCTCTTGAAGGTATCACCACAGCTGCAGGGAGGCACAACTGGGAATTAGAGCCAGTGCTCCAGGCACAGACAAGCCTTGGTTTGCTCCTTGTGATGCTACTGCCTCCCTGTGATACCTGGGGCAAGTCACTTGGACCTGGATCTGCAAAGACAAGCACGACTTCCTCTCGGTGTCTGTAAACCCAATTAACAGCACCACCTTATTTCACAAGGTACCGCAGTGGAAGCAGATGTGCCCTACGGACAACTCGCAGGACCAGGATGGCATCTCAGAGAGAGAAAGCAGCAGCAGGCTGAGCTTGTTATGCATAATTCTCTTAAAATGGAAGCAGTGCTGCCCACATGTCCCTGAATACCTTATTCCCCTGGCACAAGTGGAAAGGGCACTGGGAACCTCAGCTTGCCCAGTTTGGTTCCTGTGCACACGGTGTCCTTGTACAACGAACCCACCGAGATCTCAGAAAGCTGCAGCAGCTTCACACAGCCCTTCTCATTTCCCTCTATGCCCTTTCAAGCAGTCCATGATCTGTGCCCGAGGAATGTCTCAGAGCTGGGTATCTCACAACTCAAAGTCACAAGGCTACCTTCTCCTGAATTTTCAGGCAAAAAAATATCTGCTCCATGGCTGGGCTGGAAGATCAATGTTTCCCATCAAAGTTGAAGTGAATTAGTGCTCTGTCCTTCAGGATGCATCTGCCAGAGGCCAATCACTGAATAGCACTTCACAGAAAATCAGAGGGAGAAGAGAAACTAGGTTTTTAGCACAGAAGAAAATACAGGTTTTGGGGCACACCAGGTGCCCAGAGCCATAGTTAATTTGATAAATAGAACTTGGTTGTTTGAGGTTTTTTGAATTTATATATTAGGGTGAATCATGGGGAGCAGCTCCATAATTTAAACCCAGCAATACCTCTACCTATCAGCAGAGGAAACAAACAGCAAAGAAGAGCTGCCAGCAATGCTTTGTCACCAGCACTGCACTTGGTGAAGCCCTGGGGATCCTTGGTGTCAGATCCCAGTATGGGAGCATGGTCCTCCAGGCGGGAAGAGGAGTCAGCAGGACTCAGTCAGGGCAGGAAGGTAGCCATTCTCCCTCCATAGAGTGCCTCAGAGTCTGGCAAGAAAAAAAGAAAGGACCACCAACCAGTTTGTGCTGGCTGCTGACTCAACATGGGAATGAGGTTTTAGGGTAGGAGCTGAAGGTCTGGTGTGGATTTGCTGGGGAGTGTTTTCTACAGCTCTGGAAGTGGGGCCTTGATGACTGCAGCAGCCATGTAATGGAGGGAAGATCGGGGTTCTGCCATTTAGCCCCAGACTTCCTGAGCAGAGGCCCTTGAGAGCTTCCCCAGGCTGCGCAGGGACTGCAGAGCACAAGGTACCAATCGACTTCCCACTCTTGCCCTTGCTGAGGCCTCTTTGAGGAGAACCATCCCCAGAGGAGGAAAAGGAACTGCGCCTGATGTTGTCCTCAGCACCTGTCCTTCAGGACATGTGCAGGGGTACTTTGGCTGTCAGCAGAGCTCAGCAAGAAAGTTGTGAGAAACCCACCCCAAGGGACTCCTGTCCTTTTTATCCACAGGCTTAGGTCTTTCACACACCAGCAAGCATGGAGTTAAGACTGCAGTTCAGATGAAATCCAAACATTTGCAAGTGTGGGAATTCCCAAAGAAAGCAACAAAACTACCTTCACTCTGCCCTCCCAGCAGTGCTTTTACACAGCCTGCAGCTGAGTCTGCCTCGGCCAGCTGCAACAAAGACTTTAATCTTATCAGTGACCATAAAAACTCAAATTCCTCTTAGCAGAATTGCTGATGGGGATGGTAGTGCTAAGCCTGGCTTCATTGCAGGCTTGTGCAGTCAACAGCAGGGAAAAATGCTATATCACAAATTCCTGAATCACAAATTCCTATATCATCCCCCACTCCACAGGATCCAAAATGGCTTTTCCCTCCATCACTCTAGGGGTAGAATTTTCACATTACTGAAGTTAAACAGGTACAATGCTTCCTGCAGGCTCATCTAAAGTGCTGCAGAAGTGCTCTGCCCTGACAGCAGGTGTGCTTGGCTGCAGGTGGGACCAACAGCTCCCCTGCATGGCTCTGCCAAAAAGGCAAGGAAGGACTGTGTGCCTGTGGGCAGAAGTTCCTGGCAAAGACACACTTCTCCCTGCAAGGTGCAGTATGTTCAGCACGGATGGTGTGTGTCCGTGGGAATGGCTTGGCTTTTTGATGGTGAGAAAGCAAAGCTTCAAGTGCTCATCTCCCACCTCGGCTCTCTTCCATGTATGTGGGCAGGTGCTAGAGCTGGGGAGCAATAGGTGGGGTCAGGTCTCAGACGTGGAGCTGAGACCTGGGTTACACCTCAGTGGCTAATTTTGGTGTTACTGTCAAACCAAAAGGTGCTGATAAGGTTGTCTCCCACAGCGTGTAACTTGGAAGTGTGAGCTCTATCCCACAGATATTTGGACCTCGGGCAGGAGGCAGTGAGGAAGACCTCCCACATGCATGGGCCTTTGCTGGGCTACACTCAGCTGTCTCTCCCTTGCACATCTGCCGCTGCCAGCATCCTTCCCGCTGTCTCAGGTTCATTCCACTATCTCCCTATTTGTCCTCTCTTGAGGTATTTATCTATCACCTGCTATGACCCCACCAGCTGTGCCCAGCCTCCCCACACTTTCAGAAGAATTAACCATTTCTGTGCTTCCCTTGCCTCTCCCTTATGGTGCATGTGTTCTCTCCTCTCAGCCCATTCACCCGCATGCATTTCCCTCCCCATGCACATGAGTGGTCTTTACATGTACACTTCTCATGCAGGGCTGTGAGATGGTCTGGGCACTGCTCCAGCTCAGTCTGGTCTCTAGTGGAGATGCCTCACCCATGGAAGGAGGTTTCCCCTCTGCTTTGCAGCAGACGGCTCCTCTTGCCCGCTGGGAAGACCCCCAGGATACCCAAGGACAAAGCACCCTTGCGCCAAAGACCTGGAATGACCGTGCAATGCAGACACACTTGAACGCCCTCTGAGAACAAGTCTGTAAGTACTGCTCGTGGCTTTCCAAGGTCTCACTCCTGATGCTGATAGGAAGTCACCCTGCTTACACAGGAGAGGCTGGTGGAAATACTTGGCATGCACTTCAGCTGCTGATAAGGCTGGACTATCTGCCAATACACACTGTGCCTCTCCCTCTGTCTGACTTGGAGTGGTCTACAGTTCTCATCTCCATCATATGTCAACAGCTGTGCCTTCTGGCTCCTTCCCCTTGCCTCACCCTTGGTACATCTTGGACTAGAGTTGCTCAGCACAGGGGTTGGCCAAGACCCCAACGCCCAGGTCCTGTGATATCTGACTGCTTTGGGAATCGAACCATGGAGGATATCGCAGAGGCACAGAAGAGTGCTTGCAACTGCATTCAGACACGTGGCTTCTCTTGCAGAAGTGTGCATCTAACCCTGGTGTTGGGCAGAGGGAGATAATGGGCCTCCTTCCTCCCACTATCGCAGGCTGGGAGGTGACAAAGAGCCATCCTAATTAGGGGCTACAGAGATGACGCTTCCACGGAGAACAAGTTTTGTTTATGAGCCAGATTAGGAGGCATTAATTGCTTTCTCTCCTGGTTTCTGCTCAGAAAGGTACAGTAATCACAGGAACATTTTTGACATTGTTGACATAGCTTCCCAGCCCTCCTGCTGAGAAACAGGGACTCTTGCATACTTCAAAAGGGCTTAAAGGCTCGGGTTGTGCCACCACAGTAGTAGTGCCGATCTAGGACTGGGGTGGGGGGAATTTGCATTAGAAGGATTAAATACCAGGGCTATTGTGGAATTTTAAACTGATGTTTTCCGGCTGACCACAGGCCCAGAGCTTGTGTGTGGCATATTTGAGCCTCAAAAGTGCTCTTGATCCTCTGATCTTTTATTTCATAACATTTCTCCCCACTCCCTCCCTTCAAATGTATTTTGCTTTTCTTTTGGCTGCTGAGCAGACATGCACTAGTGAAAGGAACACGTTGGGTTGGCAATACTGAGAGCAGTGTGAAGCTCAGGAAAGCTTTCTTTGCATATATTTGAAACACTGATTACTCTTGTAGTGCTGCAGTAACAACAAAGTTAAGACAAGATCCATTCTGATCATTCTGATCCAAGTGCCCTGTGAAGCTTTGCCACAGTCCTGCACAAACACTGAGGGGTGTTCTTACATCTGATTATTTTATGAGATGTGTGTCTGGCTTGTGGTTCATACAAAGCCCTCCTGACTTTCATAGCATGATGCAAAATGAGAGGTTTCTTGCAACTTCATCAACATAATGGCGTCTCTGCTGAGACAACCCATTACCAAAACATCAGTCCTTTATATCCCTGGCACTTCTCAAGTACCTCGCTCTGCAGGAAGAGATTGATCCTGTGAGGATGCTCAGCCTCTGACACCACTGCGACCATCATGTTTCTGTGCCAACCTGCCATCCAGCTGTCATTAAACACAGGCTCAGGCTGCACACATATTTCCTGCTGTGGTAGGAAACGGCTTCTTATTAGGTCCTGCAGCTGTTCCTGGGTTATCTCTCAGGGCAGTCACCCTCCTGCACAGCATTGTGTAAGAAAAATATGGTTCTGGCAGGGAAAGATGTCTGGGGCTGGGGGTTTGGGTTGCTTTTTGTTTGGGTTTTTTTATACTCTGCACAGAGGTGAACACCCAGCCTTCCAATAATAGCCTTGCCACATGCAGCATCCCAAAGCTGAACAAAGTCTTGCCTTGGCTTGTCTTTGAGACAGACATTAGAAGCTGGAAAGGGCCACTCTTGGCCCTTAGAATGCAGCATTGTGGTTTGGTGTCTGAGCAGGGCCTGAAAGGGAGGCACACGCCTCTCCCTGAAGACAGGGAGCACTGGGGGAGTCCCATTGCTGCTCCCCCACATCACCACATCACAGCCAGCAAGCATCCCTCCACAGGATCATCATGACAGCTCCATGACAGCAGGGACCCACAGCCTGCTCCCAGATCTTGCTTAAATCTGGTTGCCTCCCCAGAGCATATCCCTGTGGTTCTCTGCAAGCAGAACCAGTCTCTTTCCACCGCCATGTGGCCCTTTGTGGCTGAAGGCCCCTGTCAGTGTCAGCTAAAATTGCTGGGGACCCAATAGGCAAATATATATCTGTTCCTGTCCTTTCAAAAATCACTCTTTCCAGTGTTTCTAGAGTTATTATAATTCAGCAAGGACTTGGCAACTCATCAAAGCTAGCATTTTCCCTTAGTCTGATGCAGCAAAGTAATAAAAGAGCAACCACTAAAGACCTTGGACCAGTTACACAGAGAGGCAGCAAGAGGAGTTCAACTTCTTCCCTGCAGCCATGACTCAGCTTTACAGTCCATCCCCTACATGGTAGTTTCCCCAAAGTGATGGTTGTACCACAGCCAGCTATCCCTCTACCACATTTCCTCACACATCCCGGGGTGAATCCTCCATGGGAAGCCGAGTGTGCTGTCATGGAAGCAGCAGCATATAGAGATTTCAAGAGTGGGCGTGCATTTGACAGACATCTGCATTTGACAGACACCTGTAAATTATTTATAATGCACAAGAGGTGTACTTGGTGCTAGACCAACAGCAAGCAAGACCAGCCCCTTTCCCCAGTGAGTTTTCCATGCAGATTATGCAGATATCAAGCAGTGAGGCAGGATCAGGCATGAAAGAGGGAGCCAACCATATCACGGAGGAGGATGGTGATGAAAGGAGAGGCAAAAGGTATGAGACATTTAGAGGAATTGAAAGGGGGTGGTTTAAGGAAGGGAAGAGAAATGGTTTTCTACTCATGAGAACAAAGCATAAAGAGGCAGCAGAAATTTGTCACAACTACCAGGGAGTATTGAGAAGACTTACCAGCTTGAGGCTTAAAACCAGCACAGCTCCTGCCCTGGCCACCATATCTTACTTGTGCTATAAGGCTGTTGGAACCTGGGAATGAATAGTCCTAGAAATGCAGCAGAAGGGGCTGCCACGGGTTGGTGTTTTGCAATATGCACCGATGTGCAAGGTTCTGGATGTGTAGCATGAAAGGATAAGCAGGAGCTGGGGAAATACAGGCATGACAAGATCTATGCTGGGCTGCCTGTACAGGCCTCTGTGGTCCTGCATACTTGGGAACCATTTGTCTCACATCAGTGTTGTTCAGACAACTCTCTCTTCTCTGTTTAGGAAGGGGTGGGCAGGAAAGCACCAATGATACTACAAGAGGGGCACAAAGTCACCACTACCTCCTCACAGCCCACAGTCCACCCTGCATCACTCTTGTGGCTGCAAACTGTAAGGAGAAAAGCCGCTGACAAAAGGGAGTCCTTTAAATCAATAGACAACCCAATGGCTTTTTGATTCACAGTGGCCTGATTCAATATCCTGCTGGAACAAGGATGAGTCTCTATTTGATGGTCCACTCAGTAAGACACCTTTTTGGAATCCTGTTCTGACCACATCAGACCATGCAATTTCTCTCCTCCTTGCCAGGATGCACTTACATGTTGCCTGCTTTAATAGTTGAGGTGGCCCTTTCATTTCAATCACTTCTTTTCATTGGCTTCTGCAGCCTTCTGAAACCATTTCAAGTTGATGTTTTTTCCCCTGGGCTGAAATTTCTCACACTCCTGCTCAGCCCTGGGTGATGAAAGTTTGACGATAATCTGCTGTTGCTGGTGTCTTGACTCAACAAAGTGGTGATTTTGGGCTGGAACAGCTGGAACTCACTGATACACTGATTGGAGGAAGCACAGAACAAATTGTGCCTCCTCAGTAACTCCACACACTCTAATTTTCAGGTCCTGGGGTGCTTCTTCACTGTCGCTTCAGCACCCAGGCAGCGTCCAGATTCCAGAACACCCTCCTTGCTTCAGTCTGTGCTGCCTGCTGATCCAGCATGCATGGTTCTCCTATGGCTGACCCATGCAGATCAGATCAGGGACATTAGCAAAGTGGTTGATATTATTAAAGAGAAACATAATCAAACAGAGCCTGCAGGCTTAGCAAGCCAAGTTGCTGAAGGGTCACAGTGCTTTTCATTAACTTGTTTTTCCTTTGGCACAAACCTTGCTAACGTGTGGCCCCTGATTTTGCAGAGTGCCCATCCTTTTCCTTGTTTGCCTCCCCTGACTTCAAATACACAGTACACAGAGTTTTTCTTTGAAATCCCATGGGACAAATGGGCTTATTCACAGGATTAATTGCTTCCCAGTATGGTTTCCAGAGCTAGCTTGACTGCAGCACAAGACCTGGGGCTCTTGATTTCAGCTGACTTCTTCTGGGTGCGGGGAAGTGAGCTGCCTCTGTGTAGGTTCTTATGGCTCTCTTGCACTTCCCTACACATACAAGCGCCAGGAGACCCCTTCAACACTACCTTCCCCTCCCTGCAACTGAGCCTTTAGCAACATGATCTCAGCTGGGTACTTCATCTCTGTACCCCACTGATGGCTCAAGATCAGTCAAGGGTGACATCTGAGCCCACATTCTTCTTTACACGGTCCCTGTGTGCTCTGCAACTGTTGGAAAGAGCCCTGCTGGAGAGTTCCATGAAATGCAACACCAGGCAGTGGCATAGGACTTTTCATCTTGTTTCACCCTGTGAAGAGTCCAGCTGAGCAGATACCTCAACCTAAACATCTGTGAAAGGAGGGTGGAAGAGATTAAAAGCCTTGAACTCCTTTAAAGTCATGAAATAGTCTGATAGTGAAGGCATCTGACATTGGCCAAAAGCTAAGGGGACATGGCAGGGAAAATTATCCAAAGCCAGGCTAAATTCAAAAGAAGGCCAGAGCTCATCTGTGCTCCCCTGTGCTCTCTCTTGGCACCCTCCACCACCTGGAGCACCCACTGCAGAGCCCACTGGAAAGCAAGGCGCTTTCCCAAAGGGCAGAATCAAAAAGACTTTCAGGCAGCTGGCAGGTTTGGTGGGAGGGAGGGAGGGAGGGCTGGGGGGAGCACAGCACCCCATCCTGCCCAGCTCTTGGAGCCCAGCCATATCAGCTGGGGCAGAGGCAAATAAAATGTCTTCAGTGTCAGCCAGTGAGGCTTGCCTTCCCTTTTTAGCAGCCCTGACGGCTGAGTGAGAGACACAGCAAGGAGAGCTGAGCTTCAGGGGTGAGG
Source organism: Corvus moneduloides (assembly GCF_009650955.1). Classification (NCBI taxonomy): domain Eukaryota; kingdom Metazoa; phylum Chordata; class Aves; order Passeriformes; family Corvidae; genus Corvus; species Corvus moneduloides. The sequence continues at coordinate 89,891,726 of NC_045478.1, forward strand.
GGGGGCCAAATGCTGGCCTGCAAAGTCAATAGTAATTTAATACCCCACTGACTTTTTTGGTTGGCAACAGGATAGATATTTAAATCATAACCTTCTCCCTCCTATGCCCCTCCTCCCCACCAAAAATAAATAAATAAACCCAGCAGACCCTGTTTTGGCCTGCCAAGAACTTGGAGCATTTGCTGTGCACTCCCTGAGCCTCACACTGGGCACCATCAGCTGAGTCTTTCCTTGAATCAGGGATGCTCACTCCCATCCAGCCTTTGGAGGGGTGCTGAGGACCAGGTGTTGGCAGGGCTGGCCCCAGCAGCTGGCTGGGACCCAGGCCTGTGTCCCTGGGTTGCTGTGCAACCGGAGGCACAAGGCTCAGCATGGCAGTGCATACGTGCTCTTTCATCCATGTGACAGCCAGCTCATACCAGCCTCTCTGACCCCTGGCACGGCACTCACGGGCCCCAGCTGGGCTCATTGCCTGCCAGGGGGAGCAGCAGGAGACGCCTGGAGTCTGTGAAGAAAGCAAGGAATATGGGGAGGGAGGGGAAAAAACAGAATTTTTTAATCCTAAGTAGTGCCCTTAGAGAGCCACCAGGATCTGAGACCAAATTCTTTTCCACTTGAAACGGATGACTGAAAACAGGTCCTACAAACTCCCTGCTCTCTGCAGGTTACAGGGCCATTGCCGCTCAGCCCCTCAAGGCTGCAATCTTCCTTTTATGAATTTGTTCCGACCCTGGAAGAAATGGAGCTCATTGCAGAGCCATCTCCTGCTCGGTGGGAATTGTCCCAAAACTCATGTTTTGTCCTCCCACCCCACAGCGTAGGACAAAGAATCAGCTCCAGCATCTCCCTTACCCCCTTTCCCTTGAAGGAGTGTCTTTTCCTTGCACATGGTACTGCCAAACAGCTCTTTCCCTAAGGGAGCCCTCTGTCGTTCTTTACAGCTCTGGTTTCTGTTTGCACCCTCTGTCCATGGGTCCTAATCCACAAGGCAATGAATTCAGTGGAAAAACATCCATCAGCTGCAAGACTCATTGAATATGCCTGATATCAATTAGGATCTAATTTGTCTAGTCTTATTACTCACATATGAGTCCCGTGACTGAGACTCCCAGCAGTAAATGGGAAATTTTCTCCCTCTCTGCACCTGGGTTTCAGTGGTTTTGATCAAACTAAATAGCTTGGCTTGAACTTCTATGGCTGCAGCCCCTGCCTACCACTGCTGGGCTGGATGTAGCAGAGAAGAGTGCTGACTTTGGGAAGGGGGGCATAAGAAGAGTAGCTAGCTTGGAATAGCACATGTGAGTAATGAATGTGCAGTGGAATGTCCAGTTATCCCCAGAGTCTTTCTAATAGGATGACCTTCAGGTGAGCAGCAGGAAAAGGAGTTTTTGTTAACATGTGTGGAGAGGTCTGTGTGCTTTCACAGGGTTGGCAGGGACTGAGGTGCTCCCAACAGCCTGCTTTCCATTGGGACTGTTCATGCCAGCTGTCTGAAAAGCTGAGAAGTCAAAAAAGGAGGCTGCAAACAAAGAGCTAACTGATGCTCAATATAACTATGGGATCAGCTCTCTCCAGTCTCCTTTGCACATCGACACAGCTCTAGGCAGAACTGCGAGTCCAAGCACCTATAAATTAAGGCTATAGTCCAAAAAATGTCTGAAGAATGCCCTGCTGCCAAATGCAGGTGCTGACTGTGAATATTAGGGCTAAAGATGCTGCTTTAGAATATGTGAGAGCTGGATTCTGTCCTATTCCCTCTCTTACAGTGGTGCAGCAGGAGAGTTGCTTAGTGCAGCCCAGCCTTTCAAATGCTGGTGCCTGAAAGTAGGTTCTGAAATATGTGTGGAGCAGCCCTTTTCAGAAGCTCAGTGAATCTGCATGAATGATGTCAGATGTCCTCAGAGCTATTGAAAATGCATTCCAGCTGCCTAACTCTGGTGTTTGGAGCCAAACTTGAGGTGAGTAGGATTGAAAAGTTTGGTTTCACTTGTTAGCAAGTTCTTCAGCTCATACCCAGTGGAGAAAAGGGACTAGCAAAATTTAGGACATCTACAGTAGAAGACAATAGAGACAGAAAATTGCTCTGTTAGCAGATTTCCACCCACTTTTTTTTTTGTAAGCCCAGGAGTAAATACCTCTCTGATGCCACTGTTTGTTTTTATTCTTCCTGAAAATGGTCCTCCTATTATTTTTACCTCATCCCTTGGCAGTCTTTGTAATCCCTCTAGTACATACTTTTCATAAAGAAATCTAGTCTGAACAGAAGAAAGGTCATGCTCTTGGCCACACCTCTGTTAGGGCCTAGACAACAGTGGTCTGTGGCATGAGGTTATGGGCTGTGCCACTGACTGAATGGAAACAGGAATGGCTGTGGGACTGTGTTTCCTTTTGTCCTTCAGATATGTCTTACTTTCAGGAATGGTGCACAATAGGTTCTAGGGGATGTATTTTTTTTCTCAGTGACTGTTCAAAACTGAGCAACTTTTTCTTCCTGTGTTAGTTTTGTACAACTCTTAGTTTATATGCACCTCCTTTGAGGCTGAAGGGGATATTTGGGAACGCTGAGCTTCATAGACCACTGGGCTTTGCCTTATGACCTGAACAGACCCCAGGCACTGCTGAGTGGACCCACCTGGATGATGGAAGCAGTGGTTCTGAGAAGAGGTAGATTATGAGTGTGCAGGGCTGTACTCAGAGGAGTTCCACTCGCAGCTCTTCCCATCAGAGGGAGCTTCTCACTCCCTGTGTCTTCGGGAGCTAGCTTTATCAACTAAAATCAGCTCAGGAACTTTGACTCCAGATTGCTAAATAGTCCCATCCTTACCTCCCTCCTTCCAGCTCCCTCTCTTTAACCAATACCTCCTCAGGGCTAGGGAGATGGCAGAGATCCCAAGGAAGTGGTGGTGGCGGGGAAATCTCAGACATCTGGAGATGACCTGCTATAGGGGAGGAATTTAAATGCCAGCCTTCCCATGAGAACTCAGGAGACATGGGAAGAGGGACCAGACTATTTCTTTCAAGTCCCTTTGACATTCAAGAAAATGTTGCCTGAAGACCCCAGTGGGCTGGCTCTTGCAAGATGCATCTTCATGATGTTCTCCAGGCACAACTGCTCAACAGAAACACATCTGGCCTAAGCAGGAATAAATGAGCTTGTGTGTCCCAGGCTTTAACCCTCTCAGTCCTGACCGGTCAATGTACCAAGAGACACTGGTATTTGAACTATGTCTTTACAGAGCTCCACTGGTAGGAGGATACGTTCTCATGGCAGAGAACTCTTGTGGGGGGCCACAGTGGCATTGTGAGCTTGGTATTTTCTGAGTTAGTCTCATGTGAACACAGTCCCAGAGGAGAAAATGACACAAAATCAATTGCACAGATCAATACCTGTTCTGATGTATTTCCTGGTGACAGGCCAGATGGCCAGTTGAAGGTAAACATAGTCTGAACAAAGTCTGGGCACAGCAAAATGTTCCAGATGGGAACCAGAAGTTCAGAGCTCATCAGAGCCATCTCCACACACACATTACAGGCACCAACCAAACACTAATAAATGATTAACGGGGCTGCTGTGCATTAGCCTCAGTTTTTGGTCCCCTCCCACTACTTCTGGATAATTTCACAAAAAAGGCAGATGATAGGGAATTGTGCATTTGGAGAAATTAATTAGATATTTAGCTCCCTGTGGACCTCATACAATCCTGAGAATCCTGATTCCCCCTTCCTAAATGCCTCAGACCACAGACCAGTCCTTTTACATGGAGGTTGCTCAAAGGCAACCTTTAGAGTCCATCCAAAGTCTTAAGCATGCAACTCTTTCCTGAAGTCCTACAGAGAAATTCAGCAACTCCTTCTGTGAATTGATTTTTATCTTCAGAATCCTCAGTTCCTCACATGATGGTAAAGAGAGACAAGACCTAGGGATGGAAGTTTCTGCTTATGATGACAAGAAAATCACTTGGGCTTATTGCCTCCTTCAGACTTTCCTCCCACATTTCCACTTCCCCTTCACTTCCTCTATCCTTCAGCTGCGGGTAGTCTGAACATCCATCTGCCACTTCTGTCTCTCGGCCCATTTTCCTTGCCTGTAATGCTATAGCACTGTTAATATCAGAAATATTCTTTCTTTCTTGGGTGCTGCCCACTCTTTTGCACTCCATAGTACAGTCACACTGTCAGATTTGTAACAGGCTGAAGGGAAGGAAGCCTTCTTTTATTTTGTCAGGCTCCAGCCCTAGTTTTCAATATGGCCTGAAACTGGTGGGAGGCACTCTGATATCCAGCTATGATCAGATATAGCCCAAGTGTGAAGAAGAATCTGGAGCTGAAATTGGCCTTGTTCTTTCTATTCCAAATGGGGACTTCATAGCCTTTCCCTTGAGCATTGGCATCTCGAGCTAGAGAAGATCACTGGTGAGGTCTCCAGGAGCAGGAGAGGATGGCACCAGAGGGGACTGTGCCCTTTCATCTCTGCAGAGCACAGCAGCTCTGCACCAGACAGCTTCATTCTTGTTCTCTGACCTTCAGTTCCCCCTCTCAATAATTTTATTCACTATACAACACCAGGATTAGACAGTGCCTGCTGGTTGGCATGCTCTGATGGGCATTAATACCTGCTGGCACAGAAGCAGGCACATGCCAATACTCCTGTGTGCTAATGAAAAGGCACCATTTCCACTCCCGTTTCAGCACACACAAGGTTTCCTGAGAGCCAGCATTGATCTTTGTGTTCAGGAGCCCATGTGCTGCCGTCAGTCCTGCCTTGCAGCTCCAGGAGTCCTGCAGCTTAGGGCAATGGCAGAGAGTGGGATGAGGGCAAACTGAATCCCTACAGAATTATTGTGGGGCCAGAGCTTGTCAGCACCGTGTCACACAAAAGAACTCCCAGTTCTAAGGCCCAACAGCAAGACAACACCCCCAAGAACACTGCACGTGACCTTGCTGTCATCTTATCAGATTAGCAGGAACTCACTGTCTCATAGTGCTATGGGGCACACGAGCTAAGCAAGGTATTTTTCTAAGAAGTAGGTAGTATTTATAATGGTCTCCAAATGTTGTGTTGGAATAGTAACTATTTAAAGCATGTTAGACTTCCAAAAGAAAAATGTCCCTTGTTGCTTCTGATAAACTGATTTCAAGGCCACGGGGCTGAGAAGGAATTTGCCCTCAAGCTTGCTTAGTCCAGAAACAACCACTGCAGAGTATCTTGAAGTATATCTCTGGAGGAACTGATAACAATCACATTTTGACCCAGAATGGACAATGGAGCTATGGAGCCATTAGGCTGATTCAGATGTCTGCTATGACCAGAATGGACAACATCTGTCCACCTGATCCATAAATATTTATGTTTCTGATCTAGATGTGATGTATGGGAATATAACACATTTGAAAAAGTGGACTGCTAAGTGCAGAAATGGGCATGACCAGTACTAGCGTTGGAGGGGTTCATATCCTGCAGGTGACAGACCTGGTGGTGCATGGCAAACCAATTTAAAACAATGCTCTAAGACTATTAACAGTAGCCTGGCACTGCTGCAGTTCATGTGTCAGACAGTGGGTCATCTGAAGCCTCTGTAAACAGGACCATATACACACACATGCTTGGTGACAACCGCTCACCCCTAGCAAGTTGAGGATATGAGGATTTGCTACTCATCTCTTGGGGTGCGGGAATTTTGATTCAGTTCCACGCATGCAGCTCTGCAATTCAGGCTCTGCAAACAACAGTTTGGTCACTCCAAGAGCAGTGAGCATGAAAGGGGTGTGACTGGAGCAGCTCTGTTCCCAGAAGCCAGGCCAATTCTCTAATGGGCGCTCAACCAGCATCTCTGCTGAGTGTCCAGGAAAGCGGTTTTGGCAGCCTCTCTGGAGATAGTTCCAGTTCAGGAGAAACTGCTGCTAGATTTGGGACAGACAGCGTGCAGATCACGTCTGTGTGCAGCCAACAGCACAAGCAGACATCTTTGCCAGAGACACTTCTACAGCATGCTTGATCTTGACTTTTTATTCATTATATTGCATTGTTCTTGCATGTCAGCCCCTTCCACTCCCCTCTGCCTCACCAGCCTTTCATTGCCAAACCATGCCACATCTCCTCTCTATCCAAACTTTCTTTGTTTCTCCGCTCCTTCCCCCACAAAAAGATTTCTCTTTCTCCTCTGTTTCAGACTCACATGTCCCCTAGAAAACACCCTGATCTGAGTGTTTCCTATTAGAAGCACAGGAAATACAGGAAAATTTTTGCTTAAACAAAAAGCCCTGCTACTAACCTGCATGAGAAAAACATCCTCTCCTGTAAATTCTTTGGGCTAGGCCCCGTTTCATCCTATCTCTCAGAGAAATCCTCCAGCACAAAGCCTCTGTGCAGCTCAGTTGCAGTTAGCAAACAAGAACTATGAACTGAGCTTGCAAGGGATGAAACGGTAAAACTGACCTTACTGGAATAAGTTCATTCCCGTTTGCAATTATCTGGTGACAGACTTCACCTCAGGCTGAATAAATATAGTAATTCAGTTTCCAGAGCTCCGGTTACTGTTTCATAAATGGTGCTCAACTGCGACTTGGCCTGGCTTCAAACAGGGATGGGTAGCTTAGCTCCAATTGATTTGTTCTTTAAGTAAAAATTAGAGCAAGTACAATGCCAGGATTGCAGTCCCCATGTGGAGCTTGATATCTCTGAGAGAGAGAATATGGCTTTGGATCTTGAGCTGATAGCTGGATTCTGAAACCAATCCAGCAGGCGATCTTCAGAAAATCACCATTCTTCAGGTTTCAGTTTCCTGAAGGAAAAGGGAGAGTCATAATGCAGTACCACGGGAACCACTAGAGTGTATTTCCCTTTCTTGAAACCAGTATTGAGTCTTATATAATTACATTTACATCCAACTTCATGTGGTATTTCTTTCAGTGGAGCACTTCCATCCTAAAAGCACTGTCCTCAAATGTTTATGAGCGCTGCTTTGAAGAAGGGCACCATAGGCATCTAGCAGTCCTCTGACAGAACAAAGATTTCCCTGCACAGTGCTATCTGGTCCAGACAGGTCAGAAAGTACAAAATGTATCAGCAGAGGCCTAGGGCTGATAGATGTTATGCTTGAAATAAGTCAGAAATGAGCCTTCACAATTCGGCAGATATCTGTTCCTAAAACATGAGTCAACACCAACACAAACATGGAGGTTTTAACTATTTCCACTGAGATTCTGAAAGACAGTGGCTAGCAACACCTCCGACCAGCAGTATAAACCAAGAGCCAGGGGATACTGAGGACAGCTGAAACATGTGCTGGTGGAACCAGGGTTGGAAAAGCTCTGGACCAGCTGAACAGTCGACTGCATCTCAGGCAGGAGGACAGACGACAGAGCTGTGAGAGGCAAGGGATTGGAAGAATGGTGGAGATGTTCTAGATCTGGACAGTATGGCAGCAGCAGAGGCCACATGGACTGACAGAGGAAGGCATGTTGTCAGGAGGGGTGGTGGCCACAAAGGCTGCACGCAGTGGCCTGCAGTCAGGCAGCGCTGCAATCGGCCTCTCACTGCTGTCAGCAGCTGGTGAGGCCACAAAACTGAAAGGACAAGGCTGCACAGACAAGATTATGAAACCCACCACAGCTGCATGAGTAGGAGCAACCTTAAGTTGTTCAGAGAATGAGATACTAAAGTGAGGCTTCACACACCCAGGCTTCATGCAATAGAACCACCACTTCACAGCAGTCCTCAGCACATACAAAACTGGCCCTGCTGAGGGTAATGCAAGGGTGCAGTAGAGTATTTCTGCAGGGCTTGGAGCTATTTGCAGTTCAGCAGCAGCTCTGGTGAGAGCAACAGCTCTGCATCCCTCCGTGAGACCCTGCTTTGCATAGGGCTGGCTGCTGGAAACCCAGGCTATAGCACAGGGGAACAGGGCTGGTGTTTAGTCCTCTTGATGGAAAAAGGTACCCTCTGCCTGAAGGGTGACCAGTCTTCCACTTCAGCAGAGGGGAGAAATGAAATTGATTGTTTGAAGGAGAAGATACAAATGTTAAAAATATTCCCTGTAACCCTGCCTGGAGATGGTTACTGTGAATACCGCCATGAGTGCACCACACCACTTCTGCCATAGCTGGCTGTTTTTTCATTTTTTTAAAATCACTCCTACTGTTGATAAAAATCCAGAGACACTGACACAATCCCAAAGTTATCCAGAGAGATTCAAAATATCCCATGGCTGGCAAACTTAAATAAAAGCTTTGATGTACCATGGATGCCTCAACAGCAACAAAGCTGCAATTCCCTGGGTTAAAGCGTCTCACAGGACAACCTGCCCTTGACTGCCTTGACACAGTTCCAGCAAGTGGGATGGATGGTAGCCCTGCAGGGGACAGCCTCAGCATGTAGACAACCACTACTCACCCATGGCCACAGACACTGGCAATGCCACTGTCCCCATGGGCCCCAGAGTCCCCTTGGCTGGCAGGACTTAAACAGAGGACTCTGCTGAGCACCAGGACACATGGTTGCAGGACTGGCATCACGAGCCACCGCTGAGAATTCCTGGAGGCCAACCTCAGAAATCCTCAGGACTGCATTTGGCTCTCAAGATGCCACCTATCTGCCCCCTCCCCTGCCAGCTGCCTCACAGGCAGCTTCTTCTGCAGTTTCAGTTGCTACACAAGGATGCACACATTATCTTGCGTGCAGACACTGGCCAGAGCTTGTATGGAGGGGACGACAGGTAGGAAGACCCTACCAGAGAGCAGGAAAGACAAAACAAATTGAAAATAAACCCATGCTGGTAAGTAGTAAGAGCCCAAGGTTCGTATTCTCCAGTTCATCATGCTCAGCTCTTGTATTGCTGACGCATGGGGTCTCAAGGTGGCAGAGGGTGCCAGCTCCCGAGGAGCTGACCCATGTGTCTTTCTGGAGATTTTTTTGGCCACCTGGCTTGAAATGCCAATGTAAGAAACTTTAAACAAGTCTTAATTGTTGTTTTTTTCCAACCAGTATTGAAAGCCCACTCCCTAGGTGAGTGGGCACTGAAAATCCCAAGTAAATTTTGAAAACCTGACCCAAATAAATAACCAATTAATACTTATGATATCAAAATACTGAAATGAAGGGGGAGAACCCTGATGGCTACTATAAACTTCTGTTCATTGCAACCCCATTGGGAATGAGATCTGGGAAACGCCATTTCCAAGTAGGGCAGGATCTCCCCCACTTGCACATGGGCACGCAGTGCTGGCAGTCATGTCCACCCTTGCAGCAACTCCCCAGCTTTGTCCTGGTGTCCTGCACAGAGGTGAGCTCCACTCACGGCAAACACCTCTCACAGACTGTCAAACCCAAACACGAGTTATTGCCTTGTTGCTGGAGGTCAAGGGAGGTAAAGACTTCACATGAATATGCTGGAAACAGAAAACAAACACACAAAAATCCCCAGCAAGAAAGGACAAGCCAACCTTAACAAGCAAGGCCGTTACCCGTAAATAAAAAGAAGGCAATCACAACATGTGTTAAGCTTGGGGGAGCCAAAAGTCATCTCTTGTCTGTGGGTGACTGATGGCTCGCAGGCTTTCCAGCACAGACTTGCCTGGTGTCGTTTGTCACCTGCGAGGGGTAAGCTGCTCCTGAAGGCTCCTCTGTGCTGGTGTGTGTGCGTGCGTGCATGTAACTCACGGAATTTCAGCAAAGTCGCATAAGAGGATTGTAGTCCTGGTTCAGCTAAAGACTTAGGATTCTGCATAATGTGTTAAGAGGAGCTTAATGCAATCCTACTACTCTGCCACAGAAACCCTGAACAGCAGCTTGTCTGTTCTCACCTTTCCCCATCTGCTAGCCAGCTGTGGAAGAGCTGGCTGGCCCTAGGACTGCTTAAAGGAGCAGGTGCATAGGCAGAGTTTGGGATTCTACATCTGTCTTCTCATGACAGCAGATTTCTGTGCTCACTACAATAAAAAGACACTATGCAGGACAACTGCTGCAAAATTCTTACAGTGTGGAGAATTCGCATTTTTGCATAATTTGAAGGCCTCTGGTCGATGGCTCATAAGAAAGGAGGTTTCACATCTCTGAAAGAGGAATAGAGAGCCAGAAAAGAGCAGTATCATGTCTCAGTGGCAGGAAATATTCTGAAAGTGAGGAATGGATCTCTTGGCCAAACTTACATCATCTAGGAGGACATGTGCTATTGTGGAATAAGTTATCGTGACTAAGGCAACACAGGTAAGTGTGTACTTGAGATGAGTCCAGCTGTCTGAGAATTAGAGCAGGGATGGCAAAGGGTAGGGGAAAAGGAACAGAAAGGCTAGATGCTAGCAAATCAGACCTGAATCAGTCAGGCAATAGTGAGGTCAAAAGGTTGGGTGAGGGTGTTTCCTGCTACTCAGTTGCTGGGAAAGTTTGGGTTTTAACAGCCAAGCCAGAATCACATACATCCTTATTCTGAACTTCTCCATGTCACTGTGCCCCATCTGCAAAAAAAATCTGTTGTGAAATCCTTTCTCCTAGAGTCTGCATATCTTCTTCCTAGATTCTCGTATTACGATGGTGCAGTGTTACGAACAGTCTTGCTACATGCTTAGGCACAAGCTGCTCTGGAGTCTGTAGTCACTGCCTCGTATAAATAAAGAAATAATAGTGCAGATTATGAAATAATGATGCAGATTTCCCAAAGCTGTCACACTGACCAGAATACTAGAGACTGGGGAAAAAATAAAGGAAGAAAATTTATTAAAACCTGGTTGGCACAAACATAGCAAAAAAATAACAGTGTCAGGTGAATGTGAGTGAGGCAGGGAAAGGAAGTGGACTGGAATATGAGTTATTCCCTATTCTGGAAGACAGCAGAATGCTAGGACAGCATTTCAATGCTCCCCATGCTGGGGAGTTTCTGAGTAGAAAACTGGAAAAGCAAAGCGGCAGTAAGAGCAGATCAGTGATACAAAGTGATTCCTGCTGTTCATAATCAGTCAGCAATCAGGTGATGTGTGTCATAACTTCTGTCCTAGATGAATATTGCAGGGAGTAGTCCATATAGACAAGCTTTATGTGTTTATGAGGTTGCATACTGGAAAGCGGTGACTTTGAGGAGCTCTGGAGGGTAACGCAGATAATTCACTGGAAGCTGGCTCTTGGCAGAGCAAAAAAGCCTAACTTATTCCTCCTGGAAGATAATTAAGGAGATATGGAGTAGCAGAAAGAACATTTCCCACTGGCATGACATTGACAAAACATTTACCCACATTACAAAAGGGAAGCAGAATGACTTGGAAAGGTTTAGAAATGAGCTGCAGAAATTACATACAATCTCTAAGATACTATCTAAGATAATAAATTCTTCAGGATCCCATATAATTTATCAGAAGAAACTAAGGGACACTATGGTATTTTAATGTTCTACTAAAGAAAAATGCACCGAAGAGCAGGAAGGTCTATTACCCCACAGACAAAACCCTAATAAAGTCCAACCCAGAAAATGGAACTCATAAAATTCAAGCTGAAAGTAAGATGCAGGGGTGGGGGGTTTTTTAAGATTTCAGGAAAGAAATAACTGAAATCATTTCCTGAGAAAAACGGTGAATTTGTCATCACTTGGACTCTTTACATCCAGTGTGGGATAATTGCTAAAGTACGTGGTCTAGTTTACCAGAATGTGCTGGGTTTGATAAGTACTGGGGAAGAACAAAACATCTGGACTGACAGCTGGCCAGGCATAGCTCTGTGTGTTGGGTTTTGCAAGTGATGTGACGAGATCAGCCACTGTGGTCCTTGTGGCTGTAACAGTCAGATCTTGTCATGCATTTTCCATCTGTAATTCTGACAGTGGCTTTCATAAGCAGCCAGTGAGGTGGGCTGACCCACTGTGGCTGTGACCAGAGAAAGTCTCCTTCCTCAGTGCCTGATCAAGGCTAAAACCTTCGTTGCCATTGCCTAATGACCACTCTCCTTCTGAGGAGACAGATAATGAGAAATGGCCTGGGGGCAATTTCTCCACAATGCCCAAGCTACTTAAAGTTCGGCATGTGGGCAATCCCGGAGCAAGAACCGGAGTATCAATGGAGTTTTCCTTACATCTGCTGGCACTGATTTTATCATCTGTGTGCTGTGTTCTCTAGAAATCTATGCACAGGGTGAGACGTGAGCACCAAACTTCTATATCTGTCGAGGTGATGTCTCAGAATTTATACTGCTTTTCACTAGGGCCAGAATTAGATGTAGAAAATTAAGTCTATAAACAGTAACTATCACCACCTTTGGGGTGTGCCTACAGAAGAGTTAGGTTCTATCAGGAAACTTCAAAGAGGCAAGAAGAACTTATGGTATAAGCAACAGTAATGGAGAGTACCATACTTGACTCCAGCTCTGAGCTTTGCCATTAATGGTCTTTGATTGCATGCATGTTCTCCTCCATGCCTGGACTTCTGCAGCAATAGAAGAATTGCACTTCCTGTCTCCCACCTGTATCTTTACAGATTCCCAAATCCAGGGGCTGTCTCTCTTCATATATGCTTGTGCCCAGCAAAGAAAAGCACTTTTGATCTTCTCGACTTGGTTTCTAAGAAAATGTCTAATAATAACTCCAGTGTCTGCTGAGTATGGTCACAATTTAGGAAGCAAAGTGTGTGGCCCTAGGTGAGATTTTGATGGAACCAAGAAGACTGTCTTGATGATGGCTAAATTGTTTATATTTCATTCTATCATCACATTCCAGTAAGTCAAAAGATAGATAGTTCCCCCAGTCTGGCTTGTGGTCTGTGGGCTCATACGGTTTTAAATGACCCCAACTCTCAGAATATTGTCCACTAAAGACAACTTCTTTCTCCCCTCTTTGACCACTTCTCTCTCCCAGTATACTGTTCTTCTCTGCTTGTATTATTTCAATATATGTATTTGAGTCCCTCCTGCTACAGAGTGATTTTTTATTTTGTTCTGTATCCAAGTAGAAGCTTGCTACCCCGCTATGGAAATAATTGGAAGTTTTTTCATTCTTTTCCCTGAGCTCTTGGAGTAGGTTCACTCAAATTTTCAGTTTACTTGTCTTATCTTTAGCGCTGAGAGCTGGATTACTACTGATGGCAGGTATGGAGACCAGACTCCTTCCGTAACGCATTTGTCTAGGAAAGACACATTTTAAAGTGCTTGCTTAGAAGCCAATGAAAAGGAAAAATAAAAGTGGGGTGAGACTGGTAAAGGAGAGTAATAGTGGTGTTCAAAACCCTGTTTGTCTAATGCTAATGAAAATAATGGTTCACTAGAACATTTACAGGAGCAAGAAACACCACATCTCACATGCTGAGAATAGAATAGAATAAACTTCTGGAGAAAAGACTGAGATTCAGTGAAAGATTTTGGGTAGTGAGTCATCATTTGTTAGTGAATTCTCTCATGTATCATAGAGGATGCAAATATTCCACGCTAAGTAGTAGAAAGCCATCAAAATATCTACCAAATGCTTAAAAGACCATGAAGAAACCTACTACTTGTCACTTCCCAAAGCTGTGCACTCCTGCATCATGACATGGAGAAAGAAAATGCTCCTGCGCCTAAAGCAGAGGCGGATTGTAAGTACCACAGCAACGCACTTGGGATGCTGATGGATAAAGACAATTCAGGAGTGCAGAGGTGAAGCTTCAGGATCACAAGGGAAGTCCTAGTCAAGCTGAGCATGTGCTTAGTTACAGAGGGTGGAATGAGAAATGTTGCTTATCAGGAGAAAGTTCTTCCCTTATCTCTGTGCTGAAGCTCTTTGCTAGGGGTGGGGAGCAGTTGCACATCCAGAACAAGGCAGACTGTTGAGAGCTTGTCTCTTGACACTCTTGCTCACAGGGTCTTGAGAAGTCAGGCTCTGCAGAGCACAGGTTTCCCTCTGGGTATTACCTCTGTATTCCAACGCAACCAGCTGATTCTGATTCAGCAGCAGTGGCTTCCAGAAACAGAGGGAGTGCCCATCCATCTCTAGACAGGTGCTGAATAGAAAAATGAAAGTAACTGAATAAAAATCCCTGGAAACAGAGATGGTGACAGCGGAAAAAGGGGAAAGTAACTTTGTTACTCATCAGGCTATTACCTTTGGGAAGGAAACCGTGTAATTGAATATTCCTCTGGACCATTCATCTTCATTCTCCTAACTTGATATCAATAGCTGCCAGGTGGTGCCTGCAGAGGTCATTCAAATCAGATTATGTTATCATAGTTCTCCAGTCATCTCCAAGAGCAGGATCATGATCATGAGGAGGAAATCTAGTTATTCAGGTACATGTTACCTTATTAAAAGTTTGAGCAAAGTACATTGAGCCGTTATAATGGGATTAGGGTTTGAGTTGTGTTCTCAGGGTTGCCATGACTATGTGATTTTGGTACTGTGCTCTGGGGCTTGGATAGCACAGCTCCACTGTGGCCAACCACAAATAATCCAGGCCATCATCACAGAGGAGAGGACACCAGCATGGACTGTGGCCAAGAGCCTGAAGCTTGTAGAGATTAGATTTATCTAGGTACAAATGCCTGAGGCAGAGAATGAAGGAGAGGCGGGGAAGGATACCAATGCCTACTCACACTAAGCAAAGCAGCAATTAGGGAGAGCGAGAAGAATCAGCTTTGATAAACCTTCTAGAGTGTCTCTCAACACCCATTTCCAGTATCAGCAGATGTCGCTCCAGAAATCCAGTCTTTTCTCATTAGTGCCACATATTGTAATAGGGTATGAAGAGTTTTGAATGGTTATTTTCTCCATCTGACAGGAGTTCATAGGGTTTGGTGTCTTCCTCCACATTCTCAGTGAATAGGAACCCACATAACAATAGGCACTAAAAGGTGTCTCTCAGATATAGACAGTGAAGGACAAAAGCCGAGGCAAGCAGGAGGGGGAGCGGACTGTGACAAACATCAGCTTTCCAAACTGCTTTTACAAAGAAGTGTCTTGCTCCAGAGCCAACAACACAGCACTTTTTAACAGTACTACTATTTGAATAGAACTACTACAGAGGTGAGATTCTCTGTCTAGGATCTACTCGTATAGTTCAGTAACACACCGGCTGACCCAGGAAATGTTATTAGTAATGACCTGTGGACAAAATGGCCAGATTCTCAAAAACTCTTGTCTCAGGGTAGGGTGCAGGTCTCTCAGTGAGTCCTGAGCATGTTTGAAGCCATATGCCTTTTATTTTACACTTCGCCTTTTAATTTTTTCCTGGTCCCACCAGCCTTAAAATGGTCACTCCTCACCTTTTAGTTCTGTGACTGGTGCATGGCTAGCACAGGAGACATTTCTAACAACAGGGAAAACAACATTTCTTTTCCAACTACTCCTGTGCCTGGAATAACACTGACGTTTTGGGACCACTTAGTAGGTTCCTATTCTTAATCTCCTGACAAGGAGTCAAAAGTACCTTGTCAAAACTGACAAGGGGTAGTTGTGGCTCCCTCAGAGAATGGCCAAAGCTGACACGTCTCCACACACACTTTCCCAGGAGGGTTTATGGCACGAGGTTCAGCCCTTTCCTGTCATTACTGCAATCCTAAACTCACATGGCCAGCACCAGCCCAGATGTGTGCCTTCTGGCCATTCCCAGCTTTTGATGGTATGCATATACATCACTGAATCACACAGAATCACAGAATGACAGGATATGCTGCACTGGAACATACTCACAAGGATCATTGAAGTCCAACTCCTGGCCCTACACAGGACATCCCAAGAGTCACACCAAGTGTCTGAGAGCATTGTCCAAACTCTTCTTGAACTCTGTCAGGCTGGTGCTGTGACCACTTCCCTAGGGAGCCTGTTCAGTGTCCCACCACAGATAAGAAAAAAGAAGTTTTAACACCTGCCAAACCCCCCACATTTATATATGCAACTGCTGGGTAAGGAAATGTTGGCAGAGAACAGAACACACCGCTACCCCTTCCCCAATTCACTACATATGCAGGACATTTTCTCCTGACCTATCACTCCACAGCAAAAAGAAGTGTGACATGTACTGTGGCAGGAGACTTCTCCCCTTCTGCATAGAGACCTGAATGAAGTCAAACTCCTAGTGTGCATCTGCAAAGTGCTCCTCGACCTGGGATTAACTCCTGGAAAACAGTTACACACTTAAAACCTTCAGCTGTCATAAAGCCTTTTTCACACACTCCCTCCCTGGATTGTGCTCCAAACCTGTCATGTGCTCAGGGATAAACCCCTTGATGAAGAGATTTACTTTTTTTTTCTTCTTTACATTATTTTAATATATTTTATAATCTTTTTAGTCAGCATATTTTCTTTGGAAATGCAGATTTTAGATCTTGGAGTACTGAGAACACCTATGCATTCATGACATACAGTAATTTCTGTTATGGGTTTAATGGGTACAAACATGCCGTGCAGATTTGCCTGGGACAGGATTCCCCTCTCCTGGGGACCCAGTGACTCAGGCAACATAAAGAAGGCAAGGAGCTGCCCTGTCTAGGGTCTTGGCACCAGTCCAGGCTCTTCCCTTCTTCTCCCAAGGGATCCACTCCCTAGCTGTGCGTGGTGGAAAGAGCAGGGCAGCAGTGGAGTCCTATGGAGATGGCTGGAGGGTGAAAATCATCCCCAGTGGGGAAAGCTGGTCCCATTAGGTCTGAAGTGACATGCTGGCTCTCTGCACAGGGCGCCAGCCGCAGCGAGCTGCTTTGTATGAAATCCTGGCCCTGCTCACAGACTACCATGTGTCCAAGAAAATCCTCTTTTTTCTCATCCTCTCTCTCTCCACAAAGGAATTCTTCCACAGAATTTCTTAGAATCCCAGAATGTTGGCCATTTAGCTGAAGTTTCTGGCCGCAGCACAATTATAATTGGTCTCTCATGGACAGGCTCAGCACGGAGGCCAAAAAACTGCAAGGGTTATTAATGACTGAGTTCCCTTCTACTTCCTAACAACCAGACAGGCAGGAAAGCTAGAGGGGAACACTTGGGGCTGAGCCACTACTCTCCTCTCATACGCACTGTCCTGGTGCTCCAGCGCCTTCTTGCAGACACAAAGCCATCCACAGTGCAGACACCAGACAGCACTGAGAGTTGTGAAAAGCAGATCAGGCATTCAGAAGCCACTCTGGTGCTCAGAGAAAATTTTGGGGGCCTTTTCTCTGCAGCTGCAGGGCGCATCAGGGTGAAGCTGGCTGCAACCTTTGCAAAGGCACCTGGTTTGCCACAGGCAAGGTTGGAAGGATAAAGAGACACAGCTGGAATGGCAGACTGAGAAGCACAGTCAGACAGAGATCCTTCTCTCTCCACCCCTCAAATAAAAAGACTGTCTCAGGAGAGGTTCAAACTGAGCGAGAATCATATTATTACGATTATTACATTCCCATTTTACAACAATCAGATGGCACAGTGCCAGCTGGCACTGGGAAGCCATTGCTGCTTCTCCTTCCTTGCCCGACAAACACCGTGACAAGAATACAGTCCTTGTTAGGTTGAGAACTGAAGAATGGGAGAGGAGAGGCCAAAAACACCTCCTTGAACAATCACTGACAAGTAAACAGAGCTGCACTTGGGAAACATATTTTAAACATATCTTCCCTGAGGTTTTTGGGGAGGGGAGCTTGATGCACGGGTTCGGAAGGTGAGTGTGTTCACACTCGGGCATATTTCTGTGGTGTCAAGCAGGCTAGTGGCAGCTAAGAGGAGAGTCCATGTTGCCTTCATTTCACAGGGGAAGATAAAAGTCCATGAAGCTGAGAATTTAGGGACTCATGCCAACATAGCAGCTTGGGTAAATTTGGACTGGCACTCCATGCTGGTCACGGCTGTGCTCAGCCTTTGATAAGGGTTTGTCTCACAAGAGCTCCTAGCAATCTATGATCATTCCAGCAAGCCATTCTCTTATCAAAGGTCATGTCAAAAATTTGGAGGGAAACAGGCCCAATAAATGCAGATGACACAGGGCATTGTTTAATCATGTTAATGTTCCTAAAATCATACCTCCCACTGACAAAACAAATGTATGGAAGCACTGGGAAAAACTGCTGTTTGTCTCTGCCTGGTTTGATAAATAAGACAATAGCTGTGTTCTTGTCCTGCCCTAACTTCTCAGAGCTAGCCAAGAGACTCCGTAAGGGGATGTCCTTACATTCTCTGTAAGGACATCATTACAAGGGACATTTATGCATCAATGTTTGGCATCTCCTCCCCAGAAATAACTGCCCAACTATTGTCTCTCCCTGCAGTGAAGGTCCTACATTTGGCCCTGTTTCTGTTGCACTTTTTCTATGACCTTTAGCAAAACTCCTAATTTCTCCCACATATGAGACAAATTCAGCTTCACCATCTTAAACAGGCTGGGGCTCATGATGAAGCTTCATGATTCTTCCTGGACAAAGTCCACCAACTGCTGTCTGTTGAGCAGCCCTCCCTGAGATGGCAGCAAACCAAATCAGTGTGCTGAAAGTGCCATGGCCCTTGTGATTCACATGAAATCAAAAAGGCAGAGACCAAGAAGGGGTCCATACCTCATTTCTAGTCTGCAAGGTTCAAGAGGCTGGTACAGCCTCTTGTATAGCTCTGCCTCTCTTTCTATCCGTCCTTCCACATGCAACTGATTCAGGAGAGTAAAAAGGCTCTATGAAACAACAAGTAAATGAAAGAAAAAGAGACCTCTGGTGAATGCCCAAAGGGATCTGTCAACAAAACCCTTTTAGTGGCTGGTTCTGCCTCCACCTTCCTCCCCAGGCCAAACATCTTCCTAAAAGACGGCTGCAAGCAGAGTACAAATATCAGGCCTTAGATCACAGCATGGCTGCTCCACAAAGCATGAAAGAGAGAGAAAAAAGGGGAAGGGAGGGTAACAACTAATATTCTTCAACAACCTGTCCTCTCATGCTTTAGTAAAACTGGCACTGTGATCTTGCAAGGTAATAAGGAAGACTGCATGATCTGCCACCATCCGCCCTGCACCCTTGCTATGTTAAGATTTAGATTGAGCTGTCAGTGACCAAACACAGCTGGTGAGAGAGATGTAGCTCTCTGCCTGGATCTGTTCTGGCTTTGCTTGCTCCCCCTCTCTTCCCTATTTCCACTTCCCATATGTAATTTTGAATTATTAAAAACCAAATTTCCTTGGTGATGGGTTTGCATTAATCTTGGGATATGTTTGCATTGATATTACTCTTAGTTTCTTCTCTTTCTCAGAAATAAAATGGTTTTGCACACGGATGGGGAATCATTTTTTCAGGCATGACATTCAACCCAGGTCCAGCTGAACTAAACGTGATTTTTATCAGGATACATTTAATGGCTAGGTCCCAAGTAAAAGATGGCACAGGAGTTGTGGAAGGTTGTCCAATGCTGGTACACGCTGAAGCCCTTTCTCCAAGCAGCATAATACTCTGCAATGTGTACCACTCAGGTGGATTACGCAGAGAAAGGGAGTGGCTGGACAAAAGGCCAGCCTTCAAACATGCAATTGTGCCACTCTTCTTTTGGAGCAGGAATGGCTGCTATGAACAGCTGGTTATTGTAGGCAAGGTCCCAGCTTCCCCGTCTCCAGTCAAGAGTGCTACACGCCCTAGCGGATTGGCCCTGGTGACCATGGGAGAGAAGTGCAGGCTTTCTGAATGACCAGGGCTTTCTGGGTACAGCACAGATTCGAAGGGCGTGGCTAGAAGTTGAAAGCGAAGGACCTCACTTATCCAGCCCCCAATTTATCACCTCTGTTGAGCCCACACCAAAGCAGCCCCTTCCTGTTCTACCCATGCCTGTAGCTCTTTTCCTGGTACCCAATAAATACTCATCAATAACAGCACTTAGTGCTTTGTCACATGATCTGCCTACTAACCCTAGACCAGAAAATATTTGACCCTGAGTGATGTTTTCTTTCTCCCCAGCCGTACTTTGTAGTATCAGACTTCAATCTACGTCCAACTCAAACTTCAGCTGAAGAATGTGTTGTTGCTAATGTATAACCAGGGAGTGTGAAGCTGCGTGTGAGAACAGCACACACTACCAGAGTGAGAACAACAGCAAGCACATTGTGCTGCTGCAGAGCATTGTTTGATGTACTTTTTGCAGGACTGTGTCTGGAGACCTCAAGTTGAAGTGAGCTCCAAATGCAACTGCCTGCCTGTTCCAGGGCCAACGTACATCATGGAAGAACTGAAGACTTTTCCCTTTTAGGTGTTTGGTTTTAATCTGCACTGCTCAAAGACGCCTAAAATCTGACTGATACCAAATCTCTCTCTTGCCCCATGCCTCACTGTATGGACTCTGGCAGGAGATTCAACAGCAAGCTCCCTAGGTCTGTGGACCTGGCATCAAACCTTGTCTCTCCAAAGATCAATTTGCTAAGCCTGCTGTTGGCTGCGTCCCGTTCCTCTCACATGCAAAACTTCTGCTGTGTGATGAGCTGAGAGACATTGGGGCAAGGGAGAAGCGGCTCCCAGGATGACTTCAGTGGTGTGTTATGCACAAAAAAAGGCGCTTCTTACATTTAAGGATTGCAAAGGCATATGTGTAGTCATTTAGCAGGAAGCATTCCTGCAGACCCATGGAAAGCCTGCATGTGAATACACTGCATTCCCTGGTGCCAGCTAACATCACCAAAGCTTGACAAACTGGCACCTGCTTGCAATGGGCAAAGGTGGTTCAATTAAAATTCCCTTGGATCAGCTGAGACATTCCAGTTTGGCAACTGGCGCAGTAGTTGCGGGGCCAGGGTGAGTGAGTGGGTGAGTTGCAGCAGCGCTGCTGCAAGCAGCACAGAGGATCCCCCAGGCAGGAGAGGCTGCGTGAGCCAGGACAGAGCTGACTCCTACAGCCACAGCAACCACCTCAGATGCGCTACGTGCTTCCACCCACCATGGAACATTTCCTAATCCCTCTGAACAAACCCAGCATGCTGCCGAAGGAGAACAGAGTTTGCCTGCAGCTAGAGTGCCCAAATCCAAAATACGTGCCACAGCCAGCATGTGCAAGGCTAGGCTGAGGCAGGGAGATTTTGCATGGTGTATCCAGAACAAAGAGATGGGACAGTTTTCACTCAGAGCAATGAATGAAATGATGGTCAAGGTGGCTGATGGTGAGCTCAACCCTCATGCAAGAGGAATGCAGCATGAGGAACTAGCCAGGAACACTGAGCAAGGGTCTCAGAGGAAATGAGAATTAATTTTGTGGCTCAAGTGGTCCTAGGAAGCATCTCAGGAAGCACTTACACTGGGAGCAGTCTCTGTGTCCCATCGCCTATTGGTGAAGAGACATCTTGCTATAAACACAGGACCATGGTGCGCTGTGGGAGTCCTGCTGCCTTTGTCAGATTTGCTCTGGTTACAGACTGTGCAGGAACTCTCTGCAGAGACTGAGCCTGGAATGGGACCCAAACTCTGACAACCTACCCAGGACAGAAGGAGGCCAACCAGCCTCTCACCGCCCCATATTGCCCATTTTGGAGTTCTACTGCAGGTCAAGCCAAGAAGGGTCATACCCTGAGGTGTAAAAGGGCTCAGGCAGCAGCCCTGCTGATGACTGTGGTGTCTGCACAGGAGAGAGGATTGCTTGGAAGAACTTGTATGTGTCATGAAACCAGCTGTGGCATAGCAGAACAGTAACACTGGGACTCCCGAGGCCTGGCTTCTGTCCCCAGCTTTGCCGTGGCCTTCACAGGGTGATGCTGGGCAAGTCATACCCCCGATCTCTGTCTCCACCTGGGGAAATGTTGCTGCCTTGAGTTAGAGGGAGGATAATGAGGACAAATATTTGGGCTCCAGGGCTGGACACTCCCTGCAGGTTCAGGGTGAGAGCAAATGAGAATACCATCTTTGCCTGACACACCACCAGTGTGTGGTGTCAAAGATGACATCATGGCATGTGAACAAGCATTTACCCTCAGAAAGAGAAAATAGCAAAAGCATGTGTAATCATTTGCCTTTTGTGCCAACATATTTTCCTTGTGTAAAGAGAGGCTCTGGCGGCCCTAAGGACGTTGAGAGATGCCCGTGCTCCCCTGCGAAGGTGGAACTATCAGGCAAGGATGCCAGCGTACCTGCCTGGGTAAATTTGTGTATGCACTTCATGTGGTAATAGAGTTTAGTATCTGATAACAGAGACCTGCTGGAGTCTGGCATGAGGACAGAAGGAATCAAAGGTCATGCCATGAATTCCAGTTATGCTGATAGGCATCTGCAGTCCGAGGAAGGAGCTCAAGAACAGGAACTGTAAACTGGTGGGGAGAGCTGGAAAACAGAAGTTGGTTTCAGGGATGACAGGTATGGGTCACTTTGGATCCCAACTGGACAATTGGTTGTGCATGTTTGCCAGGGACATAGGAAGGTGTTTTCCCTGATGGAGTGAACATGAACTCTGCCATTACTAGTTTAACAAACAGACTAAACACACTGCAATAAATGCATTAAATAGCTCGAACACGTCTCTCCAGAAGCCTCTCCCTCATGGAGGAGCTGATTCATGACACGGATGGGCTGATCACAAGATAGGTAGGAGGTGCAAATATGCAGTGTGTACCTTGCACCAGGGGAACTGTCTGCACACGGAAACAGCTGAGAACAGGTATGATATAGCACCAAGTTGCACTGCTCACTGCCTGCTTTTGCCTCATGAGACTGACACTACCCTTGTGCCTGACTCCTAGCAGATGCCCGGGTGGCACAGTGCTCTGTTATGCACACTGGGGGCTGAGAGAGTTCACACAAGGAGACTCTGCAGCTGTGCAGAGAGATAGTTCAGCAATCCCTGCACTGCACAGCTCTGTGCTGGGCTCTGGAGGCTGGAAGAGGTGTTTCAAGGTCCTGTGGTACCCAGAAGAAAAGGATGGGATGGGTTGGGATGGGATGGGACAGAAATTAAGTATGCAGAAGCAGAAGAAAAGCTCCTAGAAAGTGACTGACACTTCTAGCTGTATTACAATAAATTATCTTATTTCTTTTTTCTTATTCTCCAATGAAATTATTCCACTGTTTTTACAGTTTCATAACATTATCCTTCAGCCTCAGACTAGATGCGCTCACTCTGCCTTTACTTTTCAAATCATGACTTCTGTTTGGGTTTGCCTGCTCCATGGCTGTTGCTTTTTGCCTCATCACAGGTACAGACAAAGGCTTTGATGATGGTCTAAAGTCACTTTTGAGATGGAAAACATCTGGTAAACAGGCAGGAGGTTGAAATAGAGGTACTGCATGGGCAGGGACAACACAAACTGTTAGCATGTGTTATCATCAGAGCATCTTTTTTCTTCACTCCTCTGATGTTAGTGGAGCACGTCAGGCAGTGACAGAAGCTACCCATGAGGAATTGCACGAGGGGCTGGTTTTTAGCAACTGAGTACTCACAGATCTGGACCACTGAAAGATGATCCCAAACTCCTGGAAAATTGATGGGGAAAATCTGATGGAGTTCAGGGACACTTGGCTTCAACTTCCCAGAGAACAGCCTGAAATTGAAACATCGGGTGCATAAAACCCCACCCATGCAGTAACTACAAGGAAACTGGACTAAAACTGATAAATTTGAGCCTCAGTGAACAGATTAAATCACCCATTTAAATTAGTAAGCAGGAGAGCTTATTTTAAATATTAAATAAAACCTTCTTTTCTATTTATCCTTTTAATTATTTTCCATAAAGAAAGGTTGAGAGTCATCAGGCTGTAACCAGAAAGACTCTGATGACTTAAAACCACATACAGTCTACCTACTAAATTACTGTTACCAGCAGACAGTTTTATCTATACATATTCATTTACAGCTTTCCATGCTTTTATTAGATCTTTATTATTACAATTTTCTATGCTGGGAAATAGTGAATTATGTATTTTTAATTTGCTATAGGATGACTGTTCATCTTTAGAATTGATTCATATCAGGCTGCAATTGGAATGAAATTTGAATCCGTTAAAAAAATCTCAAAAAACACTTCTATTAAACCCTTTGTTTATTATTGATATAAACCACCTTAATTGCAAAACAGAAAAGAAAAATTAGTATTAAACAAAAGAAGTTGTATCAGTGGCTAGTGGGTTAAACAGGTTGTTCCAGGATACCATATACCCCAACACTGTATATCTGCTGGATCTTGTTTGCTCATCCTCATTTTCCTCATAGGTCAGAGGAAAAAAACAAGCTTGCCTTTTTTTTCAAATTTCATTAAGTTTCTTAAGTTTGAATAAGCAAGCCACTGAATTTAAGTTGTTGAATAAACTGAAATTGAATAAATAGTCATCTTCTACTCATGGAAGAGCAATTGCTCTCAAAAGTGGATTTATCACTTACCAAGCTTTGGTTCCAGGTGCTTAGGCAGTGTTTTAGTTCAACTTTCTGAAATGTTTTGGCAGGAAGCATGTGTAACTCGATATTTTAAAAAGTAATCAAGACAAAAAGATGCTTTTCATCAAATATACTAAGCATCCAAATACAGATGGCCATTGTTCCACATTTAAATAGCTCTATTCCAAAAGTGAGAAAATATATTGAATTTGTAATTCTTAAAATTACTAGAAGTCTGCCGTTATCATCATAAGTCATCTGCAATGGATGTTAAGATTAGGATGGAACTTGCATTTCCTACACAGTGACCAGTCTACCTTAAGCTGCCACTCGGAGACTGTGGGTGGCTTCAGCACCACAAATCACTACCCCAGAGACAAAGTTTCCACCTGGGAATTACAAGTAACCCCCAGGATGGACAGGCTGTCAGAGCAGTCATGTCCATTTGGATTTTTCATCCTCTTCCACCCACCCTGTTTTTCCTGTTACAATCACAAAGGAAGTCTTTTATGCTGGTTGCAAGACTGGAGAACGACCCTAGAAAACATAAACAGAGCATAAAATCGATGCTGGTATGCCTGCTTGGATTGGAAAGGCACCTGAGACACCACCTCGAAGATCCTGCACCTTGGCCTCTCTGTCCACCCTAGGAAAGAAGTCTAATCATGCGGGAAAGGGGCAGCCCCTCCCTGCAGGACACTGTGAAAAAGGCTGACACATGCTGTCCTAAAAGGTTGTAATACTCTTCTGTTTTATTGCCAGTTGGCATTAATTAATTGTCTACTGTCTTATTTCAGAATTGTCTCAACCAAGCAGTATCTGTTTGTGATTTACATTTGGCACTTCCCTGATAAAAGTTTTTCCCACTCTAACTCAGCTTGAGCAAGACTTGTCTCTTCTTCTTCATGCCAACTTCACTGAAGTGTCTCATCTTCCTGCTTCTGCCGCTCTTTGTACTAAATGCCATGGGAGAGGCAAAAGGAGAATATTTGTGCCAGTAGCCTGTCTGCTACTCTTCCATCACCAGCACTCAGTGTGTCATCTTGCCTGGCGGCAACAAACATGTCACCATTAAGAGAAATTGTTTTGGGGTCAGATGCTCCTAACCTCCAGCTTCAGTGGCTTCAGTGAGATGAATCTGTGTTATGCCAGCTGAGGATCTGTTTCTTCAGGAAAACAAGGCCTATCAGAAAGGCTGCACAGGGAGGAAAAACAGGGTTTCTTAAAAGGTTAGCTAACACTGCTTTAGCTAAAGCCCACCACAGCCCAATTTCTGGAGGCTTATGGCACGTAAATCTTGGATTAACTTGATATTCAGTAGAGCTTTGCAATCCACTCGTAACATTTTCCAGTTCAGTGTGAAGAATTGGGCCTCTCATAAGCCTCTTTTCAGCATTTCTCCAAAGCTCTGGATATCCTTCTCCAGTGAGGGATTTGGAGGGGATGCATTATGAGCAGGACACTAATCTGCTCCTCACTGTGGCGTGTGAGGAACAGAATCTCAGACGGCATCATACGGCATTTGATCCCTCTTTCGTCCCTAGGGTAACCTGGTGGAGACCAGTGTGCAGCCCTTTCAGCCCAGACTCCAGTATTTAACTGCTAAAGATGTTCTGGTGTCAAGTTTTTACAGATGTTTTTAGGTGGAAGAATACATCTAGCTCCTAAATTGAGTAGAGAAGGGAGTTTGCTGTCACTTCTGGAACACTGCTGTCAGTCACTGCTGTTCAGAACTTTTATATACATCTCAGGAGCCATGACAGAGCGAAAACCAGAAGCTCAGTCTGTTAAGGAGTCATGGTGCTCACTGCTCACATTTTTAGTTTCCAGGTTCACTCTTTTTTTTTTCTTTTTTTTTTTTTTTTTTTTTTTTTTTTTTTTTTTTTTTTTTTAATGCCTGAGAGGTCTTCTGTTTGCAATTCAGTGCAGGCTTCTGGCTACAAGAAACAATTAACCATGCCTCCAATCAGGACGGACACGGAAAGGTACGGAGAGATGGTTAAGATCAAATCCCCAAACATAAAAGGAAATATAAAGCAAAAAAATTGAAAAGTGGAACGGCATGCTTCATCTCTATCATTGATAAAATATTTTGCAATCCTGGAAAACTTAATAGCTTCTTTGGCATAATCTTTATGACCTTAAAGGGGTGATAAGGAAGGTAATAAAAAACTGTTTCTGAAAGGTTATGCGTTTTCCTAGTCAACTCAGCTTTTCCTTCTCACCTCCAAGGCTAACATTCAAAAGGAAGTTTGACACATATGGGTTGTGTAAGAACTTGGAAGCTGTTTATTTAGCTTCTCCCAAGATACTACCTATGGAACCTTGCAGAGCAGGGCAAGAAAGGGAGCCCTGTGAAGTGGCAACAGCATCAGAAAAGTGAAGGGTCCATAGCTCAAACTGCTCAAGTTTATTAAAACAAAATAGGTCAGTGGAGTTGCCCAGGGGGTTACATAAGGCAGAAAGTAGCACTCCACAGAGAAGGAGAAGGGAGCCTGTTAAAAGGCAAAGCCACTCCAGTTTGTTTATGGCCAGAGATAACTGTCTTGTGGTGTGTCTGTTCTCCATAGCTGACAGAGTAAATCACACTCTTTATCTCCACAGCAGATGAGAATTTCGACTGAGCTGTTGTTTTGTGAGCTGCGGATTAAAGCAAATGGGGCTGTTATTTATTATTATGGCTAGCATTATTATTTTGTTCCTGCCATCTCTGCATTTCAGTCTCTACATAAGGAATTTCACCACAATGGTTTCTTGCAGGGAATGTTAGGCATCATAATAGCAGTAAGGATAAAAGCTTGATCCACCTGAAAAGGGTATATAAGAAACGTGGCTTGGCAGTTGCAGTACAGGCAAGGGAAATGATCAAATGTCCTTTGGGATCCTGACACTCTCACTCTGGGCAGGAGGTCAGCACAAAGTCAGATATGACATCTAGGAACATGGAAGTGCATGTGGCCTGCTGAAGCACCCATCCCAGTACCAGTCTCCTTCAGTTCTGCCCTCTCCTCCTGTGCCAGAAATCCAGCTTCATACCTTAAACACTGTCCTCTGTGTCCCAGTTCCCTGGTCCCTGGTGTAGACAAGCATCTCTTGCAAAGATGTTAGGTACCCTGCAGCTCTCACATCTTGGTAAGGGTGTTCTCAGTTTCAGGTACCCAAATCTCAAGTATTTATCCTTCAGAAGTGGAAGCCTGCTGTCCCTTTTCCTGCCTCCTCTTTCACTCCTGTAGTACATTGCTCCTTCCTTTCCACAACTTCAGCTCAGTGACAGGGCAGAGACACTTGTATTGAGAGCTCTTCCCAAAATCAGGCAGCACCCAGGTCCCAGTGAACCTCATATGATCAGAGAACACCTGATGCCACGGAAAACACGAGTACTATTTTTCATGGTTTCAGGTCTGTAAAAACAAATGAGAGCTCTTTGCTAGTTTTCAGACTGTCTGATCCAATGACACCTACTGAGTGGGCCATGACCTAGGAAGCTTCTCAGCAGCTTCAGGAACAGGTTCCTGGGAGGAAACATGAACCACATGCCTTTGAGCCATTTGCTGGGAGCTGGTCAGAGGAACAAAGGACTTTTATCTTCCATGGGAAAATGCTGAATCATCAAAATCCACATTTTTCATAGGGGCACATCAGTTTTCATGACATTTTCAGGAAGAAGTTTTTCTAATGCAGGATAGAAAGCGGAAGGTTATTTTTATTTTTGTGGAGGATGGGGAGTTCAAAGAGAAAGACAGGGATAAGAGACTATAACCATATTCAGTCCACTGGACAAGCAGTGTGAGTGTCAGTTCAAGTTTCGCTCTGCCTGGTCCAGAAGCAGGGCTGGATGTGCTCTGAGCAAACATCTGCATGCTAGAGAATAGCTGGAGGGGACAGGGGTGTAAATGTCTCTCTGTGCATAATTTTTGCAAGACACAACTAAAAAGGCCTGGGCCCGTCCCATGTCAGAATTTCTGACACCCTGCAAATACCTGCACCTGAGGATTCAGCCGTCCCAGCCAGATGGATGGTTTGCATTCTACATCTCCTCTGCATCCTTCCAACTCACCAAGCTGCAGCAGCATCTGTGCCATGCATCAGGACCACATCCCTGCAGGACAAAAGGGGATAAGATGGGAGTCCTCTCCACTCACAGCACTGCTTGCTTTCTTTCTTGTGCAGAAACTTTTCTCTTTATCAGTCAACCTCTGCCACGCCAGCATGGAATAGGTTCTTGTCTGCGAGAGCACTGGCTTCTTTCATGCTACACCTATTTACCCCAGCAGAGGATCTCGGCCCCTGGAGCACAGCAAGGATGCTCCTACCACAGCACTCAGCCCTTTCTGGAACAAGCTCACATGAGCACTGCACAATTCTGTCCTGATCTGTCAGAAATGCATCAACCTGCTGCAATATCCACCTGGACAGGAATGCTGCTCTTTAGGGTCACTTTCTTCCCCCACCAGGTCTGGCCCTGTGTTGTAGAATCTTGCTGCTGGGTGAAATGCATTTTCTTTTGGCACACAGACGCCTTTGTCTGGTTGGCTCTGCTCTTTTTAAGGGATCACCCACAGCACCTGCGGCTCTCACCCTGAGCTTTCTTCCTTTTCAGTGCCCCTGAAAATGTGACATTTTCTGATTAATTTACACCAAAGCTCAATTCAAAAGGGACCTCACGTGTAGCTTTTTTAGTAGGCCAAGTTTTGGCAAAGCAGAAATCCTTCTCAGGTGCGGCAGCTCTGTTCTTCTAACAGGTAGCCATTTCCATGGCTAGTACAGGTATTCATTCCTCCTCAGGTGTGGCTGAGAGCCTTAATTCCTGGGACAGAAGAGCACAGCGTGATTTGTATGGTCCATAGTGTTACAGGCCTTTGAAACTGCATTTTCTAGTCCTTCAGCTTCTCGCGGGAGACGCCAAAATTTAAAGCAGGTCTGTGCTCTAGTGAGTAACTGATGTAATTACGCTCACTTGTTACAAGGAGAAGCTTTCACAAGAGGGGGAGGCGGTGGCCCCACGCCAGGAGGTGTGTCCCCGATGACAAGCCGCGGAGCCAATCACAGCCCTGAAAGATCATCACATTCATACCAAAAAGAAAAGAAACCGCCCCAGGGTATTTATATTGAGGACGGAGGGGAAAAAAAAAAAAAAAAAAAAAAAAAGAGTTGGCAAGAAAGAGAAAAAGAGACTGAGAACCTGCAACTTTGTTAACTAACTCTGCAGCTGAATTGAAAAAGGCCAGGCTGGTCCCCCTACAAATCTTGCTTCCTATCCCCTCCCCTCTCTCAAGCATCCCTGGAAATCTGTCTGTAGACTGGAGTGAAAAGTTCAGCTGCTTGGAGTGGTCTTCCTCTCCCCCTGGCAGGCAACCTCGTGAGCCGCTGCTGCCTGTGGGGCTGCCCGCCCCGGCCTGGGCTCAGGAGGGCGAGCCCCAGCAGGCAGGTGGGCAGCGATCCCTTGATGCCAGCAGGCCAGGGAGCAGGGCCGGCCAGGAGCCCCCGGGATTAATCATTACCTTCACAGCACCCAGCACGCTGGCACGGGCTCCCAGCTGCCCGTACCTCTGTTAAATAGCTAGGGAAAGAGAAGGCAGGTTTAGCTTTAACCAAGGGGTAAACGGTCAGCACTTACAAATGCTGAACCACCAAATACCAGCCAGCCACAGGTTATTTATTCCACTTGCACAAGGGGACTGCGAGGTCCAAAGGATGACAGGGCCCGTGGCAGCCTACAAACCCCATTTTCTGCCCCTGGCCTGTTGGATGAACCAGGGTAAAAAAATGCTTCCCCTCCCTGAGTGGCGTTTCTTCGTGCCCGCCCTCTCTGCTGCCTTTCTCTGTTCTGACTGCCTGTTCCCGGGTACAGACTGTCTCTGACTGCCCTGTGCGGAGCCTCGCACAATGGGGCTGTAATATAAGCTCGGCGCGAACGAGCTGCCGTTAATAATAATAATAAAAACGCCCATCACACCCTAAGGCAGCTGCGGACAGGGCCGAGCAGCAGCCGCAGCCCCGCTCCCTCGTGGGAAACCGGTGTCCCCCGGGAGCCCGCAGCCCCCTCTCCGCCGCCGCTCTGGCTGCCGGGGGGCAGGCGCTGCGCTTTGCCGGGGTGGGGAACACAAAGGCCCTTTCCCCGCCCGGGAAGCTCCGCAGCGGGCTGGGCGGCCGGGCCGGGCCGGGCCGGGCTGGGCTGGGGCGAGGCGCGGGGCTGCCCTGCCACCTGCCGGCTGCGGGGCCTCCGTGCGGGCCGCGGGCACGGCCCCCACCCCGGCCTGGAGCCGGGCCGCAGCCGGGGCTGGGCTCGGAGCTGCCCTCGGGAAGGGCACCCCGGCGTGGCCACCAGGCACCTCCCCGCCCTCCGCGGCCTGGGTCAGAGCCGGGGGCCCCAGCGCTCGGTGTAACCCTGCCCCTGTCTGTCCGGCCTGCGGAGCCGCACAGCTGCCGAGAGCAGAGGCGCTGGGGCAAGCGGTGGCCTGGAATAGAAGGGACGTGGCCCGCCCCGGGCTGCAGGGGCAGCGGTGGGGAGAGGGCTGTGTTGCTCTGCGATGGCTGGTGGTGCCGCGCTGTCAGCCACGGCTCTTTGTTTCCTCTCCTCCCCACCTCCCGCACAATCGTCTGACTGTTTCAGGCACGCACAGCTCTGGCTACTCAGCCCCTCCCCTTGCAAAAAACAGGAGACCAGGGAAACTCCTCTCCCATCCGCATCGTATGAGAAATGGGGAGGAGACCTTTCCCATGCCGTAATGGGCTGTCAGTGGCAGTTCTCTGTGGGGCTGGAGTACCTCCCTGGCTCCGAACCAGGCAGCGGGCCTGCGTTGCCAGCTGACCAGTCGCTGATGGCCACGCAATGTGGTCATCTTGCGCTGGGCAACAGGGCTTCTGCTGAAGCACCAAAAGTCTTAGGGGTGGGGATCGGGGAGAGCAGAATGAGCACATCCAGGTGGATGCTTTCATTCCAGCCGGAGGCCTCGGGTGCTAATTGCAGTGCCTTCTCTTTTGACAGGGGTGATGACCTCAGTGGAAATATGTGGCTCAGTCTAGAGGTCCCCATCTTGTAGCAGCTCAATAGAGAGCCCACATTGTGGGGCAGCCATGCCAGATGTCAGGCTTGCTGTCACAGCCACTTTGCCAAAGGTGGTTCTCTGAACACCACCTCTCTCCCCTGCACTACAGTCCCTTCTCTCCCTTCCCACGAGACTTTTGGGCTTCCTCCCTCTACCATCGCTCCCCCCTTCTCCTCACGCTAAGACTATAGCTCACTCCCCTTCCCAGTAAAGACCACCCATTGCCATGGTAACATTGCCTCTTACAAAGTTGCAAGCACACACAAAGATATGTTTCTCCTCTGCTTTACAGCCCACCATCCCTTCATCCCAGTAAACAGGCTACGACTTTGCTTGTAGGGAGGAGACGGAGGGCTCTTGCATTTCATTTTCATTGAGGAGGGAGAAGTTATTTCAAACCCTTTGCTCCACAAGTGCTGAAGCCTCTGGTCACTGTAGGGAAAGCTGTCATTCATGGACCACCTGAAAGCCCTCGAAGGCAATGGTGCCCCAGGTGGATACTGGTAGTGCAGATACTGGCCCTGCACTGGGAAAGAGTATCTGCCAGTTAGATGGGACAGGGCCCGTGGAAGACAAAAGAGGGGAGGTAAAACCTGTATTTCATCCATTCTGAGCAGAAAAAAATCTCTGCTGTGGTTATATTCTGCTGCTGCCTCCCTGAGCAGCTCTGGTTCTCTTCCCAAAATGATTTCTTCAGCTTATAAAGCTAATCGGCCTGTCTCCAGGACTGCTGGCACCCCTTGCTGCCACAGCCACACCATGAATAATGGTGTGGTACTACTTACACGGCAGTACTAGCAATTTAATACTACCCTGGATGCACCCATGGTTCACTACAGCCATAGCTATGACTGCACTGTGGACAACAGCTTATATTCATCAATCTCTTGTTCACTTTTCTTTTCCTTCCTCTCTTACTTATATACAATTCCCTCTTCCAGGGGATCTGCCCCAGGCCATTGCAACTCTGAACAAAATCTTTCTTTCATCCTCCTTTTTGTGTCTTTTCTTCTCTTTCACTTTGACCAAGACTTTCTTTCTCCTTGAAACCAGTGAAGGATCTCCCATATCTCCTGATCTGTTTGTCAGTCTGGTCCCTCCCAGTTTATCATTTTTGTTGTATAGTTTCCATACCGGGCTGTCACATATTCTCTTGCCTCCCTTTAAGTACTCCTTAAGTCTTCACCTCTTCCACAGTCTCCCCCCTCCCCTGAGTTAAACTTCCTACCATTACCACTGAACTTCTTTGCCCTGACCAGCGTCTGTTTCACCCCACCACATTATTCTAGAGGTGGCCTTGCATTCATGGTGTAAAGCCTCAGGTGACTGCTGGTGTCAAGTGCTGTGACTTGCCACATGCTACTGTGGTGCATCTGTGCTGGGCTTTTGCACCACAGCTGTGCAGGAGAGCTCAGTGTGAACATTAGGAACTGCTTGCAAATGTGCTGCTGAAACTGCTGATTGCCCCAAAGCAGGAGTGTGTTTACAGCACCTGAGAACTGGCTTTGAATGTTCCTATTTAATGCAAAGGAGTTATAATAAAATAACATTTTTAAAAGGTAGCTGGACTAAGGAGAAGAAGGATTGGTATCAGCGATGTTTATGCTTTGGCAACCCTGAGAGAAAAAATGGTGTGGAAAAGAAAGGAATTCTTTCTCCTAATATATTTTGCAGCAAATGGAAGAATCTGAGAGGAAAAAAGAACTGGTGCCGTTAAAGTGAAGAAAAGCAAAATAAACCATTCCTGGTATACAATCTGGACTCATCCCAGCATATTCCGATAAAATAAAAATAAACATGTAGGCGATTCCAGGCTTTAATTATCTTTGACAAACTCCACTGTCCAAGTCCCTCTGATTGACTGCAAATTTTGCACCCTTCTGAGCATGAATGAGAATTAGGAGGAAAACTACAGTAAATGAGGCTGTAGCAACAATGGACTTTCCCAGAGGCTGAGAAAAGTCCACAGAGAGGAAAATCTGCCAAGCCAGAAGTGCAAAGGCACCCCTGACCCCACTGCTCTCGTCCCTACATGTTCCTTCCTCAGTGAGGAAAACTGTAAACTCAGCAACACCCATGACAATCAGCAGGGTCAAATCCAAACATGAATTTTGTTTGCAAGTCAGAGCTTGGCCTAAATCCTTCTATAGTCCACCCATGTTCCAGCCATTGTTCTAGTCCAAACGTTTACCAGTGCTCTGCTCTAGTCTTCTGCTTATTCTCATGGTCCTTTTCTCTAACTTTTCTTTCCATTCTAATTTTTCCCTGAGATTTTGCCAACATTCCAACACACTATGCCAGGAGCATCCACTCTATGCTAATTTTACAGTCATGATCTTTTCATTACTGTCTGGTCTCCTTCACTCTGGCATGGGGGCTGGAACTCTGGCCTTCCTGCAAAACTCAGGCATTGCCATGCCAGCTGACCTCTACTAGGGAGTGCTCCTCCCATGGGATTTTGTTGGAATACTATACCTGGGGTACAGAGTTCTAGTAAGCACCTTCTGCCCTCCCTTTAGTCACAGGGACAAACACACACCTCTACAAACAGCAAGATAGAATTTAGTTGACTCGAGTATTTCTCTGGATGTTCATCTCTCTTCATTGACTATAAAGCAAAGCCAAGGATTTATGAGCCCCTCATTTTGTGTAAAGTGAGCTAAATTCAAGGGGTTTTTGACACATTATTATTTTCCCATAGTAGTTTTTCTTCCTCAAAACAGATAGGCCTCAATCCTGTGAGAAAAGCCTCCCAAGAAACAGGATAACTTTTCTACCCATCAAATGCTGTTGCTTGGCTCCCTAGCCTAGCTAGAGTTCAGATAGCTAATTCTCTCCCAGGGCAGTGAGCCTGGCAGTGTCCAGCTACAGCTACTGATTTTTAGGCAGGACATACAGGTCTCATATTTAATTTAGGTGGGTTCTGCTGCTCCACTCACCAGCTAGAAATTCCTTAGCGTAATCCACATTGTCCCAGACTCCTAAGATACCTCTTGCACGTACAGAGGACAAACCTACATCATGTAGTCTGAGCCTGGATATCATGGGCCAGATCTTCCTCAGTTAGGATGAACCAGCACAGTTCCAGAGCCTCCAGAGAGGCTGTGCTGATTTACACCAGTCAAGGAGTGAGCCCCCTCGATGCAATGCCGGCCCTTAACTACATAACACAGATCACCTGGGCTGCTTGGAAGGCCCACAGTCTCCCTTGGGCTGCCTTCTTCACTTCTGATTCCTTGTGAAACTGTTATGGCTGGAGGAAAGTCACCACTATGAAAAGGTACATACTACGACAACATTCTTTCTAGCTTTGACAAACTTGTCCCCCACTATGTTGCTCAAACAAACTCCCAAGATATGGCAAGGCACTTTGGCCCCCTCTCTCACCTTTTTCAGAGCTACCCTGGGGATCTGCAGAACTCCTGGGTAAACAGCAACATAAAATATTCAGTCATCACTGGGCAAAAAGTCCGTTGTGCCCTGCAGGAGTGAAACCATTTAGCTTGTGTATGGTGGCACCCCCAAAAGCATGGATAGGCTGCACATCCAGCACAGGCATAACTGTTCAGAAGAGTAGTGTTTAAAAGACACTGGTTTCTGACCCTTTTCTCTATCACCTCCTCCCATCCTGTATCGCTGACTTCCCCAACTGCCTTTCCTCTCTACCTTGTTTTCTCTTATCCACAGATGAGGAGAAGGCAGTGGACTGTCCCCAAGAGTTAATTCTGTAACTCAATCCTTCAGGATAGATCAGATCATACCTGTTTCCTGAGAATAATTTTATTGGTTTGTAAAATAATCATTTGACTTGTTCTGATCTTAGTGGCAGGTGCATCTCTGAGCAGCATGAAAAGATTTCAAGGTTGAATACTCTAATACTGCTTCTTCTGTGCTCCTCTTCACATTGAAAAAGGCTAAAAGTGCCTTTCTGTTCCCAGGCATTATCTCTTCAAATACCTAATTAGAAATTATATAGAAAATTGAGACTTTTCTGGAGGTATACAGCAGAAGAACAAGAAGCAACAGAACAAGTTGTAGCAAGAGAATATATAATTAGATATTAGGAAACATTTTTGCACAATGAGGGTGGTCGAACACTGGAACATGCTGTCCAGAGATTGTGTAATGTCCAGCCCTGGAGATCTTCAACTGGACAAAGCCCTGAGCAGCTAGATCTAGCTCTGAAGGTGGATCTAACATAAAGATTTGCCATGCTTTGAGCAAAGGCTTGGACCAGATGACCACTAGAAGTGCCTTGTAACCTAAATTATTATATGAGTCATGAATCTGTAATTGCAGGAGCAAGCTGTGCTTCCCTTTGTCACAGTACCCTATGCAGTACCCTGCAGCAAATTCAAAATCTTCTCTGCCAGTTCATGATGTCTCAGTCTTGAATCACTAGGAGACCCTCATTAAAGAAGCCCGGGTGACTCCCAGTAAAGCAGAAACTTAAGAGACTGTTTGGACAGTCCTCATTGCACACCCTCAAACTATCTGAGCAATCCAGAGCAGGGAATGACGGAGTCTGGATTGACAGCACATCCTGCACAGGGAAGAACAGTGTGGGTCATGCTGCCCATTCACACATCTCTTCAAATGAGGAGACCAGTTGCCTCCATCCTTTCCTGGTGAACTCCTGTGACGCTGTAGTGTTTTAGACATATCTAGAGGCTCCTCTTCACAGGAAAGAAATGTATAACACATGGGACACCAGGTCCCAGAGCCACCTCATTATCAGGATTATTTTGGAGGGATGCTGCCAGATAGTCAAAAAGGAGAGGAGAAAGACTAAGAGCTCCATAAGTGGCCATGTAGAAAATCCCTCCAGGGTTGCTCTTTACTATTGCCTAAATCTACTCCCCTTTCATACTCCTCCTACTCTTCAAAAAGGAGCCAGGTCACCCCAGAAGTTATGACGTCCTACATCCCAATGTGCCTAGGTTTTGGAATCCCTTAGCACCACATTTTGCTTAGGTTGCCATGCTGCAGTAAAAAAATACTGCTGTCCTCTCCTCAGTGTCTCCAGAGTACCTGTCTCCAGGAGCAGCTGTAGAAGAGCCAGGAAAAGCTGGGAATGCTAGATGCTTGAAAGGTTCCTTGGGTATGGGAAGCAGCTACCATTTGGGGTTTGGACATGGCTGCAGATGAAGACACATATGTGCATTTTCGTGCACACCCCATTTCCCAGCCAGCAGCATGTAGTATGTATCCCCACTGCAACAAACGTCCTCATGGAAACTGTGGGTGCTGCTGAGCAAGCAGTACAGCCCCAGATAAATTATCAATGGCAACTGGTAGAGGGACAGAAGCACCTAGCTGGCTTTCTCCACAGAAATTTCCTTT
Source organism: Corvus moneduloides (assembly GCF_009650955.1). NCBI lineage: Eukaryota > Metazoa > Chordata > Aves > Passeriformes > Corvidae > Corvus > Corvus moneduloides. The sequence goes on from NC_045478.1 coordinate 89,928,330, forward strand.
TAACCACTGACTTCTCAACCTGATCCTCAGGGAGATTTATAAAATACCTTCAAAGAAGAAGCTGGGAGCTAGAATCCACAGTACTTCTGGATAGCAAAGCTCATCAACTCCGTAAATGCACTATTTTATGACACAATATTTCTTATTTCTCACTACTTCTCATCCCTCACATTTTTACAGGTGCTAACCACCTTTTTTCTCAAACTGCCCAGTTGATTACCAAACCCAAACTAAACTCAAAACATTTGTTCTCAGCCAGTCCTTTCTAGGAGTTTGCTGTTTGTGGTTCAAAATTGAAAAGGAGGCTTTTGTGCCTTTAAGTTTTCCCAGTTTTTTTCAAAACATGTAACTGGATTGAAAGAAATTGGTTCTCCCTACAAGCCTATCTGCTTCACAGCTGATAGAGGATGGTGGTTGCACCAGTTATTGCTAGTGCCATGGAGAGTCTGTGCTTGCCAGAGGAGACACATGACTCAGCTGCCAAGGCAGGCAGATGAGTGAAGAAAACCTTAATTTCATGATCAGGCCCAAAACTGTAACTCAGGCAGAGATGCAGACACACAGTGAGGAGGGAACAGGCAACTAGGGCAAAGGAACTGCCAGCGTATCACACGACTTGGGGAAACATATCCTGTGATGGGAATTGCATCAGAAACAAGGGCCCTTAGCCATTTTCATCCAGCCCTCCCCCAGTTAAACAGATTATGATGGAAAAAGAAGATGACACAAACGGCCAGAAAGAATTAAATGATCCCTGAATGGGATAAATGAGCTGACTAAATTGTTGGTGCTGTGGGATGCAATCTGTTTAGGTCTGACAGAGATCAGAGCAGGGATGCTACTTACCATTCAGGGCCTCTCTGCATGCTGTAGAATACCAGCAGATACTAATGGTAAGTTTAATGGCTAACATGAGATGAGCACACACACACATATATAATAAAGCGGGACATAAATCAGAGCTGATGTCTGCCGTAAGCATGCACAACTCAGGCAAAAAATCAATACATTCCTGCCTAGTCACACACTGCTAATGGCAAGGTCCCAGTACATGGTAGTCATGGAGGATTTTAATTACCATTCCTGCATGTCTGCTGGGAAATGCACAATGCTAAACACCATCCAGCAGGAACTCTCTCAAAGGGCTTGAATACCATTCTCTGATTCAAAGCGCTAGAAAGACATGCTAGGCTGATAGCTAAGTAAGCCAGTAATGGGATATGGAGCCTTTCACCTCGAGGTCACCTTCTAGTGACCCATGGTTATTACCATCTGATTGCTGTTGCCTGTGTGAAATGAGGTGAGGAGCTTCGACCAGTTCCTCATGGCCAAGTGCCTCTATCACACAAAACCTGATGCTGCGGTTGGTGCTAATTGGCCCTGTTGGTCGCCAGCCTCTCCGGGAAGGCTGGGGACCCTGGCTCCCTGCTCCCTGCTGGGGGGCATCCCTGTCAAAGACGTCAGCCCAGTGTCCCTAGGGCTGGAGCTCAGATGGTTGGGTAGGCTGGAGCTCTTTGAGGGCCCTTTCCTGTTGCATAGGCTCCTTGGGAGAGGGCGATTCCTTCTCTGCAAAGGAAGGGTTTAGGAAAGGCTTTCTCCTTTAAGACAGGGAGAAGCCCCCCTTTCAGCAGCTCTCCCAGCTGACACACAATGGCATGCCACCTCCTCGGCTGCACAGAAATGATAATCAGAGGTTCAGCTAACAGGAGAGAAAGGGAGCTGCTCCCTGCCCTCCCACCGCCGCCCCCCCCCCCCCCCCCCCCCCCAATCGCATGATTCGTGTCACACGAGATGAGGCGGCAGATGGGTCGTTAGGACCGCATTGGCTTTTTTAACTCCTTCCTCCCCCTCCCAGCCCTCTCCCAGAGGGGTGCATAGGGGCACACGCAAAGCGAGGAAGCCCTGGTGCAAGGGCTGGTTTTGCCGTGGCGAGGAGACCAAGCTGTTTGCACGGAGGGCCACTCTGTATCGTATCAATATCACAGTGTTACATCAGTTGCTTGTTTAAAAGGTGGTATCTGTGCTGAGTGAGGTATTTGGTTCCATCCCATTTCAGTCGGCTCTTCCCAGCTCCCACATCCAGACGGGAGACGTATCTGAGAGGGACGTGGGGTGTCGGCACATCACAGAGGGATGGAAAAAAGAAGTGCCTTCCTGTCCAGTGGCTCCATCTGTTTTATTTCATGGCCATTATACACACCGATTGGCAGGGACAAGCTCTCCCCCTCCACCTCAGCATGGACTGCCAGCATTTGCTTAGCCAAGTAAACTTCACTGACCCAACCTCTATGAGGTAGTGCTACTCCTGGTGCAGGGCCAAATCATGTGAAACTCCTCAGGGTCTTTTGCCATCTCTTTTCGTCCAGGGTGCTCTGAACTTCAGCAGCTTGAGGAATAGCTGCAGGAGGAAGCACCTACCTGCTATGTGCCTACCTTTGGTGGCTTCATTTCTTTCCATCAGTGGTATGTGCTGTCAAAAAGAGAGAGCCTGGCAATCCAAGCTGAGCTCTGCTACTGATTACATTGCTTCAGTCTGATCCCATCATCCCTGACCTACAGGGGCCTGGAGTTACGCCACTGTTGATTGCCAGGCATTATTAACATTAGAAACAATAGTTCCTGGCATAGAGGTTAAGGGAGAGTTGGGGCATCTTCAATGAATTCTGCGGCATTTCCAGCATTTTTTGGGAGTGCAGTATTGTTTCTCTTTATTGTTGTGTCACATTTATTATGTGTGTGCTAGTTGTACTCAATCTGTTTGGCACATTTTAAAGGGCCACACCATGCAAAGGGATGCTGCTCAGGAGAAGGCCACGTGTGCTCTGTTAACACAGCAAGTGCTTTGCTTCTGGAGATGTGTTTGGTGTATCACTGGGAGCCATGGTTTTGCAGTAACGGTGCCATCAAGAATCGCGCAGCTTTACTGCTGCCTTCAGACCTGCCTTGCAGCCTCCCCACTAGCCTAGTCCTGGCCCCACAGTTCTACCCTACTTGCTCCTGCCCCACAGTCCCTGCTATGCCCTTCCTCCAACTCTGCCAAATCCCTTTTCTCTCCATTGCTATAATATTATTCAATTGCAAATTCTTAACCTTTACTGAATTAACGCATCACATTGACCCTGTCTCTTGTGGCATCTTCCACAAGAAATACCTGTCTGACACTAAACAAAAAAATACTCATGTCAAGCATCTGCTTAGAAATAGAAACCCAAAAGCAGAAAGTGGGAGTTAGTGATCTTTGAAGGGCCGCATTCTGCACTGTAGTTCCCATACGAAGTTACCGTGGCCATGCCATTTATCTTGCCCTCTGTGGGAAGCAACGGGTGCCTTGCTCCTGTTAAATGCTGAAATGAGGAGAAGCTGGGAGTTCTGATCTCTCATGGATACAAGTTCAGAGTGTAGCAGGCAAAGTTTGCTGCTTACTGTATTTGACAGCCTGCTGGTGGGTTGCCTCTGCTGCCTCCCATCAGGAAAGGGCTTTCTTGCTCTCCCACCTCTCACTTTTCTTCTCCACACCTGATGCTGTCATGAGATGCCACGGATTGAAAGCTGCTCCAGTTTGGACAGGAGGAACTGGCAAAATTTTGCTGTGATCTAGGACTCATAGGCAGTGTCTGCACATACGAGATGTGTAACTTGCTTTCTTCCTTCATGCCCAGCTTCCCAGAGGTCAAAACACAGAATTCAGGAAAGCAAAGGCTCTTCTTCATCCTTAAATTTTTCTTGATCTAAGCCAGTACAATCCTGATGCGGTGAGCAATCCTACTGAATTAACAGACATCAGTTTTCCAGAACCTCACCCAACCATCCATTTAACATACCAGTGGTATTCCTTTCCTCATGAAACCAAACACTGCCAGTATTTCCAATCCAGAAAAGATGTGTGGATTCAATGATCCCACCAGAGCCACCTGACCTCTGCAGAAATCTCCATGGGCCTCTGCAGCCACTGGACTGGGATTTCAATGAGCCAGAGTCCTGTGTTTAAGGAAAATACAGTGCTCTGTCTGCTCTTTCCCTCTTTCATTTGGGAGAGAATTCATCTTGGCTGACGAAATTTTCAGACAGTAGCTCCAGCTGAATGTAGGGTTTTCAATCCATTTTCTGCTCATGCAGCTTCTGCATGACAACTGCAAGTCCCAATCAGACCATGCCATGCCTCAAATCAGAGCAGGAGTCAGGTTTGGCTGAGAGAGAGGAAGGTACAGAGGCTTTCCCCTGGCTGGAGGTCTGGCTGGTGGTGATGTTTGAGCACCCTGAGCCAGGCAGCAGTTCAGGAAAGCCTTCCTATTATCCTCTGGTGACAAAAAGAGACTGTGAAACAGATGTGCAAAGCCATGCTCTTCAGGATGCAGATTGCTCCATAGATTTGAGCTGATCAGTGAGCCTCCTGCCCTCCTCCCCATCCTGCTGTACATGTGTTTCAAACGACAATTACATCTGTATCTTACAAAATACACTGCTCATAAGAGGAGGGAAAGCCACGGTGCTCCCTGCCCCCACTCCTCCAGGCCCCCATTAAGTCTGTTTGCCTGTGATTTCTTCCAAATGACAGAGCCAGTCTGTTAGCAGTTAAGTTAAACAGAGCTTGTCCTGTAATAACCCCGTTCAGGCTGCTAATTGGTACCAGTACCTACTCCCTGCCTCCTCCTCGCTGCTGGCAGAGTCTGCTGCTCTCCTGCCAGGTCAACAAGAGAAGGGGTGTCACCTGCTGGGCTTTGCTCTGGGACAGGGCCTCTTGCCAGGGCACAAGGTAGCATTGGCATGGAGAGACGAGCAAGGATGGGAAGGGCTTTTCCAGAGAAAGCAATGACCGTGTACCCACGAATGTGCTCTGTTCTCTGCTGCTGAAATTGAAGACAGCAGTTGCTCTGCCTGATCTGGCCACAAAGTCATCCTAATCCTCTCCATTTGCTGTTCAAACAATAATGACATCCCAGCATCACCACAGCAACATATGGCTTCACAGCAGGGAAGTCAGGGAAGGTACTGCCCCAGCTGGACACAGCTATGGAGTGCTGGTGCCCAAGATGCCCAGCGTCCCTGGAGATGCAGCTATTGTTACTACCAAAATGCCCAGGATTATCTAATAACAGTCAGCCCATATATAGCACCATGCACTAGGAACAATTCAAGTTGAGCAACAGGTGAAAACAAAGATCTTGGGAAGGAATGTGCTTGCAGCCCTGCCCAGTCCCTTGGAGAACACAGGTGACTGGGCAGAAGTCAAGGTTTGTTGTCTGGTGTTCAGAGTATGTGGGTTCAAATCCTTTGGATGACTTTTGGGAGTATGATACTATTTCACTCCCATGAGAAACTGTATTTTACTGCTCAAGATACTTCTAGCCATCACATTTCAGTCCCCTGCACAAAATAGGCAAAATAGAATTATTTTTGAAGTAATTTGCCTCTCAGAGAACATACTTGCTCATCTGTCCAGGGATCAGCAACACCCTCTACATGTGAGGAACCACCCCCACTAACACACACTGAATTTCAAATATTTGCTGTCAAGTAACAGGAAAAGAGATGAGCAGATGCTTTCATCGATTTAATCAACAAACAAATGCAAGAATGCAAGAAGAACGCAACTTCATAGTGAGTGCTGTTCGAGGAAAAGAATGAGAAGGTCGAATCCGACAGGCTGCTCATTATGAAATATTTGTGCCACTCCCATTATTATTAGTCACTTGTTGTACATTTCCAAAGCAGTTAACTCAGTAATCCTCACAGTGCCGTGGGAGGTAAGACAGTTGTTACCCATTAAGTAAAAACCCTGGTTGTCAATGATGCCAAATGTTTTGGCTGCAGGGAGGCTATAGGAAAAGAGGATGCTCTGAACTCTTGGAAAGCAGGGCTTTGCTAGGGCAGCACAAGATCTCAGAAGTTCTCATTTTGCCTGCATCCAGAGTAAAAGTGGTCTACCTGCTGCCCAGAGAGGCCTCCCTGCAGTATGTGCAGTGTTTCCAGGCATTGGAGGAGTAATTTGATCCTGCATCCTTCTCTGAAGACCTCTGGTATGATCCTGAAGAGGGGTCTCAGGCCCCTGACAGCATCTGTCAGGCCAGATGCTCTTCCCAATAACTCCTGGGAATGACAGGAGTAAAGAGTCTTTATCCCGAATGTTGCCACATCTTTGTGTTGGGTCCCCCAAGAAGCAACTGGAAGAGCATCCTCAGGCACTGCAGCTCTGCACAGATGGGACCCTGCCCAGCCTTTGGCCCTGCAGAGCAGAGAAGGAATGCAGCATGGCTTTCCCCCACCAGTGTTATTCAAAATCAGACTCCAAGATCCCACCTTGAACACATTCTTGGGAAGAAAAAGAAATTTCTCTGTTCACTGACCAAGTGCCAAGAAGTGTGTTTATGCAGCCCCTTTTTTGAGAACAGTGTTTGATGCTGCTCATCAAAGCCTCCCTCATCCCCATTAGGCAGGGCTCCAAGCTCCTCCAAGATTCCCCAGCTCCCAGCTCCTTGGACCTGGAGCTATCCATGGTTTGTGCAACACACGCAGTTCTCATGGTCTTACTCACAGCAAACATCCGACTTCATGCACAGTTCCTGTTTTGGCACTGTAGTGTCCAAATCATCCCATCACATCAGAAAATTGTTCAGCTCAGAACAAGTGGCCCCAGCATTCATCCACATTAGGAACCACCAACACCACAAATGTGGGGAAGGTAGATTGTTGCAATCTAAGATAGATTCTTAACTGACATCTTAATTTAAGGAATTTTCGGAATCTCTGCTCAGGAGAGAAAGATCAGAAATGAGGGATGCGCTCTGGAGCTCCAGGTAGTGGAAGAGAAACTTGATGAATTTAGGAGCTGGCAAAGACTGCTGGTGCGAGAACCTGTTCAGGAGAGTCCCAGCAGCATCTCCACACAGAAGTGGTCAATAGCCTCTGTAGCTGGACCAGAGGGAAAGCAGAAGTCTGGGCTGGCTATGAAGCCCAAAGCTCTTGGATCTCAGGAGCAGAAGCTATACAACCAGCACTTTCTGTGTCTCTGAGCTAGTGGAGTAGTTTTAGGGACCTGGATATGAAAGAGCAGTGAGAACTTGCAAGCCAAATGCTTCTCATTAGTGGTTCATTCTCTTGGTGTGAGGGATAAAAGCTCAGAAAGAGCTAAAGCATCTCCCAGCGTTTGGGTGGAGGGAAAGAGAATGACTACAGAAGATCATCCTTTCCCCAGACAGTGACTCTAGAGCTTGGCATGACCCTGAAGCAGGGCTGTTTTGCATCCCTGTGCTGCTGTCTCTGGCTGAGTGCCTGGCAGCACATCTCCCAGCCTTCAGGAGCTAAATGGGGAGAGACTTGGGCAACAAGGGCAAGAATACATTGGCTGTGCTTTGAAAAGCCACATGAGCATGGTGTTTCTGGAGCTTGTAGGCTTGTAGGGGTCTCCTGTTTTTCTGGGCATTCCTCAGGGAAGCCATGCTTGAATATAACCAGCTGGGAAGCATAAAAAAATATATATGGAACAATGTTGGCACCCATTTTCTGGCATTTTAAGAGCCATCAACCTGCCATCAAGTCAGTGGAACACTACTGCAGGTCTCAGATCATTCCTGTAGACTGGCAGCCTTTAGCAGGCAGTAGTCTGACCTTTTAGTGTTGAAGAACGAGCATTAAAAGAGAACTCTGGAGAATGGTCCCAGGGCTGAGGACTGAGCTGATGAAGGATTGTTCCTCCCAATGGCCAAATGGTGATGTAGCAAATCTTCATTGGTGGTAGAGAAGAAACTCATGTGTTTAGAACAGCTGCAAAACAACTGGCCATGCTGACCTTCCAAACGATAGTGAGAATTCTCTGAAATATCTAAGAGACTCTTGGTGCCCTTACATCCAGCTGTTTGCATGCTTAGGGTAGATCCACTGCTTTGGGACCCATTCACTTGAAATCTTCACTGTGGGGGTTTGTTCACTCTTCTGAACACTCACATTTTTTGGAAAGCAAGGTGCAGCCCACAGAAGCAAGGTCTGGTCTTTCCGATCACAGAGCGCCAGCCCTGTTTGAGTCCAGCTCACAGCTGTCAACCATGACAGATTGTAAATCTGAGGGCCGGAATGGGAGAACATCTGGGTGGCCACCAGAGAGGGCTGGGGGGAGCTGTCAGGGGCACCGCCTGGCTTTTGATCAGCCCTAGGAACTGGCAACGTTCAGCAGGCGCTAATCCGCTCTTTTAGCGATTCTCAGCAATCAGCTTCCTTTCATAGCTGAAGGAGGGGAAAAGTTACTTGATCACAAACCTGAGGGAGCTGGTGTTGAAATATACCTTTAGCTTTTTTCCTGGATTTCTTTTAATTATAAAAGAGGAAGGTAGGAGGGAAATACAAATAAATATACACCAAATATTCACTCTACAGAGAAGAACTCTCCATTAACTCGTGGTACGTTTTCAAACAGATTATTTGCCTTTGGGTTTTCTGCTTTCTTGAGATTTCACATGACATGGAGAAGGGATTTTAGTCTCATGAGATCACGCAGGCAACCATCAGGACAGTCGACCGTGGCTACTTCTGGTGGAGGCTCCTCCAGCCTGTTAGATAGCTTCACATTTTTGTGCAGCCTTTCCATATAAAAAGGTTAGAGTACTGTTCCCTTTATAGAGAAGAGTAAGCTGAGAGCCTCAGCTCATGCTGCAAATCTGTGGCTGGGAACTAGATCCAGATCCAATGATCCCAAATGTCTTAGCTCTAAGAGTCTCATTGTGAAATCCTTTGTTTGAGCTGTCTTTTCGTTTGCATGGTGCTGTTTTTGCATTCGATGGACCACCCTAGAGGACATGTTGTCTCCTCAACTCAAAAGTGGATCTATCATTTAATTACTGTCAGAGCATGAACTATATTCACTTGCTGGGATCACAAAACTTCCTACAGAAACACTCATCAGCTGCAGAGAAAATGATGCCCAGTTAAAATTTAATTCACAGAGAATTTTTTTAGAGAAAAAATCCTCTAAAGACTGACCATTTGTATCACAGCTGTCTTAAGGGGAAGAGAGACTAGAGACTTGCTGTGCTCTGTGCTTGCAACTGGAGTCAGTCTTTAACTCAAAGATTTATTGCTCAGGGAGGGTCCCACTGGAGGCCCAGCACTCCCTGGCCTGTATGATGTGAATGGAGCCACAAGTCAGGTGGTTTTCCCAACACCACGCTTTGAATCCAGCTGATTCAAGTGCAAAACTGAAAACTCCCGAGCTCCGTTACAGCTCCTGACCTGTGGACAGCCCTGCCTCTCTGAATTTAATAAGGTTTTAAATAGGAGCAGGTGTGTAGCATAAGCTAAAGGAGTCCAAGGGAAACCTCTCACTCACAGGTAGCCACAACCATGTTCTGTAGGTCCAACCACCAGTGTCACAAGAACATGCAGAAATGTTCTCTACCGCCACAGGACGTGTCACTGTCCTTGATCCTAAACATACAGGCTGACTTTTAATTAGCAACACACGTCCCGGAAGAATGGCAAGATGTGTCTGAATTTACCTCTATCTTAATTGCATCAGGAAGTTGCCTTCTGGTGCTGATCAGCTCTGAAACTTTTGGCACATCTCATGCTAACAGAGCAAGGCTGCAGCTGGCAGTTCCTCCCAGGCTCTCCCTGGTCTCTTATTCACCAGCCTCTGAGTAGCACCTGCTGCAGGCGAAGCCTCCTGGGAGTACCAAATTGGTCCAGTGTTCCCATGTGGGAGAACAGGATGCTCTATGGAGCCACCTTGGTGCTGGCAAGCAGAGGAGTTACAAGGCTGCAGTGGGGTGGGGTACAGTGGGAAAGGGTAATTGAAAGGGTGGGAGGTTTATACGAGGATAATCTACAGGGTGAATCTCAAGATTGGATTTGTCACAGAGAAATCCCACTTTGTTATTCCAAATTATCTTGGTTCCAGTTCAGTTCTGTGTAGGTAGAGATGTATGTAAATGTGAATGTGATATGTGTACACACAGGGCATAGCCAGACAGCCACCTCTACAACCATCTGGCTTCCCTCACCCTTGCTACTGGCTCCACTGTGCCAGGAACTGATGTGATTCCACTGATTACCAGGCACAACTTGTCAGAGCACAGCCCATTTTGCCATCCTTAATGCCAGCTGGGAATGCAAAATGGGAAACTCCTGGGACAGAGCACATCCCTTCCCCACCTTCCCCTTTATTCCAGGAGGGAAAATGGGCTCTGGTGAAGCCCTGGCTCACATCAGCCCCAATCCTCTCTCTCTTCAGGCTTGCTGTATTTCTTCTCCCTGCCTAATTTCCCTGTGAGGGAGTGTGGCCAGGCTCGCTTCCTCTCACAAAGCAGATGTGAGGTTTGGGACTGCAGCTCCCAGAGAGCTGGGCTATATCATCCTGTACCAAAGCCCAGCCATGTGGTGGCCTTGATGTTGCAGCACACAGTGAGTTCAAAATGGCAGGGAGGTACTCGTGTTGAGCATAGCTCCTTTGCTAATACTGGGTGGCCCCAGCCTGCTGAGAGCTTTAATTTAGGAAGCTGATGGTGGCTCTCAACACACTTGTGTCTGCCTGTTGGTTTGGCTGAGCTAGAAACACATCCCCTTCACTCCCTGTGGCATAGCCTATTCAGGGTCACAGAGTACCTCTGCTACCACGGGAATCGTGCATCCCCATGCTCCCCTCCTCCACCTGCCCTTTTTCTCTCGTGTTGCAGCCTAGAGAGCATCACAGAGAAGCTTCTGAGGTCTGAGAGCCTAGCAGCAGCAGGATGACAGCATCCCTGCCTGCAAGAGCCTCAGAGTTACAGGGTGATGTCCAGTGGCCTTCATGGAGTCCATGCCCCAGGAAGGAGACAGCAAGAATGTCTGCAGCTCTCCAGATGGTCCTTAGTACATCTGAGCAGCTCTACTCCCCTTTCTCTAGCCTGGTTCCTCGGACACAAAGGTGCACTGTGGCAGAATAGGGTCTGCATACAGGAGAGGCTGAGCTGGAACAGGCTCTGGGGCTGAGACAGCCTTCTTGGTGATTGCTTTTCTTTATTTAGTATCTACTGCTGGAGGGCAGCTTAATCCTTGCCTTTCTTCCCACATTAAATGCCAGTGCTCAGACTCTACACACCTAGGTGCTAACAGACTAAACAAGATGAAGAAACAGGGGGTGTATAATTGTGATACCAATATATGTCGCAGCTTACACAGCAGATAATTGGTGTGTGCCAAAAAGGCAGTGGTAAATGGGTCCCGGAGGAGATTTCTCCCTAGAAGAGCAGCCTTTCACACCACCAGCCTCCGTAATGAGGGGGAAACGATGCATCCTTTGTCCCAGGGGTCCTACCATGAGGTGTAGGCAATAGACTGCAGCAGCCCTCAAGCACAGCTATCTGCCTTACTCGGGCAGTGGATACTCCTCCTGCTTCCTCGGTTTGTTTTGATGCTCTTCTACTGTGAGACCACAGTTATAGAAAAGAAATGAGTTAGTTCTGCCAAACCAAGGAGTTTGATGTTTGATTGCAAGTTTTGGGAAGAGAGATCAAATGGGGTTTTTTTCTCAGCCATGACCACTTAGAGCTTGGTTGAGACACTTCCCACCACAGCAGTGCAATCTTTCAGAGCACACTGCTTTCTTAAGCCATCTTTTTGTTTTGGGCTGTGTGGTTTTTGTGGTGGGTCTCAGGTTTCCTTGTCAGATTTGGGAGCTGTGTGTCCATCCTCAAAACTGCTGAGCATGTCTCACAAGCCCCCTTCCCTGCACACCTAAGTTAAGAGTTGTTTTTTAGGTATTGTTTTCTATTGCTCAGGGGCTGAGAAAATGCCAGTGAAATAGGGCAGAACTTGATGGAGAATGAATTTCTCTGGAGGAAAGAGAGAACCGCAGACGCCTGCCCTTCTATTCCTGTTTACCTTTGCTTTCAGGAGGTCAATTAAATTGCGGGCATAAACTTACATTGCAGTTTGCAAACTGATACTCACCAGAAGGTGTTCTGGCATCACAGAGCATTTTGTGTTTCGGTTTCTTCTTTCCCAGATCCTTTATGGCTTGGTAATAACTTGCAACACATGTATCACAGAAACATTATTTACACAACATTTTTGCAGCATCACAATTGAATTTAGTTGGCAAAATTCCCATGAAGATGTTACTCTTGTGGAATGACCAACAACCCGTCTCAAACTTGGACTTTCCCATTTTTTCTGTGTGGTACAGCTGTGGGATTTCTTCATAAGCACTGACTGAAAGGTTCATAGTTTTTAATTCTGTGTATGTTGAGAAGGGGGGAAGGGGGGTTGGGTAGTGGTTCAGGCAGTAAACATTCGTTTGGCCTCTCTACCTACCCAGTTACCCCCTTTAACATGGGATATAACCACTCCATGGAACTCATTGCTGTGGGATATTGTGGAAAACAACCATTTCAGTGCCTCAAACAGCACAACAGATGATGAGAAGCCTCTCATGGTCAAATATAGTGATCTAGCCAAAGCTCCATCTCTGGACATGTCTGCAGTGCAAGCTGTCAGGTGCTAAAAGGGTGCAGAAGGGAAAAGATCCCTCTGTCAAGGCCCAGTTTTTATACTTTAGTTGCTGTCAAAGCTAGGAGAATGAACTCGGTGGACTTTTGATCCAGTATAGCATTTAGTTCAAATTTACACTGGCTGGGAGTCAAGCCTGGTTTCTGTCACAGGGTGTTGTGCAATTCTTGCTCTCATTTCCAGTGTTGTCCCCCCCATCCCACAGAGGTTAGTGAGTTTGTATCTCAAGGAAAAGAGAGAGTATTTCCTGACTGCAGTCACATTTGTACCATCAAGCCTTGCCCAATTCTGCTTCTGAGTTCTTACTCAGAGAACTGCTTGCACTTACTTCAAAGAAAGTGCTTACATGCAACTGACTTTAAAAGATATCTTGGAGTGAAGCTCTATCAGCTCTCTATCCATGTGATGGCTGTCCCCTCATTTTATCATCCATTTTCTCGATACTGGGCTCTAACAGAGCCTCTCTTAGGCTCTCCCTTCCCACAGGTACTGTCCTGATGCAGAACCCAAGAGCTGCTATCTTAGGCCCTCAAGTCAGGAGGAGTTTTTCTTTGCTAGACTGACCTGAAGAGAACAGTCAGCTAACTCAAGAAGAGCTTTCCAGCCAGAATTAATGGGATATAGTGTGTTTTCCAAATTCCCTTAGTAAAGCCCTGAAGTCAGAGGCTGATAGATGTATCACATGGAACTGTCTGGGGTTGTTGGGATTTCTGTTCACTCACCCTCCCAGCTCTTCTACAAATCTGCACTGTTGCATTTGTTGACAAGTCTGTATTTTTAGCATCTTGAGATCCCTTGCATTATACAATACTCCTGAATTTCCCTGATCCCAGAGCCTGACATGCTGGCACCTAATAATACTTATCCTTCATTCCACTTTCCTCCTGGCAAGGCTCCCTCACTGGTCAGCAGCCCCTCTTCATTGCAATGTGGTGATTGCTTTAATGATCTAGAAAGGAAGATGTAAAATAATACAAGAAGGCAAGAAGGATGTGTAATGAGGTAAGGAAGATGTATAAGGAGATAAAAGTGATGCAAATACCTCCTGCATGAGAAAGGACTTGACAAAGCTTGGGGAGACACTCCTCAGTGGTTCAGTGAAGAGGGATCCCTGTTGCAAGAGAAAGTCAGGGGGATGAAAACAAATAAAAGCATCCTGGAACCCTTCTCTGACTCGTGGGCTTTATGGGGCTCTAAGTGATGTGTAGCAATGCCTGGGGAGGAGGCTGGCACTGTAGTCATGGTGGGACCACTGCTGAGGTCCCAACACCTTTGTGTCAGCTGCTATGAGCTACAGGTCTGCTCACCCACCCCTTTGGGAGATAACACAGTGATAGTGGCACGACCCTGAACATTCCAGGACGAACACTGCCTCAAGGAGAAAGAGAAATAGAGTCATCAGTATGAGTGTGCCAGTGGTCTTTAAGGGGACAGCTGGGAACACCTGCCATTTTCTCTCGTAAGCACAAAAGTGATGGAGGAAAAAGAGTTAAAGAATGGGGAATTCCAGTGGAATACACATATTTTAACACCAGCCATAAACTCAGCAGTACTCAGAAAGGGCCTGGGTAGCTGGAAGGCACCGGGCCATTGCAAATAACAGTAAGTTATGCAATTTTTTCTTCTAATTCTTGTTGCTGGCTTCTCAGAGTTGGCCTAGGGAGCTTCCCTCTCAGGGAGCGGGGGGAGTATGTCTGACTTCAGTTATCTCTGTGCCATCAGGCCAACTTCTATAATTTTGAAGGCAGTCAGCAAGGCTCAGAAACGCTGCAAACAATGACCACTTGTGTCAGAAGGAGCATGAGTTATCCTGCTCCAGGACCTGTCTTTGGCTGCTCATTGACTGAGCTGCTTAGCTGGCAGGTATACCCATGACAGAGGATGAGGGGCAGAGATGTGCTTACTCCACACTTGACCCCTCCAAGCCCTGACATCTTTTCTAGGAAACCTGGTGCTGGCTACTGTTGGACATAGGATGGAAAGAGGGATTCATTCCACATGCATATTTCCATTGGTCTCCTTACTTTTCTTCTCTGGTGCTCCAAGCACAGTTTCAGGCTTTGGCTAGTACACCTGCCACGACCTCCCATGCTTTAATGTCTGCAGCACCTGTAGAGAAACCTGGAGCATCCCGCGTTTGATTGCCTGATTCCACCAGCTACAAGCCTGAGGATGACCTGGCTGTCATGGTGACAGTCTGGAATAACCCCTGGACATTCAAGTGTAGGAAAAGGGTTAGATAGTGTCAGAATGGTTTGAAAGAGAAGCAAAAGATTGTCTGCTCCAGAGTCACTATGAGCTTTGTGTTGAGCCAGCTTGGTGGAGTCAGCAGTTCTCAGGACTGCTCAAGACTGTCATACCCCACCTGTCCGGGCACTCCAGCAGTACTGAAAGCTGGCATTTTGCTTTATTAATCAAGTGCTGTTTCCTCATGGCTTTCTCTCAGCTGCAGTTATAGCCTGTCTAGTCATTAGCAGCTCCAGGCTGACACACAAGCAGCAGGAACACTGCTCATCACTCATCAAATGCTGAGCTTATTTGCATGCTTTCAGTTTTCATGCAATTTTTAAAAGTGCAAACAGATGTCATGAGATTTTTATCTCATTACCTTCATATGGTTTTCATCCCCATTAAACTTTCAAAGAAATACTACATGCCACCAAGTTTTTGATCTTTAAGAAGCCCCATGCAACAGAACAGCCCAAAGCCAGGTAGCTTGGTTACATAGAAAGCCTAAATACTCCAGGACTGAGGTGTTGTACAAACTAGACTCTTAACAGCTGAGACTGATCCAAGCTACAGAAAACTGTCTTCCTTTTTCATACACTCTTCTTTCATTTACAGCTCAGAACATCTCAGTATGAAATTCTCCCCTCTCTCTTCTGGTGAGCTGCTTGACTTCAGTGCCCGTTGTGTCAGCCCAAAACATTGTCTCTTCAGAGCAGTCCTTGTGGTTGGAAAGTGCTCTTGCTGATGTGCTGCAGGCACACAGACTGGGGTGGCACCCCTGATGGGCTCCCCAGCAGGCATCAAAGAGTCCCTAGTGAGTCTGGTGTCCAGGCACCATGTCCAGCCTTTGCTGTCTGCTACACAGCCCAGTAGAGGATTTGAAGTGGACTGGAGGGTATTGTAAGAGTAAGTATGGAAGGCATAGGGAATTCTAGCGCTGCAATGAAGGCATTAGAAGCTAGGCTTCCTTAACTCTGCTGCTCCCCATAGATTTAACTTCACTTACTGGAGCTCATGCCTCAGAGCAGCACCTGCACCTTTACAGGGGACCATGCTGGTGCTCCTCTTTCAACAAAAATACCTCCTGCTTCTTTGAAGATGGAATTGAACAAATCTTCCTTCAAGCTGCTTTATATTGCATCTAGTCCAGGCATCAGCAGGAAATTCATCTGCATTTCTGCATTACTGTGCCAGCAACCAGGAACTGCAGCAGCATCCCAAGGTGAGGTCTGATCTCTTCGCTCACATCATCAGCTTTCACAACACCATAAAATGGTCCTGTGCCACAACAGACAGGGGGGAAAATCAGACAGACCTCTCCACTGTTCTGCCCAGGTGACAAGCACTATTCATATGACATCACTCTCTATGGGCTTTGACTGAGCCACACAGAGCCTCCTACAAACAAAGGGGATGAGACAGATTCTGCTATGAAGTGCTCAGCCTGTAAGGAGACAAAAGAGTGATGGGATCTGAGAGGAAACAAATAAAAAACCTTTTTTTTTCAAGATCACAGAACAGGTCAGCAGCATTAGGAAACACAATGCTGAACTAAATACCAAAGTGCAGGTGCTTCCTGTAGGACTCCTCCTGTAGATAATTTAGTCTATTGAGCAGGTTTTGTTACAGAAATATTTAAGAAGATGTTCATTGCTTTGATTCAGGTTCACAGGCACACCAAACATGTTGCAGCTGTGTATCGTTGGAGGTGAAATGAGCAATGGACAGTGTAGAATGGGGCAATCTGTCAAGCTCATAAAACCCTTTTTGATTCCCATTTCTAGGAATAAAAGAAACGTTTGTGCAATCACATGAACTGCTAAACATTCTAGCATCGTTTTGCTGTTAACTCCCTTCTGTACCAGATGGAGGAAGGGCCATTAGACATTTTACCAATCTGATTTTTGGTGAGATTCTTTAAGACCCCTGTAAATCTTGTCAGAAAAAGTATTTGGCATTAAAAAAAATTGCTCAGGTAAGAAAGCTGGAATGTGGGGTGGTGTTTTGCAGAAAGAGCCTACCCTTCTGGAGCATCCAGTCCATGCACTACTACATCTTCCAAGGCAGTTCTGAAGAAATAGCCCCATCGCCCAGTTTCCAAAGAAAACATCAATTAAAAAAATATCCTTTTCTTCAGTTTTTATTCCACTAAAATATTGAGCTGGAATATTGTGAAAGGATGCATGAATTTTGCTCTGGTTATTTGCAGAGCTGTTTCACATCAGGATCACTCTTTTATCAATAGAAATGTAAATCACAGCTGAGCCAGTAGGAAAGGTGAGACAGCTAAGATGGCAGGAATCCATTGTTTCAAGCCTTTTGCTCAGAAAGCTTTTTCTATTTCTTTTCACTGACATCTCATATGTTGTTTTTTCTATTCCTTTTTTTTTTCTCACAAAACATAATTAACTTAATCAGATTTTTGTTAAAGGAAGGAGCCCAGAGATAGGCTGAAGCCTCTCCTAAGCGCCTTTCTGTCTGGGAGGAATCCGAGTCCCAAATATTGAATGTTCCAGTCTGGCATGCTGAATGTCACACAAATATCAGCTGTAGTACAAGTGAAATGCTTTGGTGAATCATTGGACAGTGCCTGAGGCTGCTAACAGTTCAGTCCCATCCTATTGTTACATTAGCAGCCGTGTTAAAAAAAAACCAGCCTGAAAATTATCCAGTGTAAAAATAAGTAATAAATTAATTTTGTGCAGACCTCCTAAGATTAACAAAACACACCCTGAACTTCCCCTCTAAGATCAGCTACATTATTTTTATAAACATTTGTTATCACAACTGGCCTTTTTAGAGGGTTCAGAATTTGCACCCTGGGTAGACAACTACTTAAAAAAAGTAAACTCATTGTGCTTTCTCTATCTACACTTTATACCTGATCCACTTAGCTGCCTAGGTTTTTTTCTGGGAGCAGAGGCACGCACCACTTCCATCATTTCACAGCAAGGCTCTCCCCACTCTCCAGCCACAGAGATTCCTGGGGAGAACAGAGATATCTTAGGGAATCAGAGGTCTCTTAGGCTGTGGACCTGTCTCCTGCTGAGCAGTGAATTGCAATACCATCTTCTCTAAAATGAGAAAATAGCCACTCATGCAACAACCAGGTGTGCTACACTCCCTTCCACAAAGGGGTGCAAATCCCACTTGTTCAAAAATCCAGAGCAAGTGTTAATCATGCACTACTCAGGAAAGAGAAGTGAGTGTCAGGTTTAGAGCCTCCTTCTTAAATGACCCAATATGAACTGAAAGAAATCGCCCTTTTCACAAAGGTGGTATCAGCATGGGTGATAATTATTTGGATTTTAAGGCCAATGAGGTCTATATAGTTCATGATACAGACCAAAACACCGACTCTCAAAGCAGGACCTCAGTTACAGCCATACTTTACAGAATCTTGTGCTGCGTTGGCCTGTAAAATGAATTTAAATAAGGGAGAGGCACATGATTGGTGTCTGCTTGAGGCTATAAAGCAATGCTTAAACTTGCATGTAAGTAAGGAAATACAAGCCTAATGGAGAAAAATGTGAAGCTGACACAGTGAGGTGGCTGCAGTCATGGCTCATGTAGCAGCAGTACAAAGGACGTCCGCAGAAGAGTGGATGATGAAGTGAGGCTCAGTGGCACGTGGGTGGTTTTTTGTACACAGGTTGTTCAATTCATTTATTCCATGTTGGCCAGTGTCACCTATCCCAGAGATTTCAGGACACTTCTCTGTCACAGTTTTTCAGAGTGGTTTCAGCTGCAGAGTCACTGTCTACCTTCACCAAGCAGCTACAGCCACCAGCCTGCAATCACCTGCAGCATCCGTGTCCCAGCCAAACTTCTCCACAAGCACGGTCAGCCAGTCTCTGCATTAAACAGCTTCCCCTTGGACTGACACAACGTTGGTTTTCCCATGTCTGTCATGCCTTCTAGCCAGGGGCCCACTTGCCACAGCTGGAGCTGGGGCTGCCCTAGCTGGGACCAGCAACAACCAGCTGGCACAAGATGAGGGGTGGTTCAGACAAAGCCAGTGAAAATAATGCGGTTCACCCCATGAAGACAGACCCAGTCCTGTCATTCTTGATCTCTGCCCCGTGCTTTAGATGTGCACCACCTCTTTTCCCATCTCACTGTTTCTCCAGCATCCATTACAGCACAAGCTTCCCCAGCTGGCCTGTGTCCTCCCGAACAACTCAAGCCAGCAGCACCCTGGCCAAAGGCAGTATTTTTCATACAATTTTTTGTTTGTTTTATTAAAATACTAACAGTAAATACATTCATTAGTAAGATAGAGGAAGCAGGAAACACGAGGCAGGATGGAAAGGTTTGACCAGCTATAAATAGCAGACAGAATAAACAGGCAATTGCGAACCATGGGTTGTGAGGCTGGGTTTCACATGGAGGCAGCACCTGCTGCTGGGAGACTTCCACTGGTTTGTTTGTTTGCTTTTAAAACAAAAATTATTTATGATGATGGACTCCAGGCTGAGAGATCTGCCACTTTCTGGGAAAACATTAATACTTAGTCATCACTGGCAGGTGTTTTTCTACCTCCTGTGCAGTATTTGACCCACTCTGCATGCCAGAGGCAAGGTAGGGCTTTCATCATGGACTGCCCTTACCCCAAAACCTTGGGATGTGCTGGCAGCCTGGGCAGCTGCTTGCAGATTAGCAGGATGTGTCACAGCACATTAGCTGAGCCTGTGGGAGGCTTAGGATATTTCACAGGAATGGAGATTTTGGGAACAGGAGGCAAGGTTAAACAGGGGAGCACACGGAGGTCTCTGCCCTAGGGGCACACAACAGGAGGGGATCCTGAAAGGTCCAAGGGAAACATGCACTGATGCTATGGATGAGCCTTGGAAACATTTGTGAGCAGGGAAAAGAAAGGATGCAGAGGCTTGTCCTGAAATGTCTACAGAGCCTTCACGGAAAGGCTTCCCAAGGAGTGGGGATGGTGACTCTGAGCAGGCCTGGCACAAGCTGCTGGAAGCACTTACAGGGTGCCGAGGCTCAAGCATTTTTTTTTCCCAGGAAGGCAGGTTGTCAAGGACAGGAGGGACCGCCCAGTACAGCTCTCAGAGTGGCTGTCCCAGGTCAACAAGTGTGGCAGTGGACATGTTCCTGCAGACACCACAAGGACTCCTCCTGGCCTCAGGCCTCCACTCAAAGGCCATTGCCTGCAGCTGCTTCCACACAGACTAATCCCGCTTTTCCCCAGGCAATAAAGGGATGCACCTTTTTCTTGGCCATGCAAATGTCACAGCCCCTTAAGAAGGTGACTGCACTCACCACCACCCTGAGACACTCCCTATGGCTGAGCTGCTTGGGTAAGGGGGGGTATTTTTCAGTCAAGTCTCCACCTGAATGAAGAAAAGGCAGGAATTCTTAGCCTGACCAATGCTCCACCACTGAATTTCAGCCATCGCTGCAGTTGAGATCAGTAATTTGTTTTTATCTCCCAAAAAGCCATTTTATGGACAAAAAGCCATTAAGAGATGGTGAGCCCCACACAATCTCCACACAAACCCTGTTTCAATGTATGCCAGCTCCCCGTGTGCAACGTGCCTCATTTCTTATTTACATTTGCCAGGCTTGAAACTGCAACCCCCGTTGCTTGTTATGCCTCTCTCTCCTAGATGAAAGAGCCCTAAAATGTCACCCTCTCAGTGTTATCATCTGCCCTCTGCTATTATTGCCTCTCAGTAAATAAAAGGGACTTCCCAGTCATTATTTTATACCCCACAATGACAGTGCTTTTTCAGATAAATTAGTTTTCACTCCTCTTATCTGCATTCAAGCCTCACCTCCCTTTCAGTGTTTCCATTGCCTGCTCAGGGACCTTTCCTGTGTCTCCTCTGACCTCTGGGAGAGGAGCTGAGCTGACTCAAAAGGGGAGCTTGGTGTGAGGACATTCGATCTGCTTACAGACCTGCAGACCTAATGTCGTACACGGCTGAGGCCTTTGTGCATGTCTGAGCTGCTCACTGCACATCCTGGGAAGATAACAATTGCTGGCTTGCCTGTAAAGGTACATCCCCTTTAGCACGATCAGCTTGTACAAGGCACATCAGTTTTTGTGACTGGGTACTTATCTACAAGGAGTTTTGTCCTCTACCTTGTGCACAGTTACCTTTCAACAGAAACCTCTCAACTGAAACCATCTTATTTCACTCTCCCTTTCTATCCTGAAATACATAAAAACATCGGGGCAAAATCTTTTTCTGCAAACAGCTGCAAAAACTAGCTTGACTGGGGATGCTCTCCGGATTTTCTCCCTCTCTCTTCCAAATTAGTATTTTTTCATTCTGGCAAGTACCCACCCTATTCCCACCCAATACACAGAAACCAGAAACTAATCTTAAGTGTGTCAGACCAACTTCATTGTCCATCCTGAGAAAAGTTTAAAATGTAAGCTGTCAACAATGCATAGTTTAAAGCACATTGAAAGCCATGGAAGGCCAGTTAAGACTACATGACAGTGAGATGTCTTCTAAGGCACGATAGGAAACTGTGTTTAGCTTTTATATATAGCTTTTCAACCCCCTAGTACGGTTTTACAAAGTAGGAGCAGCATCACTGTTCCCCAAAATATCCTAACCACATCATGTTAGAAATGGAGCTTTACTACTTCACTTTGTTTCCTAGCTACCAACATTTTTTTAGCTTAGTAGTAGAGATGAGCAGTGAAATTTGGCATTCAGACTGCAACTTCAGAAAAGCCTTAAAAAACCTCATGCATATATACATATCTATCTATATATACATCTGTAAAAATTACAGTTGCTAGCACAGTTCTCTTCAGAAATGTTTCAGTTCCAAGCTCCATCCTGGTTATCCACTCATTCCCATCCTGGGGTCCCTGCCAGCCTAGTCGTGGACCCCCCCCAGTTCTGCCCCTACCTCACAGCCCCCTCCATCCCAGCCCCCCAGCTCTGCCCTACACCCCTTTCCCACCCCAGCCCCATCTGCTGTCGGAGCGTTCTCTCTCCTCTCACCCTTTCCAGCTCTACCAGTCCCTTTACATTCATCACATTAAAGAAAACATTTAATGGTCATCTCTTTTATCTCCTTCAGTGAACAGTTAATCAGAAAAAATGCTTTCATGTTGCTAAATCAGGGCCAGTGGGCAAAGCCAGGCTGACAAGAGACATTTTCCTCTGCTACTAACCTGGGCTAAATAGTATTAATTACAGAGGCTGGGCTTTGATTGCTGGAGTGTGGTGGGGCTGGTGAGAGCTCCCTCCTCCCCCTCTGCTCCCTCCCACCACAGGCCCACACTGTGCATCCTTACCTGCCTGCCCTTTGCCAGCATCCCCATCTCATGTCACAGCACAGCTGCAAGTGGGATCCCCTAAATCTTCACCTGGGCTGCTCAGACAGTAACTCTGAAGAGTCAGGTCCCTGGGCTGGAGGACAATCTAGCTGGGTGGTTGGGGTGTCCCCGTCCTTGCCTTCCCCCATGCTTGTCTGCCCAAGGCAATGTCTTTTCCAGGACAGAAACTGCTTCTTGCTATGTGTTTCAAAGAACCTGAGTTCTGGCAGGCCACTCAGTAGACATCACCCCATACAGTGTTTCTTGGCCTGTGGTCTGTGGGCCACAAGTGGTCTGCCAGATGTCAAAGGGACTGCAGAATGACTGCAGACAATTTTTTGGGACAGACATATCCATCCTCACACATGCCACAAAGGAGCAAAGACAACAGGCAGTGGGAGCAGAAGGCAAATTGAGGACAACGTGCTACAACTCAGTCCTCCGTGGGGTGGTCCAAAGGTGTTTATTGCTCTTTCAAAGAAAGAAAGAAAAAATATGCCAGA
The DNA here is from genome assembly GCF_009650955.1 of Corvus moneduloides. NCBI lineage: Eukaryota > Metazoa > Chordata > Aves > Passeriformes > Corvidae > Corvus > Corvus moneduloides. Next base: position 89,950,839 of record NC_045478.1, read on the forward strand.
CTAGCCCCACAGACACAAGAGGCCCGTCTCTGCACATCTCCAAGGACATTATGAAGGAAATGATGTTGTGACCCGGTCTGTTGGCAATAGTATCCCCCACGTCTGGGGCAATAGTATCCCCCACATCGCCCAGGTGGAAGGTGACAACCTTCCATCCCAAAGGCGGCATCAGCAAACAACTGGTTACCAATTCTGCTGAATTGGCCTCCCACAAACTAGCAGAACAGGCCAAATCCCCAGACAAAATGAATCACAGCTGAAACACTCTGCTTTTTAGAGACAGAATGCCACTAACTACTTTCTCCGTCCCTCTCTGCACTGAGCAGGACTTTACAAAAGTGACCACAGGAGGAATTTTCAGGGCGGTCACTCTCTGTTTCAGAGACCTTCCCTTGGGATGGGCAGCACAGCTGGAGGCTTTAGTCAAGCTGTGGTTTAAGCTGATTAAGGTGACTGTCCCTGGTGACCCATGTTGCCAAGCCCTGATCCCATGCAGCTCGTGGGCAGCATAATGGGAGCACAGCACTCCAGGAAAAAGGCACCTCCAGATTCACTACAAAACTCATCTGGAGCAGCCAGGCAGGACAATATTTTTAAATGCTTTTTGATTTATTTTGAGTGTTTGCTGCTGTATATGAAGACCTGTTTCTCCAGCCAGTGTGAGTTGGAGCATGAGCCCAACTGGATGACCTTTGCAAGTTGGGGTCCCATATTCCCATCCTGATCCTGACTACTCCGTGTCTTTCCTCCTCCTCCTCCGTGCTGCATCTGGTTTCCACAGGCTCACCCTGCCTCCTGAGCTGATGCTTTGCTCTACCCTGCACAAGCACAGAGGGAAGCAGAAGGGGTAGATCTGGTCCACTTTTCCCCAGCCCACACTCTGGTCCTTATGTGCTCTTCTCAAGGACACACAGATGTGGTTTTCCCAGACAGCAACAACAGGTTGGAATCTCCACCAGGGCAAACCAGCACATGGCCTTGGAGGTCTGCCAGCACAGTCTAGCCTCTTAGACTCATTTCCTCTGAAAAGCAAAGAATTGGAGAATTTGGAAAACACCTGGGGTGATCAGGGTGCAGCAACCAAAGTCAGCTAAACCTTCATATAGCAGTAGCTTGCATGGATCCAGATGCTCAAGACAAGTTTACTCCAAGTTTTTTTGGGAACAGCGCTCTTTGGACTACCTGGATCTCTAGGGCAAAAGACCTCAGACTTGTCAATAGCTTCATTTGCACCTTCAAACTACAGTGTAGCACTTAAGAGAATGAAATATCCAAGTAACCCAGCTAGGCAGCTGTCCCCATGCTACTCCTCTCTCTACTCAAATGCGTTTTAGGCTGACAGTGCCGTATTTATAGAACACACTGTAGCAGTTCCAGCACAACACTGTTGAGGAGGCAGAAATAGGCATTTTGCTGTCTGGGGGGGCAGCACAGAGCCTAGGGGACAAACACACGCTCAGGCAACACGCAATAGTGAGGGAACCTAAGGCTCGAGTGGCCATTGCTGAGTTTAGAGTTAAGAGACTGTTGATATGAGTGACAGCTCAGAGTCCTCATTGCAGCATAATTCAGACTACGAACAATGCAGTGGTTTCTTATATTAACTCCAGATATTTAGAGCGCTCTTCATTGACAGAAAGATGAGAAACTTTTTTTGTTGTTGTTGGGTTTTTTGTTTGTTTTGTTTTACATGTAGAAATGTAGAAGATAAGAACAGCCTGGATCAAATTAAGCCTCCATCTCACCTAAAGTTCTCTGGCAGGCTGGTTTTTGGTTGCTTCTGAGAGAAAAGCAAGAAGCTTTGCATCAGTGGGATAATGTGCTTCCAAAAGAGCTTCTTCCTCAGAAGTTGTCTCTCTTGCTTAGAAGTTGTCTTCTGCCTTGAGGCAGGGTGGTTTCTGGCCAAAGCTACTTGATTTGACTTTGTTCTTTGTTTATTTTCAGCTCTGCAGGCTGTCACTGTGAATAATGGGTCTTTGGTGCTGGAACACAATTCTCAGATGAATATTGTCTTCCATAGTAAATTCCAGGGCTGCTCAATTGCAGAATAAATCTTACCTTCATGGAGGGGGTGGCTGGGGCCTTTGGAGATGGCACAGGGCGCCTGTACAGCACCTCCCTGTCAGTGCACAGAAGGTCATAACTCCTTGCTGAAGTTCTGCCTGTGGGGGCCAGGCCGTCCTCCAGCCTGAGCAATGAGCTGGGCCTGCCTGAAGCTCTCCTGAGCTCCACGCTTGGGAATCTGCTGCCACATGGTGGCATACACTCTCTCTTCCTGGCCCTAGGAATCCCTCCTTGGCTTCCAAGAGGTAGCACATGCGGAAAGAGTACTTCTGAGCTCTGCATTGTAACTACCTCACCAAGTTTCCAGGGACCCGTTCTGGAGCTGCTTGAAGCTTTTCCAAGAGCATTGTTTCCTGTTTGGAGCTACACAAAAGTACGAGGAATGCTGGCAAAAAATCTGAGAGGATCTCAGGTGCTTTGGGATCAGCAGGTATGATTTGTTAATGAAAGACTTTTACCTTACCTGAAAACACTAGAAGTATCTCCACAAAGCAGACCAAGGTCTGCATCCATCTCCTCGAATTTCTGCTCTGCAGCAGATGCAAAGGCAGCACCAGGCAGGAAAAGAAACTATAGAGATCATTCCTATTCCTGACAAAGACTGAAAAGCAAAAAGGTGGTTGTCACAGGAGCTGGTGGAGAGCATCACTCGCTCTGTCTGTGTGCAGCACTGTCAGTTTTCAATGCTGCATTTCACTCCTTGAGGCCACAGGTTACGTTGTCCTGGGTCAGGCAGCTGCGTGCTAGAGAGGATGCATTTGCAAGGCAGCTGCTCAAAACAAGGCTGACTGCTTCCTTCCGGAAGGGTGGTGACACCTGTGGGTGGAAAATCCATGGGCAGTGCCCTGGGGCCACCTTTGCTCTGGAGGCTGTGAGGCAGCATGCTCAGAGCCTGCTGCTCCCACTGCGCCCTGTGCGTAGTGCTGGAGAGGGCAGCTTTGCGCAGCAGGCGTGGCTGGCTGGGAGATGCAGGGAGCCACCCAGCCGGAGAGGGAGGGTGGCAGAGCAATGCACCTGCCCAAAGGGTCACCTCCGTAGAGCCACTGAGTCGGCAAAGGCCTTTGGGGAACTGGGCCCAAACCAATAATGCCTGGAGTCTGGAACAGAAAAACTGATGCCTGGCATTGAGAGCATTCCTGCTCTCCTCCATGTCATGACAAAGCCGAAGTCCATCTAGCAGCAGCTTCTGGATGCAGGAAAATTACAGGTTCTGTGAAAATGGTGAGTTGCCATGGACCTTCCTCCCATCCCACCACAACCCATGCCCAGTGGTAAAAGCTGCACCTATTTCCTCTTCCAGCCTCACCCCCGCTGCCGTCCTCTGGCAGTAAGACTAATGCAGGGAGCAATGCAGGATGGGCACAGTAACACTGGGAGCAGCAAAGTGTGAAAAAATAAGGATGGGGAGGTGTGACCCCTGGGGAGGAAGAGGGACTGTCCAAGAAGCGGAATGGACAGGCAGAAAGGAATAAAGGGGCAGTGAGCAACATATTAGGAAACTCTGTGCCATGGTGGGATCTCTGTGTTGGCAGGACACTGGTGCCCAGAGGAACCGAGTACTCAGGCCCATAAAGCAGGGACTGGAAGGACCATCTCTCCCACAAGCCAAGTAGATGCCTTCATGACACATCACAGAGCTGCCCCATCTCCTGCCTCTGCTGTTCCTCAGCTGCCTGAGCTGTAGGGGAGGAAGGGATGGCCAAGGAAGGGGATTTTGCAAATGTTGAGACAGAATAAGCAACAAGGCTGTTAGAAGCTCAACCACTGTCATTCCATATGGTTTGATGTCCTATGGCAGTACATGCAGATAAGAGGGAGGCTTTGAGATTACCAGTATCCAGCTGTGGAGCATGCAGGCACCCAGGAAGAGCCCTGGGACCATGCCATGGCCTGTGTGGCAGCAGTCAGGCCACTTATTGTTGACTGTGCCTCTCTTCCTCTCCTCGTGGAGATGGGCTAGCCCTCTGCCCCAGATCCTCTGTCCTCACTGCAGCTCTCTGCTCTTGCCTGCTGCATCTTATTCCATGGAAAAGCGTTCACCGTGTGGGGCAGAGGCCACGTCTGTGCCCTGGGGGATTGTGCTCTGCCTAGGAAACCTCAGATAGCAGGGTAACCCGCCTGGGTGATTAACAGTGGTGGAAGGTGCTGCAGAAGTGCTCGGGTTGATTCCCCCCAGAGGCACTGTGTGAACGGGCGAACACATCAAAGGGTGTCTCCCTTTCATCTCACTGCTCCGAGCAGACGGCTCCGAAGCATCTCTTCCAAGGACAATATGGGGGAGAACTTTAATAACCTTACAGTGTGGAGCCCTGCCAGCGCTCCCAGTGGCCACTCTGGCGGCAGCTAAAGGGGCGCCTTCTCCGCTTCCACCCTAATTGCCCTTAATTGGCTCCTGCCTGCTGGCAGCAGAACGGCAAGGGCACTCCAAGGATCACTGCACAAGAGTGACAACGTTTGGAGAAGGATTGTCGGCCCCTGCCTCGCCCCACCTCCATCACACTCTCCCCCACCCACCAGAGCAATACAATAACCTTTCCAAGTATGAGATTTTTCTGTCAGTACATAACTTTTTCTTTCCAGGCCCTGCTCTGGAGTGGGCCTTGCCAGGGAGCTGGGGCAGGGCAGCAGGGCAGGGTCTGTGTCCCACATCCAGAGGAGGGGGTATGTGGTGGCCTTGGGCTAAGGGGGACATAAGCATTGTCACTTCGTACAGCACTGCAGCCACAGTGCCCAGGAGCATGTGCTGGTGCAGTTAGCCCTGCTGCTCTGCTCTGTGCCAGGCCTTCCTGTGCAGGTGACCAGAGCTTTGAGGTCCCCCACTGAAGAACCAGCAGACCACAAAAATCCAATTCAGCCCACAAAATCCCAATTGCCCTAGAGAGAGGTGGTGCTGTCCTGGGGCAGCCAGGTGGGAATGGGGCTGCATCCCGGCCATGGCCAGCACTGTTACCCTGGGGATGTGGAGAGGTGATAGGGAGGGCTCCTTTCTGTCCCTACTCCACATCTCAGTGCAGAGTGAGAGCACACAAAGCAGAGGGTCCCTGAAACCCCCCTTCCCTAGGAAGGGTTCTCCAGGACACACTGGCCCTTGGCTCATCTGTCTCCAGTTTTCTGTGGCAGACATCCCTGCACTTTCCCCTCTCTGCCTGACACCCACAAAAGCCATTCCCTCATGTCAACAGGAGGGTGGGAAGCTGCAACACAAAAAGCACCTTGTAGCTCTGACCAGACATGTTCCCATCAGACTGTGTCCCTGCTCCTGCTCCCAGCCAGGACAAACTCTTGCTGCAGCAGCAAAATGCAGCTGAGCATCTTCCCAGTCCCTCATGGCTGCCCACATCCCAGTCAGGGCCAGTATCTGCAGGCAGCAGGTATCACATGAGCAACATGCTCCACAGCAAGCTGGCAGGGACATGGAAACGCAAACGGGACACAAATTCAGTTCTGATCTGCAGTTCGGAGGGAGCTGCAATGTCTTTCCCACTGAGGTTATTTTTAAACTGTTTATCAAAGGCTCACTGCTCTTGGCAGCAGGGTGGGCTATTTTTGGATGCCTGCTTCACCTCTCCACTGAGATGTGCTGGCACAGGCTTGTCCCTTCTTTTGCCTGGCACCCTCAGACCTCCCATGGTCTCTGAGGTTTGCCCTGCTATGGTCACTGCTGCTTGCTTCCTCACATGTCGAGGGACTTTTTAAGCAGGAGGTCTGAACTCAGGCACAGCCTCATTATGAGTCCTTATTAGCAAAGCCCCTCTCATCCTTTCCTACTGTCAGTGGTGACACAGCTGCTTGGGTATGGGCAAAATACACACTTGTGCCTGCTGTTCTTCAGGATTGGTGGCATTTGTCCTGACCTAAGCCTGGCACCCTTGGGCTTTGCATTCAGGTTTTGTTCCTGCTATTGACTTTCCACTTGCTGCTGCCATGTCTCTTTGCCCATCTAGAAGAGCAAGGCCATGTTTCCCTACTCCATGGGATTGCTGGGACAAGTAATTAGGACAGGATGACTGAAAACAACACTGTCCTCACAGAGCTTCTTCTCTGTGGATGGCTGAAGGACATGACAAGTTTCACTGAGATGCAACATTGGCAAAGGTGATCTGGTGAGGCAGGGCTCAAAGCAAGTGCAGGGAGGGAACAGGGGTGTGTAGAAGTGCAGTAGCTGTGTGTTGGAATCAGTGAAAGCACAGACTGGAATGGGAATGCAAAGCAAGCCATCAGGCTCTGAGGTTAATAATAGGCTGTCTGAGTCCTGACTGTGTAAAAGAAAATCAGTCCTTAAAAGAAGCTCACTGGCAGAGTGCTTGGCCTTGACAGAATTATCCACAGGAGCCCAAACAAATGACTGGCCTCATTACCGACCCGCAGCCTCAAGCATGGCTTGAGACACGCTGGGCTCACATAAAGAAGTCAGCACTGTCCACACTGCCCCTGCAGTACCAGAGAAAAGGACTTGGAGAAGTTTCCCAAGAACATCAACAAATTCAGGGATTTCCTTTTGTTAGCAAAGCACAAACCTTCTGCTGAAGGAAGATTTTCTTCATTCAAATATGATTTTGGAGAGCCAAAGGTATGTGCAGGCCAGGAGATTCTCCTCCAGGAATGAGGGCAGAAGAAAGCCAGCGCTGGCATGTGTGAGGTTTGTACTCATTTGTGAGATCTGTACTCAAAGAGAACGGATGTGTCTTTTCTTACAGGAAGTGACTGGATGAAAAGGTGAAAACCACTTACTTGGGCTGCTTAGAAAGCTCCAAGCTATACAAGTACACATAATTGTACTCTCCAGCCCTGAGAGTTAATGGACAGACTTCTCTGAAATGAGAGACTGGCTCAGGCTTAGGAGAAAATGAGGTGGATCCGTTTGTGATCTGTGACATCCACCACCCAGTCAGCCATGTGGCCTCACTGGTCACCATCTCCACGGGCAAGATAGTCAGAGGGGACTGGAATTGCTGCCAGCAAAGAGCTCAGGGCAAAAATCCTCGGGGTAAAGAATCAAGGGACAAATGCCAAAGGAGAAACATGGATGAGGGAAGGGAGAGGCATCTCCATGCTGAGGACACAGAGCTATATCCAACAGCACCCACAAGTGCTGCAGTGTGTGTAAGACCGCTATGCCAGCACAAGGCAGTGTGTCTGAGAAAACAGGCATTCTGATTTCTAAGAAAGTCAGGAATAAAATGGGCAAGGTCACTAAGCAGATCCTGCAGACACGCACCAGGGGAGGTGACAGCAGCATGTGGCTGGCTGTGGTGGCCAGCACTGTAAGCGTGGCCAGGGCAAGCTTCACGGGGAGCACACGCTCATGGAGTGAGTCCCATTGGTGCACGGAGGCTGCTGGCACAACGTGTATTGCTGGCATGAGGTCTCACTGAGGCAAGCTGCCCCCTGACATCTGTGGGCATGTTGGATGTGAGCAGACATTCCCGTGGTGAGTGAAGGTAATGCCATGTGCTACAGTCAGAAAGACACATTCACCATGAGAGAGGGCAGAGCAAAAATCATACCCCTGACCTTTTCTCTTAGTAACAGCAGGAGACTCACTATGAACAGCAGGGTGATTGGGAAGTCTAGGGCAGTGACCATGAGAACCTGAGCCTGCCTGGATGAGGGATGAGTTCACATTTCCCAGCCAAAGAATTCAACTGGATGGAGATTCTGGAAAGGAAACAAATGGAAGGCAAAAATGAAAGAAAGAGTATCAAATGTGCTGTTGCTGTAAGCAGGATTCACAGGTTAATGAAAGCGAAACTCATAGATCCCCCTCAAACCTTGAGTCAGAATCCACCTGGTTGCCTTCTGCCCTGGGTCACCTACAAAAAAGAGAAAGAGAAAAATGCATCAGAGGGCTTTGCACAGAACTGTGGCCAAGAGTCTGCCATAATACCTTTGCCTTTCTGGGGTCACAACAGTACAGGGGTAGATTTCCCTGATATCAGTGCAAAGAACTCAGACTGGAAAGGCTGGGGAAAAAGAACTTGGTGCAAGGTGAAAAAGAGACAGGGATTTGAAGGAACAGTGGGGAGAGGGACATCATCCTGGACATCACAGGGAACACTAACAAACACGAATGAAAGCAACCCTTGCACACTACTAATGTGCAGAAGGGTCCTGGTGTCTCCCTTTTAATCCTCCATCCATCATTTGAGTTGACAACATATAGGCCCTGCATATAGGCCCTTTCATCTGGCGGTGCTTCTGTCACAGAGCTCCTCATCACCAGCCACCACAGTATTTTGTACAATGTCCTGATGGGTCAGCCACCTACCCCAAAATCTGGGCCACGCCACCCAGCTGTATGTATCACAGCAAGACCCTGACGTGACACAGGGAAGGGGGGGAAGCAATGACTTAGTCCATGCTGGCAAAAGCCCAGGGGTCCCAGCCCCACCTGGCAGCAGAACCTTTCTGCTTTGGGCAGTGGGAGCCAGGACAAAGACACAATCCTAGGCACAGCAGCTGCTTGGAGCACGCTGCCCCCCCATGGGGGACATGCTCCCTGCCTGGCACGGAGACCGTCCGCTCCTTCTTTGTGGCGTGAAACAAAGAGCAGAAGGAGGGAAGGAAGTGACCTCTCTGGAAGCGATTGTAGTGGTGGCATGAGCACCCATCTCTTTCCAAACAGACCAAGCAACGATGCCCCCGGCCCTTCTCCCACCCCCTAATGCCTCCCGTTCCCTGCTGGCATCCCCTCTTTCTGTGCCCTCCGCCTGTCCTTACGCAACAGGCCGAGTGGGAAAAAAAGCAGCAAAAAAGAAAGCCAGAGCGAGGGAGGGAAGAAGCCGATGGGGCACTGGCTGGCAGGCAGACAAGGAGCACGGCAGGGGCGGCTGGCAGCCCGGGACACGCGGCCTCTGCCAGGGCCTTCTGGGCTGCGGGCATGTACGTGCGGTCAGCAACGTGCGAGCGGCTGCGAGCGGGGCCGGGCACACGCGCGGCGGTGCCGAGCGCCCGGGCTGGCAGCCGCCCTGCCCTGGGCTGGGGCGCGGGGCTCCCTGCACCGGCCCCCGCCAGTGGCCGGCAGCAGGGACTTGGTGGGACAGGACAGGCTGCTTGTCCCCGGGCTGCGCCTGCCCCCGCGCACATCCCCGGCCGCTGCCACCCAGGTGCGCAGGAGTTTCCAAGCAGGCGGGGGTTCGGCTCTGTCTCACCAGCCGTCTTGCCAGTTTTGACCTAAGAGGGAGAAATAGTGACCTCCACTGTCCCAAGGCCACGCGCCTCCTCCCGCTGGCCCGTGTGCGATGCCGTGCCGGGGATCACGATGCTGCTGCTGCTCGCTTCTGCTTGTGTCAGCAGTTTCAGAGCGGTTCCCAGCCCGGCACAGCTCCCACAGAGCACCAAAGCTCCCTCCCTCCACTCAACCCCCTGTATCCTGGCCACCTCCTGGAGCCCTGTTTGTGAGCATCCTGCCCTGCTCCCAGTTCTCACCCACCAATTCAGGAGCAAAAGGAAGTCTCACCTGTACCCCCCACTCAAAAATGCCTCCCCAAATCACCCAACATTCATATTCCACACTCAGACACAATTTCCCCTGTATTCGAAGGGAAGGGAAGGGAAGGGAAGGGACTGACACAGTGGAGCATTTCAGAAGACATGGTTTCTTCATGTGCACCTCTGGGCATTATGTCACAGACCAACTGGGAGTTAAGTCTTAGTCTCCTTCTCCTCATCTCCTGGGAATGAATGAGGTTTCCAGATATTTTGGAGACGGTTGGTGTGCTCACTCATGAGTCAGCAGCTGTCAGTAACAGTTACGCACACGTGGGTGACACCGCTGGGGTAGGAAAGTCCCTGGAATATCACACACCGGACAATAGGCACGTAGTGACCTCAAACCCACCCTTGGCACAACTAAGAATATACCCACACCACAACCAAGGTGTCCCTACATCCCAGAGAGCACGTAGCACTTCTGCTCTCCAGGGAGGTGGCAACAGTGTAGCTATGCAGGGATAGAGCCCACAGCAGCTCCTGCGGGTCACGACTCTGCGACCAGTGCCTGTCAGCAGTGTTTCTCTGCCATTCACATCTGCTTTTGCACACTTTTGGGATATCCAACCCAAACAACTGCTCCTCAGAGGGGAGGGGTTTCAGCAACTGAGATCCTCTGAGAAAGATATTCATCCTGCAGCAGACAAGCCCAATGGGGAAGCCGTAGCACATGGGTTTGGGGGTGGCTGGTGCCTTTCCAGAGTACTGAGATGCTCCTGGGCAGCAAGTTACCTCCCTTGCTGGGTGTCACTTGCAGACCAGGCCAGTGGGCATCGCCACAGAGCCCCGGCTCTTTGCAGGGGAAACACAAAGAAGACTGTGGGCAGGGAGAGGCAAATGTCATGGGGAGGCAGGAACACCAGCTTCAATCGTGCTTGTAAATATTTTATTAATTTCTCAGTTACTCACTGTAGAAGGCCACTATCCAGCCTCTGGCTATCAGAGGGTGAAAGCATTTAAGAGCGTTAAGTGTATAAGCAGGCCTGACAAGTAACAACTTCTGCGTGAAGGCAGCACTTTTCAACTTCATGTCCTCACTGTGGCTCGCTAGCCCAGCCCCGAGGCCCTGGCTCTGCCCCTGCCCCTCACCCCTGCCCTGAAGCATGCCTGACTGCCACCTAACACATCATGTACACAGCAGATTTATAACTCATCCTTCTAGTCACAGCAAGGTTTCTTGAAGCAGATGAGTAATTATGTGTCTATAAAACTGGAAAAAGCTAGATAGGCAATGGGCTGCCACCACATTCCCTTCAGTGGCGGCAAACGAGGCAGATCTAAGCACAGCCTTCATTCACTGCATCCTGCAAGCTGCCTTTGCAGTGTTCAGTGAGGAAGAGCGAGCCTTTGATCCAGGTAGCCTGAGCAGAGCAGCTAAGATGGGTAGACATGCAAACAAAGGCTAAGCTCCTGGGTCCAAACCAGCTCTGGAGCGCTCTCCAAATGTGTGGGCTGTTCAGTTCTGTACTTCTAGTGGAAAGGCATCTTGGCCTGTTGGCCAAGGCACAGCAAAGTCCAACAAAAGCATGTTGGACTTCCTTTCAGACCACTGAACTCAGTGCTGGGGTGACATGGCAGCCTCTCTGCCACTAGGAAAACAAGCAGGTCACTGGGAAAGAGGAAGAAGAGGGCCAAGAAGTAGCAGCTGGGAAGCTGGGATGAGTAGAAAGCAGGTATGAAAAGCGTAAGAAGCGGTGTGGTCAGAAAAGGGAAGGGGCAGAAAGGAGAAGGCAAGTTAAGGGATAAACTGAAAGGACCAGAGGGGAAGAGGTTGTTCAAAGGCAATTTCAGGGGTTGTTTAAACTGAGAACTAACAGGAACAAAGACTGCCTCCATGGTTGCCCAACCCCTAGGCCGGGATCCCAAATTAACAGATGTGTGAATTTAAAACAGATCTTAGAAGGGAGATGAAAGGGTGGGAATTACCAGCATTCAGAAGCCTGGTGGAGATATCCAGACCCAGCGAGGCAAACACAGAAAGAAGCTGGAAATGCAAATACAGCCAGGTCTCTGCATTGAAATCCCTAACACACGGGGGATAAGCAAAGGAAATGATGAAGCTGAGATAGCACATGGGGAAACAGCCTGGCCCTGCCATGTGCCACCAGCGCTGCTTCAGAGGAGCCTAGCACTGGAGCACTCCATTAGGGAAATGTCACTCTGGAAATAGTCTAGTTGGTGGTGAGATCATTCATTCTTCTCAGCTGGAAACCTGACCCTGTTGCCAAACGTATTTTCCAGGCTAGAAGCTGATGCTCATGGAAAACTTTGACCCTGAGGCCCAAATAGAGATCCTGAGCTTTTCAGTGCCAGTGCTCAGCACCCCAGCAGTCTGCACAGCCATCTCAGAAGTGTCTCTGGCCACGTTGCAGCTGGGTCAGTGGCTCAGCTGGGGAAGCTGAGCACAGCCAGCATTATGGCAAGTCACACACCACACACTGTCACCAGCTCCCAGGCAGCCATGGGCTGGCTAAATTTGGGTTGGCATGGAGTGCTCATTGCATGATCTCCCAAGAGATTTTACAGGGACAAAAGCCTGGCAGTAAGTGGCAAGGGTGTAAGAGGGCTCAAATACCTGGTTTGATATTAGGTCCCCTAGCTTCTATTAAAGGCAGTTAATTTCTCCTGATCTCTGGCAGCAGGAGGAGACGTTTTTAGAAGCCTTTTCTGGCTCCAAGCATCACATGAATGAGTGTGGATATGTCAAACTCTCAGTCATGGCTTTTGTCACGAAGTCATGACTCTGCCAAACCACCATCCTACACCTGAGGTTTTGGGCAACTTACACCATGCCATGCCAGGGAAGTGAGCCATTGCATTGGCAGAGCACTCCCCCCAGCCCAGCTCTGCGCTACCTGCTGTCCGTGCTGCTTCAGCTGCTTTTCCATAAGCAGTTGGCCTCAATCCAAAGAAAACAGCAGCAGCGGTGCCATGTCAGTGTAAATGTCTGTGGGAAAGCCAGGCCTGCTGCGGGCAAGCAGTCTTCATGGAGCTCAGGGGGAGGCTGGGCACCCTCCAGGCCCTGTGCCTAATATTTGCCGAGACACCCAGATAATATTTGTATGCAGCTGGCAGGTGCTCAGATAGCTTTGGCTGGGGCAGTATTTGAGTGTGTGGTGAGGATGTGAAACCCTGTTCCAGGCACTGTGGAGCATTGACAGATAGCCAGGGCTGCAGGCATCTACCCTGCCTCCAGCTGAGGTTGCAGACAAGCCCCTGCAAAGCCCTCATCTCCCTCCCTCGCCTTCCCTTGCAAAAAGCACTGGCCTGGGGGGACAGGGCAGCCCCAGGAGCCCCCAGTCACTTCGGTCTCAGGCACACCAGGAAGAACCAAGGGACAATACTCCTAAGGAGGAGCTGAATTTGGAGAGTCAGAAGCACATCATTTGGGACGCTGGAGTGAACTGAAATGCCAGGTGTCCGGATGGAAGGGTGGCAAGAGTCCCTGCTCCGGCCGGCAGTGAATAACCATTAGCTGGGCGCCCACAAAGGCCGCTGCCTGCGGGCAGACGTGATCGCAGGCACAGCCTCGGCTCCCGTGCTTGTGGGAACCTGGCGGAAACCCTCCCGGTTTCCCCTGGTCTCGGCTCAGCTGCGCTGGGAGATTTGCATTGGCAGCCGGGTGGCGGGGAAGCTCGCCCGCCCCTCGCCCGCATGCTGCCGGCGTCCTGCCAGTGCCGGCAGCCTTTCGCCTCTGTGAACTTTTTGTCTCTTGTGTGAAAGCGGAGTGTTTATCAAAGGAATCGTTTAAACAATTTAAATGCATCCTAATTAGAAGTGGGCAAATGGCACGAGAAGCCATACGAGGAGCAATACCTTTCGCTTGGAAGCACACCTTTGCCCATGTGCTCTTCTCTCACCTACAGACACCCCGCCCTTCCATCACAGGTCCCTGGGAAGTTCAGCTGGCTAAGTACCTCGATCCACCCTGGCAGCCTGCAGTGTCCCTACAGCTCCACGCTGCCCCCAGCCCAGCTGCGCGTTACGCACGGCTGGGTCAGTGTCCCCTCCATCCCCTCTCCCAGCCTCCCACCGCTCTCCCAGCCCCAGGACTCTGCCCCCTTCCTGCCATCCCTCGTTCCTGACCCTGGTGTCACCTATAGCTGCAACAGCTATTCAGCCTATATCCATTACTAAATGAAGAATCCTCTGTAAAGCAGCAGAAAAGCCCTGGCTGTACAATGTACGCAGACTGAAAAGGGAAGGCTGTTAACACCACTTGGAAAGGGGCCTGCATTTGACAACAAACACAGCCAAGTTTCGAGCTCCTTGCTAATTAGTCTATTAGCTGTGTGAGCAGAGAAAGCCTCTCACCATCCAGTGCCGCTCCACTCTTGTGCTTCAGTCCCATCACTTCAGGAATCCCGTGCCCCATCTCCATGGTCCGGTGCTACGTAGGCATCACACCAGCAGCTGGCCACTCGCCAGCGCCTGCACAGAAGAGCCAGCCAGAGATGGTTCCTTGCTGCCGACCTTCTCCAAGGGACAAAAGCTGCTTAAAAAATGGAGCCAAAGTCCCAGGTGCTGCCAGGATGCCAGGCTGTGGAAGAAGAGGGCACCCTGCAGTAACCCACAGACCTGCTTGTCTGCTAGATGGACATCCCCAGCCCCATGGTGCTGGCAGGAGCCACTGGGAACAGCCCTCTGAAGAAGGTGTTGGGGAGAACCCATCCTGCTGCCAAGAAGCACACTTCCCAGTCATGCTTCAGTGCCTGCAGAGCTGTCAGCCCAGGGAAGATGTTGCTCTCTGGGGCGTATTCAAGCAGGGAGCAAGCAAAACTGTTGTTGTTCCCCCTGGCACATGAACCCTGCACCCCCAGCCTTTCAGCACCTTTCTGGCAACCCAACCAGCCAGTCCAGCAGACAGAGGCTCCCAGTGCATCAGCAGCGTCCGTCCATCCATCTGTCCATTAGTCCATCCATCTGCCCAGGGAATGGGTTAAACAGCCTGTGCCACACCCTTGAGGCCAGCCTGGGTTTCCAGGCCTGGAAGGGAGAAGCTTGCAGCTGGGGATCATTACTGGGCAGCCATAAGGAGGGCGGAGGCCTTCCTCCCACACTGATCAGAGGAGCTTTGCAACTGTATGCCCTGGAGCCAAGGGATGAGGTCCAGGGCTTGTTTACCACCTTCTGCAAAACAGGGGAGTTTTGTCCACACCAAGGAGAACATCAGCAGATCCCACCATGAAGTGATGTGTTATGTTCTCCCCAGGGCAAGTGGACCACTTTATGACCACCCAGTCTGATTTGGTTGACTTCTCCCAATAAGAAGGCCCTGATTTGGCTGGTCTGCCTTGGGATATTTATTGATCTAATATTCTCCGGACCGGGAGGCAAGAGGGGATATTGTGCTCTCTAATATTTTACTCCTGCTAACAGAGCCCATTGGCAAGTCATAGGAACAGATACACCTCTGCTGCCTGAAAATATGGAGCAGCAAAAGGTCTGATTCAGTCCTGCCTTGTGCAGGACTTGCAGGAATCAAGGGAAAAGGACAGGCAGCCTTTCTGACTCGAATACAGTGCAAAACCTCCAGATGCTGTGTGCTCTCTACTCAGACTATCCAAAAGACTTGGAGAAATTTAGCAAAATCCTAAGGGATGAACTCATAGTAGAGGAACTAAGCAGCAGCCATTTTGTTGTGGGGATGGCATGTTGCCTGGACATCCACAAATGAATGGAAACCCACATGCCAAGGGATGCCGGAAGCACGACCTTTCCCTTGGAACGATGGGGAGCTCCACATGAAAAATGGATGACTCAGTCTCCTGAGCACCACAGTCAGACAGGGAGTGGAGGAAGCTGTGGTACTCCTCCAAGCTCAGCCCCTGGAACAAATTTGCCAGATACAAAAATGAGATGTTATGAGATGTTGGGCTGGTGCGGCTGTTTCCCTGCTTCATGCCCTCAAGCAGCAAAGCTGTGCTGGCTGGTAGAAATCAATAGTGTAGACACAATCTACTTGGTTTCCAGTGAAAGCCGGGAATGTCTGGAGGGCCAGTTATAGCTTCTAAGGGTTGAATGGATGTGTATCTCCTCATCCAGCAGAACTGAACCAACTGCTGGGGAAGTTTCATCTTGGCTAAGCAGGACATCCAGAGAAGGTACTTTCCAAGATCTAATTTGTATTATCTACTGTGACCCCCTTCTCCTCCCTTCCAAGCACAGGGATTCTGTAATCTCTGCAGGATGGCCTTATCAAATACTCTTGAGCTGCAATATGAAATCTTGGAGGAAGCTATTCCCCTTGGTTTCATCCTGCACATTACATAAGGGCGATTCAGCCAAGGAGTTTGGAGGAATTATTTATTAATGGGTCATGAGATCACTGACGTTGCTCTTCTGTGAAATCACTGAGAAGCGGAAAACAGATCATTGGCCTCAGGTCCTTGAAAATCATATAAACCTGTGGGGAACGTCTCTGCTGCAGACCTCATCTGCTCTTGACAGATGTTTATACTACAGTGGCCTCTCTCATCTCAGTGCTGTAATCCAGACAACGGTCAGCTCGTCCACTGCAAACGTGCCTCCGTTACACTAACGTATGGTGGGTTGGCTTTTCTGTGTCAGCAAGGTTTAGGGTCTAGCTTTTCCATGCAAACTCCACCCAGCCTCTGTGAACATGCTTACCCTCTGGCAGAGGCACCCACTGCTTGAGCCAGCTTTCACAGAGCATTCGAGTTTGAAGGAGTGGTTTGCACACTTCAGCACCAGGCTGAACCAGCACAGACAGAAGATGGATTCCCCATGGAGGCAATGGCAACAAGTCTGTGTGAAAAGGAAGGTAGCTCAGATCTGCTCTGGACAGCCTTCTGCAGAAGTCTGCAATGGCTGTGATGGACTTCTGTGGGTTCACCTTCACACTGAATCCCTGGAGGACTCTGCAGTTTCATTGTGCTCTCCTGCTGTGAGGTCTAGTGGAGACTGAGCCCCCCTTCTCCTGCTCTCATGAAACTTCATTCAATGACTGTTGTTTACTCCACATTTGCAGCTTACCTTCCATCAGTAGTTGAACTTCAGCCACCACAAAGGGTAGGCTTCCTCCACCTCCTCTCTCAATCTTCACTTGTTATCTACCCAGCACCAAATGAAGGACCTATTCAAGAAGTCCTCCCATCTGATTCTTGTACACAGGAATGATGTAATAAGCCTTTCTGGTTGACTGCAAATTTAGGAGCCTCCACAGTGCAACTAAACTACTGCACTTCCCATGAAAAAATTATAGCAGCCTGCTGTCTTCTGTCAGCTCAAGGGCAGGTCTGTCTGAACAGACTTCATTTAGGCTTCCTGGTGTTGTGCCATATATCCTGAAAGGCTATTCACTTTTTGAAACAGGGAACATGGTGTAGTGTCTAGAAAACATGGCATTGTTGGGAGAATCACTGTTATGCCCTTGTCACCCTGCAAAGACCAGCTGTGCTTTACCATGTAATGGTGCATGATTTAAAACAGGGCACCTGAGACATCATCTAGCTGTATCTCTGCCAAGGACAGGTACCACTATCCAAGCAAGCCTGACGAGTACTTGTAGCATCTTGGGTTTGGAAATTTCTCGAAAAGGAGGTTGTGTTGTTGGAGTTGGAGTGTCTGGTTGGAGACCTGTCACCAGTGGTGTCCCCCACGGTTCAATACTGGGCCCAGTATTGTTTAATTTATCCTTGGATGAAGGGGCAGATGCCTCCTCAGCAAGTTCACTGATGACACAAAGCTGGGAGGAGTGGCCAATGCCCCAGAGGCTGTGCAGCCCTTCAGAAGGATGTCGACAGGCTGGAGAGAGGGACAGGGAGGAATTGTCTGAAACTCAGCAAGGGCAAATTCAGGGTCCTGCACCTGGAGAGAAACAACCCCGGGCACCAGCACAGGCTGGGACCTGACCTGCTGAGGAGCAGCTCTGTGGAGAAGGACCTGGGGGTCCTGGTGGACAACAAACTGTCCATGTCCAGCAGTGAGTCCTTGTGGCCAAGAAGGCCAATGGTATCCTGGGGTGGAGCAGGAAGAGCATTGGCAGTAGGTCAAGGGAGGTGATCCTGCCCCTCTACTCAGCCCTGGTGAGGCACATCTGGAGTGCTGTGTCCAGCTCTGGGCTCCTCAGGACAAGAGAGACATGGAGCTGCTGGAGCAGGTCCAGTGGACAGTAACAAAGATGGTTAAGGGACTGGAGCATCTCTCTTATGAGGAAAGGCTGAGGGAGCTGGGCCTGTTCAGCCTCAGGAAGAGACACTGAGAGGGGACCTCATCAATGTCTATGAGTATCTCAAGGGAGGTGCCAAGAGGATGTTTCCAGGCTCTGCTCAGTGGTGCCCAGCAATAGGACAGGAGGCAATGGGCAGAAACTGATGCACAGGAAGTTCCACCTGAACACGAGGAAGAGCTTCTTTACTGTGTGGGTGACCCAGCACTGGAACAGATTGCCACAACAGAGAGGCTGTGGAGTCTCCCTCAGTGGAGATACTCGAGAACTGTTTGGACACAATCCTGTGCCACGTGCTCTAGGATGGCTCTGCATGAGCAGTGAGGTTGGACCAGGTGAGCCACTGTGGTCCCTTCCAACCTGACCCATTCCGTGATTCTGTGATTGTGCGGACTCTGCAAAGCACTCTGTCTTAAGAGAACAGGAGTCCTTAAGGAGCTGAAAAGTTTTTCTGATGTCTAACCTTATGTCTAACCTCCTGAAGATAGAGAACAACTTGTTTGGTTTCTTTTTCAGACCCTTTTTACAAATGTGAAGGTTGTCACGTTTTCGCTTTCCTCCTCTCATAAGCAGACTAAACAAATTAAGTTCTTTGAAACTTTACTCATAGGTCATGGTTACTAGGCTGCTGATCATCTTTCATGGACTCTAATAGGTGTAAGCTTTTCTTGAACTGTATTACCTAAACTGAATATATCCAGAAAGTATGAGGCTTTCCTAATACTTCATAAAGTGGAATGATTGCAGCATGCCTGGTGCTTGTGGCACTTTTGTTTATATAGCCTAGCAGCAAGCTTTGTTTTTCTTCACATCTGTGTGTCATCAAGTCACTCAGTAATGACACCCACCACCTCAATGATATCCATGTCCTTTTCTGAAGGCCTTGTTGCCCCCTTGTATATGCATACAGAAAATTATCCTGCTGCGTGTGGCTTGCATTTGCGCTTATGAATTGCATCCTGTTTATATCTGTTTCACCAGTGTCACACCCTGCCTGAACTCCCATCCTGAGCTCCAAAGTGCCTGCAACCACCACATGGCAAATCAAAAAAACTCAACGTGAGCCAGCACTGTGCACTCACAACCTAGAAGGCCAGTGGAATCCTGGGCTGCATCAAAAGCAGAGTGGCCAGTAGGGCAAGGGAGGGGATTCTTCCCCACTACTCTGCTTTGATGAGACCCCACCTGGAGTGCTGCATCCAGCTCCGGGGTTCCCAGCACAAGGAAGGACATGGAACTGCTGGAGCAAGTCCAGATGCGGGCCATGAAGTTGATAAGAGGACCAGAGCACCTTCCCAACAAAGACAGGTGGAGGAACTCGGGGCTGTTCACCCTGGTGAAGAGAAGGCTGCATGGAGACCTTATAGGAGCCTTCCAGTATCTGAAGGGTACCTACAGGAAAGCTGAACATGGACTCTTCGTCAGGATCTGTAGTGATAGGACAAGGAGTGATGGGCACAAACTGAAAGAGAGGAAATTTAGGTTAGATATTAGGAAGAAATCCTTTACTGTGAGGGTGGTGAGACACTGGAACAGGTTGCCCAGGGAGGTTGTGGATGCCCCAACCCTGGCAGTGTTCACAGGCAGATTGGGTAAGGCCTTGAGCAACCTGGTCTAGTGTCCCTGCCCATGGCAGGGGGTGTTGGGACTAGATGATCTTACAGGTCCATTCCAACGCCTTAACATTCCATGATTCTGTGGAATGTAATACACGTTTGAAACCAACAACCAGGTTGATCATGCAAGTAGCTCTCAGCATTAGAGCCAGGACACATCTTGCTCATCTCCTCCAACCCTGTTGTAGAAGGAAATTAGGCTGTTGCTAAACTCATGTTGACTGTTACTTCTCACCTTGCTATCTTGGTCAGCCTTATAAATAGGGTGTCTGTTCCAGGGCCCTTGCTGGTGCTCAAGGCGGCCTGAAAGTTCTGAAGTCCTGTGACTCCATTTCCTTTACTCCTTTAAAAACAGGTACTATCCTTCTGCCTTTATTCCAAAGTCATCTGGAACCTCACCCCTTCTTCTTAAGATAATTACAACCACATTTAAGACCATTTCAGCCAGGATTTCTGCAGGGCCAAGTAATCTGAAAGGAAGGGAGACACATCTGAGGTCGCTGACAAAAGGATGAGGGAACCAGTGACTCTGCCCCATCTGTGGGGCACGTGGCTCCAACCTCTGCCTGGCTGAGGGAGCCTGCAGGTGCAAGTCCAGCACCTCCTGTGGCACAAGGAGTGTACGTGAGCCTGCAGACAGCATCCTGCAGCATCTGGCTGGTTTACATAGCAGGGAGCTTTTGTTAACATCAGGAGGTTAGCCAATGAAGGGAAATTTTACAATTACACCACACAGCTCTGTTGACTCAAAAGGAAGAGTTAACTTCAAAGCTCCACGTAGCCGGGCTCACGTAGTCCAGCCAGCTGCACAATGAGACGTTTCAGCGGAAGGCTGGGAGTCTGCTGGATGGATGCAAGACATTCACACGGGGCAGATAGCAGCTCTCGCTAGGCAGCTGGCAAACGGGCAGCTCCCAGGAGCCAGAGAGCGCCCTGGGAAAGGGGCAGGCAGAGCAGGGAACAAAGGCTGCCGAGTGGCTGCGGGTGCGACGCTGATCAGCATCCTCTCCATCAGGCTGGAGCTGGCAGCTGCCTCTGGGCGCCCTGGGCGAATGGGCCGCTGAGTTCCCAGGCCCCTTGAGGGATGCGACAGCAGTTTCACAAAGTGCAGTTCTGCGCATCAGTGAAGGGGCTGCCCCAGTGTTGCCCCCCTGTCCCAACCACACTGTTTCTCATTTCTTTTCCTAGACAGGATAGGCCCAACTCTTTGGGGAACCTTTTTGCCTTGTCCCCTTACCTTTAGCCATGAATGAATTTATTCTTTGCCCGGTTCTTGGTCCAGCAGTTTTCCCAGCCGAGCCATGAGAGAGGTAGGCGGAGGGAAACACTACACCCAGCTCTCACTCACTTCTCCCCTGCCCGCCGCAGAGCCAGGCAGCCCTGCACACGATCAATTACAGGGGACGGAAATGCCCCGTGCCCAATATCCGGTGGGGCTGAGTGATGACAGCCCACTAATCATTTCCAGAATTTGTGATTGGAATTAAAGAGCTAGGTTTGCCTTCGGTGAGTGTGGGAAGGGCAGCTGGGGGAAGGGAGTGGCCCATGTTTAGGTAGGGAAGAGATAAAGCTGTGCAGAATATTGCTGTGCTGCTGCAGTGATTCAAGCTGAGAGGTGATTTATGAATTTATAGGACACAGACAGATGTCGTGTGGAACATCTCATGCTAGTGAGCTGTTACAGCTTTGCTGAACACCAGTCTCCCTTCCCACCCATCACACATAGCACCTCCACTTCCAACAACTGCATGGTCCCTCCCCACTTTCTTAAGGTGTTGGGAGGGAGCAGGTTCTGCCTCCACTCTACCAGCACTACCAGCGATCAATTCTGCCTGCTGGCTTGCTTCCCCAACAAGCACCTGCATGCTCCTTCCCTTCTCACCTGCTTGTGTCCGGGAGAGGCTTCCCACACATCTTATCCAGACCTCTTTTTCCACTGTCACACTGGGAAGCGTAGACAGAGATCAGCCACTTGCTTTATCCCAGCTGTGAACCTGCCTCGCTGAATTTCCTGGTCTTCCTCATATCCCTGGTGGCTGGTTCCAGGGTTGTTGCTTGGCTGCCTGCTCTGTACATCCTTGGATGTAGTACATCCTTGGAAGTACATCCTTGGAAGGAGACATCTTTTATAGTCTTGTGCCTCAGCAGGACCCAGCAGCACCCCAGGGGCTCTGCTTGCACAAGGAGTATTTGGTCAAAAATCAGCTCCTGCACTCCAGACACAAGATATGGCCCAGTGGTGCAGGTCACCAAAGGCAAAAAAAAGCCTTTTTTTATTACCTATGTCACCATGAGATAATCATTCCAGAATAGAAGCAAGGATGTGCTTGCTGACCTGGCTTGTTGCTTTGAAGCCCCTCATCCAAAAGCAGCCACAAGAGGGTCTCTAGGATGTTGCCCTTTCTAAGAACAGACCTGTTTTCCCCTGGCAACAAGCCACTGCCTAAATTTTCTCCCATGCTCCTTTTAGGGGCTTCTCTCATTTTTGTCTGAAGGTACAGGTCTGGTCTATAAGGTAAGAAAAAACACCCCCGGTCTTTCCATATATCCCCATCCTGGGCCCCAGCTATGAAGCTCCTCTGAAGGGAGGCTAGTGGCAAAGTCCTGCGGAGACAAGCTGGAGAGAGCTATGGAAATAGAAGCCAGCAAGAGGGTGGGACGCCTGGAGGGCTGCAAAGAAACTTTTAAGTAATTGTTTCAGAGGAAGAAGAGATTGGGCTGTGGAATGGAAATTAATAAACTGTCTGCAGGGCATGTGCAGGACAGGCAGGAAGCCTTGGGACACTCCTGGAGCAGGGCAGCCAGCTCCCGCAAGAGCAACATAATATGTAACACGCTCGTGTCCGTGCTACACACAGAGTTTTGGCAGCACATATATTTTGGGATGAGCCTCACTGCCTGATTTCCAGATCAGGATTTTACAGAGATTACTTGCTCCCAATTTCAAACCACTGCAGATGTGACATGTTTCCAAGCTTCAGGTGGCCACTTTTTCCCAACTGCTGCAGGCAAGGCTGGGACATCCTTTAGCAGAGATCTTCCCTGCATAGCCTGCTAAAGGCGGAGTTTGACAACCTTCTGCAGACCCTGTCTTCTCCAGGTGGGTGAGGAGGATGTTTGCAAGGAGCCCGGGATGAAACCACAGTCTGGGAGGTCTCTTATTTCTCCTCACAGCATTGGAGTTGAGCTCAGTGTGCTGCTCAGATCCACTTTGTGAGGGCTGCTGTTTGATGTGAAATCTCCATCCCGAGTTCAGGGCTTGAGATAGATACAATTAACAGGTTTCATGTAGTAACCGAGGTAAAGGGGGATGTCTGCTGGATGCCAGGCCAAGCCCTGTCCGGGATCACGCCAACACACACATTTAGGAGAGCAAACATGTATCAGGAGTGTGAATTAATTACCCAGGCTCAATTATCACCACTGTCCCTCCCTGCCTCTCAGGGAGGCTCACTTCCTGTCGCAGTGCCAGGCTGCACGTACAGGAGCAGGGCTCTGGCTAAGGCTTGCCTAGGAATCCCAGGCAGTGTGCCCCCATCTCCACACCCTGGCTGCTCCCTCCTGAGCCTGGCAGGCAGGGCAGAGCTGTGGGGCAAGCTAGGCAGGAGGGTGGCAGCAGCCCACTTGTGCCTTTCACCTGCTCCCGTGGGACTTGCTCCCAGCTGGTGCCGACCATCTGGGATGCAAGTCACTGGCTGACGGGGCCGAGCAGAACTGGGGGATGCTGGGGTGCTGGGGCAGTGCTGCACAGCTTCCAGAAGAGGGGTGGTATTTGTGCAGGGCCTGCGTGGCAGTAGGGTCTTGGCAGCTGATGTGGGAGAGAGAGGACCTGGACCAGCCCTTCTCAGATGAAGAGTAAAGCAAGGAGAGACCCCAAAGACCGAGATGTGGCATCACATGTCAGGCATTGGGAAAGGCCTGCAGGTGCATCCTGAGGCACAGGGATGCGTGGAAACAGGGACATGTTTGCTCTGCTCCGACTGCCAGAGCCACACTGAGGGAAGGTTCCTTCTCCCAAAGTCCCACTTCAGTGCATCCCTGAGCTCACAGCAGAACTGGCTGCTCGCACTAACAGGACTATGCTCCTCCGAAAGTGGAGGTGGTGAGGGGTGGGAGAACCCAGTCCTACCGCACTGCAGGGTTCCTCCCCCAGGCAGCGCCATCTCCTGAGCCCTCCCTTGGCTCCTGATGGGCTGCATCTCCTGTCACCCCACAGTCTCCTCCTCCACCATTGGCCACCAAGAGCTGAGTCTATTGGTGTTGCTTGGATCAGCCCGTCTAAGGCTGATCCAGCCAGGGATGTTACTGAGGAGCTGGCACAAAGAAAACCCTGTACCACTGCCCAAAGATTCCCCATATGCTTCAAGAGCAAAATCCCTTTAGCTTGTAAGGAAGATGCAGGCAAGCTTGTAAGCTTGTTCAGCAGCCAGCACCCTGTGTTCACCCTCCTAGCACCCCACCAAGGGCCTAGGTCAGTACCAAAACAAGGAGAACGTAGTATGTCCCCAGTGTCTAAAGAGCCCCACAGCTCTCTGAAAGCCCTCATGCTCTGCATGCCCCACAAACTTCTGCAAGCACTGGCCACACTGGAACTGCAGCTTGCAGAAGAAGAGGGCTTGGATCTTAAGGAGAACTTGGACAATGTTAAAATCTGGGGAGACAAAAGACCAAGCTTGGATGTAAAATAATCCAAAGAAGAGAGAAAGTTTGTAAGCAGCTCAGAGAAGGAAGCTTGTGGGAGGACAGGGAGTGTGCTCCAAGGGATGTCATGGTGCAAGGTCTGCACAGGCACAGCAATTCCTGTGTGCAGTGAGCTCCTGGAGCAGCAGCAGGAAAGGGATTAAAACACGAGTCAGGTGGGCTCTTACTTAGAGGAAGGAAATGGTACAGAGGACAAACACCAGCCAGGTAAGTGAAGAAAAGTGCCGCCACCTCCTCTGCTGAAACACTGCTCTGATCCTCAAATACCAGGGGCTTCTGCAAGAGGAATCAGCAGCATCTCCTAGAGGAAGGGATTTGCTCCAACTGCCCAGCTCAGATAAACAGAAATGGGGGAGCTCCTTGACACGCTGACTGATAAAACAGAGCAGCAGCCCAGGTACTCAACTTGA
This sequence comes from Corvus moneduloides, assembly GCF_009650955.1. Taxonomy (NCBI): domain Eukaryota; kingdom Metazoa; phylum Chordata; class Aves; order Passeriformes; family Corvidae; genus Corvus; species Corvus moneduloides. The sequence goes on from NC_045478.1 coordinate 89,975,312, forward strand.
GAACACGTTCTGAAACACCCTGCCCCCCTCACGTCCCTTGCCCTCCAGTGACATCTGTCTGTGTACTCAGCACAGCCACAGCAGGCAGCCCTGCTGGTGTGCAGTACGAGGCTGGAGACAAGCACCAGGGCTGCAGCAAGCTGGTGAGCTGCCCAGTGCAAAAGTTCCTTGTAAGAATTTACTGCAAATTTCTTGACTCCTTTGGCATCTCCCCCAAGCACACAGCAGGGTACTGATGGGGACGATGGCTCTTGGGCTCATAGGATGCTTGTCCCAGAGAGCATATGTGCTGTCCTTGCAAATGGCATAGCATACTGCAAAGGACTCTCTATCAGTCCTGAAGGATGAACCCAATCTAGCATTAAATCCAGCTGGCTTGAGTGCCAAGAGCAACAAAGCTCTGGTCCCACAGACTTCAACATGAGTCATTTACCCCCAGCATGGAGCCTGGACCACGTCCTTGTAGTGACTAACTGTTGGCACCGCTAGCTCAGAAGTGTCTATATATGTTCTATACCTGCCCAGCTGATGTCCTTTCCTGGAGAAAAGTCATCCCACACACAAACAGCCCTTGGGCTCTGCCACCAGTGCTGTCCTGCACAGCTCCTGCCCTGTGCTACCTTACCCAGCCTTGACTGGCAGACAGCAGAGCTGTGCTGATTGGCAGCATAGTTGGTGCTGTGGGTGCCTCACCTCTCCCTCCCTGGTGCTACAGCTGGTCACAGAATCACAGGATTGTAGTTTGTGGGAACAATGACTCTGTCCTGAGACAACAGTGACAGCAGAAATCCTCATAATGCAGTATGTATGACCACTGATGCTGGTTGCTACCCTCAGTTCGAGGCCCACAACACCTCTACTTTCTAGATCCTCAGCATTTTGTTTTCCTTGTCAGGGCAGACTGTGACAAGCTTTGGTTATTTAAAGAGACTCACTCCCAGTCAGTACAAGATTTCCTTGGCCATCCCAGTCCCACTGGCTGATGGGCATCTCACACAATCAAAACACAGTGTATCTATGTCCAGCCCCAAGTCCTCAGCAGGATGAGCAAAGGGCTCTTCTCCAGGGTCTCTCTGGTGTTTTCACCTTCCTTCTCACTGGGAAATACTAACCCACAGGAAAAGCAAAGTCCCCTCTGTGAACAAACCAACCCCAAAGACACCAACCAGACTAGAGTGCAAGACACAAGGAGACCCCCACAGCTGGGGAGAGTAGCAGCACAAGAGATCTGAGCCATGCCATGGCTCCCAAAAACCTTCTTCTACCCCACCTGCTTCCCAATACCCCTACCACTGCCCCAGTTCCCTTTCTCCCTATGCCTGCCAGGTCAGCCCACAGCTGCACTCACTGTGGGATTCAGTAATTCCCTGACATTCAGCACTGTGCAAGGTGACCAGGAACAGATGTATATGAGCAATCAGAGAGTGGGAGATCTAATACCGCAACCAACAGCACACTGAGAGCGTGTAAGGCAAGGGAAGGAAAAAAAGAAAAAAGAAAAAAAAAGAAAGAAAGAGAAGAGAAGGAGAGAAGGGAAAAAAGAAGAAAAAAAAAAAAAAAAAACCCTAAACCACAGACGGCTCAATACTTTCCATGTGGTGCCGCTAAGGAGGAAATCGCCTCCATTTGCTACGTGCGGAGCCGGGTGTCTGCACAGCGGCCGGGAAGAGAAGGGAGCCTGTTTCCCAGGTGGGGAGGAGGGGCTGGCGGAGGAGCTGCAGCCGGGAGGAAGGTGCCTCCCACACCCACGCGGGACGGGGGTGGCGGGCGAGCTGCAGGTGGCGGGGCCGTGCCGGCGGTGGCTGTGCTGCAGGGGCACCTCCGCAGGGGCTCCCGGGGACCCCGCTGCCCGACGCGGGGTGCGGCCGCCCCGCTCCAGCGCTGCTCCGCTCGGGGAGGCCGCCTGGGGGTCCCGCACCCGCTCCCAGAGCCAGGGGCTGCGGGAGACCGGCTCCTTATCCAGCATCCAGTCTTGCTGCTTGAGCTGGGGTGCCAGCTCTGACCCACCCCTCCCCGTGTGGTACCGGGTGCATTTCCCCACCGCTCAAAACAGGGGCCAGGGGAGGGGAGGACAAATTTCCCAACCCCTCTGCGTCCCTCTGAACGGTGTGGTGAGTGGGACGAAGGCTACAATGTCCCCCCCGCTCCCTTCTCGTGACTGCCCCTCTGGCCTCTGCACCCACCCAGGGTGCTGCCAGAGTGCCACGGCAGCTGCCTGTTGCTGTGCCCTGTCCCCTCCCTGGGCCTCCTGCCCAGCCCAGCTGCCTCTGGGGGCTGCTGCCCCCACCTTTCACCTCAGCTGGCATCCATTTCTGCTCGGGCAGGAGAGGGGGAAGGGTGCTCCTGCCCAAGGTCCCTATCTGAGGCACACCCAGATTGCTGCTTGCGGGATGATGGCAGAGGATGCAGTACTTGAGGGCAACTGAAGTCCCCCTGGAATTTTGAGGGCTTATCCTGTGAGGTGCTGAGCACGGCAGAGGATGGGGTTCCCCTCTCTCCAAGCACTCCTTTCTCACTTCCACCAACACAGCAGCTACCCCTTCTTCATCCACAGACCTGTTTCTGGGCTGGTGCCACAGGGTCTGTGCCCTTCACCCTGTCCCATAGCACAGCTAGACATGCTGCAAAAGCCACCCCTCCTTGCCTGCCCCCAGCACCAGGGTGGGGCCCACTCCTTGTGCCAGCCTGGCTGGGGCAGGGAGAGCCTTGGGCTGAGGGGTGGCACCACATTACCTCATGCATTTGGATCAGGGGGCAAAGTCCCTGATCAGAGGTCTGCCACAATCACACCTGGGCTGTGCAACCCAGGGAAAGTCCATGGTGTACAAGATGAGCAAGGTTGGGTTGAGGGCAGGGGCTCAGTGTGGGGACCAGGGCACAAGCAGCCCTTCCCCCCTGCCCTGGGCACCTCAGGGAAAAGCAAAGAGGTCTTTGCTGTGGCCCCACTGCTCTCATATCCAAGCCGCTGTCCATCACAGCATACAGAGCACACGGGCTTGACTTCGGGAGACTTCCATCCAAATCGCTTCTCCAGCTGTGGATGGGGACCGCCAGAAAGGCTGGGAAAATACCTTCTGCTGCCTGCAGCAAACACCTCAGCTGTGAATTGTAAAGTCAGCCTGGTTCCACTCCAGGCTGCTTAAACACCAGCCCAGACCCCTTGAGTGCCTTCCCCGTCATATCTGCAGGATCACAGCTGCTAAGGAAGTTACAGCCCTCCCAGCCCCCTCTCTGGGAAGCCACTACTCTGTCCCAGTTTGACCCGTGTCCCTGGGGCCTTGCCTAATCTCGTTTGCACAGGTGGGGGACCCTTGTAATCCACAGATCTGCATCCATGCCAGGTAAAGCACAATCAACCCTTAGGCTATTGCTGTTTCCTGGGAAAAGAGAGGATTAGCAGGGCCAAGTAATGGGAAATCCAAATGGCCCATTTCAGAAACTGTCAGCTACAGGAAAGGTTCTGGAGGGGAAGACAATATTTTGATGGCTGTGGAGTCTTTTTAAAATTTATCAACCATAAAACACAGACAAGAAAGACAGTGTATAGCACAACCCATACCATTTTGGCTGGTCCACTTTTCCCACAGTCCTGCTCATCCTCGGAAGACCCCACGTGATGGGTGCCAAACCCACTGCAGATTTTTGTGGGGTACACTGGGGTACAGATCATTTGGCAAAGCCTTCAAGCCTTCTGTGATATGCAGAGGAAAGCTTCAGACTGATACACGCAAGTCTCCAGCACCCCAGTGGAGAGAGGAGGATGCCACTTGAGTTCTCAAAAACGTCACTCAGTTCACCTCCCCACCCACAAGACCTTCCGGCAATTATGCTGTCTGTAGGATACCACAGGAATCAGGATCCTGGGCAGTCCACCCCGAGGCCCTCCCCAGCCTTTTGCAAAGAGCAGAACTTACCTCCAAACACCTCCTGACATGTGGGACTCTCCCCATTGGGATGTCTCATGGTTCCCCTGCAAACAAACAGTCACAGCTGGAGACTTCCTGGGCACCTTCTGCAATGAAGAAGGCTGTCAGGCCGTGAGGGTGTGTGTCCTAGCTCTGCAGCTGCCAGCCAGCTCCCACTGGAGGGGCTGTCCAGCTCTGTATTCACCACCTCTGTGCTCTACAGGATGTACACTGTGGTCGAGAGCTGCTGGTGCCTATTGAGGAAGGTCCAGTCCATCTGCCTGCAGGATGGGTGACCCCCTCACCACATGCAGAGCTCGGAAGCAGCCCCAGCATAACTGGGTGCAAGGCCATGAGACAGTGGCTTGGTTTTCCTTGGGAATTAACATGGTGCCCATAGGAGCTAGCAGTCCCCCAGCAAAGCACAGGGACTTCCAACAAGGACCCCAGTTCATCTTCCAGGAAGGTGTAGGGCAGCGACATCTTCTGCTTGCTGGTGGCTGAAGGCACAGTGGGGATGATGCCACACCATGCTGCCCATGGGGAAAGCACCCACTTCTACTGGGCATCTCTCCCTGTGTTGGTTTATTAATTTATTTTTCATTTTCCCTCCCTCCCCTTCTTCCTCCTCCTTCTTTCCCCCTAATCCATGAACAAGACTCTCAGAGCTAGAAGAGAGGAGAAAACCAGCACAGCTGCAGATGGGATCAGCGGCGTGCTGGCAGGCAGGCACGCACAGCTGGGAGAGGGGAGCACGCTCTCACACACACAAAGCAGCACCAAATGGAGCACGTGGAAGAAGGCCAGCAGAGGCTGGTGACTCACATCCCCGGCCTCCATCAGTTTCTTCAGCAACACCAGTAGATGACCGAGGCTGGCAGGAGATACCACAATGCTGGAGCCGTGCTCAGCACCCACAAGCCACCCAAGCAAAGGATGGGCAAACTCTCCTGACCTCAGGGGCTGCTCATCACATCTTGGTGGCAGCCAGATGCAAAGCACCACATTATCTTCTGTGGATCCTAGTCTAAATATTTATTTCCTTGTCCAGGCCCTGACACGTCCCTCCTTTCTTTTTCATTTGTCAAAAGCATCCATATCACCAGTGGCAAGAAATACTTAAATGGGAGAGAGATGCCACAGACTCAGCAGATGAGCAGAAAGGAAAGTGTAGTTTGCTCCTTGTTGAGCACCCAGGAGACATGGAGAGCCCTTCCCATGGCAGAGGTGGAGAGTAAGGAGGTCGTTGTGAAAATTATGGCTGCACCATGAGTTCCTGCTCTCCACCTGTTGGGCTATTCTCTCCCCTCCCCAAACACCCCAGTGGCACAGCAGGGCCTGGGATGACTGCCAGATTCTCCTTGCTCAGAGGCTATTCAGTCCTCCAGAGAGGAAAAAGAATGCTCACGGGAAACGGTCAGCAGAGCAAAACCAGCACCTCTGAGGACACAGAGCACGTTTGCAAAGGGCAGTACTGCTCCCCAGCCATGCCTGCACCCACCACAGCACCACCACAGCAGGGTCAGCTTCTTGCCTTCCTTGCCTTCTGTGACAGCAGTGGCCTGTGCCAGGGCACAGCAGCGGTGCAGGACGGAGAGAAGGGAAAAGGGCCCTGAGCTGAGGCAGCATCTGTACCCACCTCTCAGTGCACAGTGTTTCAGCAGCTGGTGCTAAACAAGGACTTCAGGCTTCTCTCATCCTCTGTGACACTTCCACTGCTGCAGTGCAGCCCTATGCCAGTTGCTATGGCCCAGCTGTACATCCCGGTGCTGGGCTCCTTGCAGGACGACTTCTTCCCAGTCCTTGGCAGCATCGCTTCTGTTGGGATGCTGACTCCCTGGCTTGACAGAACACAGAAACACCACAGACCACCAGAAGAGAAGTTGGTAAAGCACCATTTCACCGAGCTGCAGAAAAATGGGAGAGGATATTATACAGCCCTGAGCAGTGGTACAGCCTCGTCCAGCCCTGCCTGCCCCTGGAGCCCCCATCTTCAGCCATTTGCTCTTGCACATCTGCACTTCCCAGCACACACTGATCTGTGATGCCTGGCTCTCCTCTTCCTTCCCCTCCTCACCCTGCTGTAAGGATCACACAGCCTCCTGCTGATGCAGGATGTGTTGCAGGATACACCACCATTCAGAGCCGCCATGAGGTGTAAGTTTGAGGTAGCTGGAAAGCACTGGTATAAGCTGACCAACTCTGCTATGCCTAAGAAATAATACTATGTCCACTCCAGGTGCCATCTCCAAACCAAGGCATACGACTCACAGGTTAGAGATGGGGCACTGTCATTCTGGCTTGGAGGAAAAAGAAAGTGAAGGCAAAAGAAGATCAAAGTGTAATTTCCCTCAGCCTGACCAAACATTATCTCCATTCCAGCAGCTCTATGAAAGCAATGACACAAGGGACAGGCATTGCAGGTAAGCCTGCTCCTGCCCAGCACTGTGGACTTGCAGTCACTCCTCCCATGCCAAGCGCTGTTATTCAGCTGGTTTTAACTAGACCATGCTAAAATGTTTGGGTTGAACTTCATCTTGCTGGGTAGCTGCCTAATGCTGAACTATCTAAGCAAATACAGTTATAAAATATATAATTTCAGCCAAAATGATTCATCTACTTCCAAGAACATTGTAAGGGGAAATGCTTTGGTTTCTCTTGCTTTTGTTACAGAGAAATCTGATGACCTTTTCTTTGAAGAGCTCTTCAAGCTGCATGTTTTTGGCATGCAGACTTGAAGTTTGGCAAAAGGAGAAGCAGGGAAGGCCTTTGGTTTAGTCCAGATGCACCCTTTGCTGCCGCCAAATTTAGCCAAGTCTTTGAAATACTCCGTTTCACATGTGCTTCCTTAAGGCAGTCTTATAGAGCTTACCAGCCGAATTCCCTGAAACCTTTCCCTTTCAGGATGCGCTCCAGCCAGGGGCTGAGCAGGATTTCCACATAAGCAAAGCTGTGGATTGCTGCAATCCAAATCACAAGTCCAGTCCATCCCTGAGACTAGGCAGCTCCTGCCACCTCACACGCCCCATCCTGGCTCAGGCAGAATGAGCAATGCATGCACAGGCAGGTGGGGAAAGGGGCTGACTGGACCAAGAGACAAACAAAGGAACTGCTGGGAGGAGGGAGGATTTGGGATGGGAATTTGACTGAAGGGAAAGTGGACTGAATCTAGGAGGGAAGAGGAATGTGAACCTCCATGAGGACTCAGCATGAAGAAATGCATCCAGCTGAGAGCACAGCACAATGATGCAGAGGATCCAGCAAGGTTACAGCCCTGGAGAAAGCTGGGGTATCCCAAAAACCAGAAGAAACAAGGAGGGGGGCAGGAGGAGGGGGCAGCCAGCTGCTGAGTATTACAGCAATAAATGAGGCAAGCACTCAGTTAAACCAAGAGGTCTTGGAGGGCACTGCAGGCAGAGCTGACAGCCAGAAGGTGCACAGGGAGCACAAGGGCTGACTTTGGGGGTGTCAGGACAAGACCACATCTGCAAAAACGGTTTCTTTAACATGAGGTATGGAGGGGTAGCGGCATGTCATGGAAATACACTGTGAGTGCTCATCCTGGTAGGGGGTGAATCAGTCCTGCACCATGATGTCCTGCTAGTGGAAACCAACAGAGGCCTTTAAGTGTGAGCTGAGAATCTACCAGGGGTGTGCAGGCTTCCCTCTCAGAAGACAGAGGAGGGAATTCATCAGAAGGTAACAGCCTGTAAATCAGGACACTGCTCCCAAACAGGGAGGGACACATCCTGGATGCTGTGGTGCAAATGAAACTCTCCAATGTGTCTGAGGCTCAGAATAGCACCATTTGTTTATTTATTTTCATTGTGATGGCTCTGGTTTTGCTTGGAAGCAGCTGCACTGAAGTCTTCGCAGCTCTGAGGACTCCAATCTCAGCTGTAGCCCAAAGGAGGGCAGAAAGTTTGGAGACATCCAGGAAAGCATTTGAAGCTTGCGAGCCTTGCTTTGCACTAGCATTAGGAGCCCCCTTCACAGTCACACTTCATTAGCTCTAGGAACCAGTGCAAGCAGACATTAGCCTTTCATGGGACCACTGTTCTCCATGGATGAGCAGTCAACACTACCAGTCTCTGCTTTTGCTTTGTTTTTCCCTTAAGGAGGAAAATTTTCCTACCACTTTCTTAAAAATAAAAGAACGCAAAAGCAACATACATTAAAAAAAGAAAAAAAGCAGCGCTTACCCTCATAAAGCAGCAAAGCCTTTTCATTTTTCCCCCAGAATCCCACAGGAAGCCCAGAACAAATCCAGTCACTTTTTCTTAGGAAGCACATCTCTTCCTGGTCTCATACCTAGGTAAGAGCAGAAAGTCTGTATTCAGGCTGTGTAAGCAGCATGGGGGTGGCTGGTCCATCTTCCAGCCAAGGTGCCAGCCAGTGACTCATCCGCCATGGAAATCAGGGTGCATGAAGCAGAAGAATGGAGAAAGCAGTGGTCCATGCTATTCCAAGTGTGTCACTTTGCCAGGAGATGTCTTCCTGTGCTGATGGGGTCACAGGTCCTGGCAGGCCCAATGGGCAGAGCTGGACCTCAAGCTGTGGGGAAAACTGAGGTGGAGAGTTAGTTATTTGTGCATGCGAGGGCCATGGAAAGGGAGCATCTGTGGGAAGCTCTCTCCTGAAAGGCTTTCTATAGGAGTGGCTGGAGAGTATCTCTTGGAGCTTTCCCTTTGTATTAGGATATCCTGAGTCAGAAGGGACCCACAAGGATCATCGAATCCAAATTATAATGAAGTATTGAGTACTGAATTTTTTATTCTGCTCTAACAGCAGGTTCTGTATTCTACAGGGAGCTTTTACTTTTTAACACAAACCTGAACTCCTGAAAGCCAGGCAGTCTGGCAAATGCCCTCCCTCCCCCAGGCCTTCACCGTGAAGAACCAGGGCTGCTTCCTGGTCCCCATGTCCTGCCCTGCCAGACATTTCCCTGCCATGGAAGCTCCCATTCAGTACCATGGTCATGCCACCACATTTTGTTAGCAGGGCATTGTGGCACACAGTGGGATCAGTGGTCTAACCAGGGTGCTGAGCCTGCAAAAGGACAAGATGGTCATGAGCTACCTGGACTGTAGCTCCCAGGAGACAGAGCAGCATCAATACCAGGTCTGTGTTTTAACCTCTCTCTCTCTCTCTAGAGGAAGGCCGGGCAGGAATTCAAACTGGGATAGTCCTCAGGAACTGCACAACCCAAATGGCTTCCACAGGAGCATTTGGCATCAGAAGAAGGACCAGATGAGATTTGGCTGCTGAAGTCCTTCTGCCCTCAACTTCTCCTCCACAGGCTGGCTCCTGCCAGCTGTTTCTCCGTCTTTTCACCACAGCACTTTCAGTTTTGGCCAAGCCGAAAGATGAGCCTTTCCAGCCTCAAAGCTGGGAACCTGCCGAGGGGAGCTAGACTTTAGCAGAGATCATTTGCCTCACAAATTGATCCGAGAGCTCCTCCAAGGGGCAATTGCACTGCTAACCCACCATGTCCCTCCCCCTGCATATGCGCAGGTGTCTGCAGAGCTGTCAGACCTGTGATGCTCAGCAACCTCAGGCGTCTGCTCCACTTTCTCTGGGAGAGACAGCCAGGACACTTCGCTGAGCTTGAGCAGCTCCCACGCAGCGGGCCAGCGCTCAGTGCCAGGGGATGTGTGTGCGGAGCCAGCCGGAGGTAGAATTCGAGCCTGCTTTCTCTGAGACAGCCAGGGCCAAGTCCAGAGGAAAAAGCGAAGAAAGACTTTGCTGTCAGAGTCAGGGTTTACAACCAGCCGTAAATGGCCTCGGTCCCTGAAGTTCCCATGGTGACAGCCCTGGTGAGAACAGAGCTGTCTCCTCTGTCCAGTCCCCACCAGCCCTTCCCAGGTCAGGGCGTGTAGCTGCCTAGCACAGCCTGGGTGAGCTCACCCAGTGCTGGTACCCCCTGATGGGGAATGAAGTGCAGCCCCAGCTCCAGGGGAGCAGCAGCCAGGGCACCTTGCATAGCATCCCTCTAGGCACGAGCTGCGAATGCAGCAGCTTTGGGGCTTGATGCTTCTCCTCCAGCTGAGTATAGGATTTGGTATTCACTTCCCTCCCCTCAGGCTCCAAAAGGCAAGAGATTGGAGACAGTAATGGATGCACCAGTTCTCCACTGGACACGTGCACAGAGCACCTTCCACCAAGGTCAAAAGCAAGCTTTCTGGAGAAAGGGCTGTTTGGAACACATGGTCTTTGCTATAAGCTTCTCTTCATTCGCTAGCTAGTTTTCTTTGCTGGTGTCTGGCCAACACGATATTCTCTTGCTTGTTATATCAGCTTGCTTACTTAATGCATTCAGAATGGGGAAAGGCCCACTGCAGAGGCATCAGTGTGCAGCACAGATCTAGGTTTGCTCCCAGATCTAGGTTTGCTTTGACCTACTGGGAGACCATGGGTAAATCACTTGGTTCTTCTGTATCAAAGACTCCTGTGCGTTCAAAGAAGACATAGCTTTTCACCTGATCTTGCTGTGCCTTCCATGCTGTTAGAGAAAAATCTTGTGGAGATAGATGGATGGACCACATCCCATCATGGGAGCTACTCTAGATTCCCAGCAAGTGTGACTTGTCCCACCAGACTAACCCCAGTGTGGACACTGCTGCCTGAGCCTATTACCCCTGGCTCCCCATAGAGCTGATGGGAAGGAAAAGCATTTTTAGGACTGGATCAAGCTATCCTGTTTGATTCATCTACTTGAGCATGAAAAAACTGATGCCCTATAAATGCTACAGGCTGCTCATGAAGTCCAGGACATCTTGGTGACATTAGATGTCTCCACTGCAGAGCCTAAGACGTGGTCAGACAAGTCATGCTGGCCATGGCAGCCGCAGTTAGGATGCACAGATGGTGTGACTCCGGTGAGTGGAAGAGCTGACTTTTCCCAGTCATCTCTCAGTGTGTAATTCCTCTTAAGGCAGAAGGCCTTGCCTTGACTGGTTATGGCATCACTGTGCTGCGAACATGAGTCACCGCTGTAACAGGCTGAATTATGACTCCTTGCTTGCTGAGTTTAAAACAGAGGAAGGCAGCTTAGGCAAATGGAAGGGCCTAAGCATGTGAAAAATGTTCCCTTTTCAAAACTGCCATTAGCCAATTGAAAATCTCTGTATTTGGGTTGCAAGTCTATGCCAAGTCTCTGTCTGAGGCTCAGTTCAAACACTCAGGCTATATAATCCCTTCCAGTCTGGGCTCATAATGGAAATGCCAACAGACCGTTAAGCACAGCGGTATTGCCAGGTTTTGCTATAATTAAACACACACAGGAAAAGGTATAAATAACCAGGTTAAATTAAGGCAGGGGGCTGTGATTGAAGGGATCTCCGGGAAAGCCTGCAACCTGGTTGTGTCTGACTGGTTCAGGGGTGGTCGACTGGGGACTTGGGATTTGTGCCTGGCTCAGGTAAGCCCTCTCTAGCAGCAGATGCTGTGTATTAAAGTGAAGTCAGCTGGCAACAATCACCTGCAGAGCACGATGTTCCAGCTCCCAGGTCTGTGCTCCTGCCCTTGAGAAGATGCTAAACCTTGCCTTACAGAAAGCCGGGTGAGGGGAAAAATAGGAGCCTTGCTGTCTTCTGAGTCACACTCGACCTTGCTGGGTTTATCTGCCCTGTTGGAGGCCCGTGTTTGTTGTTTGCCACCTTGTCCTCATTTCCACAACAACCAGATGAAGTGGCCTGAGGAAATGATGATGCAGAGGCCATAGATAGAAAAAGTTAAATATATAGTAAAGAAAGAGTGGCAGAGGAGGCAGAGACTTCCTTCTGGGATGTTGGTTCTTGCAGACCATTCGGCCCACAGCCTGCGGGTCCCCCCAAGGGAAGCACCTCTCTGAAGCACACAGGCATCGCAAAGCGGCCAGCAGAGACACGGCGGGTTCTGCTCTCTCCTCTGTGCAGATTGTTCCCACTTTCACATCCCAGCTGGCTGGCAATAAACCCTCCTGCATGTAGATGCTGGGGAAAGGGGGAACACCCCCAAAGAGGACACTGGCTTAGGTGTGCCAGCAGACAAGTAAAGCTAGAAAAAAGGTGGATTCACAAGAGAAACATTCCCATGCCAGCCTTCTTTCTTCTGATGATGTGTGTAAGTAACACCGCGGAAATGCTGCAGGACTCTCAGGGAAGGCAGCATAGTCTGCAGGATGCACCAATGACTCTGCACAGTCCCATCCTTGCTCAGGGCAGCAGTGCCAGGTCCTGAGCTTATCAGCAAAATTAGCTGCACGCACACATCCCTCATGGTTTTCCTCTTGTGACCCTAAGCTCAGTTTGAATGAGTTTTCTGGGCCAACTCTTCCAAATTTGTATCAGTATCCAGGGAGCTTTAGTAAATAGCACAGCAAATATTTGGTTTTGATATTTGTCTTTCAAAAAGACAATGAGGCAGCAGCCACACACAAGGACGCGGCCACGCGTGCGACCTCAGGCAATCACGGAGCTCACCCCGCATCCGAAAACCAAGGCTCGCTTTTCTGTCTAAAGAAATAACTTCACTGGGATTAATGTGAAAAAGACCCCCTCCGCTGAAACCAGATCCATGCATGTTCTAGCACATACTCATTATTGTGTATGCTCGTATATTTTTCTGACCAGAGTCATCATGCATCAAATCTTGCACTTTCCAAAAAAAGAAAAAGCTCATTTCCAGCCTGCAAGACCAAATCTGACCTCAGCTTGTGCTTCCCCAGCTGAGCTAATAACATTCCCAACCCCCAAAATATGGAGGCAGCTCAGAATGGAAATGTTAAAGAGCCGTAATTCCAGAGGATGTGAATGGCTAATTCTGTACATTCAAATGAAACAGAGGGGAAATATACTGAATGGAGCCCATGTATAAGATCATATGAAATGTAAAAAGACTTGTTGTTCAGCACACACACTGCCTCTTCAATCTAGTTCTGTTTAAATGCCCATTCTTTTCGTTTGGCATCTCCTTGTCCCTCGATGGCTGAATCAAAAGAGGAACGAAATAATGACACAAAGATTTTTAAAAACTCAGCTCCAGCTGCAGCAGGGAGAAGCCTGAAGCGAAACGTGAGAGCGTACGGCTCTTTGTTAAGGCTTCCTTGGCTATAGAATATGCTATATGAAACGCCTGGCGGATCCCGTTTGGTCCTATGGAGGGAGAGCTCTTAAGGTGGCTCTCTTGGGTTTGTGGAGGATTGCGGGAAGGCTTCCCCGCATTTGCAGGCAGCAAGCGTCCCACCTGCAGAGACCCCAGGACCCAGATGGTTCCCCCTCCAAACACCCTGGGGGCCCAGGGCACTCTCTCCCCAGACAGTGGGTGGTCCAGCCTTTTTTTGTCTTTTTCGTCATTGTAGCTGCCACTTTACATTGGGAAACCAAACTCAGCACTTCTTGTTGGGAGATGGTTCCAATTTATACAGATTGCTAAGACATAAATACGTTTTATTCCATGCCTCTAAGGTATTTTTGCATGCCCAGCTGGCAGAGCCACACATACAGCTGCTAGGAGGTCTTGGTGCCAGCAGAGTAGTCCACAGTCCCCAGCCACAGCCTTTCCTAAACTCTGCATTTGGAAGCTGGTGGAACAGTTGATGTCCTGATGACTGCAGGGACCCCAGTGGCAGCAGCATCCCAGCAGAGCTGGGACAGAGCTGGGACAAGGCTGCTTGTCACATCCGTATCTCCAGCACCCATAAGAAAGTTCGGTAGGTCCTTGCAGCAGATGCCCCACCATGGCCTCCTTGCAAATGCTGCAAATACCTTTTGGGAGAGGGCATCACCCAGAGCATCCGCTTCTGGAAAGGAAGACCACCATTGCCTCCTTTCTCTGGCTAAGGAAAACCAGGGAGAGAAGGTATAGTGCGAAGGAGGAGGCTCCCGAGGGTGGGGCCAGCTCTCCCCACTGCCACTCAGTCCCTTGGCCAGTGCCATGAAGAGCAACACCAAAAGACATCCAGTGAGTGCTGTGGTGACCGGCTCCGCACAGCTGAAAAACTTGGAGCCATATTGCTTAATCTAAACAAATGTTCAGTGAATGTCAACACTAATTCATTTTCCGTGGGCTGAATACTTTTCTTCTCCGAGGCTCTTCCAGCAGCTGTGGCTGATTTCTGCTTATGCCCAGCATGTCTCCCCCAGGACCCCCCACCTTCACAGACACCGTGGTGGTTCTCAGCATGTCCCCTCACTGACACCAGCCCTTGGCACATGCTGGGAGTGGGCTCTTTCCAGGGGTTCTCTGTGGGAAAACCCAGTGATGCTGGCATGCCCTGAGCTAGCATCAGCACTGAAAGCCCAGTATGCAACCTGTGCACCTGGACAGGTATGAAAATTATTCATCAGCATTGAAGGATTCTCTGTATTGTGTGTTACTTGGGAAGTGGAGTCCTTGTATGTTGTGCCTACCCCACCTCACAGCCGCTGGACACCCACTACAGGGGTAGTACAGACAGAGTACAGGTAGGACAGGCAGCAGGATGCTTCCCTGCTGCAAGGAGCACAGGTCTGCCCTGCTCAGTTCTTTGCCTGGCACGAGGATCCTTGCAAAGCACCAGGGAGAAATTTCCAAAGGCATTCAGTCACCTCAGTGCCCTTGGCTATCTTCGTTGAATCCCAGAGAGGAGGGGTGCCATGACCACCGGTCCCTGCTGCCAGGACCATGCCCCAGCCTCATGTGCTGCTGGCACATCAGGAGACATGTCACCTGCCTGTCCCAGGGGCTGGGAAGGAGGAGCACGTTCCTCCACAGCCACTGAAGCCATCTCATGACGTTTGCACACATGGTTGCCAGAAGGCTGTCATAGCTTGGGGGAGGACAGCCAGAATGGCCATGTGATCCCCTCGCTGCTATTCCTGGTGCCCAGTGAGGCTGGAGGACTGTCACACGGAGTGAGAATCACCCGGCTGTAGCGTACAAGCCAGGTAAGTCCAGCTGTGGTGACTGCAAATTCCTAATTAGTTCATTGCATCAGACGGCCAAACACTCAGAGTCATTACCCAAGGATGGCCTACGTGCCCGGCAGGGCGTACTCCCCTGATCCCTGCTTCCCAAAACAGGACTGGGAGAGCCAGACTAGCTCACCCTGGAAAAGGGACACGCTGTGTGGTGTGCCCGGCAGGCCAACAAGCTCCAGGTCCCGCAAACCACATGGGGAAAACCCAGCAAGACAAAGTGCCAGACACGCAGCAAATGGCCTGAGTGTGGCTGTCCTACACGGTGAGGTCTCATTCTGCACCACGCATGGATGTGGAGTGGGTCTCTCTAAGCCACAGACACAGGGACCTGGGCACAGGATAGTGGGTTGCACACCATCTCCCCCATCCTGCTCTCCTCCACCTGAGGCTGCAGGCAGGCATTACCCACTCCTTTCCCACCGCTTCCTGCAGACAGAGATCTGGACACGCTTTTGGATGCCCCTCAGCAAAGTGATATCAGGGCAAGCTCCCTGTGTACTGGCTGGCAGGTTTGCAGAGGGATCCTCTCCCCGTGAGCTCGGCCGGAGCCCTGCCACTCACCCACTCCCAGCAGCACCAGAGAGCAGTGGCACTGCTGCCTCAGAGGTAGCACGGGCAGGCTTGGCAGGGATTTATGTATCTTGGAGTTGCTTTCCCCGTGGTGGTAGCTGGAACTGATTCTGAATACTTAGCTGGTTTAATATGAAAACACAAATCCCTGGATTGACAGCTTGTCCAAGCAAGGCACCGTTTGAGTTCCTGGCAGCCAAGCAGTGAGAACTAATGCTGGTCACAGGGTGGAGGTGAGAAACAGCCGAGCAGCTGGGCTCTGCTCCATGCTTCATCTGGAATTCAGATGCTCTTCTTTCCTTGAGCTAGGCTAACATGGGGTGGCAAGGTGCACCCTTGTCCTCCCTGGACTTGAGCCCCATCAAAGCCTGTGATGCCAGCGGATTGGAGGTGCTGCAAAGTGCAAAACTAGGCAGGGACTTCCTGCCCACCACACTGTGGAAGCATCTATGTCACTGCAGGCTCTCCTGTCCTCCTCCTGCATCCCCTCCTGGTCCCAGGGGCACCTCACTCCACTGGATGGAGAGTTCTCCTCTTGCCTGCCCTCTGGATGAAGGGTCCTGCAGGATCCAGGATGCCACTGAAGCAAGGACTCCTTTAGAGTAACCACCTCCCAGCACACAGCAATCCTACCTAACTGGTTCAGGCAAGGGGTGATGAAAAACGCTGTGTCCTGCTGAAACCACTGTGAGATTTAGGGCAGGCAGGTGGGATCATCCAGGCTAGAGCAGGACCAGTGGGCCTGAACTGGTGCCCAAATAGTACCAAAGGCACCACCAGGTCTGCACGACAACATTCCTGGGGCACAGCTGGCCATGCTGAAGGGGTCAGTACTGCAGCACCATCCTTGCCCATCCCCTAAGTAATGTGGGTGCTGCTGAAAAATGGGGCCCAGCCACCGCAAGCACTGTGCGGGCACTTTCTGCGGGGTCCCTGGCCCACACTGCAGGACAGCTCTGCTCCTGCACAGTGGCATGGGGGTGGCACAGGGGTAGGTACCCGCAGCAGGAGCTGGGTCAATGTGCTATTTGGAAAAGGCATGTTAGACCTTCTCTCCTGGAGAAGCACCTCTGTCAGGGTCTCATCCAGAGCTCCCCCTGAGCAGCTCTGCATTTTCAATGCTCCCCAGAAGGAGACCTCACCAATGCAGGCAGGCAAAGCTGCCTCTGAAGGAAATTTTATTCCCCATGTGACAGAATGGGCAGAGTGGATAGGAAAGCAGCGATTGCCCCAGCTCACTATCTCCTGGGAACAGCAAGGGCTGTTTCATGGTGCACTACAGGCATGATCCACACCTGCTCCAGGGGGAGAGGGAAGCTGTGGGGCTGTGCACAGTCACTTCTTCCACTCAGTCACTCTTCCCACAGCTGTGCCAGTAAAGCTATTGTCCTGGTCCCTACAGTGGGAAATCCCAGATCCAGCTGGAAAAGACCAACACATATCCCAGGTGATCCTCAGAGGCCCCAGAAACAAACAGCAAAAAAAGCTCTTTTCCTCTCCTTATATCAAAGCACCAAGCAGACCTCACTTCCTGCCTCTGCCAGCAACTATCAGGGAGTTACTCAGCTCCTTCCCCTGGCTTTCCCCACCAAAGGGCACCTCTGATGCAAGTGGTGGGTCATTGGAGAGCAGGATGTGGGGCTGTGAACATGCTCCAGGGCACAAAGAAGCTGCAGAAGAAGAGGATGCCCCGGCACTGCCCTGCGAGGCCGGCCATGGAAACGGGCAGCAGGGAGAAGGGAGTGTGTTGACAGCGCGCTACGGCTGTGCACCCCAAAGCCCGGCCTGCTCCCAGCACGCCCAACCTGGGACTGCCAACAGGCCACCGAGGGGCTCGTGGAGAGCAACACTGGGCCACCTGGGGCGCGAAGTCACGGTGGCAACCCGGCGTAAAACCTGTGGGGTCCCGCTCGCCCCACAGTGGCCTCGGCTCGGGGGCGGCGGGGCGCGGGGAGCCGGGCGGGGGGCGGCGGTGCCGGGCCCATCTTCTCCAGGACACCTTGGCGGCGGTGCCGGGCCCATCTCCTTGAGGACACCTTAACGGCGGTGCCGGGCCCATCTTCTCCAGGACACCTTGGCGGCGGTGCCGGGCCCATCTCCTTGAGGACACCTTAACGGCGGTGCCCGTGGGCGCCTCCCGCCGCCCGCCCCGCTCGGCTCCCGCCGCTCCTCGCGGGGAAGCAGCTGACTCGGGGCGGCTGCCAGCGCTGCTGGCTGCTGGATCCGGCCGCGGCAACGTGCAGCCCGACATGTAAACCGGGCAGGCCTATGCTAATGGCGGGGGGAGGGTGCCTGGCGCAGGGGTGAGGGGGACGGAGGTGGAGGCCGGAGCACAGCCAGAAAATTCCCCCCCCCATCCGCCCCCCCGCTTCTCCATCACCACCTCCCCGCATCCATCTGCCTCCCCTCCTCCTCCTCCATTCATAAAATCCGGGCGGCACTGCCACCTACCGTAGCGTGCGACAGCCAGCCCGCCGCTCGGCTCGGCCCGCGGGCAGCCCCCAGCCCAGCCCCCCTGCCCCGGCACCCAGCCGCACCCCCGACCCCTGCCCGCGGGTCCCGGCCCCAGCGCCAGCCCTCCTCCCAGCAGCGCCCCCAAAGCCCCCACGGGGCAGAACGGCAATCCTGTCCTTTCCCTTAAAGCCGAGGTGGGGTCTCTCCGTCCAGCCCCTCACCCCAGCCTCAGGTGTGCCCCAGCTGTATTTGGGGCGGTCTCCTCGCGCCTCGGGGTGTGCACAGCCACGAGCTGAGCGGTCAGCTCCACCACCACCCTGCCTGCTGGAAATCAGAAGATAGAGACAGCAGTCTCCTACCTATGCTGTCTGTTTTCTCACCCTTAGGGAAACCCCCAGCTCGTGTTTTCAAGCACCTCCTTAAAACCACAAAGCCCTCTCTCGGCACGGGGCAGATAGAGGACATAACAGCCTGAGACAAGTCACGGGCCTTAGGTTTCAAAACAAGAGATGAAAGTAGCACATACCTACCAGGAGAAGGGTGAGTTAGCCATCAGCCATAGTCCCTGCTCAGGAAGAAACCTTCCCAGGGCCAAGCAACCCCCTCCAGGAAGAGACACTGAGGAGCAGCCCCTTTTCCTCCGCAATTCCTTTCCAATTCCCCACTGGGGAGGGCCGAGACTCCCACCGCCCTCTCCTTGTAGTGTTCTATTCTCCCTCCTCAGCACACAATGGGGCAATCCCTGGTTGGGTCTTACTCCACATCCCTTGCCAGCACCCACAGGAATAAATTGCTGTGCCTTCCCACATCAGGGGACTCTCCCCAGTCCTGCATTACTTCCTTTTCCTTCCTTCCTCTCCTCTCCTCTAACAAAGGATAGTTATCCCCAGTCAGTAAAGATGGCAACCCCACACCCCAGTGGGAAGTGAGCAGCCCTGCAGGGCAGCAGGGGCTGGACCTCCAGGCTCATGGGTGCATGAGCAGGAGCAGCAGGCTCTCTGGCCAAGTGTCCCCCCTGGCAGCATTTCAACTCACACCAGCCTCCCTCTTTGTTCACCAGAGTTGCCCCCGCCAGGACTAAAGCCCTAATGGAGTGGGAAAAAGGGAAGGGGGTGAATTTGGACAGGCCCGACAGAACCTGCAGGCGGGTCAGCGTGAGCAATGCCTGTGCAGGTGGAAGACCTTGCGCTTGAAGCTGAATGGGGAACACTGAGCATCTCTACAGGGAAGAGAGAGAGGGAGGGAGGGAAGTAGGAGGGAGGGAGGGGAAAAAAAATCTTGTGAGTGCAGAGTTTGCAAAATGAGCTGGTGGTAAATAGCTGGAGGATAGACAGCGTCTGTACGTGAGGCACAGCACGGAGAACTGCACCTGAGCAAGGCTGGGCCACTGCTCGCTCCAGCATCACACGTCACTCACTGATGCATCCTCCCCAGCCTGCTCTCTCTCTGCACCAGCTCCCCCGCCTCCGCCACAGAAATGCAGTGGGAAAAATGGGTTCCCCCCACACTCAGTGCAGCCACAAAGCAGAGAGCTGGGAGAAGCACAACTGAACTTGATTCAAGGTCCAGCAGGTGCCTGCCAAGGGAGATTCAGCACCACGAACCTCCTGATCCCCTTTTCCTGCTGGGAACCCACAGCCCCTTGAGCTCAGTGTCTCCCCACGCCCCTGCTCAGCTGCTTTCTGCCCTGAGCAATGGCAGCCGTGTCTGCCAACACTCCCTGCTCGCTAGAGCTGCTATCCAAGGCCCTTTGTTCCCCTCGTCGGGAAGCCCTGCTTTGCATTCCGCAGCCAGGGGTTGAGGCCCAACACAACTCATCTCACCTGGGATGCTCCAGACGGGAGACCACCAGCTTTCCCCTCCCTGCTCTGAAAGACCGGGCAAAACTCGCACAGCACCTGGAAAACGTGTCTCCCTCCCTACGTGGGAAAAGGAAGAGAAGCCATCCTTTCCCTGGAGAGAGGCGCGCCCAGGGGTGTCGGTGATAGCAAACCCTGCCGCTCATTTGCAGCTTCCCCCGGCGTGCTCCCCAGGCCCGCCGGGATCGCCGGTCCCACGGGCGGCAGCCCCGCAGCCCGGTTCCGTGGGAAGGCAGCCCGGCACCCGCCTGACACCCTGTGGCCGCCTCCTGCCTTGCAGGGACGCGGAGCGGCGTGGAGCGGGACGGGGGTGGGATAGGGATGGGGATGCGGACGGGGATCGGGATCCAGCCCGTGGGGAGGCTGCGTGGGAGGGGGCACACAGGGTGTCTTAGCAGAGCAAAGCTGACAGGAGCAGGGAGAAACCACAGACCGGGCACATGCCTGACTCCTGCCACCCGCCATGCAGGGATGAAATGCTACATACTTTAATAAAGCAGCACACGCATGTCCCAGCAGTTTCCATAAGTGCCCGTGGATTCAGCCCAGCATGTCCAGGAGGAAAAGAATTTCAATTTACTGCGAGCTGATGCCACAGGCTCATATGAGTGCACAAGACGTCTTGCTCTATGGCAGCACATGACAGCAGGGGCTGCTATAATAATGCCCCAACAGATGGGAGGCTCCTAAGAACATCCATGTGGGTTTCAAGCCCCTCAGAGAGTCCTCCCCACTGCACAGCAAGGCCTTTTCCCTGTTCCTCTCTGGCTTTACTCACCTCCTGCCAGAAGGCTGAATTTCTACTTCCCAAAGCACAAGGGCTGGAGTCTCTGCAGGGGCTGGGGTAAAACATCGTTATTTGCACACCCCCAACCCCACAGGGTGCCCACTTGCTGCATCCACGTGTGAGGCGTGAGGGTCACAGTGACCACGTGTGGCATATGTCCCACCCGGCTCGGGATGGGGGACACACTTGTGCAAGAGTTGAAACACCTCGGCAATTCCCATTGCTGAGAGCCAAGCCTGCAGCATGTCTGAGGCACCACTGCAGGACCCCAGCCCGGGAAACTCAAGCAGCAGTGTGGGTGGAGCTAGCACTCACCCTTCTTAGGGAAGTAGGAGGAATGGCTCTATGTGGTGCCCCAAGGGAGTTACTGATCCTTAGCACCCCCCTCGTTTCTCATCCCTGGAAAAGCTGCCAGTACACTGGGGGCAGGGGGAGGCGAAGGTGTTTTTCTTAAGAGCGAAGCCACCTTGGAGCAGGCAGCCCTTGGTCCAGATGATCTCCTAGGTAACCCAAATGAAGCCCTGCAACCTTGATAGAAAAGCTTATCTCCATTTAGGAGGGAATCCTTTGTATACTCTTACTGACCTGCCTCTCTTCCCTGTTTTTACAAACCCCAGTGGATGTCCCACTCTTACTCCTCTCAGGGCCTTCAAGAGAGTCCTCCAAACCCCACCAAGCGTGGCACATGGCTGCCAGCTTGATTCTCCTGCAGGAGCATCAGCCGTGCCCAGGGAGCTGGTGATCCCTGCTCACAGCATTCATTCCCGGCCTCCCCTGGGCATCCACGGTTCCACATGCCTCTGCAAGGAGAAAGGCCGTGTCTCTTTCCCAGGCCTTCTTGGGGCAGAGCTCCCCCTTGATGAGAGCCCATTGTCAGCGGGGCAGTGAGGCCATCAGCTGCCTTCTCTGCTCTGACTTTCTCTGGCTGCAGTTCGGAGAGATTTTGACCTGATACTCTGCCCCCACACATCCCTCTGGCTGGAGCCCAGCGGGAATAACCAGAGACATTCAGATGATGCATCGCAGGAGAACCATTTTAATTAAAAGTGATGCTTTGGTCAGCGGGGTACAGACTTCTTTGGGGATATGGGGGGGAGAAGTGAGCTGGGTGAGTGATGTGGGGGGGAAAGATGTGCTCGTCAGGGTTAGCTCTGAACTCAGCAGCTTTGCCAGGAAAGTGGGAAGTGGCAGGGCAAGGTGCCCTGAGGTACTCGCTTCTCCAAGGCCTTACCGTGGGCTGGTGCTCTTGGCAGTGCTTAACAGTGTCCTGAAAGCCTGGTGCAAACTGCAGTACTCCCTCCCCCAAACTCAAAGCTTTTGCTGCTCCCAAATACCAATCCCTTTCCCAGCAGAGAAGGAGGATGTCTGTGCACTGCTTACAGATGTTTAGAGGTACAGGGGCCTCATGCTGAGTCTCGAGCTCTGCCAGAAAAGAAAGCTGAAAGCTCAGCAGGGCCCTGCACCACGTGGATTAGTGCAGCGTAGTGGGGAGCCACAGCCACCTCCTGTAAGTGGGAATCACCACAAGGCCTGATGTCCCTGCCGTGTTCTAAGCTCTGGTGGCAGAGGGGATCCATCACTGCCAGGAATGTGCTGAGACCGGAAACTACTTGTGAGGGGGAGTAGGGTTTGAGGAAGAATTAGGCAAGGGGATTCTTCCTCACGTAGAAGTGAGGAATCCCCTGGGACTGGGCAGCTTGAAAGAGGGCCAAGCCCTGGTGTCAATCCTAAAAAACCTCTCCTAGGCTGGTTTTCTAGCTAGAGCCTAGTCCACCCTGGGCAGTTGTGATCTTCCTGCCTTCACAGAGGACGCTCTGGAAAAAGCTCCCAGACACCAAACCACATTATTCTAAATCACCAGGAATGTGTTTCCATTCAAATACCCACTAGGCCTGTTTTCTGCTCCTGGGAGAGCCATGGAAAACCACATCCAGGCCCTGCATGCCGCACCTGCCCACAGACATACCCCTGGAGGAGTCAGACACGGAGCAGCCTGGCACAGAGGCAGATGCCATGATGGCAAGAAGCACCACACTCCTGTCCCAGCAAGGATGTGTCCCACCACCTTCCCACCTTGGCTAGCAGCAGCCTGGCCATGTCAAACCACAAGTACCTCTCAGGTAAAGTGGGAGCATTCCTAGCCTGCATTGCCAGTTGCTGTGAAGAGCCATATTTGCCGATCAGCAATAGCAAGACAGAAGGAGCATGGCAGGAGGATGGGTGGCACAGGATGGAGGTGGGGAAGTTATGCCACTGGACCTTGGCAATGCCTGGCAAGACAGCGAGGAAAGGGTGGAGAGCGACTACGTGATGCTTTGCAGGGAGAGCTGATCTTATTAATAAAAGCTGCTTCTTCCCAAGGCCTTGATAATCTCTCCTGATGCAGATTATTTACAGCTGTGGAATTTAATACTCCAATGAACAAAGCTCTCTGAAGCACAGAGGGAGCAAGCAGACTGTTAACCCTTCTGCATGGCACCAGGGGCTTTCGGCTCAGGTTTGATGCCTCAATGCAGCTGAGCCACAGGCAGCCACAGCCCCACCAGGTCTCAGCATCTATGAGACCAGCACCCAAGCCAGGCTGAGACTTGGTAGAAAGTCACCCTAAAGCCCATTCAAACACCTGGATTCTCTTAATTAAAAAGGTAGGCCAGTGAGTAGTGCTCAGAGGCAGAACTTGGGCAGGGCTGGGGGGCTGTGTTGCCAGTGAGGTGCTGCTGCATTACTCCACCAGGTAAATACTTGACCTTACAGATACTGGGTCAATAAACTCAGCCTCCAAGCTGAGGAGATTGTCAGCCCTAGCTAAGTCATCCAGCCCTCACATTCAGTGCCAGGTGTGTGAAACTGAGTCAGCTAAGACCTGGGAGCCTTGCTGTGGGTCTGCAACACTGGTGGGAACACAACTGCAGCACAGCACTCCTGCTGCCTTCCCTAGGACCAGAGATCCCCTGGCTAAAGTGTATGCTTTAGTATATGCTCTGCAATGGAACCCCTTCTTCAGACTGTCTTGAAATCTGGTGCATCTCAAGAGGAGGGCATAGGAACCATCAGACTTGGCTTATTGCCTGAATGGTCCCTTAAATACAGGTGATTTGGAGGGGGATGATTTGCCTGGCAAAATCAAAGGTGAGAGGGATGTACAGGAAGGAGTGCTTAATCATATGGGCTTGTCCCACCAGTGCCTGGGCCTGGTTGAGTGTATTCATTGCTGAATGGAATGGCCACAAGACAGCAGCTAGGGTAAGGGGTGGGCTGAGGGATGGAGAAAGAAAGGCAAACACCTGCCTCACTTGCATGCTAAAATCCACTCACCACCCCATAACAAAGTGGCAGATTTTGGAGCCATAAATGCAGCCTGGGTTTGATCTGCACCTCTCTTAGCATGCCTGTACTTCAGACATTCCCCAAGGACCACACAAATTGTTGGTCTAGTTCTGCATAGCATCGTTTAAAGGGTCACAGTAGCATCCCTACCATAAACTAGGTAACTATAATCCCTAGACATGGTTAACAGCCCCCATCCACCCCACCTAGTCCATGTGGGAAAAAGCAGAATTCATGTGGGATCTGTTGTCCCCTCAGTCAGTAAAAGCCTGGCTGCTGAAGTTTCCTGAAGCAGGAAACACAGAGCTTGTGCACCACCTCAGGAGTCTCTTGGGGTGGTAGTCCCTTTATATCTCAGCAGCACCCAGTCTTTGCACAGAACCAGAGCAGCCTAGAATACCTGCCCTAAAACCTCAGCATATGCTTCCCAGCTTATGCAGCCCCTTTGCTCTGAACTTGAACCCCTCTTCCTCTCTCTGCCCTGTGATGCCATCTGCCAAGGATTTCTCAGGGCTCTTCCCCATCCTTCAACCACCCACAAAGGAGTAGCTGGAGGTTGTAGAAGGGAGTTTAGCTCAGCCTCAGGTGACCTAAAATTTGCATGGGACAGCCCATTAAGTCTGCATTTCCCCGTTCTTAAAAGTCTTAAGGTTTGTTCAACTTCCCGCAGACACACAAGGTACCACCTGCCAGCCACCACTTTGCATTGGCAGTCTTTTGCCCTGGAGTTTTCCTGCAAGCAATGCAGGCTGACAAAGTGGAGACACCAGCAGTGAAGGGAGCACAGGGACTAGGGGAAGGGTGGATCCCTCCCCAGAAAGCCTGATGGGTGTTTGGAGATCCTCCCTTGCAGGCAGGAGGACAGCCTGGCTTCCTTCTCCCCCAGGTTCCACTTCCTGAGCTGTCAAGCCTTCATGAGGCAACTGTCTCTGCAGGGCTGGATTTGATGCCCTGGAGGTCCCCATGTCCTCAGCCCACCCCACTGCAGGTGAGGCCTCCCGGGAACCTATTCCTCCTCCACAAGGCAGAGCCAAGGCAAAGTGTCGGACTTGTGAAGCCAGTTAAACCAGCTATTTATAGATGTTAACATTATGAAACACAGATTGGAGGCTTCCTGGAGCTGTCTAGAGCCTCTGGAAGAATGTCCAAGAGCCAAGCATCAGGCTCAGGAAACAAGGGCAAAGATAACATCTACCATCCTACCACCTCCTCTCCTCACTTTATCTACTTCTACAAGCAAAGAGTTTTCTGCCTCCAGTGAACTGGAGCCTTTCCTACCCTTCTCCAGACACCCACAGGGAATCTCGAGCCTTGTTTTGAAGAGAAAAGTAAACATGATTAAGAACAAACCTCAGGTGGCTGGGCAGCACACAACCATTGTCTTTGCTCTGGTCAAGCACAAATACAAAACCCCGAAAGCTCATCCTGCAGAAGTAATAGGCCCTCCTGCACTGGAGATGGGTACCACCTTCCCAAGCCTGCTGTGCATCCCAGGCAGATGCTTGGGGTGAAGTGTGAAAAGGCAGGACAAAACAGCACCTGAGGGCCCTAGGCAGAGCTCCTTTAGGGATGGCCTGAAGTGCAAGAGTGAAAAACACATTCTGGTCTGTTCAGCTTTTGCCATCCTTGGTGAACCTAGAGTGGTCTGCTGTTGTCAGTGCCTCCAGGGAGCTGCTAGTGGGCCATCAGAGTGGACTGGGCACCACTCACCCCACTGTACCTCTCTCTGCCCCATCCCAACATGTGGCGCCTGTTTGAGTGAGCAGGACCAGGCTTGGCAGGACCAGGACATCAGGGAACACCTGAGCTCTTCCCATCCCCTGAATGCACTGAGTGAAACACACTCCCCAGAAGTACATGCCACCCCTAATGCTTGACTGCTGCTCTCCCAATCCACAAAACACTATTCATTTTGGAGCCAAGAAGGGAGCACCATGACTTCCAATCAGAGCATCATGCTGCCCCAGAAACGTGAGGAAGATTTACTTCATCCAGGGTCAGCACCCAGTCTTACAAGCTAGAGCAACAAATGCTTTAATCCCAAGAGATGTATCTACTGTGGGAAACCACATTGGGGTGCCATAGTCACGACTGGGGTCCATCAGAGGAAGACATTTTTATCCCCATCCTGACCTTGGCCCCAAGGAATACTCACCAGTGCCCCTCACGCTCCATACCCACAGCTATGAAGAGCAGCTCATTTGAGCTAGAGAGCGAGCAGGATCTGGGGTACAGCCTTGTGCCAAAAGACCTTGGATGTTCTTCACAGGCTCTGCCTTAGGCCATGTTGTACCTTGGGGCTTGCGTGTTTATTTTTAAAGAACTGCATTACATTCACAGAGTTTGCAGCCTTCAGACATTTGCAAAGCAAGCTTATATTTCCAAGGCCCAAGGGACAGCCTGTCTTTGGTGTCTGTGCCACAATAATTGGGCACATCACTTCCCAGTCTTCTGGGGAGGGTGTGTGTAATATTCACACTGAGCACATTCACTGTAGCCAGCATGGAGGTGAGCATCCAGGTTCATTTTGAGCTCTGTTAAGCAGTGAAGCCCTGGAGCAATGAATTTCATGAGGCAACCTGTGTTTTGGGTGAAAGGAAAAATGAAAAAAAGGTAATTTTATTTCCTCTGACAGCCTGTTTGATTGAACACTGCCTCTACTGCACTCTCAGAGAAGGTGAATGGATGTGCCTGATGTGTTTTCTCCACGTCCTTATTTTTATCCTTCTGTCATGAGCCCTCATTAATCTTTCTTCTCTCCAGGCTAGACACTCCTGAGCTTTCCAATTCTGTTCTCTTGTTAGAGGGTGCATTTGTGACAGGCCTAGGAAAATTTCCATCCTCTATCCCTGACAGCTTCTGAGATAAGATGACCAGCCTGGCATGCTCACTTGAGGCTCCATCACTGCAACAGCATTCAGACTGGATTCAGTGTCATTCACCCCCCATTTCTTATGCTGTAGAACAGGAGAAACTACTCAGAAAATGAGTTGGCAAGGCTGTAGTTGGTGCTAACGCGCTCAGGGGAGACCCCTTTGGGCAGCAACCACACAAGCTTCAACCTTGGGGCTCTGCCCTGGCAGCAGTGCCAACCCCATCCCCCTTCCCTCACTCCCAACTCCTTGCCCCCTTTAGCCCCTCTGCATTTCCCAGTACAAGTGTCCAGCCCATAGAGTTTCCCTGATGGACACTCTCCCCCTTCCCTTGTCTATCTTGAACAGTAGCTGCAGGATATAAACAAGTGTCCAGCTGTTTCCCTGTCCTCTTTGCTCTTCCTGGGTCATGTCAACCCTGAACAGCACAGCCACGTTCAGATGAGATGCAGACACTTAAAGAAATGACAGCCCTCACTCGTCTCATCAGAAGGGCTCAGCGGGGTCCTGCCACTGCTTTCTGTGTGCAGCTGGGTGGAAAATGCTGCTCAGCCAGCAAACCTGAGGCTTGGCATGCCTTTCCCTCAGGGAAGGAGATTTAGCATCTGCCTCTAGATGAAAGACCCTGGCAAGGAGTGACAATGCATTCTGAGGGGTTGTTTTGCATCAGGAGAGTGGCCCAGATCAGGGCTTCACAAGAGAGCCAGGCTGTGCCTCCCTGCTGCCCACCCCTGACTCCTGTTTTGCAGCCCCCTGCCATCCATGAGCCAGCATCCTGCCGCTGTCCCTCCTCTTCCCAACCAGCCACCAGCCCCACGGGAGTCAGAATGCTGCTTGCAGACCGATCTTCCCAGTGATTTTCCTAGCCCAGCACGCCCTCACCGAAAGGTTAAAGCTGACCCTGACGCCCCTGGTCACTCAACAACCTTCCGTGGAGACAGGGCTCAAACGCAGCCAGAGTTCCCTGGCTCTCGCCGGGTGTTTCCCCGAGAGGCCAGGTCAGGCTCGGTCCGCCCAGAACCTTCCCGCGGCCGGCCGGAGCTGCGCTGCGCCTGGGCAACGTGCTGAGCGGGGAGATTCTGTGCGCGGCGAGTCTGTGCCGTCAGTCAGGCTCAGGGGCCCGCCGAGCGCGGGGCACGGGCAGGCTGCCGGGCACACCATCACGCCCACATTGCCATCTAGCCTCCCGCTCGGGGATGTGCAGCTCACCGCTCTCAGCCCTGCCAGCCGAGCGAGGCGTCCAGGCTCCGGCTGCATCACCCCCAGTTCGGCTCTCTCCCCCTCCTCCCAGCTGCCTCCCCCAGCTCTGGGGTCCATCGACCCTGCTGGCACAGGGCCACGAGACGGGGCCGCCTGTCTCTCAGCCTCAGTCTCCAAGC
The DNA here is from genome assembly GCF_009650955.1 of Corvus moneduloides. Lineage (NCBI taxonomy): Eukaryota > Metazoa > Chordata > Aves > Passeriformes > Corvidae > Corvus > Corvus moneduloides. The sequence goes on from NC_045478.1 coordinate 90,003,406, forward strand.
AGATGGAAGACATCAGCTCCCTGCTGCATCCTTCCAGGATAATCTGTCTCGCCCGCTTCCTTTCGGGGACACCTCTTCTCACGGCCAGTAAATCCCCAGTGCTCGCTTGTCTTTTTCCAGACCCCAGCCCTCATCCAGAAAGCCTCGTCACGTCTCTTTCATTGGCAAGCATCTTCCCAAAGGCCATCCCTCCCTACCCATGCAGGATGCCCTAAAAAAAGACCCTTCTTCCCCAACTCCCATGGAAGAACATGTGGGCACAAAGTCACCACCACTGCCAGACAAACAGGCACCCTCTTGGGAGCTTAGCTGACACAAATCCTATATCCAAATGCACGGGAATGTACACTAACCCAAGGACCCAGTTGGAACTGACCCGGGGGCACATTTGTAATGAGGCAAGAAGACCCCAGGAAGAAGACCCTAAGCATGTGTCACACTGGAAAATTTTTTCACTGACAGTATCAAATCATGTTAATGGCAGAATAATAAACAGGGAGCAGGGGAGAGAATGACCTTCTGGCAGCAGCCGAGATAGGAAGTGTTTTGGTTTTTCTTCCCTCCTCTGAGAGAAATCATTCCACCTGCCTGCAGCTGTCCTTTAAGAAAAGGACCTGCAGGAAGAACTGCTACACAGAGAGGAAATCACATCTGCTTTCCTAGTAGGATGGACGCAAAAGGAAAAGCCTCCCATTTGGAGAGAGTTAAGCTTCAGTGGATCCCAAAGAAGGATGCCACAAGCCAGGGAACTCAGCAGCTGCTCCCAGGACACCACTGGCTCGCTCATCAGAAGGCCCTGGAACAGAGCAGAGTGCAGCCTGGAAGCTGAGAACAAGCAGGTATTATCCCCCTATTTGTGCCAAAACAAAAGAGGGGACCTGGAAATGAGGATCCTTGAGCAGTGCCTGCTCAAAGGAAAAGATGGAGAGCCTGGAGAACCCACATCAGCCTGGGCAAGGCCCCATCCATCTGCCCCTGCCTGCACAGGCTCTGCAGCCAGAGCAGCAGGGACTGACTATCCTGCAGCCATGGCAGGGCCCACATCAGTGGGATGGGTGGGAGCAGGCTATGAGCTCATCCACAAGCCTGACCCTTTCCCCTCGGAGAGATACTGCTACAGGCAGCACCTGGAATTTGCCAAGCACAGAGCTGTCAACATAGGCCAGGGATTTCTGCTGAGACTATATTCCTCATCAGGGACGACAGGTAAAAACTGCAGGAGACGCACTATGGGATATGCTTAGCTTAGCTGTCTGCACGTCTGCTTATTAAGCTCTGAGATTAAGGATTTAGTTCCACATGTATCAGTTTACTTACAACTAAAGCATCACTCCACATTTTAATCTCAAGTATGCTGCATTGTCTTGCCCGCTTCCTCTCGTGCCCTCTCCCCATGACCTCTTCCTCAGCAAAATGCTGGAAATTTATTAGCAAAGATTCTGTGAAATGTTTAATATCCAAACAGCAGGGTCTAGCATCCCATGAGAGATTCACAGCCCCTATGGTCAGGACAAGAAAAACAAGGATTGTTTGCAGGCGCCCAGGTCCTGCTGGTTGATGCTTTGAGGCTGGAGTTGTTGCCAAGCAAAAATCTCACACTAAATTGTCCCTTCAGACAAGTTATAAACCAGGCTAGGCAGGACTGAGGCATTCAGCTTGGGATAAATCCCGCTTCGACTCTACCCACAGCCTGTGCACAGAAACAAAATACCCCGTACAAGTGCCATTTCAAATTCTATTTTCTAGACTGTGTTCAGGGAAGCCATCTTCCTCTTCTGTTCTCAAAAGGATTTACATTGAGGAAGGCCAGCACAGCCTTGTCAACTGGCTTATGATTTATTAAAAAATTATAGAAGTATTTGTTTATGTGTTTATCAGGGTTGGAGGAGTTTCAAAGGTTGCAGGTTTTCTAAAGCAAGACCACTGAGCTATTGAGTGGCATAAACACTTTCCCTAAAAAAGTATAAAAGCATATACCCTTTTTCTACACAAAATACGATCCAGAAACAAATTTAACCAGGAAAAAAAGGCAACGGACAATGTCCGAGTCGTCAGGCTGTGCCATGCCCTTGTGACACAGAAGCAAACCCCACCCAAGGGAGGGAGGCCAGTCACACTTATCACTGTGACTGCCACACAGAGTTTGCTCACTGTCCCACTTAGCAAAATGGCATAAACATCTCCGAGCACACAGAGTTCCTCCTGGAAGTTGACTGCATTCAGACAGACTGGAAACACTGACTTCAGCCAGGCGAGCATCTGCTCTGCTGCTGTGCCATTGGGCAGACACCTATGCAGGAGACAGGCCCAGGGCTTAAAGGCAACGCCCATGGGGCTCAGAGGGCTTGGAGCAGCAGACCCAATGTTCCCTGGCCTGTGGACAACAGCAAACAAGGAACATGCTGCCAGCAGCACGTGATTCTGCTTTCCCACAGGACTGAGTTCACACAGAAGTTTTACTTAGTGGGACACTGCCATTACTTATGGTTAATACTGAAATTAAACCTATAATATAATCTTTTGTGTTACCTGGAGTAATGGGAGTTTGAGGGGATCCAGGGCTCACTTTTCCCAGGGACAATGCGGATTTCACAGTGGGGACTATGGGGCAGACACATCTGCAAGGAGTAACTGGAGTGTGCAATAGCTCAGCACTGCATTCTTTAGATCTTCACATTGAGGCAATGCAGAGCCAAAGCAAGGTGCTTTCCCAGCCTAACAGGAAGGGGAGGCAGAAGGGCAAGGAGCAGCCAGCCACCCCTGCCACCAGACCTGTGAGGAATTGGCTGAGGGGCCTGAAGCTGGGCAGACTCCTGCTGACTGCACCCCCTGCACCCTCTTCCCCAGCACTGCTATGTCTAGCAGTGCCCTGCACTGATGTCCCTTCACCGGCCATGAGCACCAATTTTCTCTGCTCAGCTCCATAGAAAAGCAGCTCTTCAGTCCTGGATCCCAACTGGTCCTGAAAGCAACACAGTAGCATTCACCATTGCTGTGCCTAAGCTTAGGAAACTGGACAACAGCCAGCCTCACCAACAGCCCACCAAGGATGATGTCCAACGATGGTCCCAAGAAGCAGTCCAAAAGGAAGCTTCTTTCTGCGGATCTTTCAATCTGAACCCAGCCCTTGCACTAATCAGAGAACACAATTTTTGGAGGTTAGTGAGGTAGAGAGCATAGGATGGATCTCACCTTCCCCTTCAGCTCCCCTCCCTACTTCTGCTTCCCAATCTCTGGTATGCCCTGTTCAAGCACACGCCACTGAAGTTGCAGGCCACCATGCCCTCCTGATTCTAACTGCTCCTAAATACTTCTCCTAGCCAAAGACAGAAATTAGACTTTTTACTGAATGTGCCCAAGGCACCCACAGCTCATTGTGTATTTCTCCTACTCTATTACTTGTGAATCCATTTTGTAGATCCCAGTGTCATTTGGCCAGGGACTGAGTCTTGCTTCTGGGGAACCGGGAAAGGCTGAAATAGGGCAAAGAGAGCATACGCAATACAGGACAAGGATTTTCATGTTCTCATTTTAATGATGACAGACCAGATTAACAGCAGAGGAGGAATAAGGGTGAAGGACCATTTCTCAAACATACTGCAGATGCTCTGTGAAATAAATCAACCTTCTTTTGGAGAAAAAGAAACTATTTCTATATTTAAATTAGTTGCTTGAGAGGGATTCTTGATGAACATCAACTTTTTCATGTTCCACCAGTTTCTGGAAAAGGACCAGGGAACAGCTACTGTATGAAAGGATATAAAGGGATTGCTGAAGACCTCTCTTAACATTCATACAAAGTTGCGGGCAATGGCCAATACTTTGGAAAACTCGCCTTCTCTTCTTCGCAGTGTATAGGGTATTGGTGTTTTTATTCTAGTCCCTACTGGATTTCCATTATCTTCTATGAGTACCACATTGTTGGAATCAAATCTAGGCGTCATGGTGGGGCCAGGCATCTTGTGCCCTACAATTAAAGCCTTCTTCTTTTCTCCTTTGATAGCCAGAAGGATCTTATCTCCGACTTTGCCAACTCCAGTCTTGTTATACACGTGGATACATTTTGGTGGCCGGTGGTACGGTGTGTTCCCCAAGGTGCTGTTGTCCACCACTCGCACACGGGTTAGTTTCTGTACTGCTTGGCATGCTCCAGTGATGCTACCAAAAGACAGGAGAGAATGAGAGACAGAACTCCTCAATAATCCTTGGGGAGCAAAGGCAAACCTGGCACAGAATCTTGTCATTACACAAACCACTCAGAAGGTGCCAGCAACAAATACATACCATATGGGTGACACACTGACTGCATTCAATATGCTCTTTGAAAGCCACATGCTACTTTGGGCTTTGCACACTCTTCACTAAATGTCAAACATAAAACGACCTTTCTGCTCCAAAACACAGCTAAAAGATGGCGTGAAGAGTGGCTTGCATTTCATGGGCTTTTTAGCAACTGCAGATGATCCAACTTCAATCTACAAGCAAAAAAATGTGCTCGCTTCTGTTTCAAACAGCCTGCAGGAAGCTAAGACTCAAGTCAGGCTCCTTCAGTCTTGCACACAGTCCCCAGCACTAAGGACTTTTATGACCAACCTTCCTTTCAGTGAAGTCTGTGAGTCTCCCAGTTTATTCTGCTCTCAGTAAGACCTCTGAGGGCTTGCTGTGGTTGTGCTAAGCTGTCCCCAACTAGAATCTAAGAGATCACCACTTTCCCCATGTGGAAGGAACCCGGAGAGACACAGTCTCTTCTGTAGGTTTGCTTTGGGGGAGTAAAAAACAACATAAATAAACTGCACAACACTAAGTTGTTAGGTCTGACTCTGAATATACTTGAGAACAGCAGGAACATACTCCCTTACAGAAACCATTACTCTTTTATTCAGTGAGCTCAAACTCAAGTGATTTGTTGCTTGTCTTCAAAGGACACCCAAGCACAGACCATTGGAAAAGCAGGAAGGTCCTTTCTGCTGCTAAACTGCTTTGCAGTGAGGTACTAGAAACATGCTGGCCAGAGCTGCAGGAAGGCCAACCTGCTGCCAGCTGAACTATTCAGTGACAGCATATGGAAGCAACCTAACCATTCATCTTGTTTTTCAGAGCAGAAGCATGTAAAGTAAATAGGGACCATCATCCCTTCTTGAAGAGGAAGGACCTGTATTTGCAAAGTTACTTAAAAGATGAGCATGCACACCAAACGTGGGGTGGATGGACATCAGTTGAAGCAGGTGTTTTTACATGTGGTGAAGGCTGGCAGAGTCAGTCTGCATTAGTCCAAAAACTCCAGAAGTCAAGCACTGCCTTTCAAGATCTGTTTCCCACAGGAGAGGCCTACTTTAGCTTTCCTCTCTCTCTTAGAAGTCACTAATCTCTGCAAGCAGCCACCCTCTCCCATCCCATCCCCTGGCAGGGACTGTGATATACCACACTCTCTCTCCTCTGCTAACCATCTGTGGC